>NC_083434.1:23237688-23916438 GCF_020745735.1 Hemiscyllium ocellatum
CTGCCACGTATATGCAGATGTTAATAGTAAACAAACATTTTAATGCAAAAACATATTTTTAGGGTTCTTGAGAAGTGGCAAATTTGTTTGTGTTTCGTGTTTGATCAGCATTGTCCTTTTCTGTTCTTTTCAGATGTGTGTGCACTGAATCCTGATGAAGGCAACTGTCACGATTACAGCATAAAATGGTTCTACAGTAACAAAGAGAAGGACTGCAGACGGTTCTGGTACGGTGGCTGTGGAGGAAACAAGAATCGATTTGACACCCGAAAGGAATGCCGAAAAGTGTGTCGAACATCTGTTCCATAAATCCCTTGTAAAATGCATTGGTGTTTCTTAAGGCATGTGCCTGACTGTAGAATATATTGAAACAACGCACCAGGATAATTCAAATTTGTTGTTTGAGTTGCCACTGGAGAAATAATGTCTTCATTGTAACAAAGTCGATATTGATCCTGTTTCACAGTTACGTAGTTTGCCCAATCTATTGATTTTCATGGTGCCTTGACTTCTAATTGAAATCATCTGCAGACATGCTCATAAATACAAACTTGTGACATGGTAGCAAATGACATTTTGGGTCAGAAACTATTAGTATTCCCACTGACCTCATTTACAATGCAGTTTCTGCATTGTGCAAGAATAATTAAACCACTCTTTTTAGCTGGTGCCTTTTACAAAAACAATTGAGCAACTCCAATGCTTTAACTGTCTATTTTACATATACAATTTAATACTGTTTTGGTGCATACTCTTTGAAGAGAAATTTTCAACTATTGTTTTTGTGTAAGTGAACTTGAACAGTAACTTTCATTGCATTCCTGAATATTATTTTGCTTGAAGTCTTTAGATACAATTCTTCTCGGGGAGAATGTTTAATTATTTGAAATTAAAATCGTATGTATAATTCCACGAGATTCTTGAAGAAGGAAAAGGATCACTCTGCTGCCAGCATTGTTCCATGTGGCATAGATTGCTACCTGTTCTTGGGCTAACACACAAATAAAATCATGAACCACAATTCTCAAGCAGTGGTACATATGATAAATTATATACTCAAGATTATACTTGAATAGGTTTACACAAGGGTTATTGAGTGCACCTGACTCTCTCATCCTATATTTGAAATGAGGAAGTATTTTAGAGATACCATTGAATTTGGATCAACATCTGCACTTCTTTGATTTGAAGATGTTAAAATAGGCATCAGTGTTTGGAATTTTCACAAATCTGCACTGCTCCATAAGTCTATTCCTTCATAATCTGAACTAGATGGAGGTCTTTGATCTGTGGGATCAGTAAGGATCCCCCTCCCCTCCCAGTATCTATCAACAAGTTAATACCCAACATTTTCCTTCAAACCATTGCAGGTCCAATTTTTAAATCATGTTTTTAAATTAATTGGATTAAATGTATTTTTCATGTACAACTTCAAATCAGATGATGAAAGTAAATATTGAGAAATATTATGTCAGATGCTCAGAGTATTTTTAGCTTGTTCTATGTACTGCATAGCTGGTCAATAAAATTATCCATCTGACACAATGGCAACAAATACTTTACTTTTGTTTTACAATGAACTCAGGCAGTTTGACCACAAACAGGGCATTATATGATTTGGTGCACCGAGCGGAAGTCTGCTGGAGGTACATGCCAGAAATTTCAAAGTGTTTTGATCCAACTTTGCATTCCTATGAAAGAAAGTCTCTATATAACTCTGTATCTGAATTCTTGGTGTACACTCTCTTTTAATGTTTAAATGAATTAATCCTTTAAAAAAAAAACCAAACTGTACATTTATCTAGCACACAGTTGTATTCTCAAATACTCATTAGGAACCATTTATTATGATGGACCGTCTGCAATTCAGGCGATGGGATTAATTTGGGTTGTCACTTTCAAGCACATCTACCTCCATAACCAGGTAGCTCCTTTCAGGGAAATATTAGTAAGAATTATCACAGGGTATAAAAGCAAAGCAAATGTATTAAATCAGTTATAAACATCAGTCTTAACAATTGAAAACCATAAACAATATTAAGCTGAGAGTAAACTAACACTGAAACCTACGATAAATGTGTGAAAACACGTTATTTTTTTCAAACTAATAAACTTCCCAAGGCACAATGTGAGGGTGTGATAGGGACAAAGTGGATGTTATAACAAAGAAGGAGATGGTGGGAGGAAGATCAAACATTTATTCAAAGAAGTTGGTTTTAAGGAGGGTTTTAAGGGTGGCATTCCAGAGTGTAGAGACGAGAAAGTTGCTACAGAACCATCGGAGTTAAAGAAAGGGCTAGGCTGGGCAGTAGACATGGGAGGGGTGGCTAAGGAATGCAGAGGTGTGGGAAATACAAGAGACATCAGAGTCAAAAGAATGGAGAGTTCTAGATCAAGTCACAGAGACAAGAAGGACAAGGTCATTGAAAGAGTTAAGTATGAGGCCATGAGTATTGAACTGAGTTGTTAGAGCCTTATGATCAATGTGCTCCAGCAAGGAAAAGGGTGATAATAAAATGAAGTTTGATGAGGGATAGAATATGGTTTTATGTCAGGTGGAACATGGGTAGAGACAAAAGAACTGCAAATGTGGAATCCAAAATACACAGGCAGGCAGCTGGAAGAAACAGCAAGCCAGGCAGCATCAGGAGGTGGAGAAGTCAACGTTTTGGGTGTAACCCTTTGTCAGGACTGGGGATGGGTTGTGGGGGGAGCTGCATATAAAGGGGAGGCAGGAGCAGGGTGGTGAAGTGGGGATATGTGAAGACAGATAGAGGGTACAAACTGGTTGAATAGGCGGAGGAATGAATCTGGTTGGTGGCAGGGAGCAGTGGAAGGGAGGGGGAGGGGTTTGGAAGGGAGCCAGGAAATGGGTAGGGAGGTTATTTGAAATTGGAGAACTCAGTGTTGAGTCTTCCAGGCCGTACGCTGCCCAGGCGGAAAGATGAGGCGTTGTTTTTCCAGTTGGTGCAGTGGTTTGTTTTGGCAATGTAGGAGGCTAAGGATGGTCATGTTGGAAAGAGACTGGTTTGGGGAATTGAAATGGGTGGTGACTGGGGGTCTGGTCAGCCCCTGCACACCAGGCTGCAAAGCTCGGTGAACCATTCCCTAAGTTTACGTGCGGTCTCCCCTCTACCTGTCTTCACCTATCGCAACTTCACCACCCTGACCCATCACCCCTTTTATCTGCAATGCCCCCAACACCCATCCCCAGTCCTGATGAAGAGTTATACCCAAAACATCGACTTCTCCACCTCCTGATGCTACCTGGTTTGCTGTGTTCTTCCAGCCTCCTGCCTGTGTATTATAGATGGTACATGGGAGCATTGGAAATGTTGAATCTGGAAATGACAACGTTTGATAGACAGAGCCAAAGTGGTCAATATTAGTGGAGAAAATACAGTCTATGCAGGAATATGACCATGTATGCAGTGTCAAGGACAGGTAGTATTATGTTATTCTATACATTCCAGACCAAACTCTCAGTGTGCCTTTGAGGCAGTTACATGGCATCACAACATGTGTAGCTCCTGTATAAAAGCCTTTGTTTTCACTCACTCCCTGCTCAGTTCAATGAGGTCAGTTTAGTGTGTTCAGTCATTCAGTTGTAATGCGAAATCAATCGTCAGTAACCACAGATTGCAAATCCTATATTACTGTCAGGAACCAGACCAGTGTAAATTGTTAGTGTTGTATATAAACCTTGAAACATCTGTTTCACCAAGAAGTCAGTCTTTTGCATACATGCTATGTAACTAACACTCGGAGTCGGCTTGGCAAAAACTCAGACTCTTCATTGATTCGATGCAGCTGATTGAAATTGCTCCTTGCTTCACAACATAGAAAGAAGCCATGTATTTGGTAAGTTTCTGGTAAGTGGTTGATGTTTATTCTATTTTAAGTTTTAACACAGCTCACAAATTAGTGGTAAAGTAAAAAAAACTATTTTATTATACATTTACTATAAACGGACTGACTCCCACCGCTACCTAGACTACACCTCCTCCCACCGTGCCCCCTGTAAAAACGCCATCCCATTTTCCCAATTCCTTCATCTCCACCGCATCTGCTCCCAGGAGGACCAGTTTCAATACCGTACAGCCCAGATGGCCTCCTTCTTCAAGGACCGCAGTTTACCCCCAGACGTGATCGACGATGCCCTCCACCGCATCTCCTCCACTTCCCGCTCCTCTGCCCTTGAGCCCCGCCCCTCCAACCGCCACCAGGACAGAACCTCACTGGTCCTCACCTACCACCCCACCAACCTCCATATACAGCCTATCATCCGTCGTCATTTACGCCGCCTCCAAACGGACCCCACCACCAGGGATATATTTCCCTCCCCTCCCCTATCAGCGTTCCGAAAAGACCACTCCCTCCATGACTCCCTCGTCAGGTCCACACCCTCCACCAACCCAACCTCCACTCCTGGCACCTTCACCTGCAACCGCAAGAAATGCAAAACTTGCACCCACACCTCCTCCCTTACTTTTCTCCAAGACCCCAAGGTATCCTTCCATATCCGCCACAAATTCACCTGCACCTCCACACACATCATCTATTGCATCCGCTGCACCCGATGTGGCCTCCTCTGTATTGGAGAGACAGGCCGTTTACTTGCGGAATGCTTCAGATAACTCCTCTGGGCCACCCGGACCAACCAACCCAACCACCCCACGGCTCAACACTTTAACTCCCCCTCCCACTCCACCAAGGACATGCAGGTCCTTGGACTCCTCCATCGCCAGACCATAACAACATGACGGTTGGAGGAAGAGCGCCTCATCTTCTGCCTAGGAACCCTCCAACCACAAGGGATGAACTCAGATTTCTCCAGTTTCCTCATTTCCCCTCCCCCCACCTTGTCTCAGTCAAATCCCTCGAACTCAGCACCGCCTTCCTAATCTGCAATCTTCTTCCTGACCTCTCCGCCCCCACCCCACTCCGGCCTATCACCCTCACCTTGACCTCCTTCCACCTATCGCATCTCCAACGCCCCTCCCCCAAGTCCCTCCTCCCTACCTTTTATCTTTGCCTGCTGGACACACTTTCCTCATTCCTAAAGAAGGGCTTATGCCCGAAACGTAGAATCTCCTGTTCCTTGGATGCTGCCTGACCTGCTGCGCTTTTCCAGAAACACATTTTTAAGCTAAAAAAAACTTACCAATAAGTAATGTAATGGAATAATTAATTAACATTGTAATTATGGCAGAACAGGTGATGTGTCTAGTCAACAGCATGGGGCAGCTCCTGGATTCATTTATGATTCAGGGCAAACCGGTCTGCAGTGAGTATTTGAAGTTTGAGTAACCTTGACACAGAGTTTATGAGCTAGAGTTTAATCCATAAACACTCCAACATGTTAGGGATGAAGAAAGCTGCCTGAGTGTTTTAAACTAGGAGGTAGTTACACATCTGAAGACAGGATTTTCTGATTTGATCAGTTGTCAGGGACTGCGACTGTGGGTGAGGCAGGAATGTGACTCGTAATTGGGGCTAATTCTGTGTTTAATATGCTTGAGATTCCCTCAGCCTCATTGTGTGAGAGCGGAGGTTTTGAGATGGATGGGCAAACTGGCAATGGCACTGCAGTACAGGAAGCTATTCAAGTGGGGGAAGCAACAAGAAATGTAGTAATTATGTGTGGCCAGGTCGCCCAGGACCCGAATGGCTAGGCCTGAAACAAAAATGGGTAACATTTGAGCCAAGTCCAACTTCCAGGACAAGTCATGGAGAAAGCATCCATACAAGACAAAGTCAGGCAAGGGCAAGCTTGGACTTCCATTGGAAAACAAGGCTGGTTGGAGTATCAGAGATGGCAAGCAGACCCGATCATGCCTCAGGTCCCTTCCATGACCATGTATGGAGAGGAGGACATGCCCTTGGCTCATCATAGGATAGACGCTGAGGGTAGCCCCAACATCTTCTACACGTGACATCGGGGAACCCATTAGATGCTGCGACCTTGACCTGGGAGGTCAATTGTCGAGAGTGTGGTGGTGGAAAAGCACAGCAGGTCAGGCAGCATCTGAGGAGCAGGAGAATTGACCTGTAAATTATAACATATGTCCTCTTTTGTCTGTCTTCCTTAAGTCTTGAATGCTTGTGTGTGTGGATGGAGTAACAGAGACATTTGCCTACATTTTGAATCACTTGTTAATATTTCTTATAGCTGACTTCATTATAAAGGATTTTGCTATGGATTTATTTCAAAAATTGAAAAAAAAAGCCTTTGGGGAACAGTCTTTGGCCTACCTCAGCATGGGATAGTAGAAATACTTAGTTATCTTGGACTTAAGAAGAGCAATCATAATTGATGTCAACAAAATCTGATTCCAGATATACCTTTGAACTTAAATGTCCCCTGAAATGGAGTTACAAGCCATTCAGTTCCTGAAGAAGGGCTTATGCCCGAAACGTTGATTCTCCTGCTCCTTGGATGCTGCCTGGCCTGCTGGATTTTTCCAGCACCACACTTTTCAACTTTAATAAATCTATGCTGACTTTCCCTAATTTATCCATACTTGTCCAAGTGACTCTTGATTTTGTTCTGAATTATTATATTTTACTCTCTGTTATGTGATATAAAAGGGTAACATGGTGGCTCAGTGGTTAGCACTGCTGCCTTACAGTGTTGGGGACCTGGGTTTGACCCCATCCTCGGGCGACTGTCTGTGTAGAGTTTGCACATTCTCCCCGTGTCTACATGGGTTTCCTCCAGGTGCTCCGATTTCCTCCCTCAATCCAAAGATGTTCAGGTTGAGTGAATTGGCCGCGTTAAATTGTTCAGAATGTTCGGGGATGTGTTGGTTAGGTCCATCAGTCAGGGGTAAATGTAGAGTAATAGGATGAGGGAATGGGCTTGGGCTGGATGCTCTCTGGAAGGTCAGTGTGGACTTGTTGGGCTGAATGGCTTGTTTTCACACTATCGGGATATCATGATATGGGCATCATTAGCAACCATCCCCAATTGCTCTTGAACTGAATGGCTTGTAACTCCATTTCAGAGGGCATTTAAGTTCAAAGGAATATCTGGAATGAGGTCTGTTCTGCATATAACAACAGATCTCTTTGCTTAAATGACATAAGTGAGCCTGATGAGTATTTGCAATTGTTGACAATAGTTTAATAGTCACAATTATGGAGATTATCTTCTAATTCCATATTTTAACAATTGAATTGTTCTGTGGGGATTTGAAGCCCTGTCCTCAGGTGTTTTGGAAGATTATTCCAGTGGAAATACTACCATGTGACCATCTCCCCCTAAAATCTTTCCACCGTTGTAGTTAAACTGACTGGCCAATTGTTCTAGGATTTATCCTACACATATTCTGAATAATGATGCAACATTTGCTATTCTCCATTCTCTGAAAACACCCAACTGCCTCAGAAGACTGGAAGATTACGGGCAGTGCCTTTGTAATTTTTACTTTTAGTTTCTCCAATATTCTCAGATGCATCACTTGACCTGGTAACATATAATGCCTAGTATAGCCATTAGTTCTTATAATACCTTTTGTTCAACTGTAAGCTCATTCAGTGCCTCAACTACCTGCTTATTCAACTGTAATTTTGTCACATAGTAGTGATGCTTCAATGTGAGATATTGTGTTTATCAATTCGGGTCACCTCTATTGGAGGTGAAGGATTGAGTTCTATGGGGACAAAAACTCAAGGGCCGCTGACCTTTATCATTGGGCTTTATTTACCACACAAGTCAAAATGACCCGTTGGGTGTCAAAAGAATGTAGGTCAATGATTGGAACCATTACCACCAACTTTAGATCGTGAGATGTGAAAGAAATGTTCTTGAATGATGAAGATATTGTACATCCATGTATTTGGTCCACCTCAATCTTCAAAAAGGTTTAATAGTAAACTACTATCTGTGTCCGCAAGGGGGCAGCAAAACTCAATATTTTGAGTAGTTTTCGTTAGATCATAAATATGACTTGTTGCTGATTTTGCTTTTAAGTTATGCAGTGCAGGCAATTGAATAAAATAATACTTATATATTTCCCAAACACATTTATGCAGCACATTCTTTGGTCAGAAAATTATTAATTAGAAACAATTAATGCACAACTCTCACAGCTCAATGTATGAAGAAAATGAAATTGGAAGTTTGAATGGCAAATTTCTGCCGTTATGTAGTGTTTTCAAGATTGTAAAAGCCCTCAATAACACTGGAGCACTATTAAACAAAATTTGATATTGAGCTATTGAAGATGTCATTCAGACAGGCAACCCGGTACAAGAGATGGGTTTTAAGGAACACCTTTCAGGGATTGGAGACATGGAAAGATTTAGATAAAGGATTCCAGTTGAGCAGCATTGTTAACTGATAAACAAAAAGTGAGTGGGTTTGGGAGCAGATGGGCAATTGTTAGAGCTTTGGGAAGTTGACAGCAATTTACCAATTTGCACCCTTAATCTCAGTATTATTTACTGGAATTATTTCACTTGATAATGTTCCTGTTTAGGCATTTTACAAAGTTGAAGGAATGACCTCGAGATGGTGGTGTTATTTGTCTGTAAGCTTCCATTTTTTTTCCTCAATAAATAATGAACCCACCTCACATCCTCTCCCACCTCAAACAATCTTTTGGCAATTATAATATTAAAATTGATTTATTGCTGTCACATAGACCAAAGTACAGTGAAATATTTTGTTTTGTACGCAATGCAGGCAGATCATACGATACAAAAATCATGGAGGAAAAACTGAAAGAACGGTGGATGTTGGAAATCAGAAACAAAAAACAGAAATTGCTGGATAAGCTCAGCAGGTCTGGCAGCATTTGTGGGACAGAAATTAGAATTAATGTTTTAGGTCGAGTGACCCTTCCTCAGAACCCTTCCTCAGACCTTTCTGAAGAGAGGTCACTTGATCCAAAACCTTAACTCTGATTTATCTCCACAGATGCTGCCAGACAAGCAAAGATCACAGGGTGGTTGAACAAAATACAAAGTTACAGCTGAAAAGAAGGTCCATAAAAGCAAGATCAACATTAGATTTGAGATTTGAGAGGTCAATTCAGAAGTCTAATAAGAATTGTAGTATAATTGTAATAGGATTACAAAGACATGATTATCAGTCACTTTAACTGAATCTTTGAATTGAATAGAGCACACATGGGTTTTCCAGACTTATTGCTGCCATGATACTGTGGATCCTGTGCCAGTCAAACTTTCCTGAGACTTTCACACCTTCAAGCACAGCTAATAGATGGTGGAGACATTCTCTGAATACCTGGCTAACGATACATGCAAGAAACTCAGAAAATGCTGCCCAGGGGACGTACCACAGAAGCCATTTGACCACGTGGGCTGTGCTAGAGCAAGCAATTATGATAGTGAAGCTTTGCAGTAGTTACCTTGACAAATCCATCCTTCAGCATGCAGTAATCCAGATATTCAGATCGATTGCATCCTTTTAGAACATATCAGCAGCAACTGGGGCTGCAGGGTGAAGAAAGTACTGAGCATTTTGTATCCTAAGTGAAGGAGGATTAGGAGCAACATGAGAAGTAGGGGGAGAATGGAGGCATAAGCTCGAGACATGTAGTGTCCAGGTTGCCTCGATTTTTAAATTCAGAAATAGTTTACTAAGACAAATGTTAGGGACTTGTTCGTAAGCCAGAATCTGAATCCATTGGCCCCCTCTCAAGCCCCAACATAAAACAACCCAACATCAAACCATTCATCCCTTCCACAGCCACTCAGTGCTCATCTTTATCATTCTCACAAGGCAAAGGGACCACTCGACATACTGCAGCCCAGGAAAATGCAAGAAACAGATTTTATCATCAGAGAAATTGAACATGAAATTAATAATCAAACCTTTGGATGTGAATATAGGATGTATGGTTGTAAGTTTGCAGATAACACCAAAATTAGAGGCGTAGTGGAAAGCGAAGAATGTTACCTCTGAGTCCAACAGGACCTTGATCAAGTGCACCAATGGATGGCAGATGGAGTTTAATTTAGATAAATGTGAGTTGCTGCATTTTGGAAAAGCAAATCAGGGCAGGACTTGTACATTTAATGGTAAGATTCTGGGGAGTGTTGCTGAACAAAGAGACCTTGGAGTGCAGGTTCATAGTTCCTTGAAAGAGGGATCACAGGTAGATAGGATAGTGAAGAAGGCATTTGGTACACTTGCTTTTATTGGCCAATGAATTGAGTATAGGAGTTGGGAAGTCATGTTGTAGCTGTACAGGACATTGTTAAAAATCACACAACATCAGATTATAGTCCAACAGGTTTAATTGGTCGTGGTTGGAGTTCACAACCACCTGATGAAAGAGCAGTGCCCCAAAAGCTAGTGCTTCCAATTAAACCTGTTGGACTATAACTTGATGTTGTGTAATTTTTAACTTTGTACAGCCCAGTCCAACACTGGCATCTCCAAATCAGTACAGAACATTGGTCAGGCCACTTTTGGAATACTGCGTTAAATTCTAATCTCCCTCCTACATGAAAGATATTGTGAAACTTGAAAAGGTTCAGAAAAGATTAATAAAGATATTGCCAGGGTTAAAGTGTTTGAACTATCAAGAGAGGCTAAATAGGCTGGCGCTATTTTCTTTGGAGTGTCAGAGGCTGAGGGGTGACCTTATAGAAGTTTATAAAATCATGAGGGGTATGGATAGGGTAAATAGTCAAGGTCTTTTCTCCAGAGTAGGAGAGTCCAAAATGAGAAGGTATAGATTTAAAGTGAGAGGGGATGGATTTAAAAGAGAACTAAAGCACGATTTTTTTACACAGAGGGTGTGTGTGTTATTACAGAATGAGATGCCAGAGGAAGTGGTGGAGGCTGGTATAATTACTGCATTTAAAAGGCAAATGGAAGGGTATATAAATAAGAAGGGTTTAGAGGGATATGAGTCAAGTGCTGGTAAATAGGACTAGATTAATTTAGAATATCCGGTCAGTGTGAACAAGTTGGACCAAAAGGTCTGTTCCATGTCAATGGCTTTTTGGGTACTATTTTGAACATAATACACATAGCCAGTACAGCTCAGTTTTCTTACTTCTCCTTTTTAATTACTCATCCATGGTGTCACCCTACCCATCACTGAGGCTCAGCATTTACATCCAGCTGAGTAGCACCTGGAGCATCCTATGCCCTCTGCTGCCACATTGGCTATGTATGTTAAGCCAATTTGAGTGAGTGTTGCATTCTGTATGACTGTGCAATAGCTATTTCAATTTACCAGGTAGCGGGGAGGGGGAAAAAAATCTCTGTCTCCATCTCCAGTGATGATGCACATTAGTTTATGTCCAACCACTGACTGCTAGAGCAGGCAGTCTGAAAAATAGTTGAGAATACATTGCAATTTTCTGCCTCAAGCCTGACTGAGTATCTTCTCTTCTCCCACAAGCACATGAGGAAGGTATCTGTGTGTGACAAATCAAATCTGTCCGAAGGTGAATGGATAATGTCTGTGGAAGTACCTCTGGGTACTAAAATAAGTGCAATGTCATGATTAATGATCAAATGAGAATGTGAGAAGAAGCTTAGATAGAGAGGGAATGACAGTGGGACGGTCAGGATGGCAAATTACAATGAAGAAGTAAGAACCTTACCAAAGGATATAGATAGATTAGGAGAGTGGGCCAAAATGTGGCAGATGAAGGTTAACGTGGCTCAGTGCGGGGTCATGCATTTGGTCGGAAAATTGGGAAGGTGACCTGTTATCTAAATGAGCAGAGACTTTGGGATGTTCCAGTGCAGAGAAAGCTACATGTACTCATGCATGAGTCACAGAAAACTAGCATGCAGGTACAGCAGATAATAAAGAAAGCAAATGGAATGTTAGCTTTATACTTAAAGGAATGGGGGCATGGAATGCGCTGCCCGTGGGAGTGGTAGAGTCAGAATCATTGGCGACCTTTAAGCGGCAATTGGATAGGTACATGGATGGGTGCTTAATCTAGGATAGATGTTCGGCACAACATCATAGGCCGAAGGGCCTGTTCTGTGCTGTATTGTTCTATGTTCTATGTTCTATGAATAGAATATAAGGATTACAACTATCCAAGGCACTGGTGAGAGCGCACCTGGAGTATTGTGCACAGTTTTGGTCCCATTATTTGAGGAAAGACTTAGTGGTATTAGAGTTCAGAGGAGGTTCATTAGATTGATTCCAGAGATGGGGAGAGTTGTCATATGAAGAGACATTGAACAGTGTAGGCCTATACTCTATGGAATTTAGCAGAATGAGGAGAGATCACATTGAGATATCCAAAATGATAAAAGATGTAGATAAAATAGATATGTTGTGGGGCATTCTCGGATGAGATGTCTTTGGATAACAGACAGCAAATTTAAAACAGAGTTGAGGAGAAACCACTTTTCCCAAAGGGTTGTGAATCTGTGGAATCTAGTAACCCAAAGTGTGGGAGATGCTGGGACAGTGAGAAAATTTAAGGAGTTAGACAGATTTTTAATTGGTAAGGGGTTGAAGTTTTACAGGGAGAAAGCAGGAAAATGAGGGTGAGGAGCACATCAGACATGGTGGAATGGTGCAGCAGACTGGATGGGCTGAATAGCCTAATTCTGCTCCTATATTTTATGAATTTACGGATGGGTGCACCTGCAAGGGTATTTGAATGTGGAGTGATCCATAGGAATAGATTGGTGGGGTGCGGTGGGGGGGCTGGGGGAGCGGGGTGGTGGAGGAGTGTTGAGGTTATATTTATCAGGATATTTTTGAACCATTCCTGTCATGGTTAGTTAAGTAAACTCTTTCTGACACTTTATCTATGAATATCTTGCCACACTCCTGGTGCTCATCTACTCTACATCTTCCAACCATGCCTTCTTATACTGTCTGGTTGGTTTGTTCCACCAAGCAACATGTAACAGAAATTCCCTGTGAGGTATGACAGTCCACATCATCAATGTTGGGGAAGGATCAATGATGGGAGGTGCTGCCTTGCAATGTCATGGATCATGGGTCTGTTGCTTCAGATATTGGGTCTGGTGAAACACCTACACAATGTTCATCCCAGTATTGTCTTATTTTTGCATATATCCTACACCAGACAGGTAATGTACCTTCAAACAATTAGGTAACATTGCTACATGTGACTTTGCAGTGTAAAAGCACCGTGTTCACCTTCAGTAGCAGTAGTAATTTTAACAGCATGCTTGTAATTACTGCATCTTTGTTCTATCTAATAAACAAGCATAGAACCCAGACTATGTGTCAGAGTGAGATCATACAGCAGTTAATAAATCTCAAGCTGTCTTAACATAAAAAAAATAGCAAAGGCAAAATGCCAGGAAACATTGAGTCATCAATTGCCATGGCATTAAGCCTCTGCCTCAATATGTCCTAACATAGAAAACATTCAGACCATATCATACTGATATGTGGTGTTTTATCCATAAAACACATCATAGTAACAGCTAGTCAGTTCCCAAAGGTTACAGCAGGAGTGACAGTTCTAACTATCGCTAATCCGCTATAAGGCTTTCAAGTTGACATTTGCAACCATCCAGGAAGAAATTAGTGGGCGGCACGGTGGCACAGTGGTTAGCACTGCTGCCTCACAGCGCCTGTAGACCCGGGTTCAATTCCCGACTCAGGCGACTGACTGTGTGGAGTTTGCACGTTCTCCCCGTGTCTGCGTGGGTTTCCTCCGGGTGCTCCGGTTTCCTCCCACAGTCCAAAGATGTGCGGGTCAGGTGAATTGGCCAAGCTAAATTGCCCGTAGTGTTAGGTAAGGGGTATGGGTGGGTTGCGCTTCGGCGGGTCGGTGTGGACTTGTTGGGCCGAAGGGCCTGTTTCCACACTGTAAGTCTAATCTAATCTAAATTGATCCGATTTGGCCAGAGGTTATGTATGTATAACATGGAATCAAATTTGACAGAAGTATAAGAATAATAAGGGAGTAATAGTAAGGAATTTTAACTATCCAAGTATTAGTTGGGATAGTTTCAATGTGCAGGATAACTTGCATCCAGAAGAACTTTTGTCAGCCAATATTTAGAAAGCTCAATAGCTATGACAGTATATTAGTGGTAAGTTTTATGACTTATTGGAACAAACCAAGCTTTTCCAGGAATAAAGATAAAATAAAGATTTTATAAAGTACACAAACATTCCCAATTTGCATTACTTTTAGACCCAGATTGATAGAAAGCACAGAACAAGTTTCTGTTTCTGTAGTGAACAAAATTATTGCAAGTAATTTGAGTCCAGCTAGAGGTAAATAGTTATAAATGATTGGTATGTAATCAGTAAAATTCTTGTTTCCTTATCAACTCACTCTTACACACACAGACCTCAAGTAGACAGGGTAAAATAGATTATGGACAGAGGGAAAAGATTGGAAAGATAGTTCAGTAGTCTTTGTTCTCAGGTTTCATTGTTGAGATGATCTTAATGACTTTTCTGCTACCTGCATATTGTTTCAGTTGTCTTTCTCTGGTTTCTTTCACTGGTGTGAGACACAAGATACAGGTTCACTCATAAAATGTGCCTGACTTATCTGTTAAAAATCTCAGCTTGCACCAAAGGTTGCAGGAAAGAGAAGCCGTTTTCTTGAGGTTTACAATGAGTCTTAGCTGCAGAGAACAGAGAGACTGTTACCATGTGGGGAAACGTTGAATTCTTTCCTCTCTCTCTAACTTGTTCCCAGCTCCCTCCCTCCACTCCAGCTGCAGAACTAGGAACAACACTAAGATGGACTGGGAGGATCAACACCCTTGTCCCATGGAGTGGATAATCCCTGCTCATTCTCTTAGCTCTGCCTACAAGTGTGATGTTATGAATAAGGCAGCTGTCTATGTTCAGGGTACAGTGGTGTGCAGCACATGTGGGATCAATACATTCAGATTGCCAGGGCTGCAGGAGTCCACAGGTCTGTGATCTATGTAAGGTGCTTTTCCTTTAAAATGCCTCGCATCAATGGGATCTGCAGCCAAATCTCTAACAAGTCAAGACACTTACTCAGCTCACTTCAGGTGTGGTCACTGTCAATTCTCTTCATATTGTGGTGCAAAATGTCAGGCAACATTGAATCATCCACTGCTGTGGTACTCAGCCTCTGCCTCAATGGATCCTAACAGCCGGATCCCCTTCCTGATCACCGTCCCTGTGAACACAATAACACTTCCCCAAGAGCCTGACCAACCCATCTCTATGAGCTGACAGCTGCCCACCATCCCCTGCCAGCCCTTGGTGTATAAGGTGACCATGCCAAGTATGGTCATACACTGTGCCCCCTCTTGAACCTGACAAACACTGCGCCTCCCTTCATGAACCCTTCTCTTCCATATTTTATCCTATACCCTCTTCCACTTACTGTTGCTCCCATTCACAATTATGAGTCCCCTCCCTTCTCCCTAGCTGCTATCCCCAGTCATCATGCATAGGTTCCTAAGTCTCATTCCCATTGCTGCCCCTTAAGTTTTGTAGCCAGACCCAACAGACTGAAAGGGGTCCACCTCCTTGAAAGATTTAAACAGATGACCGCAGATAGGACATGTCCACACCCCTGACTAATGGCTGACAATCTCCTTGAATGGATTATTCCTAATTCTTGGACTGGCTGCAATGGAGATATTTAACTGACCGTGATGTACACCTCAGATTTCAGACCACTGCAAATGGACACCTGACTATGCCTGACCCCACATCCCCTTCGCACTAGACTCAGAAGTTGCCCTTGACTTACTGTGCCAGTATCCCCTTGGTGATGACTGTACACCTAAGACTTTGAGACATGGCCACACATGCAATGTGTTTGGTGGATAAGCAGTTGGCACATGTGCTAGGTGTGAGGTTGGCATAGCACACTGCTGTATACGTTTTAAAGGCATCAAGGAGCATGGGAGATAGCAGAATTATGGTAATGAGATAGAGGTTCAGCCTTGAACATAGTGAATGGTGGAGCAGCTCAAAGGGCCAAGTGGCCTCCTCCTGCCCCTCATTTCCATGTTCCCATAAATGATGCCTCATTGAAGGCTGGATACTAATGCAGTTGGCAACAGGGTCTGTATATTTTGGCCTTTATCCATGAGTACCACATTAATGTTACATAGTCAAACGAACATGGGGACGGTAGCCCGTCCTAGCAATAGTCAAACCCAACTGGATCTAAAGATGCGGTGATTGAATTCAGAATTAAACCATTTAATAGATGCCTGAAAATGGTCAACATTGCTCTTTCAGAAATTAGAGCTAAAGCTCCAAACAGAATAAAACTAAGGGTCATGTTTATAAACTATACTCAAATAGACTGAATCTCATGGGATTGAAAATTAATTTCTGCACAGGAAAACCATGACACATTAGCTGTGAAACAGAACAGGCTCAAGAGGTTCAATAGTCTACGCATGGTGCTGTGCACACTCTCTGTGTGCCTGGAAATGAATGTATCCTCAGGCTGATTATGCGTGGGGCTTAGGGTCTTATTAAGGGAATTCCAACTTTAATGCATTGTAAAGTTGAAAGCCTGATTTACAACAGGCCTTGTGCTTTTAAATCTCCAGAGGGGAGAAGTTGCTCAAGTCAAGTTACCAGTGGAACATTTGAATTGCCAGATTTGACTTCAGACCAATTTTCATGTAATAGTTATAGTATAGAACGAGGCTGCTTGACTCGCTGTTTCAGTGTTAGCTCTCTGAGTTACACACACCCACCTTTTCAGATGATAATTCAATTCCCTGTTGAATACCTCCACCAAACTCTCAGGCTGAGCATTCCAGAGCATTTGAAACACGTGCTGTGTGAAAAAAGCTTCTTCCTCGTGTCAACATTGCTTCTTTTGGCAGTTACCTTAAATCTGTACTGTCTAGGTCTCAAATCCTCCATCAATGGCAATAATCTCTCCTTATTTAGAGTAGATTCCCTACAATGTGGAAACAGGTCATTTGGTCCAACAAGTCCACACCTAGCTACGGAGAGAAACCCACCAAGACCCATTCTCGTACATTTACCCCTGACTAACGTACCTAACACTATGTGCAATTTAGCATGGTCAATTCACCTGACCTGCACATCTTCAGATTGTGGGAGGAAACTGGACCACGCAGAGGGAACTTATGCAGACACAGGGAGAATGTACAAACTCCACACAGACAGTCACCTGAGGCGGGAATCGAACCCAGGTCCCTGGCACTGTGAGGCAGCAGTGCTAACCATGGAGCCAGTGTGTTATCCACAAAGCAGTTAGAGTCACAGCTGCACTACTAAGGCCACCCGAAAGGTGGAATTGAACCATCTGTTGCTAGACAGTTCCAGGTTTGAAGCCTGCACCCCAGACCACTGAGGGTCATCTGGGCAAACGTGGAGCAGCTCTCTCAACATTCTGATTTCCTTTATTTACTATCCCCTCAATTCTCCATGAGAACATTCCCACCTTCTTTGACAGAAGTTCCTTATCTTTGGAACGCTCTTTTGAATTATATCTGAACTCTCACTAATGTCATATACTTCCTAAAGTGTGGTGTCCAAATCTGAACTCAAAGATTCATGTGTTTCATGCATCATTTCTTGAACTGATTTTGTTTGCCGTATCCCATCCTGGTGGTGTCATGGTATAGCAAAATAGAATGTTAATTAATCAGAATCTTCATGTTCCTTATGCAGCTATGATCAGTATTGCATTTCCTCACATACTCAGGAGTAGAGCAGCTGAAATACATTGACTTTGAGTCATAAGTATTGTTGGCCTTTGTGCCTTAGCAATTGAGGTTGGGTTAGCTCAGTTGACTCGATAGCCAACTTGTGATGCCAACAGCATGAGTACAATCCCTGTGGTAGCTGAGGTCACCATAAAGTTTCCACCTTCTTAACCTTGCCTCAGCCATGGTGATCCTCATGTTAAACTTGCCGCCAGCCATCACTCCGAGATAGAAGCCCTCTGGGACTATGATGATATTACCTTACTAACATAGCACTTGGTCCTACTTTATCTGTTTCTTGAATCACCACAGAAGACCAATGTATGGAATGTGGTTCTAAAATTTTTATCCCAAAATCCACTGTCGTCGAAGAAATTGAAGATATCATCAGAGTCCTTTGAGTTCGGTGTTAGCTTTATGAGTTCAGCATTTCAGAGAAGAATCAGCTTTTGTAGGCCTCGTGCCTCAGCAGCATCTGTTCCTACATTGGTTTCAAAATTGAGCCCTTTATGCATTCTTGTAACATCATTACTGGACTATGTACTTGTAACTGAACTATGCACCTCTGAAATAACCCAACAACTTCAACTGCCTACCTCTGGGAAAATCCAGACCCATGTCTGCTTCAGGTAATTTCCCTGCCATGTTATTTGACAGTAATACATCCACAGTATGGTTTGCCATTTCTAAGACTTTTGGCTACAGCTTGCTAAAATCTTTAAGAGCTTCTCATTGGTTTAAGGATTCTCGCATCTACTCTACATCTCAATAGTATACGACACCTTGGGACTGTTATGCTAAATGAGGTGAATCTTTATTTAAACATAAAGCAGTAATACATACTCACAACAACACTGGCTGGTTAGAAGTCCTACGAGCTAGAGTGCATCTAAGGTTGTCAATTTGTTGACAAATCTCTAAATGTATCTTCAGAATATTCGACCAAACCACACTACCCACTGCAGCAACAAGTCTTTTCAAAGTCTTTCTTTATACATCTTTCTTGATAAGACTGTTCCATCAATTATTACCCAGTTTTGACAAATTTAATTTTTTAAAAATCCCATCATTGTCCTGCATGGTAGACATTCTCTGGGTCCAAACCCAATCCCCATGTTTGAACAAACACAGACTTGGAGTGTTATCTCCAACACCCTTATCAATCTCCAATACTGCATCAGTGGAGGCACATTTATGTGCGTAAGGGCACACAAGGCTCCTTCCTTTTTGTGGCAGCACCTTCAGATGTTAAAACCAATTGCTTATCTTAGCAAGTCTACCTTGATCAAACTTCCTATTCTGTCTTCTTGTTTGCAAACCCATAATGCAGTTCTTCAGAGAGGGTATCATTCTCCTTTGGTATCCTATTCCTCCAACGTGAGACAAATTCTTCACACGGATCTTCACATCATCCAGTATAAGAAGTTACAGTACTCAAAGGGAAAGATACAATGTAAAAATGAGGATTATCTCTTCTCTTATATTTGTACATGTCTGATAATGGGTATAGTAGTGGAGGAGAGAAAGCATTAGTCCACAAGCACTTACCTTCTTATCAAAGTTGTCTTTCCCACCCTTTCATTGCTGGGTGTCAGAAAACCAATCTGATCATTGTAAAACCTGAATAACAAATTGAGTCAAAGGTTACTAACCACACTGAGATATTTAAATTGCCAACAAACTCTGGGAGTTATTTACAGAACCTCCCCTTCTCCCTCCTCCTCCATTCAACCCAGAAGTAGATGGGTTGGAAATTATTTGGGGTTAAGGTAGGTTTTAGATTTTACATTTTACCTGACTGTAAAACAAGAGTTTTGAGTTCTAAAATCCTACTCAGTGTTGCTGAAGTCTTTCTGAAATAATGTAGTCAAACACAGAAGTTAGTGAAGGTGTAGCAAGTATAATTACCCCCACTACACACTTGGAAAACTAAAGTCACCATTTCAATGATTCACATTATTTCCTTCCCTGACACTTTCTCACGATGAACCATTTACTTTTCAACAGGTACATTAAACATCAGGTGATGATTCACCTTTTCCACGCTTACTCCACACATGTATTCCTTTTCCTGTGTGAGTTGCGTGTATAAAGGGGAGTTTAAAAGGGATTTAGAATCTTAATTTTTTTGAGTTTAGTTATTCTAATTATTAACCAGTAGCCAGAATCTAATTACCTGTATTAATGATTTTATTTTCATTTACGGGATGAGGGCATTGCCAGCAATGAGGATTATTGCCTATCCCCCATTGCCCCAAGGGCAGGTACAAGTCAACCAGGCTGCTGTGATCTGGAGTCACATGCAGGCCAGCACAGGTACGTTTCCTTCCCTAAAGGGTATGAATGAAACAGATGAGTTTTTTTTCTGACAATTGACAACAGATTCATGGTCATCATTAAACCCTTAATTCCAGGTTTTTATTGAATTCACATTCCACCATCTGCTATGGCAGGATTCAAACCCAGGGCCCCAAATATTACCTGGCTCTCTGGATTAACAGTCAAACAATAATACCAGTAGGTCATTGCCTAATTATTAAGTACAGAAAGCTGGTTTGAACTTTCTGTCAACCTGGATCTGAAAATCGGGTAGTTTAGGGATTTATGTATATCTTCTAAAAATGTTAATTATTGTAATAATGCAGCAAATGGAACACTCAGATTTAAGTGTTAGGTAAGGGGTAAATGTAGGGGTATGGGTGGATTGCGCTTCAGCGGGTTGGTGTGGACTTGTTGGGCCGAAAGGCCTGTTTCCACACTCTAAGTAATCTAATCTAATCTAATAAAACTATCTCATTCCTAATGTGGAGTAATTCATCTATAAAACTGCACAAAAGCTTGAAGATTACAGGATGAAAATTTGCTTTTTATTCTACAGAGAAGAACAGTGCAAACATAGATGCAAGTACAGTGTGGGGCATTGTAATCAAACTTCAATCAGGAGACATTAAAATGAAGACCTGGCCTCTGAGCAAAGGAAACTAACAGAAAACCAAACTTCTGCTGTTTTGATTAACGTTAAGCATGGATCATCTTCTTAAACATGAGCCTGTAGAAAAGGTAAGGAAATAAATGACCACTATACTACCATAATAACCCCTTTCACTGCATCATGGTGTTGCACGTACAGCATACAATGTGCTCAAGGCCAAAGTTAATGTTTGTTTTAATTAAAAACAGTTCACTGAAATCCAACTTTTGTGTCAGAGGCAACATCTGCTCAAGGTCTTAAGGATCATAGAAACCCCTCAGTAGGGGAGCAGGCCATTTGGCCCATTGAGTCCACAGCGACCCTCCAAAGATGATTTCATTCAGGCCTACTACCTGCATTTCCCATGGCTAATTCACCTAACCTGCACATCCACAGACATTTTAGCACATCCAATCCACCTAACCTACACATCTCTGAACTGTGGGAAGAAACCAGCGCACTTGAAGGAAACCCACAGAGACACAGGGAGAATGTGCAAACTCCACACAGACAGTCTCCTGAGACTGGAATTGAACCTGGGTGCCTAGTACTGTGAGGTAGCAGTGCTAACCATTAGGCCACCATGCTGCTCCTTCGTTGTTTGTGGAGATGGTGATCTGGTGGCAATGTCCCTGGCCTGGTATAACAGAGGCTCAGGATTTAAGGAATAAAAACAGAATTTACTCAAGAAGCTCAGCAGGCCTGGCAGCATCCTCATAGAGAGAAACAGAGTCAACATTTTGAAATATTAACTCTGTTTCTCTCTCCACAGACACCTTCATGTATATCTAGTTCCTCCAGCATTTGCTGTCTTTATATCAGATTTCCAGCACCTACACTTTTATTTTACGACTTTGAGGACTTAGGTTCAAATCCCACCATGGCAGCTGGTAGAATTTAAACTTAATTTACAAAATCTTGAATTGAAAGCTACCCTCAGCCACATGGTCATCATAACCATCACTGATTATTGTAAAAATCCATTTACCTCTTTGGTGTCCCAAAGGAGGACATCTGACATCTGACATCTGTACCTGATCTGACTCCAGATCCACTGTTAATTACCCTCTAAAATAGCCCAAGCTAATCACTTTGTCCAAGGGAAATTAGGGATTGCTAACAGAGATTATTCTTGCCAGCAATGTCTATATTCCATGGTAGGTATAACACCGAATACATCTATTCCTTCAACTTTATCTAATGTACTAAAATTGAAACATCAGAAAAGTACTCCCAAGTACAGTAAAATAACATCTATTTTTGAACTTAATTTTCTCTTTGATTCACAGACTGAAATTTCCATGTTATTGCTAATTTGTGCTAAATTTTTACTGCAGCCCAAGTTTGCTTTTACAAAGAAAATGTAAAGCAGAAACAGCTCAAATGAAAAGCATGGGCTTGAATCCAGGTAAAGTGAGTGTTCTTTTCCAAAGCATGTCTGTAACTCACGACATCTGCCTCCCATGACCATGTGGAGTTTATGGGTTCTCTGCCAGACTGTTAGACGAAGTACCTCACAACCAAGACACTTTTCAACTCTGAGAGATGGAGAGAAATAATCTGACAATTATTACCAAGCTTTGCTGAACCTCCAATGAACTTGTGCAGATACACTAATTTTTGAACAGTATGACCCTTCCCAGCTAACATAGGCAGCAGAAATACAAAAGAGGGCAAAAATTCAAGATTATATTTTCTTTACAAACATAGGCATGGAAATAGTGTTCTAGACCCTGAGTGGACAGCCACGCCCTGCAATGCTAACTCCTTCACCAGGTGGCATTGGGCTGCTTCTGTTTTTTGAACTGTATTATCACCCAAGGACTCTCCCCTCTGATTGGACAAAGTACGCAGCACTGCTTGTTCCTCCAAATCAAATAAGATCAAATCATCAAATAAGATTCTTAGAGATTGTTGGCAATGTATCAGGTAGGTTAATTAGTTAAACATCAAAAACAAAGAACAGCTAAAGCTAGCTGTGAACTCAAAGCTGGCAGTAGTTTCAAACAGCACATTTACGAAATAAATACTGTACACTTGTCCCAAATGCTAACGTTAAGTATATATTTGCATACTATTATGGCAGGAAGTCAGCACAAATTGGAAACAGAAATTGTGCTTATTCAATGGAAATGGCTCCTTTCAGTAAGGCCCACCTAACAAGTTGCTGGAATAGTGCTCTTCCTTACAGTGCAAAGTTATAGAAGTTCATTATTATTGTTGCTCTCTTGTTCTGTCATAGCTGTATCCTGCTCATTAAGCTGCACAGGCTTATCATGGAGCTTGCAACCAATGTTAGTTATCTTAAAGTCATTAGTAATGTGAGTGTACCTTCAAGAACTGCTCCTAGGCTAATGAGACATAAGTACTGCTGATTATCAGTAACATGCTGTCAACTGCAGTGCTTACAACAAGAGTTCATGATAATCAATGCAGTTTCTTTGGATTCAAGCCACATAAATTAACATCGGCTCTTCCTAATGCAATCCTTCCTCTTAGCTTTCCATTCCGAATGTGGGCGACAAAGGTTTTCTCTTAAATATATTTTCTAATCAACCTGCTCAGAAATGTCATTACATACCTCTGGAGCGTTTGGAACATGAATCATGGCCTCTATGTTCAGATGTTGGGATACTACCACTGCACCACAAGAGCCCTTAGCCTTGTCCTGAAAGCAAAGGTTGCATGAGTGTTTTCAGGGAAACACAGTTAATCTTGAGAAGACAATTGATTGGGCACCATTGAAATCAGAAATTCAGACATTACAAAGGTTAACAAAATCAATGAAGTCACTAGTTTGCTTCTTTGATTTAATCACCAAGTTCGAGTGAAGACCCGGGAGCAATTTATGGTTGATTGTCAAAGAAAATATTTCTGGCATTTCTTTTTAAAATACAAACATTTATATAAAAATTATAAACATTCAGAGTAAGTTATATACTTCAGTAATATTTGTATAACCCACAGCTGTTGTTTGTCCTTAACTTGAATTGTTGCGGCTCAGAGATGTCTTGAGTGGGGAATAGAAGGTCACATCACTTCTGGATATTGTGAACCTGCCTTCTGCCTGGCAGTGCTCGCCCGAGGTATTTTCACATTGAGTTGGTGCGGAGGGTGGGGCAGAGCTAGGGCCATTGCCTCTGAAGAAAATGGAGGCAGGTGGATGTTAACATTGATAACATCTGCCTCCATTGGCCACTTAGAAATCCAGTTTCACAACTGTCACCTCTCCTTACCCACAACAACCCCTATCAGCCCCCATAAACATACCACATCTCCAGGTGCCAATCTTACCCTTCGACCTAACATTTTCTTTAATGCAAGAAAGAAAAGAATGTGAATATGAGACTCTTGTGAGCTGATCAGAGAATGGACCTGTCAATAGAATAATTGCAACAAGACAGTGGATGGTTGAATAAAGAAGTAAGTTGGAGAAAGGACCTTTAAGCTTTAGATAGAATGGACTAGCAAGAATAGAAGATACAGACCCAACAAAAGTGATTGGCTTGTGACACAGCAACTCCAAACCTGAAGCTTCTTTTCAGAGGTATTAGAATGCAGTTAATACAAGTAAGTTATTGAACTTTCATTGAAGTATTTTTATTGCTTTGTTTAATAACTCCAAAGAAATAAAGTGGGAAAATTATTGCAGAATAGTCCATATCACCAGACAAGTGTTAATAGTTTGTGCAACATTTCCTTGTTCATTGTTGCACGCATAACCAACTTAATATAATTTGGTTAACGCCTTTGAGATGGTCAACTGAGAATTGTGAGGATGTGGCAATTCATTCACTCCCAAATGCAACAGGCATATTTAGGTTGGAAGTTGATTGCAAGTGCCATTATTCCTTTCTGAGAAACTTAATGTAAAATATATTTTGCTTTTAACATTCAATGCTAGTGTGGGGCAGGGGTTAGCTTAGTTGGCTGGATAGTCAATGAGGAGTGATGCCAACAGTATGGGTGTGATTCCTGCACCAGCTGATGTTACAATGAAGGGTTCTCTTCTCAACAATCAACAGTCATCTCTCTGTAATAAGCAAGTAACCAGAGATGGCAGCTTTACTTTGCATAGCCATTGGGTTCTTCCAGTTGACATTGATCTGAATCTTTGGATCAGCTGGTTGCTTCAAACATCATACAACTTCATTTTGCCCACACATTCAATTTTCTCTCATCAAACTCTTTCTAAGGTGCCTTTGAACACGCAACCAAAATGTGCTGATCTCACAATTTGGTTTGCAGTGCCACAGCAATGAGATATTCCTTTCTTTTTGGAAGCTTCTTGCTGGAAGGAGTGATTTGAGCTTGGACCACTCCCATCAGTTAGGGAATTATCTCCTCTTCATTAATTCTGCCAGCAGATGAATAGCGACTCTCAATTTCCTTCTTGGTTTACCTCTTGTATTTGATGTATAAGAAAATATCATTCTTTTGAGATAAACACTCAGTAGTTTGGTTTTCCTTGTCAAATTCAAAAATAAAATTTGCAAGACTGTCCAGAGCCATCTCTCCTTTTTCATATATTCTAAATAAATTTGTTTTCTTTATATTATTTTTACAGTTTTATTTTCCTGATGCCCCTGCCTTACTCTGAAATTTTCTTAGATATTCCTACCACATATCAATCTCTCATTTAACTTCCAGCAATTGGCTTTAGTCTATCCAATTATAATATAATGTATCATTTTCTGACAATAGCTGTACTCGTTTATTACTTTAACATTCCTCTGTCTTCTGTCTAAAACTTCCCTCCAAAGATTTTCTGTTTCTTAATTTCATTGTAGATTTCTGCATTTGCCACTGACGTGTGTGTGACACTTCATAGGTATCTGTCAGACCTTCAATTTTTAATGCTCATCTAAATATTTTTCAAACTTGCAGGAATGCTATTTCTGAATTCTCCCACGATCAGAATTTCCCTTATAATCTCAAATCTTTCCTCTTGCTTCAGTGATCTAAACCATTTGTTTCTCCCGTGAAATTACCGGCATTTTTTTTTCTTTATTCATTCATGGGAAATGGATGGCACTGACCAGGCCCGTATATTTTACCCATTCCTAATTGCCCAGTGGGCAGTTAAGAGTCAACCGCATTACTGTGGGTCTGGAGTCACGTACACATCAGACCAGGAAAAAATGGCAGTTTCCTTCCCTGAAGGACATTAATAATGTTGAATTAGGTTTCCGAAATCGAAATTGATAAGTTTCAGGCATAAACTCATAAACATTGAGTTTTGCTTCTTTGAAAACTTCATACTGTCAGATTGTTCTTATGACAAACTGAAGGACACAGTCATTTCTGTGCCTACCAAAACACCCTGTACAACTAAAGTCCAAACCTTTTTTGGCCCCTTTGTCTGCTCAGCCACCTTCTCAAATGAGGTAAAATATTTTTGACTCCCTCCTCAGTAAACTTCAGCACCAAGCATAGATTTTCAGGTAAATTCCATCCCTCAGTGAAATCATAAGTTATTACTGCCTCCCTTCATCTTTACTCAAAGATGCCCAGTTTATATTCTTTAATTACTTTATCTCCTTGCATTTTATCTTTTTTTAAAAATTCACTCTCTTTCTGTTCTACATTTTTCTCAAAGTTCATCATCTCATCAAGTTCTTTGTCTCCATTTCAAGTTTTCTTCACTTAATGACCCTTAGGCTCCAGTGCCTGCCACTTCAATTTACCGTCAGGTTCCCTGGCCAACATTTCTGTCTTAGGTTTGCTCAACTGCTCCAGTGAGGCTCAACCCAAGCTGGAATAGCATCACCTCATTTTCCACTTGGGGACCCTACAGCCTTCAAGCTCCAATATTGAGTTTAACTATTTTCGAACCTGAACACCTTCTTCTATGTCCTTTATCACCCCAGCACCCACACCCTGACATGGGCTGCTTTCAGCACAGCCAAACTATTTTAACCTATTTACCGTCTCCATTATCAACTTTGCTTTCTCGCTGACATGTTATTATCCAACCCTTTGTCTGATTAATTGTCATTCTCTTTTTGAATTCCACCTTCACTTATCTGCTCACTCCATTCTCCACACACTGTCTTCAAGATATATATCAACCTTTTCTGAGCTAATATTAGTTCTAAGAAGATTATAGAATTAAAGAGGAGAAAATGAGGTCTGCAGATGCTGGAGATCAGAGCTGAAAATGTGTTGCTGGAAAAGCGCAGCAGGTCAGGCAGCATCCAAGGAGCAGGAGATTTGACGTTTCGGACATAAGCCCTTCTTCAGGATGCCCGAAACGTCAAATCTCCTACTCCTTGGATGCTGCCTATAGAATTATAGAACCTTGCAATGTGGAAACAAGCCCTTTGACCCAACAAGTCCACACCAACCCTCTGGAGAGTTTCTCATCCAAACCCATCCCCTACCCTATTACCCTACATTTACCCCTAACTAACACATTCCCAAAAGCTTTGGATAATTTAGCTTGGCCAATTCACCCAAACCTGCACATCTTTGGACAGTTGGAGGAAACCCACACAAATGTGGGGAGAATGTGCAAATTCCACACAGTCACTGAGGCTGGAATCGAACCCAGGACCCTGGTGCTGTGAGGCAGCAGTGCTAACCACTGAACCACCATGCTGCCCAAAAATGAAACCTCAGCACCACTGGGATTTGAGCTGAGGATTACCTGTTTATTTGGCAGGTGCTTTAACCAACTAAGCCACAGCACCATTAACATTTACTTGACTTGAATAAATTCAACTTAGCTTTCTCCCCACAGATTCTGCCAGATCTGCTGAGTTCCTTCAGATTTCCAGCATCTATGGTTATTTGTTTTGTTTCTTAACTCTATGTCTGTCTGGTATTCTCTCCTGTCTGTGTCAAGTCAGTTCTCCTTCTCTTTCTCTTTTAACTACTTCTAACTGTAACATCCCAATTTCCAATTTCCTTTTTCTCTGATTATAAATGTTGGCTAATCATTCGAAGCATCTCATCATAACGAAAAACTGTCTTTACTTCGACCTTCAGTTCATCTGTTAACTCTCTTACTTTTGTCAACCATTTCAAATAATCCACATTTAGACCTGCCACTTCAGTTCAATTCTTAAGAATGTCCAAAACCATCGTTAATCTTAGTACAATAAGCTTAACCACAATACACAAGGCTTCATATCCAGAAACAACACATCATCATTAATTTAAAGCAAAGACACAAATCCAAATCCAGTGAATTCAAAATCTTAGACAAGCGTCCAATTGATATATTCCAAGTTTATGTTATTACTGCACAAGTCAAATCCCAAACAGATGTCTGGAATAAAAGATCACATTTTGGTCTTATTTTGGCTTTAACAAGATTGTCTTTCACTGAAATGCAAACATGCAATACTTCACATTTGGTTTTATTAACAGATCATTATTACACAAAAGAAATTAATATGAGAACAACCTAAATATGTTACAAATAACTTGAGATTTAAGATTTCAGTAATAAATTCCCAAATCCCAACAGCGCCCTTTTACAGTCCAGGAACACCAGAGAATTTCTTTCTCCATCACCTCCATTAGATTTGACTTAACTTACTGTGGCTTCAAATCCCAATCTTGAATGTCAGACAGTCTCATTTTTGAGCCTTCAAGCAACTTGTTTTTTTTCAAATGACTCCTTCGGGGTTTAAACCTAATATATCTGAGCAGAAACTTTCAAACTAAACTCTCTACACTGACATAACCCATTTCTTAACAGTTATAAACTACTCTCTATTCTCAAGAGCAACTGATTTACACATCCAATTTCAGTCAAGTATTATGCAAAAGTGCCAAACTGAAACCGAAAACTTTCTTCTCGCAGTGGGTATTTCCCCCAAGCCCAAACAAAAAGCCCTCAATTCCTAATGTTACCAACCAAAGTCTAATGCTTCATGTTTATGTAGTTCACTTGTAAAACTGATTGATTTATTGCTTTCACATGTACTGAGATACAGTGAAAACTGTTGTTTTGCGTGCTGTCCAGGCAGACTCTCTGAATGAAAACAAAATTCCAAGATATACCCGGAAATCTCTATCTAAATGCTTTTACTCTTTTAAAAATCACTATGGGTACAGCAATACAATACTTACAAGTTAATTTTTAAACAACTTCACATACAGAGATCCCACCAACATTGTGCTAATAAAAAATGATAACTTGAGAGTGAATGAAACTAAGATGTTTATGAGTGAGAAACCTAACAGTCACAATATATGATTTCATTAGTCCTCTTTGTGGGCTAATTGATGAAAGTGAATACAGAGAGTTGAAGACAAAATTAATCAGAGAGCTGTTGGTATTGTTGATGCACTGTAACCTGATTTTTTATAGTCCAAAGAATCTCTCATTCTCAAGAAAGCCAAATAGTCTGTCAAATAAGCTGAGAAAAGAGTGTAATCCTCAGAGGAGAAGAAAAGTCTTAGTAGAGGAGATCTAAGGTATCTGTACAGTTCATACTTGACCAGAATAAGCCGTAAATTGCAGACAGTAAAGAGGCTATATTGGTCAAAACATAATATCAAACATTGACTGGGAGTTCTATTGATAAGACTTGCCTGTTTCTTATAGTATGAAGTTCATTTGAATTTACTAATGGAACAGAGTATTCATTAGTATCATAGAATCTCTATAGTGAGGAAACAGGCCCTTTTGCCCAACAAGTAAACACTGACCCTCCGAAGAATAACCCACCCAGACCTATTCTCCTACCCCATTGCTCTACATTTACCCGTGACCAATGCACTTCAACTACACATCCCTGAACACTATGGTCAATTTAGCATGGCTGATTCACTTTACCTGCACATCTTTGGATTGCAGGAGGAAACCGGAGCATCCGGAGGAAACTCACAGACACAGGGAGAATGTGCACACTCTACACAGACAGTCGCCTGAGGCTGGAATCGAACCGATCCCTGGCACTATGAAGCAGCAGTGCTAACCACAGAGCCACCAGGCCACCCATGACATAATGTCACGTGACCTTGCTCTTGTTTACAGCCATTGCATGAAGAAAATATACAGTGAAATAATCTTCAACAAAGTTAATTTTTCTTTGCTCCATACACTCTTCAAATGTTGCTTATAAGCTCAACAGGAGGAAGGATATTATATGATGGCAGTAAATGAAATGCCAAGTATGGAAAAGACCCTACTGTTACTGGAATATTTCAAGCAATGACAAGGTGAAAGCATTGATGCTTTTATCAAGTATCTATACAAATTTGCAGAAAACTGTAAATATGGCAGCTCAAAAGAACTGAACCACTGATAGAATTGTCACAGAGTCTCAAATGACCACTGATGCTGAAGGTTGACTTAACCTGAACAAAGGCAATTCAACTGAGCAGACAAGCTTTGAGGTCTGAGAACAGGTTGATTGTTGATTTGACATGGCAGGGAGAACCATATTCCAAAAATGATCCTTTCAGGGAGGTATGTTTAATTTAAAAACAGCATTGCGGCTGCACAAAAGCAAAGGAGGCAGGAAGCATATTCATCAAACACCCCAGCCAACTATTTTCCATGTGGTGGGAATAAGCAAAGCCACAAAAAATAGTTTTGTGAACAGGCTGAATGCCATTTTGGAAACGATAAAGACCATTTACAATCTCCACGTATTGTGGCAAGAAGCTTGCACAGAATAAGCCAAGGCAAAAGTGCACAAGATGCACGAGACAGCATGTATTAATAATGTTGAGATGTGTTCCCTTGGCAAGTGCAAGGAACCATGCAGAAGCTACTAAAAATGCAGAGAGCCTAATGGAGGGAACATTATTGTTTTATTTTAGATGTAAGTGCAGCAATTTTGGTTCTTTCTAAGAAAGGATCACGGTTTGAAAAATGTTCTGTTCATCATCATGCACTAAATTAAATGGGCCAGGAGAACTCAAAGTTATTGGCCAACTGAATACAACGCTTCAACAGATAGAAAGAAAAACATAATTAGAACTGTATATGTGGTCCTAACCCATTTTGTTTTTCATTCTTTAGCAGAAAAGCCTGTACAGAATTATATCTGATTTTCAGAATAGAGGATCTGGAAAGTGAAGCGAATCAGTCTACAAATATCATAGCCGAATTTCTACACTCGGCATGGGACTAGGAAAGCTGAAGGCAGCAGGCCACATTAACATTCATCGTGAAACAAAGTTGCTGCATCTGTTCACATGCAAGAAAGTTCTTCTGATATTCTTGCCGAAGGTCAAGAAGGAAACTGACTTTGTGTTGAAGCAAGAGTTAATTTCATCCATGATAGAGCCAACAAGGTGTACTCAGGAATAGTTCTGATGCTAATGCTCTATTAGAATTTGTATTGAAACTACTGATGCAATTTTCTTTTCTTCAAAACCATTGGGATGTCCCAGGAAAGCCCTGCTTGAACACAAGGTTTAAAGAATAATGGGTTACCACAATTCAAGGTCGATAAAGGTCAAGTGACTGTAGGGTCACACAACAGACGCAGTGATTTTGTCTCTCAAATATCTTTCCATTTCCATTTTGAACATGAGTCCATTGTTAGCAAGTGAGTACTCCAGAACATACACAGTTCACAATGGGGTACGTGTAACATTCCTTATTCCAATCATCCTCACGTCCCTCCCCACAAATTCTTCCTCCGGTACATCGATGATGTAATTGGTGCCACTTTTCTCTCTCATCTGGAATTGGATAAATTTATTCATTTTGCTTCCAATTTCCATCCTGCCCTCACCTTCACCTGGTCCATCTCTGACTCCTCTCTTCTCTTCCTCAATTTCTCTTTTTCTTCCATTTCTGGGGATAAGCTGACCACCAATATCCATTACAAACCCACTGACCCCCACAGTTACTTTGACTATACATGCTCACACCGTCCTTCCTGCAAAGACTCCATCCCATTCCCCAGTTTCTGTCTCTGCAGCATCTGTTCTGATGATGCCATCTTCTACACCTCAGAAAATATCTAGCTTTTTCCTTAATTGAGCATTCCCTGTTACTACTGGCCGACTGGGCCCTTCGCCATGTCCAGCTTATCTCTTCCACTTTTGCTGTCACCCCTTCTCTCTCTTCCCACAAATGATAGGGTCCCCGGATCCTCACTTACCACCGCACCAGACTCTGCATCCAAAGGATTGTAAGCCACCATTTCCACTACCTCCAGAAGATTGTCACCACCAGACACATATTCCCCTCCCCTCCTTTGTCAGCATTCTGCAGGGACTATTCCCTCTGGGACATCCTGGTCCATTCCATGTCCATTCCCAATGCACACCCCTTCCTTTGGCATGTTCCTACACAATCGCAGCTGATGTAATACATGCCCGTTTACCTCCTCCCTCCTCACTAGCGAACTTCTTCTCTGCTACCCTCAGCTCTTATCATCATTTATTTAGCTTCCCTTCAGTCCTGGCCTGCCATCCAGAATCCCTTTGTTTACCTTACACTTTCATACCTCTCTCTCTCTCTTTCTCTCTCGGATCCTTCTTCTCCTCTCTGCTCACCACTCCTTTCCATTCCCTCCCCCACCATCCTATCACCCAACTTCATTTTCTGTATAAATACTATCGTTTCCCAGTTGCTATCATTTCTAATGAAGTCACTAGATTCAAAATGTTAACTCTGTTTTCTTCCCACAGATGCTGCCAGACCTGCTGAGTTTCTTCAACAATTTTTGTTTTTGTTCCAAAGACTTTAGAAACTGACCACATTATTTAGTCGTCTATTTTTCTTACATTCTCTTCTCTCACCCCCAACCCCCCAACAGTGTATGGTCTTGTTTGTATCTTAGCTACTTTGCTCTCAGTAGTGAAGACCCATCCCCTCCCTTTTACATCTTAATTTACACCCATTTTACATCTTGTTTTCTCTTTCACCACCATTAAACATCCATTTGTCTTTTGTACTGATTCTCTACACTATCTATTACTTTCACATTTCCTCAATCTTGCCACAAGTACTTAAAAAAAGACCAATATTTCACAGTCTTGAGAAGATTCATGCAGGGCTTAAAACTTTAACTCAATTTCTTTCTCTGCAGATGCTGAGTTTCTCCAGACTTCTCTGTGTTTGTTTCACACTCTAACTGCTGATCATGATGCTACATTGTGAAGGAACAGAGCTCAGCTTACACCAAAATAGCGAGCAAGCACCAAGAGACTGAGCAAGAAAACTTCAATGATGATGCCATGATAATGTTGAGAGACAGCAGCCAGCAGTGATGTTGACAGTAACCTCATAGCCTATTGACAGCTGATGTGTCTGCAAATGTAATGTTTGTATGTAATAGGTAGCTGCAATCAACTTTTGTTGAGATCTCCAATACCATGCTATTGACTCCTGGCTTTTGTGTTGTGAGGGATAACAGAAACATTGCTGCAACAGGTGAAATACCATGCAGCCATAACTCCAACACTCAATGTTGAAAAAACTCTCTAGATTAAGTCTTCGTACCTTAGATGATGAGCTTAGAATTGCACCATTGAGTGAGAAGCTTAATTCTGCATTAGCAGCCAAACTCACTGTATTAACATCATACCTTCAAATTTCCTGTAAAACAGAGCAAGCAACTTGTCTTAACAATGCCCATTGCAGTTCAGAGAGTGGCAGTGCCATAGCTTATAACCATATGCAAATACTTCATGTATGCAAGGTGATTTTGTGGACCCTTTATCTACACAACTTGTTATCAACAAAGGCTCACATCATTGTCATGCTTTGTCTGATCCAACTCTAGCGCAACTTGTCAGCTTCAAGCATGTACATTACAGCTGAGGGAAAGCAATGACATGCACATTTGGTGGCAGGGCATTTTGTGTTTTGGGAAGCACGTCTTCTTTTGTTTCTCTATTAATTTTTTAGTGCTTAGGTGAAGGCATGCATCCTTTTTGCCTTAACCTGCTGGCTAGCACATGAAGTCTTCAGTGCTGAGTTAGAGACAATCACCCTCTGTGGTTTAATGCAGAAAGGAGAGGCAGATAGTTTGTGGTGGTAGGAAGCATAGAAGAGTAAAAGTTAGAGTTAGAATCAGAGAGGTGGTGGACTTGTTGTTGCAAAGCTACATCAACATCAGACCTGCAGTATGTAATAGCAGTTTGTGTGCTAAACGCACAGCATGTGCTTGAAGAAACTGTTTGTGTGTGAAAGTCAAGGGGATGAGACAGGTAAGACTGGACTCCAGTCAGTTAGGGAGTACACAACACAATAATCAGTTCTGATCTGGTTCCAGTCCAGAACACTGGAGATGATCAGTCAGGCATTTGTTACTATGCAAGTCTGGGGATCTCTGCTGTGGACTCCATGGATTGGGCCTCAGTCAGTGCTCAAAGTCTGAGGAAGGTGAATCTGGGTGGGATGCTGTTTGGAGGGTCATTGCAGACTTGATGGGCCAAATGGCCTGCTTCCACATTGTGAGGATTCTGTGATTCTAAAGTTAAATATAAGGAGTCTGGTATTTGTTGCAGGTCATTCAGAGTGCTGTTGAGAGCTCAGTCCCTGGGATTGGGCCATGGTCAGTTGGGGTTGTCCTGCCAAATAAATCTGGGAGTGGTCCACAGTTGGTTATGGAGTCATTAATGGTCAGGAAGCTTATCAAGGTCAGTCCATCCCTCCTGGGGAAAGTGGGCAACTCTAGACTGGGAATGGACCTCATTTTACTGGGTCACTGAGGGACTGATGACAGGGATAGTGGCCAGTTACAGATAGAAAGGGATTGAGAGCTCACAAAAGGAAAGGTCAAGCAGGTCATGATCACTCTGGCTTTGTGATCAAGAGAGTGAAGGACATGAACATGCCTGAACATCCTCAATAATGCAGATTGCTTTCTCTGCAGACTGCCACACTATGAGAGAAAGAGGGAAGTAAGCTGCCCATTGAACAACTCTCAACCTTAAATGGTACTTCACTCCCTTGAAAACCTCATACATGGAAGCAACATTTCTCAACGGCACTCTTAATGCACAGTGTGGAAATTGCACAAATAACGTTTGTGACTCATTGCTTTTGTAAGAAATGACAAAGTGGTATTCATATTTAGCCACTAGATCAAAGCATACATTCTCATAAATAGAAATAGATTTTGTGAAAATGTAAAATGAGTTGACAGCATATCAGGAGCTCATTGTGATTCCTTCATAATTGAGGTCATTGGAAAGTGAAGAATGTTTTAACTGACTATTACCCTTTTACACAAATTTCAAATCTATCTTAATTTGTGATGAGAACATAGACAATTAAAAAAAAGTAAACATCATGGGCCTCTACTTGTGTGTTCTAGGAAATGTAAACATCTAAGCTGTTAGTTTATGTGGGAATGTTTTGTCAAATCCCTTGATATTTACAGCTCAATAAATTTCATAGCATTTCTTCCAATTGGCAAACTTTCTTTAATTTTCATTCCCATCAGTGTGGCTCACCCCAATATTAACTGTCTAAGATCATCTGCAGTGTTCACATTTTGCATACACGTTTGAATTATTGTCCCATCATTTCAGAATTCACATACATCGGTCCCAACCCTCGAACTCAGCACCACCTTCCTAACCTGCAATCTTCTTCCTGACCTCTCGCCCCCACCCCCACTCCAGTCTATCACCCTCACCTTAATCTCCTTCCACCTATCGCATCTCCAACGCCCCTCCCCCAAGTCCTTCCTCCCAACCTTTTATCTTCGCCTGCTTGGCACACTCTCCTCATTCCTGAAGAAGGGCTCATGCCCGAAACGTCGATTCTCCTGCTCCTTGGATGCTGCCTGACTTGCTGCGCTTTTCCAGCAAAACATTTTTCAGTTCTAAAATCCAGCATCTGCAGTCCACACTTTCTCCCAAAATTTGACACAATATCACTGATTAAAATGGTGACCATACTGACTACTTCCAGTGTCTCTCACATAACATAGCATGATTGTAAGGCTAATGATATAAGTAGTACACGCGCCGAGATATTGAGCAATTCTTCCGCCGCCTTCGCCTCCGTGCCTACTTTCACAACCAAGACTCCCGCCCACCCTCTGACGACCCCTTCTCCCGCCTCCAACACACCCCATCCACCTGGACACCCCGTGCTGGCCTCCTACCCGCCCTCGACCTCTTTATAGCCAACTGCCGCCGTGACATTAACCGACTCAACCTGTCCACCCCTCTTACCCACTCCAACCTCTCACCCTCAGAACGTGCAGCCCTCCACTCCCTCCGCTCCAATCCCAACCTCACCATCAAACCTGCAGACAAGGGAGGCGCGGTGGTAGTTTGGCGCACTGACCTGTATACCGCTGAAGCCAAACGCCAGCTCGCGGACGCCTCCTCTTATCGCCCCCTTGACCACGACCCCACCTCCCACCACCAAACCATCATCTCCCAGACCATCCAGGACCTCATCACCTCAGGGGATCTCCCATCCACCGCCTCCAACCTCATAGTCCCACAACCCCGCACCGCCCGTTTCTACCTCCTGCCCAAAATCCACAAACCTGCCTGCCCCGGCCGACCCATTGTCTCAGCCTGCTCCTGCCCCACCGAACTCATCTCCCAATACCTCGACACGGTCCTGTCCCCTTTAGTCCAAGAACTCCCCACCTACGTTCGGGACACCACCCACGCCCTCCACCTCCTCCAGGATTTTCGCTTCCCCGGTCCCCAACGCCTTATTTTCACTATGGACATCCAGTCCCTGTACACCTCCATCCCCCATCACGAAGGACTCAAAGCCCTCCGCTTCTTCCTTTCCCGCCGCACCAACCAGTACCCTTCCACTGACACCCTCCTTCGACTGACTGAACTGGTCCTCACCCTGAATAACTTCTCTTTTCAATCCTCCCACTTCCTCCAAACTAAAGGAGTTGCCATGGGCACCCGCATGGGCCCCAGCTATGCCTGCCTCTTCGTAGGATATGTGGAACAGTCCATCTTCCGCAACTACACTGGCACCCCCCCCCACCTTTTCCTCCGCTACATCGATGACTGTATCGGCGCTGCCTCGTGCTCCCACGAGGAGGTTGAACAGTTCATCAACTTAATAACACCTTCCATCCCGACCTGAAATTCACCTGGACCATCTCAGACTCCTCCCTCCCCTTCCTAGACCTCTCCATTTCTATCTCGGGCGACCGACTCAACACAGACATCTATTATAAACCGACTGACTCCCACAGCTACCTGGACTACACCTCCTCCCACCCTGCCCCCTGTAAAAATGCCATCCCATATTCCCAATTCCTTCGTCTCCGCCGCATCTGCTCCCAGGAGGACCAATTCCAACACCGCACAGCCCAGATGGCCTCCTTCTTCAAGGACCGCAGATTCCCCCCAGACGTGATCGACGATGCCCTCCAACGCATCTCCTCCACTTCCCGCTCCTCCGCCCTTGAGCCCCGCTCCTCCAACCGCCACCAAGACAGAACCCCACTGGTTCTCACCTACCACCCCACCAACCTCCGCATACAACGTATCATCCGCCGCCATTTCCGCCACCTCCAAACAGACCCCACCACCAAGGATATATTTCCCTCCCCTCCCCTATCAGCGTTCCGCAAGGACCACTCCCTTCGTGACTCCCTCGTCAGATCCACACCCCCCACCAACCCAACCTCCACCCCCGGCACCTTCCCCTGCAACCGCAGGAAATGTAAAACTTGCGCCCACACCTCCACACTCACTTCCCTCCAAGGCCCCAAGGGATCCTTCCATATCCGCCACAAGTTCACCTGTACCTCCACACACATCATCTATTGCATCCGCTGCACCCGATGTGGCCTCCTCTATATTGGTGAAACAGGCCGCTTACTTGCGGAATGCTTCAGAGAACACCTCCGGGCCGCCCGAACCAACCAACCCAATCACCCCGTGGCTCAACACTTTAACTCTCCCTCCCACTCCACCGAGGACATGCAGGTCCTTGGACTCCTCCACCGGCAGAACACAACAACACGACGGCTGGAGGAGGAGCGCCTCATCTTCCGCCTGGGAACCCTCCAACCACAAGGTATGAATTCAGATTTCTCCAGTTTCCTCATTTCCCCTCCCCCCACCTTGTCTCAGTCGGTTCCCTCAACTCAGCACCGCCCTCCTAACCTGCAATCCTCTTCCTGACCTCTCCGCCCCCACCCCACTCCGGCCTATCACCCTCACCTTGACCTCCTTCCACCTATCCCACCTCCATCGCCCCTCCCCCTAGTCCCTCCTCCCTACCCTTTATCTTAGCCTGCTTGGCTCTCTCTCTCTCTTATTCCTGATGAAGGGCTTATGCTCGAAACGTCGAATTCTCTATTCCTGAGATGCTGCCTGGCCTGCTGTGCTTTGACCAGCAACACATTTGCAGTAATGATATAAGTGCTCTGTGAATATACTGGACAAAGTAAAAGCATCATGACAACAAACAACATCCAATGCTGAACGAGTGGCCAACTGGATATTTTAGACTTTATAGATCCTGTTATTACCCTCGCTTAAACACTTTTCAGGCCGTTTCTTTTCCTGTTCAGGGCATCACTAGATTGGCCAGCGTTTATTGCTTTCTGAAAGACTCCCCATTGAATCCAGATAGGCTTGGAAGTAATTAGCCAGATGCTAACTGGTTCAGATTGAACTCCATTCAGTCTGCTTTGTTAGAAGAATGCTACACAAATTTGGTGACACCCACCTCAGCGGGAGGCCAGCGGCACAGCATGACATGGACAGGACCTGATATTTGAAGGTTCAAAACCATGTCCTGCCACATCCAAATATGGAAATTGTCACTCCATAAGACCATAAGACATAGGAGTAGAAGCAAGGCCATTCAGCCCATCGAGTCCACTCTGCCATTTAATCATGGTAATGGGTGTTTCAATTCCACTTCCCTGCACTCTCCCCGTAGCCCTTAATTCCTTGCAAGATCGAGAATTTTTCAATCTCTGCCTTGAAGGCACCCAACGTCCCGGCCTCCACTGTGCTCGGTGGCAATGAATTCCACAGGCCCACCACTCTGAGGCTGAAGAAATGTCTCATTTCCATTCAAAATTGACCCCCTTTAATTTTAAGACTGTACCCACGGGTCCTAGTCTCTCTGCCTAATGGAAACAATTTCCCAGCATCACCCTTTCTAAACTATGCATGATCTTGTAAGTTTTTATTAGATCTCCCCTCAACCTTCTAAACTCTAATGGATAAAATCCCAGGATCCTCAGCCGATCATCATTCAATCTTCCTATCCCCTGCCTGTTGCTAGTATTGGGCACAGGACACAGGAATGGGGGATAAAAGGGGCAACCTGGAGCTCCAGTTCTCTCTGTGTTTTGCACCTTCTTCACCAGCAGAGAGCACCACTGACTGGCTTCTCCAGCTCCTTGTAGGTCATTTTGAACATCATCAGACTGACCAGACCCAGAGAGACCATCTCACAGTGAGACGATTTAAAGAGAAGAACCAGCTCGAGATGGGAGAGGATGCAGATCCTGTAACATCAGCCAATCCTCAAAGCCTGATGAGCAGCCCATCCCAGCCTAACTGAACCAGCATTACCAATCAGACAAACAGTTCACATACAATAGTAGCAACCTGTGGGTAGGGTGTGGCAAAGCCTCATAAGTGTTTGTCAGAAGATTGACTTGGAGGTACAAAGTTAAAAATCACACAACACCAGGTTATAGTCCAACAGGTTTATTTGAAAGCACTAACTTTCAGAGCGCTGCTCCTTCGTCAGGTGGTTTTTTTTTAGATTAGATTAGACTTACAGTGTGGAAACAGGCCCTTCGGCCCAACAAGTCCACACCGACCCGCCGAAGCGCAACCCACCCATACCCCTACCCCTACATTTACCCCTTACCTAACACTATGGGCAATTTAGCTCGGCCAATTCACCTGACCCGCACATCTTTGTGACCGTGGGAGGAAACCGGAGCACCCGGAGGAAACCCACGCAGACACGGGGAGAACGTGCAAACTCCACACAGTCAGTCGCCTGAGTCGGGAATTGAACCCGGGTCTACAGGCGCTGTGAGGCAGCAGTGCTAACCACTGTGCCACCGTGCCGCCCATATGGAGGATAAGATCATGATCACATAATTTACAGCTAAAGGAGTCCAGTGTCATGGCGATGTGATACATTAAACCATTTTAGATTAAATCTTTCATCTGTTAAAATTGGATGCTGGTTTCTGTTCTTTGATATGCAAATCCTAGAACTTCTTTTAAAATAAATTCTCAAAGTAGTTTAGCTTTTCTAACAATAGGTGTGAAGTCTGTCTGTGTCCCAATATTTCATCAGACTGGCAAGCCCTCTGCACAGTTTTACACAGATTCATGCAGTTTTTGAGCAAAATAAAATGCAATTCTGCATAAACAAATTCACCCGATAAGCTTATATATGTGCACATGTAGGAGCGACAGAGTGAGTGTGCATGTAGATAGAGTGTGTATCTATATGTGTGTGTATGTGTAAGCTTGATTAATTGCGTGTTGAGTGTGAAGGGATACATGTCTGTGAGAGGGTACATGTGTGAGCATGGGGTGCCTGTGTGTGCATATGAGGGGGAGAGAGAGAGAGAGAGAGAGAGAGAGAGAGAGTGTGTGTGTGTGTGTGTGTGTGTGTGTGTTGTGGGTCACCTGTAGTGTGACATGAAGCCAAGGTCATGGTTAAGGCCATTCCCAAAGGCACTGAACTTCGCTATCAGCTTCTGCTCAGCTACTCTGTGTTGTTGCTTGCCCTGAAGTCAGCCTTGGAAGATGGTCACTTGAAGGTCCGAGACCAAATGTCCCTGGACTGCTAAATTGTTCCCCAATTGGGAGGGAACATTGTCAGTCTGACTAAACATTGGAACACAGACAGACTCCACACCTATTGTTAGAAAAGCTGAACTAATTTGAGCACGTAATTCCCTCAAATCCCCTCTAGTAAAAAATGAGGTCTGCAGATGCTGGAGATCACAGCTGAAAATGTGTTGCTGGTTAAAGCACAGCAGGTCAGGCAGCATCTCAGGAATAGGGAATTCGACGTTTCGAGCATAAGCCCTTCATCAGGAATTCCTGATGAAGGGCTTATGCTCAAAACGTCGAATTCCCTATTCCTGAGATGCTGCCTGACCTGCTGTGCTCAAATCCCCTCTATACCATTTCCCCTTCACTTTAAAATTATGCCGCTTTGTCATTGACTGTTCAACTAAGGGGAACAGCTGCTTTCTATGCATCTTGTCTATGATCTTTAAAATCCTGCATAACTTTTATTAGCTCCCACCTCAGCCTTCCCTGATCTAAAGAAGACAACTCAAGCTTATCCAGCCTCTCTTCATGCTCCATCCCAGACAACACTTTGATGAGTTTCCTCTGCACCCCCTCCAGTGCAATCACATCCTTACTATGATACGGTGACCAGAACAGTACACACTACTCCAGCTTTGGACTCAGCAAAGTTTTGTATTTTTTTTCCTTCGGAATTCTTTCCATTAGTTTCCTTGCCACTGACTCGAGACTCTGTAATTTGCTGGTTTATCTCTACCATTCTTCTTGAAAAGTGGAACCACATTAGTTGTTTTCCTGTGGCCAGAAAAGAATCAAAACTTTGGGTCAGAGCCCCACAATTTCCTGCATGAAAGCAGAAATTGCTGGAGAAGCTCAGCAGAATTGAAGAAGGGTTACTGGGGCTTGAAATGTTGACTCTGCTTTCTCTCCATTGACTTTCAGAGTCCTGCCAGCAATTTTTGTTTTTCCTTCAGTGTTCCAGCCTCCACAGTTCTTTGCTTTTGGCCCTGTAATTTCCTCATTTATCATCCACAGCAGACCGAAACGCAACTTGTTTGGACCCTGGTATTTGTCCACTTTAAAGCCCATCAAAACCTTCATAACTCTCTATGTCAATCTGCATAAGAGCCTTCTAGCCTCTCTTCCTGAATTCTGTACCTACATTTTCCTTCTCATGAGTAAAGACAGACTCCTTTATTATCCTGTCAATATCTTCTGGCTCTGTGCATAGATTGCACCCTTGGTCCCTAATAGGTCCTACTCTTTCCCTGTCGAAGAGTGTGGTGCTGGAAAAACACAGCCGGTCAGGCAGAAGCCGAGCAGCAGGAGAATCGACATTTCGAGCATAAGTGCTCTCGGTCCTAATGAAGAGCTTCTGCCTGAAATGTCGATCCTTCTGCTCCTCGGATGCTGCCTGACTGGCTGTGCTTTTCCAGCACCATGCTCTTCAACTCTGATCTCCAGCATCTGCTGTCCTGGCTTTCTCCCCACTCCTTCCCTGGTCAGCTTCTTCCCTCTGATATTCATATAGAGTATCTTGAGATACTGCCTCATCTTATCTCCCCATACCTCCTCTTTGCTCTCCTAAATGCTTTTTGCCCCTTACACTTCCTTACTCCACTAGGCCCTCTATTGATTCTTTCTCTTTGTAACTGTTAAAAGCCTCTCTTTAACAAGGGTTATATTAAGGCTGATGGTAACTGTTTTCAACTATTGTGTTGAAAATTATCTTTGCCTGGCAGTTGTGATATGTTACCTGTCACTTATAGAGTCACCTAGATATTGTTCAGGTTTTGCTCCATCTGAAAATGAACTGTTTCAGAATCTGAATTGTAAATGGTGGTGAATATTGTACAATCATCAATAAACATCCCCATGCCTAACGTTCTGTTGCAGGGAGGGTCAGTGATGAAGCAATTGAAGAAGGTTGCTCCAGCAAACTGTCTGGACAACTTCCTGTAGAGATGTCCTGGAGCTGAGATGACTAGTCCTGAACAACTGCAACCATCCTCCTTTGTGACAGTTAGTACTTCAACTGGAGGAGAGTTTTTCTCCAATTCCTCCAGTTTTCCTAGAGATCCTTTATGTCACATTCAGTGAATTGTTGAGGGCTATCACTCTCATGTCCCCTTTTGCATTCAGCTTTTCAGTGCATGTTTGAACCAAGGCTGTAATGTGATGAGGGGTTAAGTGGACCTGGAGAAACGCAAACTGAAAATTAGTGAGCAGATTATTGTGGAGCAAGTGCTGTGTAATAGCACTGTTGGTGACACCTTCTATCAGTACATTGCTGATCAAGTGTTGATTGAGTGATAATAGTCCTGATTACATTTATTCTGCTTTTAATTACAGACATATCTGGGCAATTTCCCACAAGACTGAGTAGAGGTCAGTGTTGGAAGTGACTGGAAAAACCTGGCTAGAGGTGCAGTATATTCTGACGCACAAATCACTGATGATGGAACTTGATCAGGGTCCAGAGGTTTTGTACTATTCAGTGCCTTCAGCCATCTCTTTATATCATGTGGAGTGAATCAATTAGGCTGAATACTGTCAGTTTTAATGCTGGGGACATCCGGAAGATGATGAATCAGCTACTTGTCCCTTCTGGCTGAAACAACATGGTGACAACATGATACATTTGTAAATGGCACCAACTAGCAGAAATTGGCACATGGTCTTTAAAGATAAAAAGACATGCTTCTGATTCAGAAAATATCAAGGAGAAACATACTACTGATTGCTGATGACAGTGTATGCCAAAAACCAAATAGCAATGCAAAAAACACATCAGAAAATGACACATAAACAAGGTCAAGTCTTACAGAAAATACACACCAACAGAAGAAATCTGTAGCTCGAAGGCTAGGGTACAGATGACATCACAGTGTCTGTGTAAGACATCCCGAATCTGAATTGAGATGGTGAGTCAGCACTTCTAATGAACATTCTTGTTCCTTTTCCACATCCCTGTAAATTTCGAGGCCAAAGAAACAACTTCTAAGTTAGCTACAGTAAGTTAACTAATTTTGTAATTGTGTTCCATTGAGGAAGGCTTATCCATCAGGAACAGAAATTTCAGTGGAAAATATTGGGATACACCCCTCTACAATCCTAAAATTGGCTCCACATGCACGGATAGTTTTGTACGAACATCTATTGATACCTCAGTGTGACATCTTCCATTTTGTTTCAGCAATGAACAAGATTAGTTAGTTCCCTTTTCTCCAGATATATTGAATAATATCGCATCAGACTTCACACGTGCCTCATGCTTCAATGTGTAGATGCCTTCATTGTCCAATAACTTGCTTGTCTTGAAATGAATCATTGATCTAAACTGTGTACTGTTCAGTTCCAAGTAGGCGATTCACCTATTTCAGTCATAAATCATTTCAAAATGGCATCTGTTAGTTCTTGGTTTTAAGCTACTGACAGCATAAGAGTCCTAGAGCTGTACAGTATGGAAACAGACCCTTCGGTCCATTCATCCATGCTGACCAGATATCCTAAATTACTCTAGTCCCATTTGCCAGCATTTGGCCCATATCACTCTAAACCCTTCCTACTCATATACCCATCCAGATGCGATTTAAATGTTAAAACCCCACATTTTAACATTTGTGGGGTTATAACCTAACAGGTTTATTTGGAAGCACTAGCTTCAGAAGTTATCTGATGAAGGAGCAACGCTCCGAAAGCTAGTGCTTCCAAATAAACCTGTTGGACTATAACCTGGTGCTGTGGGATTTTTGACCTTGTCCAACCCAGTCCAACACTGGCTCCTCCAAATCATATTTAAATGTTGTAATTGTACCAACCCGCATCACCTCCTCTGGCAGCTCATTCCATACACGCATCACTCTTTGTATGAAAAAGTTGCCCCTTTTATATCTTTCTCCACTTTCCATCAACCTATGTCCTCTAGTTTTGGACTCTCCTACTCTGGAAAAAGACCTTTTCTATGTTCCTTGTGATTTTACAACCCTCGACAAGGTCACCCCTCAGCCTCCGACTCTCCAGGGAAAACAGCCCCAACTTATTCAGCCTCTTACTATAGCTCAATCCTTCCAACCCTGGCAACATCCTTGTAAATTTTTTGTGATCCTTTTCAAGTTCCACAACATCTTTCTTATAGCAGGGAGACATGAAATGAACTCAGTATTCCAAAACTGACCAAGTGTATAGAATTGAAAAGGCAAGCCAAATATTTTGAATCTTAACTTTCAAGCTATAATTGGTTATGTTGGAAAAACCACACTCTCCTTTCTTCTAAACGATATGTAAACTGAATGAAATATCCAAGTATGTGTCTAAGCAATTGCTTTTGTTTGTAGTTTCTATCTGAGAAAGTACTCCAATCCATGGAAGCACTGTCAGCCAACGCAAACATTGATAATAGTGTTTCATTCTCTACCGCTGGATGCAGAACTATGAAGCTATAGCAACACCACAAGCCAGCTACTAAACACAGTGTCACCAATAATTGAAAATAAACAGAGCTTCTTCTTCCACCTGTAATCAAAAACAGCTTTCCTTCTTCAACATTTGCACTTTACATGGATGGTGCAAAAGTTACGAGCAATCTCCAGGCTCAGCAGGGAGCTGTGAGCCTCATTGTTTCTTATGCAATCCTTTCTGCTGTAACACAATAGTTGTATTCTTGTGAGACCTCGTGCCAAAGAACATTGCAAATAAAAATGACAGAACTACATGGAAAAACAGTTGAAAAATATTGCTCAAAATCAAAACAAATATGGTAGTTAACAGATTTTGAGGTGATCTGCAACTCAGGATGAGGTTCTGGATGCAAGTTTGCTGACTAAGCTGGAAGGTTCATTTTCAGGGATTTTGTCACCATACTAGGCAACATCATCAGTGAGCATTCGATGAAGTACTGGTGGTATGGCCTGCTTTTATTTATATGTTTAGGTTTCCTTGGGTTAGTTACATCATTTGCTGTGGTGATGTCATTTCCTGTTATTTTTCTCGGGGGAGGAGTTAAATGGGATCCAAGTCAATGTGTTTGGTGATACAGTTCCGATTGGAATGCCATGCTTCTGGGAATTCTTGTGCGTGCTTCCATTTGGTTTGTTCAAGAATGGATGTGCTGTCCCAGTCAAAGTGGTGTCCTTTCTCATCTGTATGTAAACATACCAGTGAGAGAGGGTCGTGTCGATTTGTGACTAGTTGATGTTCACATATCCTGGTGGCTAGTTTTCTGCCTGTTTGCTTGCCCATTGTTTGTCCAATGTAGCGTTTGTTACAGATCTTGCAAGGTATTTTGAAAATGACATTGGTTTTGCTTGTTGTATGTATAAGGTCTTTCAAGCTCATTGGCTACTTTTTCAGTGCGTTGGTGGGTTTGTGGGCTACCATGATGCCAAGAGTCTGAGTAGTTTGCCAGTCATTTCTGAGATTTCTTTCATGTTGTTGAGAGTGGCTAGGGTTTCTGGATTCACTTTGTCTGTTTGTTTGGGTTTGTTGCTGAGAAATTGGCAGACTGTGTTCATTGAATACCTGATCTTTTTGAATACACTGGTGATTTTCCTCTGCTCTGCCTAGTTCCTCTGTGCTGCAGTATTTGGTGGCTCATTGAAATATTATTCTAATGCAGCTTACTTTGTGGATGTTGGGATGATTGCTTCTGCACTTCAATATTTGGTCCATATGTGTTATTTTCCTGTAGACGCTGGTTTGAAGTTCCCCATTGGCTGTTTCGCTCTACTGCAACATCTAGGAATGGCAGTTTGTTGTTGATTTCCTCCTCTTTAGTAAATTTTATGCTAGTAAGGGTGTTGTTGATGGTCTTGAATGTATCCTCTAATTTGTCGCATTTAGTCTTGACAAAGGTGTCATCCACGTAGCGGACCCAAAGTTTGAGTTGGATGGTTGGCAGAGCTGTTTGTTCAAGTCTCTCCAATACTGCCTCTGCTAAGGATCCTGATATCGGAGATCCCATGGGTGTTCTGTTGGTTTGACTGTAGGTTTTGTTGTTGAAGGTGAAGTGGGGGTAAGGCATAGGTCCACTAACTTGATGATATTGTCCTTCCTGATGAAGTTGGTGGTATTCGGTGTATGTGTCTTTGGGTCTTCTAATAGTGTAATCAGTGTTTCCTTGGCCAGGTTGATGTTGATGGATGTGAATAGGGCTATTACATCAATGGAGACCATTATTTCATCCTGTGCTAACTTGGTGTCTTTGATGGTCCTTAGGAATTTTTGGGTAGATTGGATGGAGTGACATAAGTCTTCTACTTAGTGGTTTCGTCTTTGATGTAGCTCCTTGGTCAATCTGTAAGTTGGTGTTCCAGGTAGCGAGACTATGGATCTGAGAGGGGCTCCTGGTTTGTGAATTTTGGGTAATCTGTAGAAGCATGGAGTGTTGGATCCGTCTGGTTTCATTTTTTGGAAGTCAGTCTTATTTATTTCTCCAGATTCCTGAAGATGTTTTTGAGTAGGGCTGTGATTCGGTTCTCTAGTTGTGGGGTTTGGTCTGTCGCCACTTGTTGGTAAGTGTTGGTATCTGCAAACAGTGCGTTCGTTTTCTCAATGTAGTCTCTTTGATTTAAAATGACTGTCAAGCATCCTTTGTCTGCAGGTAGGGTAACAATTTTTTAAACTTTTTTTAGTCCTTATTGTGCTTTCTTTCCTGTGTATTGAGTGTGTTTATTTCTTTTTTCCTGCATAATGTTGGTGTGATTGTCTATCTGATGGTTTGTGGGATTCTTCTGTGAGTTTGCTGCCTTTCAGTATTGTTCCTAATGCTGCGAAGAAATCTTTCTTGTCCACATCCTGGAAGTTGTGATTTAATCTTCTTACTGAGATGGCTTACTCAGTGTCTTTTAAGGGTCAGCTAGACAAGATTTTTATCCATGCTTCTGTTGTCTGTGATGTTATTTTGTGTACGTTTGTTTAGTTTGTTCTTCAGGTCTAGTTTTTTTTAAAATCATTTTCTGTGTTTGTCGTTGTCTAATGTCTATGGCTTATTGTACTGTGTCTGTCCATTCATGGTTTGTTGCATTAGTGAGTGATGTTTTTGGTTTGAAATTTCCTGGTTATATTTACAGAGTCTGCTGTGGGCATCACTAATAATTTCTCTGAACATTCTGCGGCTGTTTTGCTCTTCTATTCTTTTGGCTAGTGGGGTGTTCGAGGGAGGTTTGTATTTAAGACATTTAGGTAGTACCTGTTTCTTTAGGCATTTGTGCATGAGTACAGCAGGAAGTATAACAACAAACTGCCATTCCTAGATGTCGCACTCGAGTGAACAGACAATGGGGAACTTCAGACCAGCGTCTACAGGAAAACAACACATACAGATCAAATACTGAACTACAGATGCAATCATCCCAACATCTACAAACCAAGCTGCTTTTGAACATTATTTCAATGAGCCACCACACATTGCAGCACAGAGAAACTATGAAGAGCAAAGAAAAATCAACTATACAATGTATTCAAAATGATCAGGCATCTAGTGAACATAGTCTGCCGATTTCACAGCAACAAACCCAAACAAGCAGACAAAGTGCATCCAGAAACCCTGCATCAAAGACATCTCAGAAATAGCCACCAGATTACTCAAAACTCTTGGCATCATGGTAGCCCACAAACCCACCAGCACACTAAAACAGCAGCTAATGAACTTGAAAGACCCTATACAGACAACAAGCAAAACTATTGTAATTTACAAAATACCTTGCAAGAATTGTAACAAACATTACATTGGACAAACAATGAACAAACAAACAGGCAGAAAACTAGCCACCAGGATACATGAACATCAACTAGCCACAAAAAGACATGACCCACTCTCACTAGTATCCTTACATATGGGTAAGGAAGGACACCACTTCGACTGGGACAACACATCCATCCTCAGGCAAGCCAAACAGAGACACACATGGCATCCCAACTGGAGCATTATTGCCAAACACATTGACTTAGATCCCATTTACCAACCCCTGAGAAAAATAACAGAAAATGTCATCACCACAGGAAATGGCATCACCACAGCAAATGACATCACCAGCCCAAGGAACCCTAAACACATAAATAGAAAGTGGGCTGCACCAACAGTGCTTCATCCAGAGGCTCACTGATGATGTTACCTGGTATGGTGATGAAATATTTGTCCAATGTGGTGTTTGTTACAGTTCTTGCAAGGTATTTTGTAAATGACATTAGTTTTGCTTGCTGTATGTATAGGGTCGTTCAAGTTCATTAGCTGCTCTTCTAGTGTGTTGGTGGGTTTGTGGGTAGCACTAAAGGCAGGCACAGCTACAGGATTTTCAGTTTTTCTTAGCACCTCATAAATTGATAAGGCTTTCTCTTTTAAGGTGGTCCCAGGTAGCTTTTCAAGTGATCTTCTATCCGCACACTTGGAAGCCGCAAGTTCCGTTGTGGGAGCCCTCACAGATTTGCTAATACTGAGGCTTGTTCGAGCAATTACAGCTTGTTTTAATCCTTTTCTACATTGTCTCCAATGGTGTCTAATGTAGACTCCTTTGTTATTGTTGCACAAATAATATCACATGCTCTTTCAATATGTTCAAAGCGCTTTATAATCACCTAGCTTCTCTTAAAGTGTTATATCCTTTCTTTAATGTTCATCACCTGCAATGTTATTACCAGGACACTTCTGTAAACATTCTTATCACTTTGTCCTCCCATATTTATGGGCAACACAGCAGAATTTGCAAAAGAAAGAACAAAAATTATGGAGTGCCTCTCAAAAAGCACTTCACAGCAAAGAATGCAGGTCAACTGAAGATGCAATGTCCACTCAAGACTTTGTTGGTGTAAACATTGCATTCCTCTGTGCACCGCAACACTTGTGTTGGAAATAGAAATTCTTAATAGCCAACACATGTATACAAAAGTTCCTGTTTTATAAATAAGGTTCACCTATTCATCAATTGTGTTACAGCCAATTCATGGTGACAAAACACAAGTAACAACAGAAAGCACTGTACTTCCAACTGTCAACTCCCTAATGCTGTCAATCACATTGCACATTGTTAAAAGAAAAGACAAGCTTAATTACTTTTGAGATTCAAGTGAATTCTCATACAACAAGGCGGTAGGTAGAATTATAAATAAACTTAAGTCTTTTGCCCTTGCATCTTATAGTAAAAAAGAATGGCACTGGAAATGCACAGTGTGTCGGGCAGTATCCGAGGAGCAGGAGAGTCGATGTTTTGGGCATAAGACCTTCATCGGGAACGTGCAGGGGTTGGGGTGATGAGAGTTAAGTAGGAAGGTAGATGAAGGCGGGTAATTGTCATAGGTTGGAGGGGAGGGTGAAGCAGCTAGGTGGGAAGGAAGATGAACAGGTAGGACAGGTCAAGAGTGAGGTGCTGAGTTGGAGGGTTTGATCTGGGATGAGGTGGGGGAGGGAGATTTGGAAAGTAGTGAAGTTGATGTTGATATTGTGTGGTTGAAGGGTCCCAAGGTGGAAGAAAAGGTGTTCGTCCTCCAGTAGTCAGGTAGCTAGGATTTGGTGGTGATGGAGTAGGAGGGACATTTGATTTGGTTGGCCACAGGACAGTGTATGTGTTCCAGAGATGTTCCCTGAACTGCAATTTGGAGTTCTGTCTCCCTGATGTGGAGGAGACCACATCGAGAGCAATGGACACAGTAGATGTGCAGGAAAATCTCTGCTGGATGTGAAAAGACAGAAGTAAGGGGACAGGTGTGGGCGCAGGTTCTACACCTCTTCGGTGGAAAAAGATGGTGCTGGGAGTGGAGGATGGGTTGGTGGGGGGCATGGACCTAACGAGGGAGTTGCAGAAGGAATAGATTCTGCGGAACACAGATAGGGATGCGAATGGAAATATATCTTTGGTGGCTGAGTCTGATTGTAGATGCTGGAAATGGCAGAGGATAATGTGATGTATCTGGAGAACAATGGGGTGGAAGGTGAGGACTAGTTGGGTTTCTATCCTTGTTGTGGTTAGTGGGTGGGGTTCGAGGATGAAGGTGCGGGAAGGGGATATATTAATAAGGGATATAGTTAGTGGGAGTGCCATGTTATTGGGCTAATAATCTAGATGCTGAGACTAACTATCTGGAGATTGCGGTTCATAATCCTAACTTGACAGCTAGTAAAAAAGACAGAAATAAATAATTTTCATTTATATAGCACTTTTCAAGATCACTGGCTGTCCACAGCATATTACAGCCACAAAACCTGGATATTTGAAGTGAAACCACTGTTTTAATGCCAAGTGTGTGGCAGCTAAAGTGCAAAACAGTCTCACAAGTAGCAATGTGATAATAAAGCAGATAATTCTGATTGAGGTATGAATATTTGATAAGACACTGGGGATAACCCCTCTGCTAATTTTCAAAATATTGCCACAGCAGCTTCAGTATGTGCCTATTCAACAAGCAGAGCCTCAGTAAAATACATCATGCAAAGGTTAGCATCAACAATGCAGCACTACTGGAAGTGTCACACTTGATGAAGTAGAACTTGTATTCAAACTCTTTGATTCAGAGGCAGTAAACGTACCATGAGACTTGGATGACTTGTCAGATAGAAATCAGGAGGAGTTAGCATTATTTTTCATGATCATGAAACTATTAGATCATGACAGCATAAGACATAGGAGCAGAAATTAGGCCATTTAGCCCATCGAATCTGTTCTGCCACTCAATCATAGCTGAAAGGTTTCTCAATACCATTTTCCCACTTGCTCCCGGTAACCTTTGATCCCCTTGGCAATCAATAACTTAATTATCGCTATCTTAAATATACTCAAAGACCTTGCCACCACAGCCTTCTGTGGCAATGAATTTCACAAATGTACCACTTTCTGGCTAAAGAAACTTCTCCTTATCTCCATTCTAAAAGGTCTTCCCTTTATTCTAAGGCTGTGTCCTCAGATCCTAGTCTCTCCCACCAATGGAATCATCTTCCCAATCACCATCTGTCCAGATTGTTCAGTATGAAACATGGCCCAAGGATGGACAGGACTGGCAGCTTAATGTTCCAGGATACAAATACTACAGTAAGGATAGAAAGGGAGGCAAGAGAGGAGGGGGAGTGGCATTTTTTAATAAGGAATAGATTTATACTGTACTGAGGGAGGATATTCCCGGAAATACATTCAGGGAAGTTATTTGGGTGGAACTGAGAAATAAGAAAGGATGATCACCTTATTGGGATTATATCATAAATCCCCTAATAGTCAGCAGGAAATTGTACCTACTATGTACCTTCTCTAGTAGGTACAGTCGATGTACCTACTAGAGAAGGTGCAAAACTTGACCTACTCTTGGGAAATAAGGCGGGGCAGCTGACTGAGGTGTCAGTGGGGAGCACTTTGGGGCCAGCGACCATAGTTCTATTAGATTTTAAATAGTGATGGAAAAGGATGAAGTTCTAAATTGGACAAAGGCCAATTTTGACGGTATTAGGCAAGAACTTTCAAAAGCTGATTGGCAGCAGATGTTCGCAGGTAAAGGGACAGCTGGAAAATGGGAAGCCTTCAGAAATGAGATAACAAGAGTCTGGAGAAAATATATTCCTGTTAGGATGAAAGGGAAGGCTGGTAGGTATAGGGAATGCTGGATGACGAGAAAAATTGAGGGTTTGGTTAAGAAAAAGAAGGAAGCATATGTCAGGTATACACAGGATAGATCGAGTGAATCCTTAGAAGAGTATAAAGAAAGTAGGAGTATACTTAAGAGGGAAATCAGGAGGGCAAAAAGGGACATGAGATAACTTTGGCAAATAGAGTTAAGGACAAACTAAAGGGAGTTTACAAATATATTAAGGATAAAGGGGTAACTAGGAGAAAATAGGGCCCCGAAAGATCAGCAAGGCAGCCTTTGTGTGGTGCCGCAGATGATGGGGGAGTATTTTGCATCAGTATTTACTGTGGAAAAAGACATGGAAGATATAGAATGTAGGGAAATTAGTGGTGACATCTTGCAAAATGTCCATATTACCGAGGAGGAAGTGCTGGATGTCTTGAAAAGCATAAAGGTGGATAAATCCCCAGGACCTGATCAGTTATACCCTAGAACTCTGTGGGAAGCTAGGGAGGTGATTGCTGGGCCTCTTGCTGAGAGTTTTGTATCATCAAAATTCACAGGTGAGGTGCCGGAAGACTGGAGGTTGGCTAACATGGTGCCACTGTTTGAGAAAGGTGGTAAGGACAAGCCAGGGATCTATAGATCAGTGAGCCTGATATTGGTGGTGGCAAGCTGTTGGAGGGAATCCTGAGGGATGTACATGTGTTTGGAAAAGCAAGGTTTGATTAGGGATAGTCAACATGGCTTTGTGTGTGGGAAATCACGTCTCACAAACTTGATTGAGTTTTTCTGAAAAAGTAACAAAGAGGATTGATGAGGGCAGAGCGGTGTACGTGGACTTCAGTAAGGCGTTCGACAATGTTCCCCATAGTAGACTGGTTAACAAGGTTAGATCTCATGGGATACAGGGAGAACTAGCCATTTGGATATAGAACGGGCTCAAAGGTAGAAGACAGAGGTGGTGATGGTGGAGGGTTGTTTTTCAGACTGGACACCTGTGACCAGTGGAGTGCCACAAGGATTGGTGCTGGGTCCACTATTTTTTATCATTTATGTAAATGATTTGGGTGTGAGCGTAAGAGGTATAGTTAGTAAGTTTGCAGATGACAAAATTGGAGGTATAGTGGACAGCGAAGAAGGTTACCTCAGAGTAAAATGGAATCTTGATTAGATGGGCCAATGGGCTGAGGAGTGGCAGATGGAGTTAATTTAGATAAGTGCAAGCTGCTGCATTTTGGGAAAGCAAATCTTAGCAGGACTTATACACTTAACGGTAAGGTCCAAGGGAGTGTTGCTGAACAAAGAAACCTTGGAGTGCAGATTCATAGGTCCTTGAAAGTAGAGTCACAGGTAAATAGGATATGAAGAAGGCATTTGGTATGCTTTCCTTTATTGGTCAGAGTAATGAGAACAGGATTGGGAGGTTATATTGCGGTGGTGCAAGACATTGGTTAGGCCACCTTTGGAATATTACGAGCAATTATAGTCTCCTTCGGAAGGATGTTGTGAAACTAGAAAGGGTTCAGAAAAGATTCACAAAGATGTTGTCAGATTTGGAGGGCTTGAGCTCTCGGGAGACGTTGAACAGTCTGGGGCTGTTTTCCTTGGATCGTCAGAGACTGAGGGGTGACCTTCTGTAGGTTTATAAAATCACGAGGGGCATGAATATGGTAAATAGACAAGGTCTTTTCCCTGTGGTGGGGGAGTCCAGAATTAGTGGACATAGGTTTAGGTTGAGAAGGGAAAGATATAAATGAGACCCAAGGCAAAACATTTTCATGCAGAGAGTGGTGCATGTGTGGAATGAGCTGCCAGGAGAAGTGGTGGAGGCTATTACAATTGCAACATTTAAAAGACATCTGGATATGTATATGAATAGGAAGGGTTTGGAGGGCTATGGGCCAGGTGCTGGCAGGTGGGACATGATTGCTTTGGGATATCTGGTCGGCATGCACAAGTTGGACCTCACACTTTCCCATGAAGGGTCTGTTTCTGTGCTGTACATCTCTATGACTTTCATCTGAAAGTTTCAATCAGATTCCCCTTTATCCTTCTAAACTCCATCCAGTATAGTCCCAGAGTCCTCAAACATTCCTCATATGTTAAGCATTTCATTCCTGGGATCATTTTTGTGAACCTCTCTGGACCGTCTCCAAGACCAATGCATCTTTCCTGAGGTATGGGACCCAAAATTGCTCATGACCAGAGTCTTATAAAGACTCAGAAGTACCTCCCTGCTTTTATATTCAAGTTCTTTCGAGATGAATGACAACATTGTATTTGACTTCCTAACTATCAACTTAACCTGCAAATTTACCTTGAGAGAATCCTGGACTTGGACTCCTTAATCTCTTTGCACTTCTGATTCCTGAATTTTCTCCCCATTTAGAAAATAGTTCATGCCTTTATTCTTCCGAACAAATTGCCAAAGCTCACACTTTCCCATGTTGTATTTCATCTGCCACTTCTTTGCCCACTCTCCTAACCAGTCTAAATCTTCCAGCAGCCTCCCTGCTTCCTCAATACCATCTGCACCTCTGCCTATCTTTGCACCATCTGCAAACTTAGCCAGAATGCATTCAGTTTCTCCAGATCATTAATGTATAAAGTGAAAAGTTGTGATGCCAACACTGACCCTTGTGGAATACCACCTTCCACCCTGAGAAGGACCTTTTTATCCCCACTCTCTGCTTTTTGCCAGACAGCCATGCTAGACTTTGCCTTTAACACCATGGGCCCTCATCTTGCCCAGCAGCCTCCTGTGTGGCATCTTATCAAAGGCTTTTTGAAAATCCAGATAACTAATATCCATTGGGTCTCCTTGGTCTGACCTGCTCATTACTTCCTCAAAGAATTCTAACAGATTTGTCAGGCATGACGTCCCCGTGATAAAACCATGCTGACTTTGCCCTATTTTACCATGCACTTCAAAGTATTCATAAATTTCATCTTTCACAATGGACTCCAAAATCATACCAATGACTGAGGTCACGCTAATTGACCTATAACTTCCAATATTTTGCCTTGCTCCCTTCTTAAACATGAAGGTTACATTTGCGATTTTCCAGTGCTCTGGGACTCTCCCTGACTCCAGTGATAGCAGAAAGACTCCAGTGATAGCAGAAAGAACACTACTAAAGCCTCCACTATCTCTTCAGCTATTTCCTTCAGGACTGTAGGGCGTAGCGCATCTGATCCAGGTGATATATCCATTTTCAGACCTTTCAGCTTTTCTAGCATCTTCTCTTTGGTGATGGCCACATTACTCATCTCTGCCCCTGACTCTCTTGAATTTTTTGGATATTACTCGTGTCTTCCACCATGATGACTGACACAAGATACTTAATCAGTTCCTCAGCCATTTCTTTGCTCCCTATTACTACTTCTCCAGCATCATTTTCTAGCTGCCCAATGTCCATTTCTGCCTCTCTTTCACCCATTACATATCTAAAGAAACACTTGTAATCTTTCCAAATATTACTGGCTAGCCTACCCGCATATTTAATCTTCTCCCTCCTTATTTCTTTCTTTGATGTCCTATGTTGGTCTTTCTAGACTTCCCAATCCCCTAGCTTCCCACTGCCCTTCACTAGATTATATGCTTTCTCTTTTGCTTTTATGCTGTCCCAGACTTTCCTGGTTGGTCATGATCGCCTCATCCTCCCTTCAGTATGCGTCTTTGTCCTCGGGATGAATTTTTTTTCTGTGTCTCTCAAATAACTCCCAAAACTCCTGCCGTTGCTGTTCCACTATCTTTCCAGCCAGGCTCCTCTCACTGTCAATTCTGGTCAACTCCTCCCTCATGCCTCTGCAGTTGCCTTTATTCAACTGTAGTACTCCTAAGGATTTCTTGACCTTAAGCTCCCTTATCAAGTATGCTTCATTGCACAACACTAAATCCAGAATTGCCTGTTCCCTTATGGGCTCCAAAAAGCCATCTTGTAGACATTCCACAAATTCCTTTTCCTGTGATCCATTGCTAAGCTGGTTTTCCCAGTCCACCTCCATATTGAAATCCCCCATGATCACTGTAACCTTGCCTTTCTTAATTGATTTTCTAACCCTTGATGTATCCTATGTCCCAAATCCTGACTACTGTTTGAAAGCCAACGGATAACTCCCATTATGGCTTTCTTATCTTTGCAGTTTCTCAATGCTATCCTACATCATCCTACAGAATCTACATCATCTGACCCTCCTTTGTTTATTACTATTGATTTAATTTAATCTTTTACTAACAAGCCAATCCCACCCCCTCTGCTCAGCTGCCTGTCTTTTTGATAAGATGTATATTCTTGGATATTTAGCTCCCAGTCCTGATCCCCTTGCAGCTATGTCTCCATGATGCCCAGCACATCATACTTGCCAACTTCAATCTGCACCACAAGCACATTCAACCTCTTTCTAGATTAGATTACTTACAGTGTGGAAACAGGCCCTTCGGCCCAACCAGTCCACACTGACCCGCCAAAGCGCAACCCACCCACACCACTACATTTACCCCTTATCTAACACTATGGGCAATTTTAGCATGGCCAATTCACCTGACCTGCACATCTTTGGACTGTGGGAGGAAACCGGAGCACCCAGAGGAAACCCACGCAGACACGGGGAGAATGTGCAAACTCCACACAGTCAGTCGCCTGAGTCAGGAATTGAACCCGGGTCTCTGGTGCTGTGCGGCAGCAGTGCTAACCACTGTGCCACCGTGCCACACATACCCTGTACTTTCATACCCTGCCCGCATTCAGATACAACACCTTTGGTCCTGTATTGACTATCTCTCTTCTCATTGTTAGTTGTTTATCCAGTGTGCTTGTAGTTTGGCTCCTAATCCTTTCCAAACACTCTGTCCTGTTTTGTGTGCTGGAGACTTGAATAATGTCTTCTGAGTTCTCCTTTCTTTTCATTTTTTCATATTTTTCAATGAAGTTGAATCCAACCTCACAGATGTTAACCTGCAGCTTTGCTTCCCATTGGTCATTATACAGAGGAACTTCAATTATCTGAAGGCCATGGGTGTGGAGTAGTTCATTCAGATAATCTGAAATTCAGATAATTGAATGCCAGATAATCAAGGTTCCTCTGTACTTCTTGGAATTTTACCCTTCTCTTCCCCCTCACTTCCTAGTTTAAAGTCCTGTTGACTACCCTTTTTGTGAGAACACTGACCGCAGCTCAGTTCAGGTGGAGACTGTCCCATTGGTACGGTTCCCTCCTGTTCCAATACAGATGCTGGTGGCCCATGAAAAGGAACCCCTCTTTCCCGCACCACTCTTTTAGCCACATGTTTACTTCCCTAAGAGGTAGACTTTCATAAAAATCCATCTGATTCTCTCATAGCCAGTGAGGCAGGAAACCTAGCATCCTTACCTACTTACGGCCACTCCAGAGCCACAGCAATGGGATTGACTTTTAACTGTCCTCTGAAACAGCAGTTCTATTCAAGTACTATTAGGGGAGCAAGTGGCTCCATGGTATTATTGCTAGACTACCAATCTCGGTTAATGTTGTGGGGACCCAGGTTTGAATCCTGACATGGCAGATGGTGGAATTTGATTTCAATAAAAATCTGGAATTAAGAATCTAATGATAACTAGGAAACTGCTGTTGATTATTGAAATAAAGCATCTGGTTCACTAATACCCTTAAGGGAAGGTAACTGCTATCCTTACCTAGTCTGGCCTACGTGTGACTACAGACTCTCAAGTGCCTTCTGGTTAGTTGGAAATGGGAAATACACATCAGCCTTATCAGTGACACTCACCTCTCAATACTGGAAGAGAAACAAAATATACTAGATGGCATTTTACCTTCTTCTTCCCTCAGCCTTGCAGTGTTGTTGAATATGAGGGGCACTAATGAACAAATGACCTCGCCATTAGCCCCCACTTGTATCCTGTGTCACCATGGGCAGGAAGGCAGGTCATCCTTCAGCCTATTGGGGTCCATAAGTGAGATCCATGGCTGCTTAGTGGTGTCATTCCATCTCGATATGGACGGAAACAAAGACAAGGCAGCAGGCTCACTGTTTTCACTGAAAGGAAATCCGTGGCCTTCAGATAATCGAGGCTCCTCTGTATAATGACTAATGGAAAGGGCAATGCCTCTTTTCAGGTGTGCCGTTTGTCCATCAGATCAAGATTGCATCCTACCATTTATACCTGACCTCCAAAATCCAATCCGCAACGCCTCTTTGTCCTCACTGTGGTTTGCCAGCCAGGACTGTCTAAGATCCTCAGAACGACTGGAAGCTTGGTGTCCATGATACTGTTTCTCCAGGTTCTGTCAAGCAGATTGGCCTGACATCTCTCTAGGGTAGGAATTCCTCACAGATGGGGATGAATGTTCCACTCCAATTCATTGAAGGCTAGCTCCAGCCTATTAAAGCTGTCAGGCAGCCAGTGCTGGACTTCGAAAGGCTTCTCAGTTCATGGAATGGGAAGTGAAAAAAATGCCCTTCTGTAAATCCAGCCCACTAAGTTTTTCCAGCCACAAGATTGAAGAGCAAATGTCCATATTAATATTATAATTCTGTTTTAGAAATTCTATTTTGATTTAATAGATCAGTTAGTTCAGTTGGCTGGTTTGTGGTGCAGCGTAATGCCAACAATGTGGGTTCAATTCCCAAACCAGCTCAGGTTCCCATGAAGGACTCTCCTTCTCAACCTCTCCCCTCACCTGACGCACGGTGACCCTCAGGTTAAACCACCGCCATCTGTCTCTCTCTCTCTCCAATGGTCTGGTAAATGTACTTAGCTCCTCTTTGTTTCTTTTTAAAGTAACACAAATTGTAAGAAAAGCAAATGAAAATAAGATATAGTAAAGTAAGTAGACAAAGTCACCATAGTCCAACCAAATCATAGGACTGCTCCCTCGTGTGTGTGTGTGTGTGTGTGTGTGAGAGAGAGAGATGATTGGTTGTGGTTTAACCTGAAGGTTACCACATCTCAGGTGAGGGGACAGTTCTTCATGGAACCTCGGCCAGTTTGGGAATTGAACCCACGTTATTGGCATCTCTTTGCATCACAAACTAGCTATCCAGCCAACTGAACTAACTGATCCATTAAACCAAAATAGAATTTTGAAAACTATATTATAATATAATTATGGACGTAATTACCCAAAAGTGCAAATTTTGCAAAACTTTTTTGGGGGGATGGTAGTTGTCTGGCTTTTTGAAGAGAATTTGCTCCAGCCCTGGATATATGAGGGATATCTGCTAGGTCTATGAATGGCCAGGTCAAGGTTCAGAACAGAGCTACAAGAAGTTCCTCTTACCTCTCCAGCCACTCCGCCAAACATCAATAGCAAGGTACTGAAGTGGAGCTTGAAACTGAGGGACAGACTTTGTAAATAATCAAACGGGAACTGTAAACTTTCACAAACAACATGTATTTTAAACATGAACTCCTCCAATTTTCTACTTCAGAAGACCAGGTCAAGTAGGATAGAACTGAAGGATGCCATTCCTGAAGGGAAGGGCTCATGCCTGAAACGTCGATTCTCCTGCTCCTTGGATGCTGCCTGACCTAGTGCCCTTTTCCAGCAACACATTTTCAGCTCAGGATAGAACTGAAGCCAAACTTTGCATGCTTTAATATTTATTGATAGCGTTGTAAGTTATAAACATACACTTGCCAAGCTCTGTAACCACAAGTTTAGTCTGTGTCCATTTACAAGCTTTTCATTGAATTCCAAGTTGATGCCTCACTCACCTCACCCACTCCTTTTCAAACCTTTACGTGACATCTTCTCCCATGTCTTTGTCCGCACATGATTCTTTACAGCACAAGTTTTGAAGGTTCAACATTCAAGCCCTGAGGTTCAACATCTAATTAATCCAAACGTATGTTGACTGATGTCTTTGATGAATAAAAATAAGATTTCTCTTGTCTTTTTCTAATTGTACTTTTGAAGTAAGTACTGGTACACAATCCTTTATCTGAAATTCTGAAACCTGAAAAGCCCCGAAATCTGAAATTATTTTTAGGGAGTGTGGAGCGTCATTTTGGCATGCAAACAGATGACCCAGCTCCACACCCATTTGAACCACATCACTCAGAGTGACACAGCAGCGTGGCCATGCACTGGCAGGCGTTAGATGTGTCTCAACCCTTGCACTTTTCACACGTGCATCTGCTATTTGTTGATTTGTTTATTTCACTGTGAAAATGTAATTTATTCTGAAATCAGAAAAATTCCAAATTCTGAAAAACAACTTGCCACAAGGATTTTGTACCTGTATATAATCAATAAGTCTCTACTGTTTATCATTTCTCTGGATGATTATACCTCCTCTCACTTGGTCTTCTGCCCACAGCATGTCACCTTCCTTTAACCTGGGTAGGTCCCTTGTAGGACATCGAGGAGAAAGTGAGGTCTGCAGATGCTGGAGATCAGAGCTGAAAATGTGTTGCTGGAAAAGCGCAGCAGATCAGGCAGCATCCAAGGAACAGGAAATTCGGCGTTTCGGGCATAAGGAACAGGAAATTCAACGTTTCGTGCTTAAGCCTGAAGAAGGGCTTATGCCCGAAACGTCAAATTTCCTGTTCCTTGGATGCTGCCTGACCTGCTGCGCTTTTCCAGCAACACATTTTCAGCCCTTGTAGGACATCTCCAATTATAGTTAAAAACTTGTTTTTAATTAGACTCTTTGATAGTCTTGGAACTCAAGCCTTGGAAGTAATCTTTTGGGTAGAATGGCAGGTTGTGTATTGAGATTTCTTCCTGTCAACTGCTCTGATGTTGCTAAGCCACACTATAGATCTGCAGTTTATGGGTGGCATCTGAAAACTTCAATCTCTCTTTAGTGGTGTTTTGACTGTTCTCACTCCATTTACACTTCCATGCTGAACTGAGGATATTGTGAGAAAATTATAAGATAATTAATTGCCTTTTTTCTCAAAATGCATAAATTAGCCATTTGAAAAATTAGACCATTATTGGAGCTAACCTGGTCAGAAAAGCCATGTGTAATAAAGATCTTTAAAGTTTAAAAGACCATCTCATTAGCCATAATGTGTAAACATCGGACCTCAACTCACCTGGAAAAATAATCAACGCTAATCAGATATTTGATTTGATTTATTATTGTTGTCACATATACCTAAGTACAGTGAAAAGTTTTGTTTTGTGTGCAGTACAGGCAGATCATACTATACAAAGTGCATAAAGGTAATAGAAGAGAGCGAAGAATACTATGTTGCAGCTGCAGAGAAGGTGCATAAAGAGCAAGATCAACATTGAAATTTAGAATATGAGAGTGGTTTCATAAGTCTGATAACAGTGGGGAATAAACTGTTCTTAAATCTATGCATTTAAGCTTTAATATATTCTTCCCAATGGGAGAGGTTGGAAAAGATTTTAACCAGGGCGGGAAAAGTCTTTGATTGTGGTGATTGCCTTCCTGAGGCAGGAAGCAATATAGATGGAGTCAAAAAGTGTGGCACTGGAAAAGCACAACTGGAATTCCTGATGAAGTGTTTATGCTCAAAACATCGACTCTTCTGCTCCTCTGATACTGCCTGATCATCTGTGCTTTTCCAGCACCACGTTTTTTTACTCTGATTTCCAGCATCTGCAGTCCGCAGTTTCTCCTAGAGGTGTAGATGGAGTCAATGGATGAAAGGTTGTCTTGTATGTTGGACTGAGCTGTGTTCAGATCTCTCTGTAGTTTCTTACAGTCCTGGGCACAGCAGTTGCCATACCAAACCATGTTGCATCTTGATAGAATGCTTTCTATGGTGCATCTATAAAAAAATGGTAGGATTTCCCCTTTCAACTTAAATAGATCCATCCCAGATGTTTTCATGGATTGGTTCAGAATTGATTAGAAATTCCTCCGTTCTCATCTGCACTGCAATGGCTAATGATTAGAAATCATTTATTTGATAGATCTCAATGCTGTGAGCCACCACCGAAATGACTGAGCCTGTGTTCTGCACACATATGTGGCCTTGTAGGTATTTGCACCAAGATTTCTGCCTGTAGTGAGGTCAGTAATCATTAGCTTTTCAATACACCAGTAAATTATTCTCAATAGGTTTCTAATGCTGTGCCACTGCAGAATTATTGTGGTCAAATCTGTGTACAGAGTTGTTGGCTTTGGGTGCATTCCCCATCTTGCATCGGCACATGACAAATTTCTTGGAGCCTCTTGAGTTTACCAGCCATTGTGCTGCAGTGAAATGAGAATGTAACTCAATCCTATGGGAACAGGAATAGGCCTTCAGTGTCCTCTTCCATTTATCATAACCATGGCTGGTCACATGTTTTAATGCCTTTTATTCACACTCTCCTCATAACTGTTTACAGCAGAACTCTGTCAATCTTAATCTTAACCATGCTCAAAGAATAGAGTAGACCAGAGGGAGGAGAGGGACAAAATGTAAAATAAACAAACAGTAACACAGAGAAGTGAAAATATTGGTTGCACTGGAACACTATGTTGAGGTGTACAAAGTAATTCTGACCATTATGTGTCATGCACACGTTTTAATACTTTTTTTTTCTTAATTGGAGGGATTTCAAAAGATTCACAACTCCCTCATTAAAAATAAATTCTCCTCACCTTAGTCCTAAATTACATCTGCCTTATTTTTAAGTTGTGTCCCTTAGTTATAGGCTTCTCAAACCAGGGAATGATTTTTACCTGCCTTATGCTATTCATTCCATTAAGCATTTTATAGGTTTCAGCCATTTACTCTTCAAAATTGGAGAGAACAGTCTCAGTTTGCATGATGCCTTTTTCAAAGACAGTCTCACCATCTTGGGAATATGTCTGGTAAACCTTCATTGCACTCCATCTATTGCATTAATAGCCTTTAGAGTCATAGAGTCATAAAGATGTACAGCATCTTTTCTGAACCCTTTCAAGTTTCACAACATCTTTCCAATAGGAAGGAAACCAGAATTGCACGCAATATTCCAATAGTGGCCTAATCAATGCCCTGTACAGCTGCAACATGACCTCCCAACTCCTGTACTCAATTCTCTGACCAATAAAGGAAATCATACTGAACGCCTTCTTCACCATCCTATCTACCTGTGACTCCACTTTGTTGAAGAAAATTATTGTTAGTAAAATAGTTGTAATGAAAATGTTAATGTTTAATGGAGTTGGAAATTTATAAGTCCCCAAAAGCTGGTTTTCTACTTTCTAAAGTGTTAAAGGATATAACTACAAAGGTAGATAATACACTTGCGATAATCTTCCAAAAATCCATAGATTCTGGAATAATTCCTGCAGATTGGAAGCTCTCAAGCTGTCACCTCAGTTTTTAAGTGTGGAGTGAGAGAGGAAGCAAGGAACTACAGACTTTTCAGCCTTACATTAGTCAAAGGGAAATGCAAGATTTTATTGTAAATCATGTAGTAAGTTGACAACTTGATAATAATGATCTGTGTGGACATAATGAAGATGGATTTGTGAATAGAAAATTGTGCTTGATGAATTTGTTTGGAGCATTTACTACGAAAATTGAGAGGAGATGATGAATAAAGTCTACTTGGATTTGAGGGTTTGGATGGCAAAATTGAAGCACATGGAGTTGGACTTATTGTATTGATAAAGTTTAAGCGTTGGCTAGCAGGCAGAAAGTCGAGAGTAATTTTTTGTAATGGCAGACTGTGACTAGTAGGACTCGGCAAGGATCAGTACTTGGGTTCCAGCTGTTCATAATATATTACAATGATTTGGATGTGAAGACCAAGCATAATATTTCCAAATTTGCAGACAATATAAAAGCTGAGTGAGAATGTGTGCTGTGAGACAGATGTAACATCAGGAGAATTTGCACAGACTTAGTGAATGGGGAAGAACAGAAGAATTGGGGAATAACATGGAGCAATGGAGTTATCCAATATGATAAGAGCAGCTGATGCACAGAGTACTTAAAGAGGTTGAGGCTGTAAAGTATAGCTACATACAATGGCTTTAATGTTCTTGTAATAAGTCAGTAAAGACTAACATGTAGCTGTGGCCAGTTATTAGGAAGGTTAATGGAAAGTTGGCCTGGGAACCTACCAGCCTGGCACAGCGGCCTCCTCCAGTAGGGGCCTCCCAGTGTGGCATGGCAACCTTCTGGTCTCCTGCAGTGGTCTTCTGGAGTGGCATGTTACCAGTGTGGCATGGAGCCAGGGCCCTGTCCGGACTGGAAACTAGGTTCTGAAGTGAACTCTTATTTCTGTAATTCTGGATATTTCATTTCTATATTGTCTAAAGAAGCAACGCCCAGGTACTTTTGTATCTAAGTTAGCGTGATAATTGGCAACGTGTAAACTTTTCATAATAACATTGTGTATATGTGAAAATAAAGATTATTCTATTCTATTCTAACCTGTTCTATTCTATTCTATTCTATTCTAACCTATTCTACTTCATTCTAACCTACTCAATTTTAATCTACTCTATTATATTCTATTCTAACCTATTCTATTCTAATTTACTCTATTCTATTCTAATCGATTCTAATATATTCTAACCTATTATATTCTATTTTTTTCTAACCTATTCTATCCTATTCTATTCTAATATATTCTATTCAATTCTAACCTATTTTAATCTATACTATTCTAACCTATTCTATTCTACTCTAACCTATTCTATTCTAACTTATTTTAACTTATTCTATTCTATTCTAACTTTTATTACCAGGACGTTTAAGTGCAGGAGTGATGAAGGTTTGCTTCAAATATATGAAGGATTGGTTAGACCATATTCAGGTACTGTGTGCCATTTTGATTTTCTTCGGAGGGTTACCTCAGATTACAACAGGATCTACACCAGATGGGCCAATGGGCTGAGAAGTGGCAGATGGAGTTTAAATCAGATAAATGCAAGGTGCTGCATTTTTGGAAAGCAAATATTAGCAGGACTTATACACTTAATGGTAAGGTCCTAAGGAGTGTTGCTGAACAAACAGACATTGGAGTGCAGGTTCATAGATCCTTGAAAGTGGAGTTGCAGGTAGATAGGATAGTGAAGAAGGCGTTTGGTATGCTTTCCTTTATTGGTCAGAGTATTGAGTACAGGAGTTGAGAGGTCATGTTGCAGCTGTACAGGACATTGGTTAGGTCACAGTTGGAATATTGTGTGCAATTCTGGTCTCCTTCCTATCGGAAAGATGTTGTGAAACTTGAAAGAGTTCAGAAAAGATGTTCAATGATGTTGCCAGGGTTGGAGGATATGAGCTGTAGGGAGAGGCTGAATAGGATAAAGTTGTTTTCCCTGGAGTGTCCTTATAGAGGGGTGACCTTATAGAGGTTTATAAAATTATGAGGGGCATGGATAAGATAAATAGACAAAGTCTTTTCCCTGGGGTCAGGGAGTCCAGAACTAGAGGGCCATAAACCTATGGTGAGAGGGGAAAGATATAAAGGAGACCTAAGGGGCAACCTTTTCATGCAGAGGGTGGTACGTGTATACAATGAGCTGCCAGAGGATGTGGTGGAGACTGGTACAATTGCAACATTTAAAAGGCATCTGGATGGGTATATGAATAGGGAGGGTTTAGAGCGATATGGGCCAGGTACTGGCAGGTGGGTCTAGATTGGGTTGGGAATCTGGTCGGCATGGACAGGTTGGACCAAAGGATATGTTTCCATGCTGTACATCTCTATGACTCCTCAGATAACACGTACTTTGATGTACTTTCAGACAATGCTCATGTTGCAGAATAAATTGGTTTGCAACGCCTGCTACGTTATGCTTATAAAAGGTTAAGGTACCTGCTGAAATTGTGATCAACAGAGAGGGTTAAAATGTTCCATAATAGCTAGAAACATCAACATTTCCTTGATGCTTTGAAATGTCTGTTCCCGATATGCGTTCCACCATGAAGCTTGAGTTTTATTTAATTATCATTTTACAGATACAGAAACTTGCGCTGGATGGGACAGAAATGTTGTCAGGTGATTATCCATTCCATAGAATGATTGAAGATTTGGACAGAAGTAGAAATTGGATATTCAATCATCAGTCTTGCCTTTTGCAAGGCTGCCATTAAGTCCTTGCTAATATATGCTTGAAGAACATAATAGACATTTTCGAGAATTGGCTTTTCATTGAATATCAGGCCTTCTTCTTGAATGAAACCAAAAATTATTCTAACCCTTACGTCAAGTTCACTCAAGGGTAGAACTGTCATCCATGTGGCAGATTATTCCTTTAGCCCCTACAGAACAATTCGTTGGAAAATGTCTGGTACTCAATACAACCAATTAAAACAAAATCTTCTGAATGGAATAACAAAATCTATTTTTGAATTTGCAATCAAAGGGACTTATAAAAATCATCACTCATATCCAACTTTGTGAACATGACATTTTTCAACAACTTTGCAAAGCTTTCACTCACTTGGGACTTTGGAGGAATTTATCTTCCTTCAGCCATCATAGATTGAGTCAATTCTACACAAATGCAAAGAGTACCATTGAATTTAGGAATTGGAATGATTCCTGTGCACCACTCTGTTGGCGTTGTGACTGGAAAAATTTAACTCTTGTCATCTGGTATTGATCAAAATTTTACAGATATTGCTGAAGTCCATGCAACTCGGTTTGGAAGATGAAAGTTCAAATGTGGACGAAATACAGATGAAACCCGACACATTAATCAAACTGTACTTGGGGTACAAAAATAAAAAGCTGAGGGTGAAAACTAATGTGCCAATGACGACTGAACAGAAACAAAAGCAAGAGATCACACACAAAAACATAGACGAGGATAGGAAGCTGTTAATTCAGACTGCAATTGTACAAATCTCCTCTAGCTGAAGTTAAACTTATGTTATTAATAGATGCAGTATCTTTCTAGACATGAAGAGACAAATGTCTTTTCATAAACAAGATATTCCATCATAACCCTTCCAGATCAGTAAATAAGTTCAGTTTAACTGCTCCCATTTTGCTAAGATAAACTCCTTTGCAAGCTTTTGATGAGAGAAATTTTGTTTTTTTTAGAATATACAATATTTTTAATATTTATATTTCCTTGGGCTGGAATGTTGTCTGCAGTTTTTCTTTGACATTTAATTTAAAATCCCTTCTGGATATGTAAGTGAGTTTCTGTTGGCTGCAAGCAATGTGTTGATAACCATGGTGGCTTGAATGATAAAAAAAAAGTCATGGTTTCATTTAGTTATTCTTTTGATGGGACATGAGTGTCCCGTAGGCATTTGTTCAAATGTTTAGTTTAAAAGTTGGTGATTTGATCATTGAGGTATGCATTTTTATTTCTTTCCTTGGGTGTGGGTAAAACTGGCAAGGTTAGCAGTTGTTGCCTGTTGCTAATTGCATTTTATCTACATAGCTGGCTCGGGTATTCAGAGTCAGTGACATTGCCACAGCCCTACATTCACATGTTGGCAAAACTGGGTAAGAATAATACCACTGGCATATGTTCAACTCCTGCTCTACTCAACCCCCACTCCAAGATTGACAGTCATAATGGAGTAAAAAGACCATCTGATTGTTACGAAATCTTTATTGTGTGAGTCTCAAATCTAATGAATTAGTTATCAATGGGGGAAAGCAGTATTTGGGGACAGTAAACATAACGTGGTTGGAGAGAAAGGGATTTTGTTCCATTGCTTAACTGAATTTGGAAGAATCAATGGTATTCTCCTTGCCACAAGCTGACTACACATGGTGTGAACTCCAGAAATCTAGGGGTTGGTGAAGTAAGGAATGCAGATACAACCGGAAAATTGCTATCCCTGAGGTCAAGCATGGATCCTGAACCATCTGGAACAGTTTGAAGCTTTCAGCATGTTGTTTGGATGGAGGAATCAGAATCATGTCCAATTGATAATCCATTGAGATTCCTTAGGAGCTTGTTAATGGGGCATGAAGGACAACAACATGAGTTTTAAAGAGCAACTTGGTGAACTGAACCATCTGGGATGTGTTAGGGCCCAGCAGTCAGGTTCATAGGCGAGTGAAAGTTCTGCTCTGCTTGAACCATGTCGGGACTAATGTCCTGCCAAGTCAAATAGCTCGGGCTAAACTAATTAGAAGGTAGGAACGTTTGGGAGAGGGGAAATGTAGGCTTATAAAGCAAGAGCATATGGCAGCACTGCAGAATGGTTATTTGGATAAAGATACTCAAAAGCGTGACAGGAAAGAGTACAGTATGCATAGAAAAACAGTAAATAAGGTCAAAGGAAGTAAAAATGGTAAAAAGGCAAAAATTAATGGCTAGGAGAAAGTGAGGACTGCAGATGCTGGGGATCAGAGTCGAACAGTACAACTCTGGAAAAGCACAGCAGGTCAAGCAGCATCTGAGGAGCAGGAGAATTGATGTTGCAGGCATACACCCATATTCCTGATGAAGGGCTTATGCCCAAAATGTCGACTCTCCTGCTCCTTGGATAATTCATGGCCTGTTGTGCTTTTCCAGCGCCACACTTTTCAACAAAAATTAATGGCTCTTTACTTGAATACTCATGGCACAAATACAAGTTAATGGGCATGATCTCATTGCCATTACAGAGACATGATTACAAGGTGATCAAAGCTAGGAACTAAATACTCAGTGAGTATGTGACTTTTCAAAAGGTCAGGCATGAAGGGGAGTGTGATGGGGGAGCATTGTTGGTATAGACTGAAATAAGTGGTATAGCAAGAAATGATCTTGGATCAGAAGATGTAGAAACCATGTAGGTGTTAGTTAGTAGCAAAAAAAGGGAAGAAGATGCTTTTGGACCCCTACAACAATGATATGGTGGGACAAGGAATAATCTAGGAGACAATGAGGGCATGTAGTAAAGGCAATGCATTAATCATAGCTGCCTTTAATCTTCATATAGATTAGAATAGTCAGGCTGGCAGAGGAAGCCTGGGGAAGAATTCAAAAAGTGATCATTTACAAGAATAGAATATTATAGATCCAATCAGAGATCAAGCTATTTTGGATCTAATGATGTATAATGAGATATGTTTAATACATTATGTCAGAGTGAAAGAAAACAGTGACATGGGAGATGGTAGGATATAGCATTCATTCAATAGAGAGGAACTGGAGTTGGAAACAAGTCTTAGGCTTAAATAAGGACTAGTACAAAGGAATGAAAGTAAACTTGCTGGTTTTAGGAAAAGAGGTTTAGCAGCAAAATCAGTTGCAATATAATGGAAGAAAATAGTTCATACCTTATAGCAAATATATATTTCAGTGAGAAAGAAGAATTCTGGGAGGTGGATTAACCAACTTGGCTAACCAGGTATGTTAAATGTACTATCAAATTGAAAGATTTGGCAATTTGGCAAAGATTAGTCAGAAGTCAGTGAATTGGGAATGTTTGAAAAACCAAAACAGATGAAGTGAAAATAGCAAAGTTGGACAAAATAAACTTGGACTGTAAACTTGAAAGAAATATCAAGTCAGACAGCAAGAGCTTCTTTCAGAATATAAAAAGGAAGAGAGAAGCCAAAGTGAACTTAGGCTCCTTAGAGAATGAAGCTGAGGAAAATAATAATGGGGAACCAGGAAAGAATTGGTGAGTTGAATACTTTGCATCAATCTTCACTGCAGAAGATACAAAATAATCAAGGGGCAAAAAAAGGTGAGAAAATAAGTATATTAAATAAATAAATATGATACTCTTGGGTGACTGTTAATGTGGAGTTTGCACATTAAACCCATGTCTGTGTGGGTTTCCTACAGGTGCTCCGGTTTCCTCCCACTGTCCAAATATGTGCAGGTGAGGCGGATTGGCCAAGTTAATTTGCCCATAGTGTCCAGGGATGTGCAGGCTGGATGGGTTGGCCATGGAACATACAGGATTACAGGGGTCGGGGGTGGGTCTGTGTGGGCTGGTCTTTGGAGGGTCGGTGTGGACTCAATGGGTCGAATGGCCTGCTTCCACACTGTAGAGATTCTATGACAATAGCTGTCACTGTAGAAAAACTGGAGGAAGTAATGGGGCTAAAGTCTGATAGGTCCTCTGGAACTGATGGGAGGCATCCAATGGGACATTAAAGGAAGTATTTATGCAGAGAGTGGATGCACTGATAGTAATCTTCCAAGAATCTGGAGGTTCTGGAAATTCCCAGAAGATTGGAAAATTGTCAACATAATGCTTTTATTCAAAAATGGAAGAAGACGAAAAAGGACAGGTATCTAATTGGCTGGTAAGCTTAACATTCATGATTGGGAAGGAGGTAAAAATTATCATAAAGGATGTGGTTGTCATGCATTTAGAAAAATATAATATGATCAAGCAGCGTCAACATGGCCACATGAAGGTGAGACCATGCCTGACAAATTTATAAAAATTCTTTGAAGACGTAACAAACATGATAAATGAAGGGGAAGCAGTGGATGGAATATGTTTGGATTTTCAAAAGGCATTTAATAATCTACCACATGCTACTTAATATGATAGGAGCCCACGCTGCTGTGCAGAGTATAATAGGAGATAGAGAGTGGAGATGTGGAGGTATTTTCAGCATGCCACAGGGATGAGTCCTGAGCCAAAAAATGTTTACAGTATGTGCTAATAGCTTGGATGAGGAACATATTTGCAAGGAACATCCCTATAGGTGGGTAGGCAAATCAAAAGTGTGATACAGAGAATGTGCAGAGGGATACAAACAGGGTAAGAGAGTGGATAAATTTTGTCGATGGAATATAATGTGGGAAAATCTGAAGTTATGCAAGTTGGCATGAAGAACAGGGAGCTGAATATTACTTAAAGGGAAACAGGCTGTATAAAGTTACAATGTGGAGGTGCTGGTGTTGGACTGGGGTGGACAAAGTCAAAGTCACATTATAGTCCAACAAGTTTATTTGAAATCACAAGCTTTCGGAGTGCTGCTTCTTCATCAAGAGGAGCAGAAAGTTATAGAACAGAGGGATTTAGGAGCCCTCATGCATGAATCAGGAAAAAAAAACTAGTGTCCAAGATCAGCAGGTAATGTGGAAGGCAAATGGTATATTGGCGTTCATAGCGAGACATGCCAGAGAATCGACATGGATTCTGCCATTACATGTGGGGACACCACCCACCAAGTGCACAGTTGATCCTCAGCCAATGTTGTCTATCTCATAACACTGCAGGCAATGATGCCCCAAGTCATGGTGTATTAGTGAGACCATGCAGACGCTACGACAACTGATGAATGAACACCATGTTCCCTTTGAGAGGGTGAGCACTTCAGCAGTCAAGGACATTCAGCCTTGGATCTTTGGGCAAATGTTCTCTAAGGCAGAGTTCGGGATACGTAACAATGCAGAGTTGCCGAGCAGGGGCTGATAGCCAAGTTTAGTATCTCAGAGGATAGTGTCAACTGGGATCTTGGGTTCATGTTGCACTACAAGTCTGTCTCCCTCAAAAACACCTGAAGAAGGAGCGAGGCTCCAAAAGCTTGTGTTTTCAATAAACCTGTTGGACTATAGCCTGGTATTCTGTGATTTTTGACCTTGTCCAACCCAGTCCAACACTGGCACTGCCACATCGTTCAGAGCATTGAATAGCAGAAAGCTCAAAAGTGTGAATAACCTACTCCTGCTCCTATTTTCTATGCTTCTTTGTTTCTATGAATCCTGGGAGTGCCTCCCAAGTGTTAATAGGTGTTCCATGTCTGTTGAAAAGTATTATTGTTCAATGAGCTATCCAAAATATAGAGGCAGGTTACTTGAAGTGACATCTAATAGAGAATTCTAAGGGATAGGAGGAACATAATAAAGATCAATCTGAAAAAATGATACTGGTCACAGCAAGGTTTCATTCTTGTAATGTATGTATTAATTGTGCACCCATTTCAATGAGTAACCTTCAGCTGTATGCTATCTTCATTCACTGAACAGTAACACTTAATGCAAGGTTAAGGAAAAAGAAAGTACATCCTACTTTAAATTGCGTACTGAAGACAGTTATATTGCTCAAGAGTGCTGTATATCCATGTGAAATAACTGCTGTAAGCTATTTTTGTAACGGCTAGTGTAGTCGCCAATGAGCTATCTAAGCTGTTAAGTAAACATTCTTTGAAAACTGTTCAAAGAAACTTTATAGAGCAAGGCAATTACTTTTGGGATCTGAGTAATTCTGCTGTTAACCAATTATTATCTGATGGCCAGACCGTCAATATTTCAGTATGTATGGGAATTGTGCATGAGGACAGTTGAGGTGTGTAAATCATTGCCCCGGACTTGGGAGACAAACTGTTTTGATACACAAGTTGTTCCCCGTAACAGTATACTAGATGGTCTGGCAGCAGCATTGCGCTGAATGATATCAGTGAGCTTGGAATTGCAGTATTGAAAGGGTGAACTGTATTATAAGTGCCTTGGAGTTGTGTCATGATGATGTGTTGGGGCTGGTGCTTGGCTGATACCAACTTATATAGACAGAGGGTGCAGGCAATTGCTATTCTGGCGAATATCTTGAGATGCCTGGAGAAGATGCCAGCAAACACAGACAGCAGGTGACTCTCCTGACTTGCATGTCAGGAAATGATACTATCTATTTTCTCTCTGTTGCCTGGGAAAATAGATAAATGAGGCGAGAGTCGGTAATAATGGTATGTGAATGCATGCATATACACCCCACTTGCTCACTAGTGAAATTCTCACCTAGCTGTTGCAATTTTAGACAGAGAGTGACTTTTTTCCTCAACATTGAAAATCTTACTTTTCCATCTTTGCCATATGTTTCCAACTGCCTCTCATTGCCTGCACCATTCCAGACCTGGGCTAGCTCTGTTTCATGTTTTCAATGTCTTTATACTTACCTATCTGGTCCACACCTGATCTGGCTGAGTCTACACTTGTTCAGTCACATGTGGCCTTTGTCTGTCCACTAAAGAAAGTCTACCTGCTCATTTGGGTATGATTATTCTGAGTTCAGCTGATGGAGAACTCTTAGGAAGGCATCTCCTCTAATAAATCAGTACTACTGTATTGTTGAAATAAAAACAGCAAGTGCTGGAGAAACTAAATTGCATGATTGATTGGGACATAAACAGCATTTTCAAATGCAATATCTCTCTTCTTCTTCCATTCTCCTCATAGTTCACTGAGATAGCCTAAAGTTATTCACAATGGGCAGCACGGTCGATTAGCACTGCAGCCTCAAAGCGCCAGGGACCCAGGTTTGATCCCAGCCTCAGGTGACTGTCTGTGTGGAGTTTGCACATTCCCCCCGTGTCTGCATGGGTTTCTTCCGGGTCCTCCCATAGTCCAAAGATGTGTAAGTCAGATGAAATGGCCATGTTAAATTACCCATGGTGTTAGGTGCATCATTCAGAGGAAAATGGATCTGGGTGGCTTACTCTTTGGAGGGTCAGTGTGGACTTGCTGGGCCGAAGGGCCTGTTTCCACACTGTAGGGAATCTAATCTAATTGTTCAATCCCAGTCTAGCCATATTATCTTTTCAATGACATTGAACATATATGTCCCTGTAATTTGTTCTTAGCTGTCAAATTTCATTTCCTTCAATGAAAATGTTCACATTTCAGGAATCATTAACATGATTAAGACACTGCATATACTCATGTAAAAGTCAAAATGTTTGGACTAGTTTTAAAGGTTCAATTTATAGAGTCGACTAATACATGGGTACGAGCTTTGAGGGGCTGAAATTCATGCTGCAGTTCGAAATGCTGTAATATTAGCAGAAGTTGATTTGATCGCTCAACAAATCTCAAGTAAAAAGAAAAACACAATAAATAACTATAAAAGTAATTACAGGATAAAAGCAAGAATTACTGGTAGGAAGTCTTATTGATACATACCAATATGAAAATTTAACATGTTAAAGACTCATTGAAATCCTGCAAAATCACACTGTTCAACATTGTCATGGCCTTGTATAATGGCACACTTAAAATGGAACATTTATTAAATTCTGAATGTGTAAGGGGCGGCACGGTGACTCAGTGGCTAGCACTGCTGCCTCACAGCGCCAAGTACCCAGGTTCGATTTCAGCCTCGGGTGACTGTGTGGAGCTTGCACATTCTCCCTGTGTCTGCGAGGGTTTCCTCTGGGTACTCTGGTTTCCTCTCACAGTCCAAAGATGTGCAGGTTAGGTGAATTAGTCATGCTAAATTGCCCATAGAGTTAGGTGCATTAGTTAGGGGGAATGGATCTGGATGGGCTACTCTCCAGAGGGTTGATGTAGACTAGTTGGGCCGAAGGCCCGTTTCCACACTGTAGGGAGTCTAATCTAAGCGTCTTGAAGTCTCCCGTCAATTTTTTCTGTTTCCCTCCCATTTACTCTCATATGTTATAAACCTCAGCAACATTAACAAATTGTGATAGAATTAAAGATATATGTAGCTAATATATCTCACTTCTTTTCAGATATAATGGCATAATTAAAATGATTAACGTTTTAATGATATTAACATTTGGATATATAGTGAATAAAGTACAATAAATACCAATTGACTTAGTACCGCTCTGAATGAATGAATGAATCTACATGCTGTAGTAAATCAAGTGGGTTAAGTAGAGTTATGAATGAATGACTGAATGAATGAATAAAGACGCAATAAACAGAGTGATGAGTACAGTTACCGGTATGAATGAATGAAAGTGATTTTGTTTAAGTGGGTTAATGGGAATGTGCAGTTTCCTTTGTAAGAGGTTTATAATGCTATATAGTAGGGTTGACTTTTACATGAGATCGACTTCTACATGAGTATAAAGGCTAACTTTCATTACCTTCTGGTAGAGTCTGAAAGGGATCATGTTACTTTGTGCTCCAGCATCAATTTCCATTTTCAGATTTAATTTATGAGTTTGTTTCTCACCCTCTGCCTGATCAGAACATTTGTGTGATTTTTGTTTTCCTTGAAGTTATCACATCCAGTTATTCCATGCAGTTGTGTGGTTCTCACGTCTATTGTGATCCCAAATTAATAGCATCTTCTTGGATGTAGATCATTTCTTTCCCTCCCCATTTGTTTTCTTGGCCCAATAACTCATCTAACATCTCCACTGAACAAGGATGTTTATAGAAAAAATAGGGTAGTCCTTCACTGAAGGTTGAGTATTTGTAATGATTTGGAAATGCCGGTGTTGGACTGGGGTGTACAAAGTTAAAAATCACACAACACCAGGTTATAGTGTGCTTCCAGTTAAACCTGTTGCACTATAACCTGGTGTTGTGTGATTTTTAACTGAGTATTTGGAAGGTTGGCTTAGGAAGTTAGAGTTTTGCATCTTTATTTCTAGTATTCTTTGTCTGTTTGCATACAGTGTAATATAGTTTCTGCTTCTATTTCCTGTTGCCAAACTTCATGATTTTGTGGAATATTCACTGGCAGCATTTGGCTTGTGAACATTTTCAATGACCGATCACATGGTAAACAATTGCAAAGATAAAACTCAAGTGGTCTATCAATCTAGATTTCACTCTGAGATCTGACTTTTCAAGTATTATCATCAACTGGGACAATAAAATAAGAATGGAAATAAATAGCTCATTCTCCTTTTGTCAGGATCAGTACTTATGCACCAACTGTTCAAAATGTATCTTGATGATTTGGATGTGGGGAACAAATACAGTGTTTCTATGCTCACAGTTAACACAAAGTTCCTGGGAATGTGTGCTATGAGAAAGATGCAAAACATTTTCAAGCAGATTTAGAGAGAATTAATGAGTGCATAAGGCACAGTGAATGGAATATAATATGGAAAGTGGTAGGAGGAACAGATTGGAGTATATCACTTAAATGGCAAGAGGATTGACAATGTGGATATACAAATGGATCTGAGTTACTTCATCAATAAGTTGCTGAAATCTAGCATGTGGAAGCAACAAGCAGTTAGGAAAGTGAATCATATACAGTACTAGACTTTATCACAAGAGGATTTGAACACAGGAGTGGTCAAGGACAGCAGGTCAGGCAACATCAGAGGGGCTTTTGCCCGAAACGTTGATTTTCCTGCTCCTTGGATGCTGCCTGACCTACTGTGCTTTTCCAGCATCACTCTGATCCAGACTCGGGTTTCCAGCATCTGCAGTCTTCCTTTTTACCACAGGAGTTGTCAAGTCTTGCTCCAATTGTACAGATCCTTGGTTAGACCACACACCTGGAATACAGTGTGCAGTTTTGTTTTCCCTTATCTTAGGAAGGAAATTAGTGCCATAGAGGAAGTGCCACAAAGGTTTACCAGGTTTGATCCTAGATGGCAGACTGCCCTATGAAGAGAAACTGTGCAAACTGGGCTTGTGTTCTCTAGAATTTCAAAGAATGAGAAGTGAGCTCATGGAAACTTACAAAATACTTAAAGAATAGATGCACAATTTCAAAAAAAGAGGGAAGCCACTTAAGATTAAAATGAGAACAATTTCTTTTTCACTCAGTGATTTGTGAATCTTTGGAGTTCTCAACCTAAGTATACACAAAGTACAGATTTGAGAGTGTGGTGCTGGAAAATCACAGCAGGTCAGGCAGCATCCGAGGAGCAGGAGAGTCAATGTTTTCTGCATAAGCCCTTCATCAGGAACCACGTAACAATGATTCTCCTGCTCCTCGGATGATGCCTGACCTGCTGTGTTTTTCCAGCACCACACTCTCAACTCTGATCTCCAGTATCTGCAGTCCTCACTTTCTCCCATAAAGTACAGATTGACCAATTTCTAAGTATTAATGACATAAAAGGACATTGAATGGTATGGAAGAAAGGCATTGTAATGTATGGTCAGCCATGATCATACTGACTGGTGCAGCAGCTAGACAGGCTAACTGAGTAACACTGCTCCAAGTGGATTATGGTCAGTTCATGGTACATTGTGTTTCTTTGCAAAAATGCTATACGTAGACGTCAAAATGTCAAACAGCCATGAATAATCCCAATGTCTCCTTTTCCACCGTAGACTTAACATTGTTATAGATTGATGTCTCCTTCGCTTTTTATATTAATGTTACATGCAAGTGCCCCTTCAATAGATCAATCTAATTAATGGAAAACGAAGGACTGCCAACTCTGGTGAACTCCAACTGCTTTAGTTGGGTTCAGTTAGGTAATTCTCTAGTATGTATTAAATCTTCATTTTACCTGAGCTTGTTTCTCTGGGCTTAGACAATACAGCCATTGTTTTATAGGTACTGATTCCCCAACATCGAATTCATGTCAGGCTAACATAGTGCATCCTGGTGTAATTCTACAGACTTGCTTCTATTTCTGATGCAATCTTACTAGATCTTCCCATTTTTCTTCCCCTAAGTCAGAAAATGAGTAGTCCAAATGTCGTAATATTTCAATATTTGGCTAGTCAAATTGTAGGAGGTTTGCTTTGTGAAATATCTACTTCTTCTCCTGCCTCATTGTCTGTGTCATCTTGCATTGCTTTGCCTCCTGATATATTACTCTGTGATGATATGACTTTAACACATTCACATGAATATAACAGAGATCGAGTGGCTTCAGTCCTTGAATATGTTAATGGGTTTAGCAGTATCATTTGAAGAAAAGGGATTGTCTTTTGATAAAATCCTTTTCTCTTTTTCATCAATGTTAATCACCTTTCCTGTACAAACTGCAGGGTTTAATTCTGGTTTTCTGGTTATAATCAAAGCTGGTGCTAGGCAGTTCTTCCTTCAACTCAAAGATGCCTGATGCCATCTTGCCTTACAGAATACTTACCTCACTGCTCCAAAAAGTAATACAATCCTGTGCAGCTAAAGTGTACACCACACAATCCCAACAATCAAAGATTCTCCTGGTACTTCAATGTTCCAACTTACAGTCCAAAATTGTTGTCCTTCACATTTATCGAATAAAATTTAATTTAGATAAAGCTATAGTGTGGCTAATGCTTCTCCCTGCAACATACAGATATATACTTGGGATGGTAAAGTAACATTTCCAGTGTAACATAATCTCAAAGCGAGGGAAAGGACTTTCTACTTCCCAGCATTGAGAAAGTCTCAAGGGTCATTTGAATCTGGTATGTTTTGCTTAGTTTTGCCATCTGTTCCCATTTTATCAAGGGACCTGGAGAGTTTGAGCAGGCAGAGGGAGGACACAGAATGTGTAGAGGTGGATAAGGGCAAAGTTGCTCTGATAAACACACAATCCAGTAAAATGTAATTTTAACAAAAGCTTCAAAGTTGCACCCACACAACCAATTCTCTTAATTCTGGTTGTCCCAAACTAACATCTGGGCCCTTACAAGCTGGAAGGCAGAGGACAGGTGGAATGGCAGCAGAGTGCATAGGCAGGGGATCTTGATACCTTTCTGCCACAATGGGATATTGACAGCAGAACAATCTACCTCCAAAACAAGGCATTAAGGAAGAGGCAACGGAAACAACTTGCCATGAAGCTCAGATCATCAAATGCATTTTTATAAAGTAATCTGTAAATGAAGGAAAAATACAGAGAAAGAGCAGGGAATCTTTTTTCCCCAAGAGTTGGCTCGTGGAAATGATTGTATGGGCAGTATGACCGTATGATTCTTGTCCAAAGACGTGCTGTCATATGTTCCTTTTGTCAGCATAAAACCGAACTGATCTACCCGTATAACTCAATGTCTGAACAAATCCTTTGCAGTGAAGTTTTATTGTTATGTTTAGTCTTGTTCATTTAGCCTGTCATGTTATGACACATCAATGTAGGTTTATAGGTAACCTAACAGCTGTAATTTTCTTTAAATTGATAATTCACTGAAAATATTCACTTGAAAACAATTTTCACAGCCAACAGCAACAGTCACAGGATCTGAAACATATGTGGCAGTGAAATAATAAATTAAACCATATTTAAACAAAAACCTTAGATTCTTTACATTTATGTAATATATCCAAGACCCACTAATATCATTCCTTAGCTATCTAAGTGGTAATGATCAAAACATAAGTTATTCCATAAATTTTCAAAATGATTTAAATATAGATGGACTAAAAATGTTAACTATCACCATTTCACCAAGGGAAACAAAGGAGCCAAATCAGTTCCCAAGAAATTATAATATAGTATGCCCAATGGTGCCAAATGGTTACATAATAATTTCCTAAAATTAGTTTAGGAAATTTAAATTTATGATTCAGACATAGCATGCTAATGGGGCTATTCCCTCAGACATTCTGTAAAAAGAATCGAAGAAGATGAAAATGTGGCAAGTGGAATTCAATCAATATTCCTCAAAGTACAATGAGAATACATTTTTTAAAAAAACGTTGTAACTAAATTAAGAAATTCATTATGTGATTATGTACAAAATTATGCAAATCTGACTGTCACGTGCTGTCAAGTTTGTAAGAGGGGAATGGAACAACTAGAATAGAGAGCTAACAAAATCAGAAATTGCTGGAAAAAATCAGCAAGTTGAGCAGCATTTGTATGGAGGGAAAGCAGAATTATAATTTTGGGTCCAGAGACCCTTCTTCAGAACACAGAACACATCCACACTTCTTTGTGTTTTTTTACAATCGATAGCTGTAATACAAAGGTTCAACACATTAATGTGTCAGTGTCGGAAAAATTAGCCCAATAAAGCAAAGATCACAAGTGAAATTAACAACCAGTTTATTAACACAGCGATATCGCAGAAGAGAAATTGACTAAGTTCAAACAGAACAGACAGTTTGTCCAGGACGCTTCCCTGAGCTGAGAATCAAGCCAGGTTTTATAGGAAACTTGTATAATGGTGCTAATTAAAATAGGGAAAATGCAATGTATTTGATGATTAAGTAATCCACTTACGATGGTGACAATCGCAAAGCAGTTATCAGAAGAATGTCCTGATTGTAAACACAATGTAGCATCCTGGCAGCATCAAACAGGTTTTAGTGGGATCAGGAGATTCTAGCTCTCTTTGAGGATAGGTGAGAATATCCCTTTTAAAGCAGTGAGGTGTTTCCATTGTTTCTCTTCTGTGAATGAGGTATTCTGGTGCCTCTCCATCTGACCTGTCCTTTGTGTGACTTTGGTATCACTGGGATACGAGACTGCCCTTAGGGCTTTGGGACAGCTATGTTGATTGGATCGAGAAAGCTTATTGTTAGTTTGTCTTGGGAAGTGTATTCCCTGTAAAAAATGAGGTCTGCAGATGCTGGAGATCACAGCTGAAAATGTGTTGCTGGTTAAAGCACAGCAGGTTAGGCAGCATCCAAGGAATAGGAAATTCGACGTTTCGGGCATAAGCCCTTCATCAGGAACCCTGGTCTGCAAGTGATTATGGTCATGTCTGGTTTCTCTTGTCAGCTTGTTTGGTCAGTGCTGAGGCATTCTGGGTGTTTTCTTGTATGGTTTGGACAGGCTTGAATTCTGTGTTCTGTATGGCCATGCTATGGGTGGACAGGGTGGCAGATCTTTTCCCACAGTCACTAAGGAGAATTCTTGGAATTCCTGAATGTTAGGCAAAAGTCATCCCTAGATAAGACTGAGATGCAGAAAACTCAGGCAACCTCTACAGCACAGGAGAGAACCTTAATGCCCAGAGCTCATCATAGACAGAGTCTATGAGGACTTAAAAATCTTGTATCCATGTTGCCAGGCAGCCAAACCAATGCCCTCTGTGCATTGCTTGGGAGAAAAAAGCAGCAGCAGCACATCAAAGTATTGCAGGGGAAAACTGGATTTCAAGTTCATGGGAACTACAGAGTGAGATAGCAAATGATAACAGGACAAGAGCTCATTTCCCATGTTGAAGAACTGGAAAACCACAAACCATTCGACTAATAAAAGGATCTGTGTATTATAAAGCACATGGGACCCAATTTCTACTGTTGCAGTAATTATCTCATGCACACAGATTTTAAAGATGAACTTAATATTTGTTGTTCAGAATTCAATGTTTCAGTGACAATTATGGAGAATGATCAAATTGTCGATTTGCTTGCTGAACTGCTGAGTTTGTTCCCAAATGTTTGGTCACCATGTTAGGTAACATCATCAGTGAGCCTCCAGTGTTAGGTTATGTTATTTCTGGTTCTGTTGCTGAGAGGTTGGTAAATTAGCCCGAAGATGAGAAACCAATGCCATCTGACAGAGAACCACGTGCCAACAACTGTACTTGCCTATACAAATACCTCAGGAAACTGGTATTACGACGTTGTGTCAAACACAAATCGCCTCTCAACACCCCACAAGCCAGGAGAACAGCAGAACAGATTGGTTGCAGAATGCCATGAGAAATGGTAAATGATGCCCACAGCCACCTCCACAAATGAGAAATTATGTGCCAAAAAGCTTTGTGCACTAACGTGACTGACCCATGAATGGAAAGCTATGAACAAGCTATCAGCATTAAACAACAGCAAGCCTGGACAAAGAAAGGACTGGTCCTACAAGAAAAACTTACTAAGCTCCCACACAGCAATAACACTGACAAATCAGAAACCTGGGTAAAGAATCTATTTGACCGACCACTCTCAGACACTGAAAAAGCCGTCTGAGTACGAGCAATGAAATACAAGCACAGGCACACAGACAAAAAAGACTTCTTAGCAGCAATGGAATCCACCCTAAAAGACAACGAACTAACAGAAGAAGCCCAGAAGACCATCTGACAGATGATAGTGCCAACACTAAGCAGAGAGAAAGAAAGGAACACACTTAACACATTTGAAGTCATAGAATCATCGAATCCCCTACAGTGTGGAAACAGGCCCTTCAGCCCAACAAGTCCACACAGACCCTCCAAACAGTAACCCAGACAGACGCTTTCCCCTACAACTCTACATTTACCGCAGACTAATGCACCTAACCTTCAAACCCTGAACACTATGGGCAGTTTAGCATGGCCAAATTACCTGACCTGTACATCTTTGGGAGGAAACTGGAGCACTTGGAGGAAACCCACGCAGACACAGGGAGAATATACAAACTCCAATCAGATAGACACCCGAGACGGGAATCAAACCTGGATCCCTGGTGCTGTGAAAGCCCTGGAAGGACTCAGAAATAACTGAAATGTTGCAATCTTACCTGTGGACAAGAGCACCTGACCGTCATCCTGAACAGAACACATTTGTATGTTGAAAAAGTGAATACACTACTGACTGATATTGACACCTACTAACAGGTGGTGATGAACCCGACTCCACAGTTAGTAAACCGCGTTACAGCAGCACTGAGGAAACTACACAAAACAAGTGGAATTAACAATACAGACCAGAATGAAACCAGAAGGGTGCAATACACCCCAATTCTACAGATTACCAAAGGTACACAAACAAGGGCCTCCCCCTCAGATCCATAGTGTTCCCATTGGCACATCGACATATAGATTAGCAAAGGAACTATAACGCAAACTGAAACACCTGGTAGATGAGTCAACCCACTCCATCCACTCCACCCAGGGATTCCTTAACCTTATCAAAGATGCCAAGATAGAGGTTGACGAGGTCACGGTCTCCTTCAATGTGACGTCCCCATTTACATCAATAAGCATCACCCTTGCCAAAGAAATGCTGGCCTCACAAACCAGGGATACAAACACCTGACAGCACCTCTCCATCAGCAAGGACAGCATCCTCAAACTGCTAGACCTGTGCCTCACAACTCACTTTACCTTCAACGACAAAATCTACAAACAAATCAATGGGATCACCAATACCAGGATTTATAGCAGAAGCGGTTGTGCAGAGGTTAGAATGAACAGCCCTTCCCATAATCCAGCCTAAGCTTTGGGTCAACTATTTGGATGACATCTTTTTCATCATGAAATGTGACAAGCTAGAAGAAACCCACAAACACATAAATAATATCCTCACCGGAATAAAATTCACCGAAGAGGATAATAACTGGCTCCCCTTCTTGGATGTCATGATAGAATGAAAAGGCAGTGGAGAGCTGCAGACCGGTGTTTTACAGGAAAGCTGCACACACTGATGAGATACTCAACTAAAGAAGCAACCATCCCAACACCCTTAAACGGAGCTACATCAGGACACTACTCAAATGAGACACAACACACTGCAGTATCCCAGAACTACAAGAAACCGAAGAAAAACACCTACAAATCGCACTCAGGGATAATGGTTACCCTATAAGTGCAGTCTGCCAATTCTTGTACAATAGACCAAAACAGGAAGACTCAACATGCCCTGAGACTCTAGTCACCCTACCATACGTCAAAGACATTTCAGATATGACCACCAGATAACTCTGGCCCTTAGGAATCATCGTAGCTCACAAACCTATGACCAAACTAAAACAACTACTGATGATTTCAAAGGACCCCGTAACCACAGCCAGCAGAATGAACGTTATATACAAATTACCCTGCAACAAACATTACATTGGACAGACGGGCAGGAAACTAGCCACCAGGATACATGAGCACCAACTAGCCACCAAAAGACATGACCAACTATCCCTGGCATCCATACACACAGACGAAGAGGGACATTAGTCCAACTGGGACAATACATCCATCCTGGAACAGGCCAAACAAAGACACGCACGGGACTTCCCAGAGGCCTAGTATCCATACCGGAACTCCATTTTAACAAACAGATATAGATTTGGGCCCCATATACTAACTTCTCAGAAACAGAACTGGAAATGGTATCACCCACCACAACAAACCAGGACCCATAAATAGCAATTGGGCAGAACACCGACACTTCCTAGTAAGAAATACAGTTTGTTTGCTGATTGAAAATAGCTTTGTGAAGTCAACAAACATATACATGGCTGGAATAAGTTTCTACTTCTACATGAAGAGAAATTCTCATGAGAGATAGAAGTTCCAAACTCTCTCCCTTTTGCTACTAATCAAGGTAAATGGCACCTCACCAAACTGCTTATGTAGCAGTGCGAGCATATTGGCAAGGACAGCTCTCTAAACATTTTAGGCTCATCCAAGGTGAATACCACAGAAGAAGAAAAAAGGTTGTGCTGCAAGTCAAAGTAATATTCAATTGAGAAATGTGTAATCAGGCGGTATCAAAGCGACCCACAGGATGTTTTCAGCTTCTGTTCACAGTGCAGGGAATACTCCATGATTTGCATGATCTCCTCCTACTCACTAATGATGTTACCTTGCATGATGAGGAAACATCTGAGAACAATCTCACCAGCTCAGTGAGCAAATTTGTGGATTGGACATGCCAGATTGCCCATAGCGTTAGGTGCATTAGCCAGGGTTGCTGTGGATTTGTTGGGCCAAAGCACCTGTTTCCATACTGTAGGGAATCTAATCCAACATATTAGAGGTAGCAGTATGGCCCAGTGGTTAGCACTACTGCCTCACAGCACCAAGGCTCTGGGTTCGATTCTAGCCTCAGGCAACTGTGTGTATGGAATTTGCACATTCTCTCCGTGTCTGTGTGGGTTTCTCCCGGATGCCCTGGTTTCCTCCCAAAGTCCAAAGATGTGCAGGTTAGGTGAATTGGCCATGTTCAAATGCCCATAGTGTTAGGTCAATTAGTCAGAGGGAAATGGGTCTGGGTGTGTTACTCTTCAGAGGGTCGGTATGGACTGGTTGGGCCGAAGGGACTGTTTCCACACTGTAGGAAATGTAGTTTAAAATCAGCGATCTGACCCACAACCTGAACTCCAAAATCTCAAACGGAGAATGATAGACAGCTAATTGCCCATCTCTAGTTGAGTGGAGGATGTGGAATCATCTTTTTAAAATACAAAGAATAGTTTAGTACAGTTCTGCCACTTCCAGCGGCAGTTAAGAAGGAATGCCGTTGGTGTGGGACAGGAGTGTAATAGGCTTATCTAAATAAGGGAAGCAGGTTCCTTTACTTAAAGCACATAAATGAACCAAGTGAGGTGTATGCAGGAACTCCACAGCTACACAGTCACGTTTAGGACTTGATTTCAGGCCATGATGGAAATTAAAAGTGACATAATTGGAATGACTAAAAATCAGAAACTGCTACATGTTAAACGGCTAGGACTGCTTATAAAACAAATTGAAAAAAAGAACTATGAGAAGTTAGATAAATGAATGGATTGATGAATATCTGTTGACAGAGAGGTGAATTGCAAATTTGGACTTTAAAGCTTAAGCTTTATAGATAATAACTCAAGTTTCCAACCATGAGGTTATGCTACCGCTGTACAAAACTCTGGTGCGGCCGCACTTGGAATATTGTGTACAGTTCTGGTCACTGCATAATAAGAAATACAGTTTGCTTGCTGATTGAAAATAGCTTTGTGAAGTCAACTCTCTCTCTTTTGCTACTTATCAAAGTAAGTGGCACCTCACCAAATTGCATATGTGGCAGTGCTAGAATATTGGCAAGGACAGCTCTCCAAAAATGTTAGGCTCATCCAAGAAGAATACCACAGAAGAAGAAAAAGGATTGTGTTGCAAGTCATAAGTAACATTTAATTGAGAAATGTGTAATCAGGGGATATCAAAGCAAACCGCAGGACGTTTTCAGCTGCTGATCAGAGGGCAGGCAATGCACTATGAGCTAAGTAATCTACACCTGCTCCTACTTATTATGTGATCAGCCATTTCAATAACATATTTTATTTGCATATCCATTATAAACAAATACTGAATTTATTTTCAAATCAAGAGGAAGAAATCCTTGCATTCATGTGGCGCCTTTCACAGCATCCTGAATTCCCATTTTTAAATTTAATTTATATTTCATACATTTAAGTTTGAAGTGTAGCAAGATGTGGGATAAACTAATACCTATTGCTAATTAAGAAGCATTTCTGAAATTGTACACCAATAATCAAAAAGGTCACTTAAATTTCTAACAATGTGTCACCAATAGAATTTGTATATTTTGTTAAAATTAGTGACAACTTGCGTTGATCCATTATGGAGGGAAACAAATATTACTTTGCCACAGTGGTACCAGGTGTATTACTTGCCACCCCTCCTCCAGCATTGACTATTTCAGAGTTTACAAAATTGAGGGGTACTTTATTGAAGGGCCCAAGGGCCATTTGATATCTACTTGTGTCACCCAGATGTCCATTGCCTACAAAAACTCAACTATTCATTTGGGAGGATGCTGTCCTCCCCTGTGAAAGAGATATGGGAATAAGAGAGCTTGAACCTATTTAATAGATAAATCATCTGACACCTCAAGCCTACTTTACCCTTCAATAGGATCATGGTTAATGCTATGGCTTAAGTGGAAAAAATGCACTAACCACTGTATCCCACTGTTCCAATCGAGAAATCTATTTTCGCAATTGGATGTTGCAGGAGTGCCAAGATTACATTGATTATGGGATTATTTTTTCTGCCCATTGCATGCAGCTTCTGCTGTTTGCTATGAAAGTTATTCTACCGCCTTGTAGCTTTGACAAGTTGACCCATCACACATAACAGAGTGTGAAAATAAATAAGTCCCCTGGGCCAGATGGGATTTATCCTAGGATCCTCTGGGAAGCCAGGGAGAAGATTGCCGAGCCTTTGGCATTGATCTTTAAATCATCAATGTCTACAGGAATAGTGCCAGAAGACTGGAGGATAGCAAATGTGGTTCTCTGTTCAAGAAGGGGAGTAGAGACAACCCAGGTAATTACAGACCAGTGAGCCTTACTTCAGTTTTTGGTAAAGTGTTGGAAAAGGTTATAAGAGATAGGATTTATAATCATCTAGAAAAGAATAATTTGATTAGGGATAGTCAGCACGGTTTTGTGAAGGATAGGTCGTGTCTCACAAACTTTATTGAGTTCTTTGAGAAGGTGACCAAACAGGTAGATGAGAGTAAACTGGTTGATTTGGTGTATATAGATTTCAGCAAGGTATTCGATAAGATTCCCCACAGTAGGCTTTTGTACAAAATGTGGAAGAATGGGATTGTGGGAGATATAGCAGTTTGGATCAGTAATTGGCTAGCTGAAAGTAGACAGAGGGTAGTGGTTGATGGGAAATGTTCATCCTGGAGTCCAGTTACTAGTGGTGTACTGCAAGGGTCAGTGTTGGGTCCACTGCTGTTTGTCATTTTTATAAACGACCTGGATGAGGGCTTAGAAGGGTGGTTTAGTAAATTTGCAGACGACACTAAGGTCAGTGGAATTGTGGATAGTGACGAAGGATGTTGTTGGTTACAGAGAGACATAGATAAGCTACAGAGCTGGGCTGAGAGGTGGCAAATGGAGTTTCATGCGGACAAGTGGGCGGCATGGTGGCACAGTGGTTAGCACTGCTGTCTCACAGCGCCTGAGACCCGGGTTCAATTCCCGACTCAGGTGACTGACTGTGTGGAGTTTGCACGTTCTCCCCGTGTCTGCGTGGGTTTCCTCCGGGTGCTCCGGTTTCCTCCCACAGTCCAAAGACGTGCGGGTCAGGTGAATTGGCCATGCTAAATTGCCCGTAGTGTTAGGTAAGGAGTAAATGTAAGGGTATGGGTGGGTTGCGCTTCGGCGGGTCGGTGTGGACTTGTTGGGCCGAAGGGCCTGTTTCCACACTGTAAGTAATCTAATCTAATCTAAAGTGTGAGGTGATTCATTTGGTCGGAGTAACCGGAATGCAAAGTACTAGACTAGTAGTAAGATTCTTGGTAGTGTAGATGTGCAGAGAGATCTCGGTGTCCAGGTACACAGATCCTTGAAAGTTGCCACCCAGATTGACAGGGTTGTTAAGAAGGCATACAGTGTTTCAGCTTTTATTACTAAAGGGTTCGTGTTCTGGAACCATGAGGTTATGCTACCGCTGAACAAAACTCTGGTGCGGCTGCACTTGGAATATTGTGTACAGTTCTGGTCACTGCATTATAAGAAGGATGCAGAAGCTTTGGAAAGGGTGCAGAGGAGATTTACTAGGATGTTGCCTGGTATGGAGGGAAGGTCTTACGAGGAAAGGCTGAGGGCTTGAAACTGTTTTCGTTAGAGAGAAGAAAGTTGAGAAGTGACTTAATAGAGACATACAAGGGTTAGATAGGGTAGACAGGGAGAGCCTTTTTCCAAGTATAGTGACGGTGACCATGAGGGGGCATAGCTTTAAATTGAGGGGTGATAGATATCAAACAGATGTCAGAGATATGTTTTTTACTCAGAGAGTAGTAAGGGTATGGAATGTTTTGCCTGCAACGGTTGTAGATTCGCCAACTTTAAGTACAGTTAAGTCATCACTGGACGAGCATGTGGACATACATGAAATAGTATAGGTTAGATGGGCTTCAGATTGGTATGACAGTTGGCGCAACATCGACGGCCGAAGGGCCTGTACTGTGCAGTAATGTTCTGAGCAAGGTGAGGGCCCATGGTGTTCGAAGTGAGCTACTGGTATGGATTGAGGATTGGCTGTCTGACAGAGGGCAGAGAGTTGGGATAAAAGGTTCTTCTTCGGAATGGCAGCCAGTGTCAAGCGGGGTGTCCCACAGGGTTCAGTGTTGGGGCCACAGCTGTTCACATTATATATTAATGATCTGGATGAAGGGACTGGGAGCATTCTAGCGAAGTTTGCCAATAATACGAAGTTAGGTGGACAGGCAGGTAGTACTGAGGAAGTGGGGAGGCTTCAGAAGGATCTAGACAGTTTGGGAGAGTGGTCCAGAAAATGGCTGATGGAATTCAACATGAGCAAATGCGAGGTCTTGCACTTTGGAAAAAAGAATAAAAGCATAGACTACTTTCTAAACGATGAGAAAATTTGTAAAGCCAAAGTACAAAGGGATCTGGGAGTGCTAGTCGAGGATTCTCTAAAGGCAAACATGCAGGTTGAGTCCGTGATTAAGAAAGCAAATGCAATGTTGTCATTTATCTCAAGAGGGTTGGAATATAAAAGCACCGTTGTGTTACTGAGACTTTATAAAGCTCTGGTTAGGCTCCATTTGGAGTACTGTGTCCAGTTTTGGTCCCCACACCTCAGGAAGAACACAGGAGTGTGTCCAGCGGAGATTCACACGGATGATCCCTGGAATGGTAGGTCTAACATACGAGGAACAGCTGAGGATCCTGGATCCGTGAACACAGCCTTAGAATTAGAGGGGGTCAATTCAGAACAGAAATGTGGAGACATATCTTCAGCCAGAGAGTGGTGGGCCTGTGGAATTCATTGCCACAGAGTGCAGTGGAGGCCGGGATGCTAAATGTCTTCAAGGCAGAGATTGACAAATTCTTGATGTCACAAGGAATTAAGGGCTACGGGGAGAATGCTGGTAAGTGGAGTTGAAATGCCCATCAGCCATGATTGAATGGTGGAGTGGACTCGATGGGCTGAATGGCCCTACTTCCACTCCTATGTCTTATGTTCTATGTTCTATTCTTGCTTAGGTAAGGAGACCAAACTTTCACACAAAATTGCAAATATGTTTTCACAATGCTCTGTATAACTGAAACATAACATCTATACTTTTATGGTCAATTTCTGTCTTAATGAAATGTAGCATTCGATTGGCCTTCATGCTTCTGTGCTGCACTTCCATACTAATGTGTTGTCTCTCATGTATTAGAATATCTAGATACTTCTGCACATTAGAATTTCATCAGTCATTTTCTATTAAAGTGATAGTCTAGGTTTTATATACTCTCTGTCAAAGTGATTTAGCCACATTATAAAACATCTGAAAGATCTTTGCCTATTCTCTCAACCTATGTAAATCCTTCTGTAGTCACTTAAGCCATCTTCACAAGATACTTTCCGGCCTGTCTTTATTTTAGCTGTTAGTTTAGTAACCATGCCTTCACTGCCCTCATTGAAGTCATTGATATAAATTGCAAATAGTTGAATAGGAAAGAATAAAGAAATAGAGCAATAGAAAGGGCATTAGAATTTAAATAAAGATCTCCAAAGAGAGAAGGAAATCAGATAGCTAGATAAAAGAACAGAGTAAATGAATAAAGAAGACACTCTATTTCAGAGGCCAATTTTGATTGCAATGAAGGATTTGATTGACTAGAAATCCTTATTCAGTACTTATATCTATTGAGAATACACTTGAAAGATATTTTGCCTCATTTAGAGTCATAGAGATGCACAACATGGAAATAGACCCTTCGGTCCAACTTGTCCATGCCGACCAGATATCCCAACCTAATACAGTCCCATTTGCCAGCATGTGGCCCATGTTCCTCCAAACCCCTCCTATTCATATACCCATCCAGATGCCTTTTAAATGTTGTAATTATACCAGTCTCCACCGCTTCCTCTGGCAGCTCATTCCATACACCCACCACCTTCTGTGTGAACAAGTTGCCCCTTAGGTCCCTTTTAAATCTTTCCTCTCTCACCCTGAACCCATGACCTTCTAGTTCTGGATCTCCCACCCCAGGGAAAAGACCTTGTCTATATTTCCTATCCATGCCCCTCATGATTTTATAAACTTTTATAAGGTCATCCCTCAGCTTCCAACGCTCCAGGGAAAGCAGCCCCAGCCTACTCAGCCTCTCCCTATCACTTAAATCCTCCAACTCTGGAAAATCCTTGTAAATCTTTTCTGAACCCTTCCAAGTTTCACAACATCCTTCCAATAGCAGGGAGACCATAACTGAATGCAACATTCCAAAACTGGCCTAACCAAAAGTCCTGTACAGCTGCAACATAACCTCCCAACTCCTATACTGATCTCAGGTTTGAAAAGTTAACTTTTTAAATTACTTAGCTATGGGAATGCGGGCATCACTGGCTGGGCCAGCATTTATCGCCCAGAGGGCAGTTAAGAATCAGCCACATTGCTGTGGGTCTGGAGTCATTTGTAGGCCAGACCAGGTAAGGATGGCAGATTTCCTTCCCTAAAGGGCATTAGTGAACTAGATGGGTTTTTCCAACAATTGACAATGAACTCATGGTCATCATCAGAATCTTAATTCCAGATTTGAATTCAAATTCTATCATCTACTGCGAAAAGATTTGAACCCAGGTACCTAAAATTTCATCTGAGTTGCAAGATTAACAGTAGAGCAATAATACCTCTAATCACCTCCCCCTGACATTGAGGTCCAAATATATTTTGCCCACTTCAACCTCCAGCAAGGCTACTCAGTTCCTTACCTCATTACAGCTTTGAATCAAACATGGACAAAAGAGGTGAATTCCCAACCTGTAGTGAAAATGACAGCCCTTGACATCAAGGCTATATTCAACCAAATGTGGCATCAAGGAGCTTTAGCAAAGCTGGAATCAATAGGTATCAGTAGCCAGACTTTCTGCTGGTTGGAGTTAGACCTGGCACATCAGGCGATGGTTTAGTTGTTGGAGATCAGTCATCTCAGCTCCAGGACATCTCTGCAGGGCTTTCTTAGGGTAATGCCCAAAGCCCAAATATCTTCAGCCACTTCATCAATGACCTTCCCTCCATCTCTAGGTCACAAGATCACCAATGATTGACCAATATTCAGCACCATTTGCACCTTCTCAGGTACTGAAGCAGTCCATGTTCAAATGCAACAAGATCAGGACAAAATTCAGGCTTGGACTGACAAGTGGCAAGTAACATCCACAAAAATGCCAGGCTAATACCATCTTTAATAAGAGACATTCTAATTGCTGCCCCTTAACATTCAACTGTGTTACCATCACTGAATCCTTCACTATCAACATATTAGGGTTTACCATTGATCAGAAACTCAAGTGGACTCACCACATAAACAAGAGTAGGTGGAGGACTGTGAATACTGTGGCAAGTAACTCACCTCCTGACTTCCCACAGCCTGTCCACCATGTACAATGTACATGTCAACAGTGTGATGGAATACTGCCCACTTGCCTGGATCCGTGTGGCACTAATGACAATCAAGAAGCTTGACACAATCCAGGATAAAGCAGATGTTTGATTGGCACCACAAACACCGATTTCCTCCACATCAATGCGCAGTTGCAGCAGTGTGTACTATCTATAAAGTGCGCTGCAGAAATTCACCAAAGATTCTTTGATAGCATGTTCCAAACTCATGACTACTTCCATCTGGAAGGACAAGGGCAGCAGCTACATATGAACACCACCACCTGCAAGTTCCCCTCCAAACCACCCAACGTCCTGACTTGGAAATGCATCATTGTTTTTTCACTGTGGCTGGGTTATCCCTCCCTCACAGTATAGTGGGTCTATACTAGCTCTGTACAACCTTCTCAAGGACAACCAGGGATGTGCAAGGGCAGCAGGGTAGCTCAGTGGCTAGCACTTCTGCCTCACAGCACCAGGGGCCCAGATGGTATTCCAGCCTCAGGCGACTATCTGTGTGGGTTTCCTCTGGGCACTGAGGTCTCCCCCCTCCCCCCGACAATCCAAAGATGTGCAGGTTAGGTGAATTGGCCATGTTAAATTGCTCATGGTGTTCAGGGATGTGTAGGTTAGGTGCATCAGTCAGAGGTCAATGTAAAGTAATAGGGTAGGGGAATAGGTTTGGGTGGGCTACTCATCAGAGGGTCGGGGTGGACTTGTTGGGCCAAATGGTCTGTTTCCACACTGTAGGGAGTCTATGCAATAAATGCTGCTGGCCAGCGATGCCCATATCTCAGGAATGAATAAATAATTAAAATAGTAAGAAGTCATTCCCACATGATTTGCCCTTCGTAAAGCCATGCTGACTTTGCTTGATTATGTATATATTGACAAGTGCTTGCTTTTGCATTCTTTATAATAGATTGAAGATGTTAATAGATGTTAAGTTAACTCTCCTATAGTTACAATTTTTTGTCTCCTTCCCTTTTGAATAAGGGTATTACACTGCCAGTCTTCCGATTATTAAAGATTTTTCCAAGAAGGTTCTTGGAAGATTTCTGTCAAAACAACCATTATCTTTCTTGCAAATTCCTTTATTATCCTAGAATTCAACCCAGAGGGTCCAGGAGACGAATGGCCTTTAGCCCCATGAGTTTCTCTCGTATGTTTTCTCAGTGTATTTATTTATGTTCCCCTTTTTCACCCTTGATTATGTAGTATTTTTGAGATGCGACTTAGCGTCTTCTACAGAAGAAAAGAGTTCCCTTTGCTTGAAGGATCAATGATCACAATGCTATTAACGTAAGGAGTGAGGAAATAAGAGGAGTTTTTTATTCATCCAATGGGTTTAGAATCTGGAACTCGCAGCCTGTAAGGATGGTAGTGGCAGAAACCTTCATAACATTTAAGAAGACTTTAGATGTACACTTGTGGTGCATACAGGAACTAGTGCTGGAGGATAAGATTAAGGTGGTTAGGTAATGTTTTTGACTGGTGCAGACTCAATGGGCCTAAGAGCGCTTTTCTGTGTTGTAGACCTCTGTGACTGTATAACTACAGTGAAAATTGATGCAAAATATTTATTCAATGCCTCTGTCATTTCCTGGCTCCCCAGCCTAATTCTCTCAGGGGCCTACACTCACTTTGGCCTCGCTTTTTCTGTCTATCTAATTGAAGAAGCTCTTACTGTTCATTTTGATATTACTTGTTTTTTTACACTCAAAGTTTGTTTTCTCCCTCTTTTGCATTTGGTCACGTTTTGTTGTCTATAGATTAGGCGAAAATAGTTTCCTGACGAAGAGCTTTTGCCCAAAATGTCGATTTCCCTCCTTGGATGCTACCTGAACCGTTGTGCTTTTCCAGCACCACTCTAATCTTGTCTATAGTCTACTCCATCCTGTGTCTTCTTCCCCTTTTATTTCTTAACTCCACCTATGTGGATCCTACCTCTTCAACCAAAATCAATTCTCGCTGTTGTACTCATTCTATCACATGTGAACAGAGCTATCCTAGCACTCTTTCCTTCCTTTCAAAAAGTCACATATACTTGAAAATTTGTTCCCTACTTTAATTTCCTGGTAACCATTACCCTTAATGATTATAGTCTATAGCTACGTAATAATGGATCAAGTTGCCAGTTTGTTTTAAGGGTCTCAGTGTGAGGCATTATTGAAGAAAATGGCATTGAATGGATCCTCAACAATTTACCTATTTATCTTCAATATTCAGAAGCTCTCTTACACACAACTGACTGTTATTCATCACCAAATCAGCTATTTCCATTTCTTTTTTCCGCCATCACTGTGTTTCTAGTTTCTAATTGAAAAATGAGCAATTTGCCTATGGGAAACTAACTATATTCATGCCTGTTGAGCAAGATGCTTTAGCATGGAGATAGGGATGACTCACTGAGCGTTGAGTGTCTATGATCATATTGCTGGAATAAAGATTAGATTCCCTACAGTGTGGAAACAGGCCCTTCGGCCCAGCAAGTCCACATTGACCCTCCAAACAGGAACCCAACCAGACCCATTCCTCTAACTAATGGACAATTCACCTAACCTGCACATTTTTGAATTGTGGGAGGAAACCCACACAGACACAGGGAGAACATGCAAACTCCACACAAACAGTAGCCCAAGGCAGTGGCCCAGGTCCCTGGCAGCAGCGCTAACCACTGAGCCACTGCACCACCCTAAGGGATGAAGTTTTCTTTCTGATGTAGAATAGGTTTAATTCCAATAGCTTTTGTCTTGTGTCACATAGTTTGTGGCTTTATTTTTTGAAATAAACATTACCACTCTTTTGTTAAAAATACATCAACAACCTTTTTTTGTCTATGTTCAGTCACATACCTCAATGGTAAACAAAATGAAAGTTAAAACTTACTGTCCAACAAGTCACATTACACTGTAGTATCTGACTTGTCCAGTACCAGCCACGATTATAACAACTCGAGTGTGTCTTTCAAAGATCACAAACTTAAGAAGGATCTATGAAACTGTAAAAATGATGACATCGAGGCAATGGACAAAGAAACAGGTTCTGAAGACTTGAAATGTTTTCTCTTCACAGATGCTGCAAGATCTGCTGAGTTTCTGCAGCAAATTTTGTTTGGTTTGTTCAGATCTCTAGCATCAGCAGTTTTTTGTTTATTTCAAATGTTGTTTGCAAATGCACTGCTAAAGTGCTGTCCAATTAATTTTTGCAGACTATCAAAAGTACAGCTTTTTCTCCTGAGAGCAGACCAGACCAGACCACAATTACTCGTTTTTCTGCAGGGTTTAGATCCAAGTACATGATTCAAACATCTGGACGATGGAATTTTTTCCGGACAATGAAACCATGTTCCTTGAATGCTTTCCAAATTCCTTTCTATGGGTGACACATCTTTCATCACAATTCATGGAAAGATATTTCATAAAATTGAATCTCATCTTTCTTTTCATTGGAATCAAGTGGGTGGAATTTATTGGCAAGCCAAGCAAGCTTTTAGAACTTTCCTCAAATTCTGCCATGAGGAGAATAAAGATGGGGGACACATTCTCATGCAAGCAAACAGTTTGCATGGTACAAAATTGTTCAACTTCAAGTAGTCACTTCTATTGGCATGAATATTCCTAGCTATTCAGTGATGTGGGCATTGGTAAGTCAAGTGGGAAAATATGGAAAGATTAGAAACGTGAGATTCTTGACATTGGGAAAAAATTGGTCTGATTCTGCAACAGACCATCATGTTTCTCATAAGTGTTCAGACAACAGGATGGACATGTGGTTTAAGGTGTTACATCAATATAAAGATTCAAACCACATCTACAGTGTGGGCTTAAGCACAAACACACTGAATGTGCTTCAAACAAATCGGCCTGTCTCAAAATCTGAAGAGAATGATCCTTGGTAAAGTAATGGGGATACTCTTCTCTCAACGGGTCCTGCCACAGTCAATCAAGGGCATCCTTCAACCTCAGGCCAGTGGTTTGGACATTATCCATCAGGTATTTGGGGTGGTCAGGGTCAGGGCTTCTCTACCACTACAATTTGGGGAGTGGGCCACAGTTAGCCCAGCAAGTCCAATTCAATCAGTCCTGGGATTCGTCATATCTCAGTTTGTTCAGAGATCAGTCAGGTGCTTGGTCACTCATCAGTTGGTGTTGTCCTTCCAAGTTAATTGAGGGGTAGACCATGAACAAAGTTGGTCACTTGTTTACTGAAACTCAATTGATGGTGCGGGATAATCAGAGCCCACTGCTATAGGAGTGAGTCTGGACAAGTCAATTAAGGGGAAAAAACAATGACTGCAGATGCTGGAAACCAGATTCTGGATTAGTGGTGCTGGAAGAGCACAGCAGTTTAGGCAGCATCCAAGGAGCAGCGAAATCAACATTACGGGCAAAAGCTCTACATCAGGAATAAAGGCAGTGAGCCTGAAGTGTGGAGAGATAAGCTAGAGGAGGGTGGGGGTGGGGAGAATGTAGCATAGAGTACAATGGGTGAGTGGGGGAGGGGATGAAGGTCAGGAGGGAGAGGGTGGAGTGGATAGGTGGACGTTCTTCCTCCAGGCGTCTGGTGGTGAGGGAGTGGTAGTGAAGGAGGCCCATGTCCTCGGCAGAGTGCGAGTGGGAGCTGAAATGTTGGGCCATGGGGCAGTGTGGTTGATTAGTGTGGGTGTCCCGGAAATGTTCCCTAAAGCGCTCTGCTAGGAGACGCCCGGTCTCCCCAATGTAGAGGAGACCGCATCGGGAGCAACGGATACAATAAATGATATTAGTGGATGTGCAGGTAAAACTTTGATGGATGTGGAAGGCTCCTTTAGGGCCTTGGATAGAGGTGAGGGAGGAGGTGTGGGCACAGGTTTTACAGTTCCTGCGGTGGCAGGGGAATGTGCCAGGATGGGAGGGTGGGTTGTAGGGGGGGCATGGACCTGACCAGGTAGTCATGGAGGGAACGGTCTTTGCGGAGGGCAGAAAGGGGTGGGGAGGGAAATATATCCCTGGTGGTGGGGTCTTTTTGGAGGTGGCGGAAATGTCGGCGGATGATTTGGTTTATGCAAAGGTTTGTAGGGTGGAAGGTGAGCACCAGGGGCATTCTGTCTTTGTTACGGTTGGAGGGGTGGGGTCTGAGAGTGGAGGTGCGGGATGTGGACGAGATGCGTTGGAGGGCATCTTTAACCACGTGGGAAGGGAAATTAAGGTCTCTAAAGAAGGAGGCCATCTGGTGTGTTCCGTGGTGGAACTGGTCCTCCTGGGAGCAGATACGGGGGAGGCGGAGGAATTGGAAATACGGGATGGCATTTTTGCAAGAGGTAGGGTGGTAATCCAGGTAGCTGTGGAAATCGGTGGGTTTGTAAAAAATATCAGTGTCAAGTCGGTCGTCATTAATGGAGATGGAGAGGTCCTGACAGGGGAGGGAGATGTCAGAGATGGTCCAGGTAAATTTAAGGTCAGGGTGGAATGTGTTGGTGAAGTTGATGAATTGCTCAACCTCCTCACGGGAGCACGAGGTGGCGCCAATGCAGTCATCAATGTAGGGGAGGAAGAGGTGGGGGGGTGGTGCAGGTGTAATTACGGAAGATCAACAGTTCTACACAGCCAACAGAGACAGGCATAGCTGGGGCCCATACGTGTGCCCATGGCTACCCCTTTGGTCTGGAGGAAGTGGGAGAATTCAAAGGAGAAATTGTTAAGGGTGAGGACCAGTTCGGCCAAACGAATGAGAATGTCGGTGGAAAGGTGCTATTGGGGATGTCTGGAGAGGATAAAACAGAGGGCCTGGAGGCCCTGGTCATGGCGGACGGAGATGTAGAGGGACTGGATATCCATGGTGAAGATGAGGCGTTGGGGGCCGGTGAAACGGAAGTCTTGGAGGAGGTGGAGGGCGTGGGTGGTGTCTCGAACGTATGTGGAGAGTTCCTGGACTAGGGGGGATAGGACAGTGTCAAGGTAGGTAAAAATGAGTTCAGTGGGGCAGGAGTATGCTGAGACAATGGGTCAGCCAGGGTGGTCAGGATTGTGGATCTTGAGAAGGAAGTAGAACCGGGCAGTGCGGGGTTCCTGGACTATGAGGTTGGAAGTTGTGGGAGGGAGATCTCTTGAGGTGATGAGGTTCTGTATGGTCTGGGAGATGATGGTTTGGTGATGGGGGGTGGGGTCATGGTCGAGGGGGAAGTAGGAAGAGGTGTCCTCGAGTTGGCATTTGGCATCAGCAGTGTAGAGGTCAGTGCGCCAGACTACCACTGTGCCCCTTTATCCGCTGGCTTGATGGTGAGGTTGGGATTGGAGCAGAGGGATTGGAGGGCTGCACGTTGTGAGGGTGAGAGGTTGGAGTGGGGGAGGGGGGGTAGACAGGTTGAGGTGGTTAATGTCCCTGCGGCAGTTGGAAATGAAGAGGTCGAGAACAGGTAATAGGCCAGCGCGGGGTGTCCAGGTGGATGCAGTGTGTTGGAGGTGGGCGAAGAGGTCCTCGGAAGGTGGGCGGGAATCCTGATTGTGAAAGTAAGCTCGGAGGCGGGGGCGACGGAAGAATCGTTCAACATCACGAAGTGTATTAAATTCATTGATGCGTGGACGGAGGGGGATGAAGGTGAGTCCTTTGCTGAGGACTGATCGTTCATCCTCAGTGAGGAGGAGGTCTGGGGGGATGGTGAAAACTCGGCAGGGCTGGGAGCTGGGATCTGGTGTGGGTGTGGAGCTGGGAGTGGGGGCGGAACCTGTAACTGGAGTGGGTGTGGTGGTGGGGGGAATGGGGATGGAGTCATAAGCAGGGGTAGTGTTCCCCTTGGGGTTCTGGAGATCATGGGCCTCCTTCACCGCAGCTCCCTCACCACCAGACGCCTGGAGGAAGAAAGCCTCATCTTCCGCCTCGGAACACTTCAACACCAGGGCATCAATGTGGACTTCAACAGTTTTCTCATTTCCCCTTCCCCCACCTCACCCTAGTCCCAAACTTCCAGCTCAGCACTGTCACCATGACTTGTCCGGACTTATCCCACCTGCCTATCTCCTTTTCCACCTATCCACTTCACCCTCTCCTCCCTGACCTATCACCTTCATCCCCTCCCCCACTCACCCATAGTACTCTATGCTACTTTCTCCCCAACCCCACCCTCCTCTAGCTTATCTCTCCATGCTTCAGGCTCACTGCCTTTATTCCTGATGAAGGGCTTTTGCCCGAAACGTCGATTTCGCTGCTCGTTGGTTGCTGCCTAAACTGCCGTGCTCTTCCAGCACCACTGATCCAGAAGTCAATTAAGGGGATTAGTGCTGAATCAAAAACAGAAATTGCTGCAAATACTCAGCGGGTCTGGCAGCATTTGTAGTGAGAAATCAGAGTTAATGTTTCAGATTCAGTGACCCTTCCTCAGAACTGTTTGACTCCAAAATTTCCTGGTTCACCATTGTTATTTCCTCAACCTTGTCTCTTTAAGGGGTATAAGTTCACTTTGTCCTCTTTTTCCTTTTATATCTTCTTAAAGAAGCTCCTACTGTCAATTTTCATTTTACTCCCTGGCATTTTTTTTTGGTTCCATTCTATCAACATAAAAATCATCAATGGTCATTGGTACCATATCTTAGAAATCTATGCCAGGCATCCTGGAAACTGCCATGATGCCTATATCATTTTGAACTCTTATGCTCCTGCTTCATTTCAATGACTGGATACTTTATAATGATAGTTAGTGTGCGACAAGGCTATCCTCGCAAACATAATTGATGGCTGTGTTATATAAGTCTTTGATTGAGGCTCAGTGTAGATACAATTCAGTTCATTCTTTGGCCAGGACTATCACGCCTGTCCGCTCTGCATTCTAAACAATAACACAATGGTCAGGGTTCCATCATTTTGATGGACTTCTGAGTTCCCTGAAAGCTCTGCCCAGGCTCAGAAAAATATCCAGGTGTACTGTTCTTGATCCTGGAGGCCATTTTAGGATCCTAACCACTCCAATACTGTTTTGAAATTACAAGGACGCAGTTCGGTTTTTTCATTGGTGGGGAGGGGAGTTCAAGAACAAAAATTTGGTTGTCATTAATTAACCCTTAAGGTAAGTTCATATCCACTTATCCCTGCATTTTTAATGTGTTTTCTGTGCATAAGGCACTCATGGAACAGACAATAGATCTCCTATAGATGAGATTTGATGCTTCGATTGTTCTGTGGGCATTGGGGGTGAGTGGGAGGGGAGGTGAGTGTCTCTTGCAATATGGTCCAAAGTGTGCCAGATAGTTCTTATTCTCTGCACAATGGGAGTAGCTAAAGAGGGGTGTTATTGTTGCTGGAGTGCTTGGAGAGTGATAACAATTTTCTGAGGATGAAGGTGGGGAAGGAGAAACATGACCTTCAGCATAATAAAGCATTGTATGATTGGACACAACAGATCTCACAGGATTTAATTGACACTCAACTCCAACAAGTCTCTTCAAAGCTTACATATTGACTGCAAGGCTTTTGTTGCTCAAGCAGCAGCTGTTTATTCGCAGAAATAAATACAACTTTTTAAAATAAAATTCTTCGGTTACTCTGGTTATTCAACAATTGTTAACATTGAAGGTTTTCAACATGTGATGCTCCCACATTGAACAATGAGAAGATGTTATGTTGCTCTGGACCTCACGGAAAGCAGAACACGACCTTAGACAGAACAGTATGGTGTTTATGATGGATAGCCTGTGTAGCTTGATTCTTGCAGGTGCAATCACAATGACAGTCAATCCGATAGATGGCAATGGAAAGCAACAATATGTTTCAGAGTGTAAACTTCAACAGCAAACTTTTTATTAACCGGCGTCTATGGGACCAGGAGTTCATGCAATATTCCACTTCATCAAGAGGTCCACATAATTTAAAGACCCGCATTAAGTTATAGAAACATAATATACCATCACTGTTAAACTTAATTTGAAGCATAAACCACTTAAATAATAATGCATCTTTGCATTAAATAAAAGTTACTGGCAAAAAACCATCTCACTCGCATCCTCAAACAACTACTACATCACGGTATTTGAGGAGAAATTGAGTCGAAATTGGAACAAGAGTTGATATTTCCTGCAGCCATTCAACTGACCAACAAGCAAATTTACATTGAGGTAAATAAATTACAAAACTATAATAATTGAGCAGAATAATGAAGCAAACATTGCAGTATTTGAGGTATATCATTTTTGCCGATTTATTTTTGCCATAAGGTGCCAGTTAAAACAAAATTTGCCGTATTTGCAATATGGGCAATTCTCTGCCCTCAGAGTGTTTCCTTTTCATTCCCCTCTGACCTTGTGCACTGTGGAGGGCAGCTCGTGGTTGGCAGCACTTGACCTGGTGTTCAACTGGGCTTGAAAGGTGGCACCAATGCCACGAACCCCTTGGAGGTCCTGGCAGCAGAGAATACTTTCAGATTGCTAAGCACACAACAGTGTGAGCTGAGCACCATCGAAGGTCAGTGCAAGCATAGAGATGTGGCTTGTGGAGGCTCATGGAGATCAACTCTCCAGAGCTCACGGAAAGAAAACCTTCATGAAACTCCCCGAAGTTGATGCTGAGCTGATTTTTGGCAAACTTCAGCCTGTCGTCTTTCTTCACCCCTCCTTTCATAAACTCCAGGCCCAACGATGAGACTTGCAGGCAGTCCTGAACAACAGCTATCAAGGCCTGGTCAGGATTTTCTGCAGAAGCCAATTTGTCATACCTGAAATGTGGCATGACAGTGGAGGTGTTATGAAGCGATTTGTTTTTTACAAAAATAACTTGATAAATTTAGCGGTTGTAAACAACTTTTCGGTGACTTAGATTCAGAGAATGATGATTGCGTATTTGCATTACTGTATCTTTGAGATTACTAGGCCATTAATGGAAGATAAGTGGATTGCACAGCCTCACTAGGGACAATTGACTTGAAAACTATGAATAGGTGTTATCTCTGATCCCATTAGCAATGCAATCAGACAATATCCTGGCTATTAAATTGGGTCGAAATAAATCATATTTACTTGGCCAATGTCATTCTGGATGTGAAAACAGTTCAACCTGAAATCATGTAATCAACTAAGCCTTGTTTCTGGAATCCACAACTATATTTCACTGGGCCATTGGAGAGAAAGGATCACGTGACAAACCAGCTAATCTTTTCTGTGTTTAAGTACCTGTTTTCTCTACAGTCCAAGACAGGAACGTGAGATACTGAAACCACAAAACGCTCTATGGCACTCTCTTGCCCTCTTTCTGGAGATTTGTCAGTTTCCAACAACTGCTAGTTTTTGTCAATCATGTGACACAGCCAGAACTTTCGTTTTGAGTAACAGAGTGGATCCTACAGCTGTTCTCTTTGGAAGAACAAATAAATCGTCCATCTTCATCGTAAACCACTCAAACACAAATCTCAGGAGGATCAATGAAGCCAGGCAAGTCAAAGATTTTAATAAGTCAGTTACATTTTTATTTTGTTAGACTTGAAACTGCTAGACTTGAGGGGAGGCGATGGCCGAGTGGTATTATTACTTGATAATTAATCCAGAAATGTTTTGGGAACTTGGGTTCAAATCCCGCCACAGCAGATGATGGCAACTTAAACTCAATTTTAAAAATCTGGAATTAAGAGTCTAATGACAATCATGAGTCTATTTTCAATTATCCAGAAGTTCAAGAAGGAAATCTGCCATCCTTATGTGGTCTGGCCTACATGCGACTCCAGAGCCACAGCAATGTGGTTGATTCTCAACTACCCTCTGAAATGGCCTAGCAAGCCACTCAGTTGTATCAATTGCTAGAATGTCACAACGAAGAAATGAAAACAGACGGACCACCTGGCATCGACCTTGGAACCGGAAAAGACAACGGTAAACACACAAAAACCAACACAAAGGTTGGGAGTGCTTCTATCCACTGGGGAAAAGTTAACTTTTGGTGTTCTGCTCAGAGTGGTTACAGATGCTAGAGTTTTGCCATTAAATCAATACCAGCAGACAGTTAGAGTAGAAGTCTCTTTTCAGGAAATGTAACAGCTAGATCTTCAAAAGTGAAGATTTCAAATCCTTTGTGAAGGAGGCAGAGCTACTGTCCGAGAGGATTGCTTAGAAAACTAGGCATACTAGCTGTATTTAATATTTTATTAACACAAGTTACTTGTCGCTAACCCATGCATTTTTGCTTGAAATTGTTTTCCACCCATTAATCAACTTTCTTACCATGCTATTACATTCCCTTCAATACAATATGTCATGACGTTTCAAAACAGAATCCTTTCCGGCACCTTATTAAACGGTTCATGACCCTTTATGTCTAATGGCATAAATGAGAAGTGATAGCAATTTTGATCTGGCCCAATGGTGAAAATTTGGGATGTATATTGTACATTTGTGGTTCCTGATCGTGAAACTATAGCGAATTCTTACATTTAAATGAAGGCTGTGACAATTATATGAAGGAGATCACGATTTCCTGTTAACCCTTCTTGATACAATTGTCAAATGCCTACTTTGCTGATGTGTAGCTGCAAATAGAAATTTGTTCACTGTTCTGAAATGAATGATAACTTCAATAAATTGGAAAAACTTTTAAAAAGTTGAAATTCAGCTACATGTTCCTGTAAAAACAGCAATCATTTACATATAGAGAGAGAAAAACTGTCATTAAAAACCCCCAGGATACCTTACAGGGGAAGTATCAACCAGTGTTACTGTGCAAGGTGGAGAAAGAGGCGAATGCATTGAGGAAAGGGATTGCAGAAAAATCTAGAACAGTGTATGCATTACATTTCTATTATTTCCAGCACAGCTACTAAGTTCCCATTTTCTGCTCTGTCTGACATCATTATAATAAATCAATCATAGCAGTATCAGTGAACAGGAAACATTGATCTATTTTACACAAGTGACAGATCATAGCTTCAAATGATAAAATACAAGCAAGATTTGAGAGTTAGGGTGTAGTAACATATTCTCCTATTCTAAATGTCTGCGTTTTCTCTGGGTGCACAGTTTCCTCCGAGAGTCCAAAGATGTGCAGGTAATGTGGATTGGCCATGCTAAGTTGCCTAATAGTGCCCCAGGGTGTGCAGAGTAGATGGATTAGCCTTGGTAAATGTTGGGCTATGAGGGGACTGCCTCTGGATGGGATGCTGTTTAGAGAGTTGGTACAGACTCGCTGGGCTGATTGGTCTCTTTCCGCACTGTAGGGATTCTATGATTCTATATTGTTGATAGTTTTTAGGTTGACTTCCAAATTCTCCAGTTTAAATATGCCTTCATTTCAGTCTGCTTTGGTATGTCACTTATGTGTTCCAGCACAGTATCAACAACTGAATCAAATCATCATAGTGTATTGTTTTTTAATCAAAATTAGAGGTAGCATCAGCAATTGACAAGGATCAAATGTTAAGAGATTACATGCAAGCAGATACACTTTCCACTATAACTTGTATTAAAATGGACATTAGGAATAAAGGAAAGTAAAATAAAAATTGATTAATGAACTCACAAAATTGGTAAACTTTAAGCTGCAGAGAATTTTTAAGCTAATCTTAATTTGTCCCACAATAATACCTCGAATAATATGCAACAACAGCATACAGAATAAATATATGATTACACTAAAGGAAGGGTGTGATTGGACTGAAGAAGGAATAAAAGGGGCGATGTGATGGCTCAGTGGTTAGAACTGGGTTCAATTCCCACCTCAGGCAACTGTCTGTGTGGGTTTCCATTGGGTACTCTGGTTTCCTCCCACTATTCAAAGATGTAAGGGTTAGGTGAATGGCTGCAAATGTGTTGCTGGTCAAAGCACAGCAGGTTAGGCAGCATCTCAGGAATAGAGAATTCGACGTTTCGAGCATAAGCCCTTCATCAGGAATAAGAGAGAGAGAGCCAAGCCGGCTGAGATAAAAGGTAGGGAGGAGGGACTAGGGGGAGGGGCGATGGAGGTGGGATAGGTGGAAGGAGGTCAAGGTGAGGGTGATAGGCCGGAGTGGGGTGGGGGCGGAGAGGTCAGGAAGAGGATTGCAGGTTAGGAGGGCGGTGCTGAGTTGAGGGAACCGACTGAGACAAGGTGGGGGGAGGGGAAATGAGGAAGCTGGAGAAATCTGAATTCATACCTTGTGGTTGGAGGGTTCCCAGGCGGAAGATGAGGCGCTCCTCCTCCAGCCGTCGTGTAGTTGTGTTCTGCCGGTGGAGGAGTCCAAGGACCTGCATGTCCTCGGTGGAGTGGGAGGGGGAGTTAAAGTGTTGAGCCACGGGGTGATTGGGTTGGTTGGTTCGGGCGGCCCAGAGGTGTTCTCTGAAGCGTTCCGCAAGTAAGCGGCCTGTCTCACCAATATAGAGGAGGCCACATCGGGTGCAGCGGATGCAATAGATGATGTGTGTGGAGGTACAGGTGAACTTGTGGCGGATATGGAAGGATCCCTTGGGGCCTTGGAGGGAAGTGAGTGTGGAGGTGTGGGCGCAAGTTTTACATTTCCTGCGGTTGCAGGGGAAGGTGCCGGGGGTGGAGGTTGGGTTGGTGGGGGGTGTGGATCTGACAAGGGAGTCACGAAGGGAGTGGTCCTTGCGGAACGCTGATAGGGGAGGGGAGGGAAATATATCCTTGGTGGTGGGGTCCGTTTGGAGGTGGCGGAAATGGCGGCGGATAATACGTTGTATGCGCAGGTTGGTGGGGTGGTAGGTGAGAACCAGTGGGGTTCTGTCTTGGTGGCGGTTGGAGGAGCGGGGCTCAAGGGCGGAGGAGCGGGAAGTGGAGGAGATGAGGTGGAGGGCATCGTCGATCACGTCTGGGGGGAATCTGCGGTCCTTGAAGAAGGAGGCCATCTGGGTTGTGCGGTGTTGGAATTGGTCCTCCTGGGAGCAGATGCGGCGGAGACGAAGGAATTGGGAATATGGGATGGCGTTTTTACAGGGGGCAGGGTGGGAGGAGGTGTAGTCCAGGTAGCTGTGGGAGTCAGTCGGTTTATAATAGATGTCTGTGTTGAGTCGGTCGCCCGAGATAGAAATGGAAAGGTCTAGGAAGGGGAGGGAGGAGTCTGAGACAGTCCAGGTGAATTTCAGGTCGGGATGGAAGGTGTTAGTAAAGTTGATGAACTGTTCAACCTCCTCGTGGGAGCACGAGGCAGCGCCGATACAGTCATCGATGTAGCGGAGGAAAAGGTGGGGGGTGGTGCCAGTGTAGTTGCGGAAGATGGACTGTTCCACATATCCTACGAAGAGGCAGGCATAGCTGGGGCCCATGCGGGTGCCCATGGCAACTCCTTTAGTTTGGAGGAAGTGGGAGGATTGAAAAGAGAAGTTATTCAGGGTGAGGACCAGTTCAGTCAGTCGAAGGAGGGTGTCAGTGGAAGGGTACTGGTTAGTGCGGCGGGAAAGGAAGAAGCGGAGGGCTTTGAGTCCTTCGTGATGGGGGATGGAGGTGTACAGGGACTGGATGTCCATAGTGAAAATAAGGCGTTGGGGACCGGGGAAGCGAAAATCCTGGAGGAGGTGGAGGGCGTGGGTGGTGTCCCGAACGTAGGTGGGGAGTTCTTGGACTAAAGGGGACAGGACCGTGTCGAGGTATTGGGAGATGAGTTCGGTGGGGCAGGAGCAGGCTGAGACAATGGGTCGGCCGGGGCAGGCAGGTTTGTGGATTTTGGGCAGGAGGTAGAAACGGGCGGTGCGGGGTTGTGGGACTATGAGGTTGGAGGCGGTGGATGGGAGATCCCCTGAGGTGATGAGGTCCTGGATGGTCTGGGAGATGATGGTTTGGTGGTGGGAGGTGGGGTCGTGGTCAAGGGGGCGATAAGAGGAGGCGTCCGCGAGCTGGCGTTTGGCTTCAGCGGTGTACAGGTCAGTGCGCCAAACTACCACCGCGCCTCCCTTGTCTGCGGGTTTGATGGTGAGGTTGGGATTGGAGCGGAGGGAGTGGAGGGCTGCATGTTCTGAGGGTGAGAGGTTGGAGTGGGTGAGAGGGGTGGACAGGTTGAGTCGGTTGATGTCACGGCGGCAGTTGGCTATAAAGAGGTCAAGGGCGGGTAGGAGGCCTGCACGGGGTGGGTCGAGGGCGGGTAGGAGGCCTGCACGGGGTGGGTCGAGGGCGGGTAGGAGGCCTGCACGGGGTGGGTCGAGGGCGGGTAGGAGGCCTGCACGGGGTGGGTCGAGGGCGGGTAGGAGGCCTGCACGGGGTGGGTCGAGGGCGGGTAGGAGGCCTGCACGGGGTGGGTCGAGGGCGGGTAGGAGGCCTGCACGGGGTGGGTCGAGGGCGGGTAGGAGGCCTGCACGGGGTGGGTCGAGGGCGGGTAGGAGGCCTGCACGGGGTGAGGTCGAGGGCGGGTAGGAGGCCTGCACGGGGTGGGTCGAGGGCGGGTAGGCTGTTCTAAATTGCCCATACTGTTCAGGGATGTGTAGGTTAATTGCATTAGGTAGGAGGATGGGTTAATCTTTGGATGGTCAGTGTGGACTGGTTGGGCCAAAGAGCCTGTTTTTGCACTGTAAAGATTCTATGAATTGAGCAGAGACTACCTATAGCCAATCCAAGAATAACTATGTGCACTAATGAGCCAGTTACAGTTCATTTTATTTCTCTTTTTTTATATCCAGAATTGCTATATCATGCACAACTGATCAGCTTTTTCCCACCAACAAATTGCCTGTAGAATTGTTTTTACCGATTAGCCTCCATTCAGTCACCCATTTTATTCTTTGTTTACATGCAGAGCCCATTTTAAGGTGAATGCAGACCACAAAGATGAGGGAGAGGAAAGGGGCTAAATCAAAACTGGAGGTAAAGCATTTTACTGTGGTGCTCACTTCTCAAAAGGCATCAAGGGTATTTGTATATCCTGCACATTCCCTCTCCAAGGTCATGTGAGCATGAATGTAGCCATGGAAGATGGGCAGACAGTTGGCAGCTATGCTCCACAGCCTGCTGTTTGACAATTAGAGTTCAAGATACCTCTGATCATGTAAAGGCAATAGGGGCTCATGAAGGTTAATGAGGCCTGAGTTTACTATACATGAAAGGAAGACAGAGGAGGAATTTGTGTTAACAGAACCATACAAGAGGCCTGTACCCAGCCAACCAGTCACGCAAACTGCATCCTAACATGAGTAAGCTGAAAACAACTATTTTATGAAATATTACGTTGTTTGTATATGTTATGATGACTTGTAAAACTTTTGTAAAACTTGTGAAAGCTAATTAGTTCCTAGAATGGGGTATTGAAACTAATCAGAACTTTCAGACAGGTTCTCTTAAAATCTAGCTTGTAATTGTAATTGATATAGGTCTTACATTTAAAGTACACCAAAGATTTTACTTGTCACCATTTACTCTCAGGGCTACCACTCACTCTGACTTTGCCTCCATGCATACCTCTCACCAAGACTCACGGGCTACAACACTTACAATTAGATCACAAGCTGTAAGAGGGGAAGTAGACCATTCAGTTTATGGCGTCTGCTCTGTCATGGAGTAAGATCGTGGCAGATCTGATATCCTTAACTTGACTTCCCTGCCTTTTCCTCATAACTCTTAATTGCCTAACTAAAAATCTGTATCTCAGCCTTGAAAATACTTCATGACCCAGCCTCAACAGTTCTCCTATTTAAAGAAACTTCTAGATTCATTATCAGCTTAGAGAAGAAATTCCTCCTCATCTCTGTCTTAAATGGATAAGCCCTTTTCTCAAAATAAGGGCTTAGAAAATAAGAGCAAGGTTAGGCCATTAGGCCCTTTGGTGGTCATTCATTATGATCATGGCTGATCATCCAGCACATTAGCCTGTTTCTGCATTCCTCCTAACTTTTGATACATTTCACTCCATGTGTTACACCCAAATCCTTCTTGAAAACATACAATGTGTTGGCCTTGTCTGTTTTCTGTAGCAGAGAATCCCACAGTCTCACCAGTTTCTGTGGAAGAAATTTCTCTCCTCTCAGTCCTCAGTGGTTTACCCCATGTCCTTAGGCTGTGATCCCTGGACCTGGTCTCCCCACTATCAATAACATTGTGCCTGAATCTACCCTGTCTTGTCTTGTTAGAACTTTATTGATTTCTATGAGATCCCTTTCATTCTTCTGAATTCCAGCAAATATAATCCAAATAGATTCAGACTTGCCTCATACATCAGTCCCATCATCCCAGGAATTAGTCAGGTAAACTTCTGCTGCACTCTGTCCATAGCAAGAACATTCTTCCTCAAATAAGGAAACCAAAACTTCACATAATATTCGACCTTGGTCTCACCAAGGCCCTGTATAATTGCAGAGAGAAAGTGAGGACTTGCAGATGCTGGAGATCAGAGTTGAGAGTGCTGGAGTTGAGAGCGTGGTGATGGGAAAGCATAGCAGGTCAGGCAGCATTTGAGGAACAGGAAAATCAACATTTTGGGCATAAGCACTTCATCAGGATTCCTGACAAAGGGTTTATGCCCAAAACGTGAATTCTCCTGCTCCTTGAATGCTGCCTGACCTGATGTGTTTTTCCAGCACCACACTCTTGACCCTGTATAATTGCAGCAAGACGACCCTGTATAATTGCAGCAAGACATCCCTGCTCCTGTACTCAAATCCTCTCATTGTGAAGGCTAACATATCGTTTGCCTTCTTTAACGTCTGCTGCACCTGCCTGCTGACCTTTGGTGACTGGTGTATGTGGACACCCAGATCTCGTTGCACATTCCTGACTCTTATTTTATAGTCATTCAGATAATACCCTGACTTCTTGTTTTTGCCATCAAAAGTGGATAACCTCAAGCTTATTCTCATTACACTGCATTTGCCATGCAGTTGCCCACTCACTCAGAATGTTGATATCACACTGAAGAATCTCTGCATCCTCCTCATAGGTCACACTCCCACCCAGCTTTGTATCATCTGCAAATGTAGTGATGCTATGTTTAGCCTCCTGTCCAGATCACTAAAGATGGAGTCCTAGCCCTGATTCCTGCTGTACCCAATTTGTCACTGCCTGCTATTCGGCAAATAAAAACATTTATTTGTATTCTTTGGTTCCTGTCTGCCAACCTGAATTCTATCCATTTTAATACATTGCCACCAATCCCGTATGCTTTAATTTTACACACATCTCTGATGTGGGACTTTGTCCAAAGCCTTCTGAAAGTCCAGATAAACCACATCCACTGACACCACCCCCTTCAGCAACACAACTAGTTGCATCCTCAAATAATTCCAGTAGATTTGTCAAAGCATGATTTTTCTTTTGTAAATCCATGCTGACTCTGTCTGAACCTACCACTGTTTTCCAAATACCCAGTTATTAATTATTTTACAATGGACTCTAGCATTTTCCTGAAAACTGACATGAAGATGACATTAAGTCTATAATTTCTGAGTTTCTGTCTGTCTCCCTTCTTTAGCAGAGGAGTTACATTAGCTACACTCTGGTCTATAAGAACTTCTATAGAATCTTGGAAGATGAACACCAAAGCACCTACTACCTTGAAAGCCATTTCATTAAGTCCTCTGAGATTTAGATTATCAGGGCCCGTGGATTTATTGGTCTTCAATCCCATCAATTTTCCCTCTGAACAATGATTTGCTTATTAACACTGATCACCTCCCTCTGACAAAACCCTGTGTTCTCCAAAACCCTATGTTTGTGACCCTCTTTGCAAACACAGAAACAAAACATGTATTTATTTAGTCAGCTATTTATTTGTTCTCTGTAATAGACTGCCCTGTTTCTGACTGTGAGTGATCTATTTTTTGTCTTCATATACCTATCGAAACTTTTACCGTTAGATTTTATCTTCCCCATAAGCTTACTGTCACACTCTATTTTCCCTTTCTTAATCGATACCTTTGTCCTCCTTCTCTAAACCTCTCCCAATCTTCAGGTCTGTCATGTTTTTTTTCTAGCCAATTTGTATACCTCTTCCTTGGATCTAGTTCTATCTCTAAGTCCCCTATAAGTCATGGTTTGGCTACCTTTCCAATTTTACTTTTGCTGCAGATAGGAATGAACAGTTAAGCCCTCCAGTGCTAGGCTCTCCCGCAGGGGAAATGGCCTCTCTGCATCTACCCTGTCAAGCCCTCGAAATAAAATGTTTGTTGCAATTAGGTCACCAATTTCAATGTATAGAAGTCCAACTTAATCAACCGTTCCTCATATCCAAATGCCTACATACTAAGGACCAACCTAGGGAACTTTCTCTGTAATACCTCTAATACCAATATATCTTTCCTTAGATAAGGAGCCTAAAACTGTTCACAGTATTCTAGGGATGGTCAATTTAGTGCCTTCCTTTGACTTAGCAAGCTCTCCCTATTTCCTTTGAAATAAAGACCACCTTTGCAGTCTATATTATCTGTTGAAATTGTATGCCAACTGTCTATTGTTCATGCATGAGGACACAAATCCCTCTTTGCGACAACTTTCTGCAGTCTTTCTGTGGTTGTGTAATTTATCACAGGCTACCTTTAATTTGGCTATATATTCAGAAATCTCACAGATGATCAAATACAGAAGCAATTACTTAAACTTTATTGCATGCAGATCCCTCAAGTGAGCAAGTTAAGCTTCACAATGTAACTTAGCTTTTACTTGATTAGAGGTGAAGCTTAGCTTTGATTCCAACCAACAGTGTCTGTCTGTAAATGTCCAGGGTACGATCCTTGCACAGTGTGGTTTTCTAGAAGTTTGCTGTAAAGAATCCTGCAGTTGAATCATTGCAGGATTTTCTGCCTTGTGAAGTTTCTGATGTGACATAATTGATACCTTAGCTCCGTTTATCCACAATATTGATTCCACTTCTGGAGTCATCAAGTCTGTAGCTTGCTCTCTTGTCAGGAGCACCTTCGCTGTTCCTTGTTACATTTGGAGTTAACTGCCTGTTCAAAATACTGCTTCTCCTGCAATTAACACCTTTATCTTGATGTTAATTGCCCATTTGTCACAAAGCGGCAAGTTATCAAAAAATTGTTACCTCCTCTCTCCCAGGAACCAGCTTGTTTATGTTGCTTCAACTCCTTCCCAGTGATTAGCAAGTTGCTGTCAATTCCTTCATAACAATTTCTCCTTGACCCTTTCATCTCAGGAAACAGTTTATTCCAGAAAGAGTTTTCATTACTTCTTTCAATCCCTGAACAAATATTAAAGTTTTGAAGTTTCCAGTATCATACTCTATTTAAATAATATTTTCCTCCACCCATTTTTCCTGACCAAATGTATATTCTAACATTTTCTCATAAGATATTCCATCTCTCAATTTTGCCCACCCACTTATTCCTGTGAATGTCCCTCTGTAGACAAGTTGCATCACTGTTACTACTCATCTTCCCACTTGTTTTGAGTCATCACAAACCTGAGGATAGTACATTCACTTGCCTCATTTAAGTCTTTCAATATACATTGCAAATGTTGTTCCAGTTTGAATCCCTCTGGCACTCCATCCTGAAAATGCTTCCTTTATCCCAGCTCTCTATCTTATATTAGTTAGCCAATCTTCTATCCAAACAACCTCCAAAAACATGGGACTTTAATCATACTGAATAGCCTAATGTGTGATACCTTATCAAACATCTTCTGGAAATCCAAATATGTTACATTAATCTACTTTTCTTGTTACATTTTCAATGAATTCTAACAAATTTGTCAGGCACAGTTTCCATTTCATGAAGTTATGCTGACTCTCCTTGATTGTATTACATATTTTGAAATGTTCTGCTATTACATCCCTTATAATAGACTTTAAAATTTTCCCAATAACAAATGTTTGTCAAGTCAGCCTATAACTATCTGTTTTTTGACTCCTTTTGTATTTTGAAAAAGGGTATGATGTTGTCAGTTTTCCATTATTGTCCTACATTATGTTCTCTCAATGACTCTCATCCATTTCATCCTTTTAAAATACTAACCCTTCCTGCTCGGCACACACATTTCCTAGGCACAACATCTCACCACTCTGCTGCTACTACATGACTGCTAGCTGCTCTTCCAGCCTCATCCATCATACTCAGTCTCTCCTGTTGTCTCATTGCAGGAAAAATTGATCAAATCACGGACTGCTACCTCCATAACACTCAAATAACAAACCTGAAATCCCTGGATCAATTACATTTGACCTACAGGAACAACCACAGCCATGAACTGGAATCAAATGAAACCCTTCCCTGACTGTGGCAGTCCAGCCTGCCTCACTGGAGTCTCCCGAGATCCCAATAACAATGGCTCCCCATTGACTTTCAGACCTGGTCAAGTACATGCAGTGTATTTGCTGTCTAAGCTGCTGGCACATGCTGCAGATGCGATGCAAATATAGCTTGCTGCAGTACAGCGACAAGTTTATTCCTTGATTGCATATTTCTCCCCTCACCCATGAAACGCTGCCACAGAGGCTAACTGCAACTCCATAAATATGAAACTACTGTGCACAAAGAAAGCAGGCTAAAAAAACATCAGATTCACCTGTGGAGATGCATGAGATATGTGCATGTGTTCCTGCAGGCAAATCAGACTGTCTATTAGCATGCAAGTGATCCTGAACACAAGTAAAGTCCTGGAGGGTTGAAGTGGTGTTTAATTTGGACTGACAGCAGGAATAAAGATGTGATGGGGCTGGTTGTTTGTTGCCACTACTTTGTATGGACTCAGTTACAGGGAGTTGGTGCTCATGGACTGCAAGGACATTGCACTGAAGACAGAGTTGGATGATGCCTGGGCCAATTATTCAGCAAGCTGTAGTCACGGGTACTCACTTTTGATTTGCAAGCCATCTGACTTCCCAGGGATGGAGAGGAGATTTGGAAATGCCACATATATAAGGTGAATTTGGGATTTAATGAGGTGCAATTACATGGAAATCAGTCGTCACCATTCAAATACAAGATTCCAAAGTCACCATTTAAAGCATTAGGGGAATACCGGAAAATCTTCTCTTGCTGTGCAGGCTTGGATTTTTCCATTCTTCATGCCTTATCCCAACTCTGGAGAGAGAAAAAATCTACTCAATTAGGTCAGTCCAAACATGTCTTGATAATTTAAATGATTTGGAGATGCCGGTGTTGGACTGGGGTGTACAAAGTTAAAAATCACATAACACCAGGTTATACTCCAACAGGTTTAATTGGAAGCACACTAGCTTTCGGAGTGTCACTCCTCCATCAGGTCCTCCACTATCACCTGATGTTGTATGATTTTTAACTTTAATAATTTAAAACCGTTTGAAGTTTCATATGATGGATATTATATCATTTTCATTTAATTAAAGTTGTTTGGTAGCACAAAACCTGAGCATTGCTTGGAAAAAAAAACAATTTTGTTAAAGCATTTTGTCTTACATTCATCAGATCAATTCATAACATTTACCAATTTAAGAGGCAAAACAACATTCATATTGAGGAGATGGCTGATTTGCGAGCAAGTGGGCTGTGATTGGGGGAAACATCACCATGGAAACTGCACTAATTAATGATGATTGACAGTTAAATGTCAGGCATTGCTGAAATTTTAAACTTGGCAAGTTTGTTCTGTTTAGCCAGGGCATTACCCTGAGAAATTATTTTCTTGAGTTGAATCTGGAGGGGTGGTTTAGATGATCTGGATTTTGAGAAACAGTATATTGCCTTATAAAATATGCAGCTTCTAGCAGATATAAGTGCCCCCCACCCCCACCCCCTGCAACACAATGCGAGTCTGACTGACAATCCTAAATGAGTTACCAACGTAGTTCTGCACAAACTTAGGAACTTTCCAGCAAAAGTTATCAAAATCCTATGTAATATTAGGCGCAGTTGTGAGTTTCCCAAGCATGCTTTCATTGGGAACAAGCTGTATCTAGATTATTGTGAACAGCTAAAGGGACTTGCTATTTGATAAAATCCAGCGGTCTCTGGGACACAGGCAACATGATGAGCATTGCACTGTCACTGGATTTAATATCACATTACTCATTTGAGTGAAAAGTGTCTTTTCGGAATAAACAAAACACAATTCCATGCGAATTACAATTTTGATCAGAAATGTCAACATTTATATTGTTTTAATTACGCCCCCTTCAATTAAAAATTCCCACAGTAAAACTCCCTTGAAACTCCACAGAAGTGTTATAACTTACAGATGCAGAAACACAACTTGAGTAAACAAGCATAGCCACAAAATATTTTAATTCACACACATCTTCTTTGGATGCTTTTCACAGAATCTCCATTGTAGTTAAGTTAGCCTACATGCTTTGCCAGAAACAGTCTGATCCAAGGTTGCCATCTGAATGAAGGCAGTCTCTGTTTTCCAGAAGAATGCCCTGCCCTGTTGGAAGAACGGTCTATCAGAGTGCACTGGGCTGGGAAAGTCTTAGTTGTGTCAGGTTTCTTGGAGGGTTTTTCACCACAAAACCTAGTGAGATCTTTTATGATCCCTCAACAAACTCATCTCATTAACTACCTCTATGGCATCCTTCATGTCCGATTCTAATTTTACCATGCGCTATTTTCAGAACAACCTGCCACTTAGCAGATAGCCACCAAATGGCAAACATCTCTGCCACCTGTGAAAGGTCACTGTGCAATGGGCCAAGCCATGGCATTCTGAAGTTTCCCTGCTCGGTGGTGGATATTCAATCTGAAGAAATTGGAGAAGGAGACAATGGTTCAGTGATTCCCCTACAGGAATCAAGAGGGTCCATTGGAGGGGAGGTGCAGGGGAGAGCTGTCCTCTTCCTGAAGGATCAGCACAACAGACCATTATGACAGGCCCTGATAATCTAGCGCCAGGTACCCACCCGGTCAGTCCAGTCTCCATAGTGCAGAGGAGCGACCAACAGTTCTTGCAAGAAGATAATCACTTCCTTCGGTCTGCCAAGGTAAGTCGCACATTCTTCTCTCTGCTACCTCATGCTCTGTTATCTCACACTATCACTGCTCCTGAACATCCTAACAAGTTCATGCTATATCATCCTTGCTATTGCATACAACATCCTCCCTCAATCTGTGTTCCTCCCACCTCCCCCATTAACCTCCCAAACCACTAAGCCCCCATGGCCTCTGCACTAATAAGGGCAAGTGTCCAAAAGAAATTAACACTCTAACTAGACAAAACTAAGATACAAAGGGTTACTTCATCCGGAAAATTACATGTCTAAACCACATTTAAATCATAGCCATGTCTATGAGTAAAGACGTTTACTTTTCTCAAAGTATTTTCACAGGATTAATCAATACTTCAAAGGGCAGGGATTGATCTGGGATAGTCAGCATTAATTGGCTAGATGGAGATCCAGTCTGACTAACTTTTGTGAAATGGTGGCTAAATATATTGATGAGGATAGTGCAGTTGATGTGGTTTACATAGACTTTATTAAGCCTTAATATAGAAGCTTGGTCCAAATGCTAAGAGCCCATGTGATCCAAGGCAAGTTGGCAAACTTGCTTTGCAATTAGGAAGCAAAGGGTGATGATACAGAATTGTTTTGTCATGTGATCAGTAGTGTACATCAGGATAGGTTCTGAGACTCTTGTTCTTTGTTATGCACGTTAACAATTTAGATGTGAGTATAAAAAGTAGCATTAGTATGTTTGCAGATGAAACAAAATCAGTGGTGTTGTCATTACTAAGAAGGATTGTCTCAGACTATGGACTGATACTGATCAACTGGTAAACTGGGCGGAGCTATGTCTATTTAATTCAGTTTCTGGTCAACGGAAACCCCTAGCATTATCATCATATGGATTTCACTAATGGTGATATCATTTAGATACCAAAATTCTCTTCCCCAAGATCTCAAAGATTCTCGTCTGTTGGAAATAGCGGTGGTCCATTACTTTTTTTTAGATTCGATTCCCTACAGTGTGGAAACAGGCCTTTTTGGCCCAACCAGTCCACACCGACCCTCTGAAGAGTAACCCACCCAGACCCATTCCCCCTAACTAATGCACCTAACTCTACATATAATTTAGCATGATCAAGTCACCTAGTCTGCTCATCTTTGGATTGTGGGTGAAAACCAGAGCACCCAGAGGAAACCCACGCAGACACGGGGAGAATGTGCAAACTCCACACGGACAGTCACCCGAGGCTGGAATTGAACCCAGGTCCCGTGAGGCAGCAGTGCTAACCACTGAGCCACCATGCCACACTTCTGTTGCAAGTGTTACTTGCCACTTATTAATTGAGACAAAATGTTGGCCAAATGTTGCTGCAAATTGATACGGTACCTGACACGTTATAAATACTACTGATCATTGTATGATCAGCCAACATCTCTGCTTCTGATTTCTCGATGGGGGAAGATCATTGAGGAAGGTTTGCAGATTTTGCAAAAATAAGTGGGAAGCAAGTAGTAAGGATGACACAAGAAGTCAATAGAGGGATATGGACAGATTATGTGAGAAAGCCAAAATCTTTGCAGCTAGAATATAATGTGGGAAAATTAAGGTTATACACATTTCTAGAAAGAATGGAAGTGCTGAGTATTGTTTAAATGGAGGAAATGAAAACAGGCTGACTGAGAAAAGAGGATACAGACATCCTTGAGAGATACAGAAGGTTGTGCATGCAATTTGGAATTCTGACTCCTCTAAGACCATAAGACATAGGAGTGAAAGTAAGGCCATTCGGCCCATCGAGTCCACTTCGCCATTCAATCATGGCTGATGGGCATTTCAACTCCACTTACCAGCATTCTCTCTGTAGCCCTTAATTCCTCGAGACAACAAGAATCTATCAATCATAGAAACATGAAAATAGGGTCAGAAGAGACCTTTAGGCCTTTCAGGCTGTTCCGACATACAATGTGTTCATGGTTTATCATCCAATTGAGTATCTTGTTCCTACTTTCACCCCTATCCTTTGATCTCTTTAGCTCTAATTACTAAATCTCCCTCTTGAAAATATTCCAATATTTGGCCTCATTGGCTTCCTATTGAACAAGTCAAAAAGAAATAAGGAAATAAAAAGAGAGGGCATGAAAAATATTAGCAAGCAAGACAAAGGAAAACTCAAACATCTTGTACCATTATATAAAAAGCAAAAGGATAGTTAATGAAAAAGTGAGACCTATCAGAGATGGAGAAGTGAACTTGCGGGAAAATGCACAGGATATGGGAAGAATTTTATGTCTCTGCATTCACAAAATAAAGGGAAGATTTGGGTATAATAATCAAAGAGGAGCAATGTAAAATGCTGAACAAAATAATCAACATAAAAGGTGAAATGTTAGAGGATTCCTTTAAAATGGCTAAGTCACCAGGGCCAGTGGATTATCCCCTGGGATGGTGAAGGAGGTCAGAGAGGAAACAGCAGATGCTGTGAGAACTATTTGCCAATCTTCACTAGACACAGATGAAGTACCAGAGGACAGAAGACTGCAGATGTGCTTCCATTGATTAAAAAGGGAACAGAGGAAATGCCAATCAATTATAGACTAAATTAGTCTTACTTCAGCGGTGGTCAAATTGTGAGACTCAATCCTAAAAGTAGATGGCTTAGGGATAATGTGTCAAATTGGACCCAAGCTGGTTTTGCAACAGATAACAAAGAGAAATAGCTGATGGCTATCCTTACGAATAGAAAACTCTTTCAAGTGATGTTCCACAGGGCTCGGTGTTGGGACCCCTGTTTTATTTCACACATTAATGATTTAGACTTGAATGTAGGGGGTACAAGTGGGAAATTTGCAAGTTAACGCAAATATTGGCCATGTAGTGGATAGTTTAGAGGATCTCTGACAGCCCCAAAATGATATAGATGCATTGGTGGAATGTACAATAAAGTGGCAGATGGAGTACAGGTTTGATAAGTATGAGGAAATGCATTTAGGGAGGTCAAACAATAAAAGGGATTACACAATGAACAGGAATATACTGAGTGGGGTAGATGAAGTGAGAGATCTGGGCATGCAAGTGCACAAGCCCCTAAAGGGAGCAATACCAGTAGATAAGTCTTTAAAGCAAGCATATGGAATGCGCTCCTTAACTGGCAGAGGTGTAGAATACAAAAATAAGGATATAATGACAAAACTGTACAAGACATTGCTGAAGCCACAACTAGATTATTGTGTGCGGTTCTGGTCACCACACTGCAGGAAGGATGTTATTGCTCTGGAGACAGTGTCGAGAAGATTTACCAGAATGTTGTCAGGACTAAAGAATTGTAGCTGTGAGGACAGATTGACAAGTTGGGGTTGTTTTCCTTGGAATAGAGATGGTTGAGAGGTGATGGGATTGAGGGAGACAAAATTATGAGAGGAAGAGATAGACAGGAGGAACCTGTTTCCCTTGGCAGAGAGTTCAAAAACCAGAAGTAATAGATTCAAGCTAAGTGGCAGATGGATTACAGTCACGGAAAGATAGAGTTGTACAGCACCCTTTAGTCCAATTTGTCCATACTGACCAGATACTCTTAGTTAATTGAGTCCTATTTGCCAGCATTTTGTCCATATCCCTCCAAACATTTCCTATTTATTTACCCATCCAGATGCCTTTTTAAATGTTGCAATTGTTCCAGCCTCCAATACTTCCTCTGGCAGCTCATTCCATACACGCACCAATCTCTGCGTGAAAAGGTTGCCCCTTAGATCCCTTTTAAATCTTTTCCCTCTCACCTTAAACCTATGCCCTCTAGTTTTGGATTCGCCTACCCTAGGGAAAAGTCCTTGGCTATTTACCCTATCCATCCCCCTCATGATTTTATAAACTTTTATAAGATCACCCTTCAACCTCTAACACTCCAGGGAAAATAGGCCCAGCCTATTCAATCTCTCCCTATAGCTCAATCTCTCCAATCCTGGTAACATCCTTGTTAATCTTTCCTAATCCCTTTCAAGTTTCACAACATCCTTCCGATAGCTGGGAGATCAGAATTGCACACAGTATTCCAAAAATGGTCTAACCAATGTCCTGTACAGCAGCAACATGACCTCCCAAATCCTATAATCAACACACTGACCAATAAAGGCAATCATACTAAACACCATCTTCACTGTCCTGTCGACCTGCGACTCCATTTCCAAGGAACTATGAACCTACACTCCAAGTTCTCTTTATTCAGCCACATTCCCCAGGAACTTAACAATAAGTGTAACAGTCCTGCCCTCATTTGACTTTCCAATATGCATGCCTCACATTTACCTAATTTAAACTCCATCTACCAATCCTCAGCCCATTGCTCCATCTGATCACGGTCCCACTGTACTTTGAGATAAGCCTCTTCGCTGTCCACTATGCCTCCAATTTTGGCTTCATCTGCAAATGTACAAACTATACACCTATGTTGCCAACCAAATCATTTATATAAATGACAGATGCAGTGGACCCAGCACCGATCCTTATGGCACCCCATTGATCACAGGCCCAGTCTGAAAAGCAACCCTCCACTACCATCCTCTGTCTTCTACTCTTGAGCCAGCTTTGTACCCAAATAGCTAGTTCTCCCTGTATTCCAGGTGATCTAACCTTGCCAAACAATGTATTAGGAGGAACCTTGTGGAACGCCTTTCTGAAGTCCATATCCACCACTCTGTCCTCATCAATCTCCTTTGTTATTTCTTGAAAAAACTCAATTACTTAGTGAGACATGATTTCCTACAAACAAAGCCATTAGATGGGCTATGAGGAAAAATATTTTTATGTAGAGGGTGATGGGTGTCTGAAATTCACTGCCTGAATTGGTGGTGTTGGCAGCAACACCTTTTAAAAAGATCTGCACCTTAAGTGTTATTGACTGCAGGGCGATGAGCAATATGCGGAAAGATGGGATTAGAATGGTCATCCAGGTGTCTTTCGGTTGACATGGACAAGACGGGCCAAATGGCCCCCTTCTGTGCTGTGTCAATGTAAGCAGACAATCCTTGAATGGGGAAATGCACCCACTGTTGGCACTGAAAGTAAAGACACCACAACTGCAGAGGGTTGTTCTCTTTCAAAGGAGAGAAACACAAAACTGGCGATGAGTTTAACCTGATAGCAGCCATACCCCTGGCAAGCAGCAAGTTAGAAAATACAAGGTCTTTGTGATAATTTCAGCAGGAACTGAACTCACACCACCAATCATTCTGCATTATAAGCCAACTAGCCAGCCAATTGTGCTAACTGATCTCACATGGAAACTAATTCAGTACAAATGGTAATGACATATAAAAACTATTTCTTCAATAGCACCAAAGCCAGAATTTGTAACAAACAGCAGTGATAAAATCAAGATGAAATAACAGGAAGCCCAATTTCATTTTGATAACACTGCAACAGAGTTGAATATTGAGAGCCAATCATTGTATAAAACTTCAATACATTAAACAAAAGCCAGCCTACATGGCAATGTAGGACATGTGTAGAGCATTTATCACCTTGAATAGATGCTGTGGAAATGAATGACTAGATATACCATTAGAACTATAGGCATGTATATCCAACTTGTGAAACTGATTCTCAGTGATGGTAGACTGATCCCCAAGAAGTGAATGCACTATCTGCACAGCAGGTTACACATCAAACCCAACGGTACACAATATGGAACAATAGATAACACAGCAACAACAAATGGTGCAAGAATGACATTCTCTGGGAAAAAACCCAGATAAACAGCCAATGACAACACATACACATACCATTAAGACACCAACATGATTTAAGAGCTGTGTACAGTGCACATGCATGGACTGATAATGCATGCGATTTTTTTTTGTGTATCAATGGTGGAATGCAGCCAAGATCTGGGAGAATGATGGATATGTATCTACCATTTTACTATTGTTGTATATGTATTCATGTGTGGATAAAGTTATTGCAAAAGCAAGTTTATAATTTCAGAGTCATACAGCACAGAAACAGGCCCTTTGGTCAAACCAGTCCATGCCGAACATTATCCCAAACTAAACTAATCTCACCTGCCTGTTCCTGCCCCATTTCCCTCCAAAGCTTTCCTATTTATGTCCTTATCCAAATATCTTTCAAATGTTGTAATTGGACCCACATCTGCCACTTCCTCGGGAAGTCTAATCCACATGCAAACCACCCTCTGAGTAAAACAAAAATTGCCCCCATGTCTTTTTTAAGTCACTATATGTAGATGTACATTAATGCACACGTTTTATGAAAGTGACATTGATTGAATGTAACAATGGTTTCACAAACTATATTTTCATCTGATTTACATGTAAGTGCGAACCTAAAGTTACAATGAATGCTTTTAACTGTTTTAAGTGTTAGCAAATATTTAATCAAATCTTTGGTATTAATAAACAATGGTTTATTTACTCAATTATGAGTTTCCTTTCTCCCCTCTTAAGGTATAGCTCCTTAAAAACATCCATTATGAAACAAACCTATTGTTATATATTGATACAAAGACTTTTGTCGATTAAAAGAAAGATTGAACCTCAAAAGCAAGGTTTCATTTTGGTTGTTCATTTTCTTAGCCGTTAAGTGTTAACCGTTTTATTTATCTTCACTTAAAGATCCTGTTCTTCCTCCTTTGCAACAATGAATAAATAAAAAAGTTATTTTTGCTTAAGCTTTCCGACAAGAAGCAAAATTTGCTTAATGAGAACATGTGTTTGTTTCCTTTATCCAATTCTTTTCCTTTTTTCTACTCTGTGCCAGAAAAAAATGTAGAACAGCTCCCAATGCCAAGAGGATGATTTATTGAGTTAACTAGTCTCTGTGAATAACTCAACAATTAAATATTTTACATGGCAAGATAAAGCATTAGCTATGTCCCTGGAAACATTTTCAACACAAATTTTAGCTGATCAGCTCATGAATCTATATTGAAGCACAATTTTTGGAAGAAATCAGGGCTCAGCAAATAGAAACGTGTAGGCCATTTGGCCCTTCGAGCCTGCCCTATCATTGAAAATGGTCATGACTGATCATCCAAATCAATCCTCTGTTCATGCTTTCACCCCACACCATTTAACCCCTTCAGCCCGAAGAACAATACCTGTCACTGTGATCATTTTAACAGTTTTAAAGTGCGGCATATACTCTTATATTCTTGGGCCACAAAGCCAGCAATATTATGGCTTAGGAAAGAAACTCCTAGCTTGAAGTACTGAAGAAGTTATCTAAAACTTTAATTGACCATGATCCATTTACATATTAGAAAGTGGCACAGTGGCTCAGTGGTTCCCTCTGCTGCCTCGCAGCACCAGGGACCTGGGTTTGATTCGAGCCTGTGTTGAGTTTGCACATTCTTCCCATGTCTGTGTGGGTTTCTGCCGGGTGCTTCGGTTTTCTTTCCACAGTCCAAAGATGTGCAGATTAGGTGATTTGGCCATGGTAAATTGCCCATAGTGTATATGGATGTGTAGGTTAGGTACATTAGTCGGGGTAAATGTGGAGTAATAGGGTAAGGAAATGGGTCAGTCAGAAATTGTTGGGCATTGTATGGATTCTATGAAAGTCAAGTCCTCTCCATGACCATAGCACTTTCCTTTAGTAGTCCAAGATTTCCAAATTGGGTGGTGAGTTGGGCCCAGGTGCACATGCATTGCCTCACTTTTTAATGAGTCAGGAGTGAAGGCCCTGGCTTCATTTCCCCAGAGGAACATTGGGTTAGCACTCCAACACAGGTTAACCCTAAAAGAACAATGCCATGATTGACTAGCAAACAGCCTCTTAACTAGACAATTGAAATTTTGTAGGTTTTTGTATCACTCCAGAGTACAATTAGGTTGACAATTCAGTGTAGTGTTGAAGAAACTCTCTGAAGTGCTACCCTCGGGAAAAGATATTAAGCCAAGGTTTTATGCCTTGGCCTTTCAGCTTCACTATTAGGATTGCTCAGCTCCCATTTTTTCCTTTGCTCTGCATTGTCTCACCCTCTGCAGAGGTGAATAATCTCGTGTTTGACACTGCACCATTGGTCCTTGACCAGTTACTTGCATTGTGGATTTGCACATTATGAATGACAAAGAGCAGAGTTGTTATGTTAGAAGCATCACCCCTGTCTGTCACATGCTTTGGCCTCCCATGAAATCTACTACTAAGGCTACTAATGCATTATCTGCTGTCTTTTGTGCCCATTTGCAAAAATGCATTACTTCAGAAGACAATAAAAGAGCATTTGTGAGCATGCAACTGTGCCATTTACTGTTCCTTCATGCCCTACAGACCTGAAGAAGAATTTGAGGACAATATAATTAAACAATGGGGCCAGTTGCTGTTTTTATCTCAGGCATGTGCATATTTAAAGAGGTGTAATGAGATACAATGGGCAAGGCAAGACAGAAGAATCAAAAGGAGAGGAGCAAGTTGCAGGAGAAGTTAAAGAGAGAATGAGGCTATTGAAAAATTGCAGCAAATGATGGGACAAAGTTTTGATAGAGTAGAGGTGGACAGAAATATTGTGGCCTTTTTGCAGAGTCTCTAGTAATTGCTCAGGAGCACTCTTTGATCGCCAATCTGTACTTTCTGCACCGTCAGCTTCACCAATGAAAACTTGTACGCTAGACCCCTTTGCCACATGATTGCACATGTCTCCAATGCACATCCCATGCCCAGTTGCACTGCTAATTAAATACCACCCTTGCCATCTAAGGGAGATAAGGAATATGGCGATCAGCCTGGAAGGTGAAGCTAAGGTTGAACATCAAGTATGATATTGTTGAATTGTGCATGAAGCCCAATGGTCCGTTTAGCTTACTCTCACGGTTTTACATCATGTTCTTATGTTTTTGTAGCATAATAGTTATCTCCAGCATGGCTGTTACATGTGAACACATGAAACAGGAGCAGAAGTAGACCATTTGACCCATCAAGCTTGTTTCATCGTGTCTGATCATGTTTCAAATTCCACATTCCCCTCTAAAATCAATAACCTTCAATTCACCTGTTCAATCCATAACTGCCTTATAAATATTCATTGACTCACCTTCTGAGGCAGAGAATTGTACAATCATCAGAGAGAAAACATTTCTCATTTGCCCTGCAAGTGAGACCCCTAATTTTAAAACCATATCCTTAATTCTAGACTGGCTTACATGATGAAACATATTTTCCACATCCACCTTGTCAACACTGCTCAGGATATTGTATCCTTCAGTCAAGACAATCTTCATTTTTCTGAACTTCAGGAGAACTGTGCCCATTATCCAACCAATCCTTCCAAGACAACATAATGCTTCTAGGTAACAATCTAGTAAACCTCCTGTCAATCATCTCAAATGGATTTACAATCTTCCTTAAATATAAAGACCAAAACTATTCCTCATACGACTGAAGCATAACATCTGTACTTCTGTGTTCAATTTCTTTTGTAATAAAAGATAAAACCCAACAGCCTTCTTGATTCTTATCTTGTGACAAATGCCAACATGAAATACTTGAAATACTGACATTGTCTCAGCGGTAACTGTTCACTGGATTTCTTTTGAAATCATCGCTGAATGTCAATTACAGATAAATGATATTTTTAAAAATTTCACAGCAATAAACCAAACTCCCATTAAACTATCAGAGAGTTTTAGAGGAGCTGTTGATCTTGTCATCATGCTTGATGTTATATACTTGTCCTTCATTAAAGCTTTCAATAACTTGCTGCCCAAGTATTAACAATTGGTCAGAGCCAGCAATGGAATAGAATTAGAAAATGCAGTCTTTTCATGAAATCCATAATTATTTGGTCCAAACTCCAAATTAGCAGAAACAAAGTGTATGATCTGAAAAGACTTCAATCATCTTGATTTTGAAATGAAACCCTGGTCATGTTTTATTGTGTATTGTGCGTAAAGAACCCCAAGTCTTTCAATCTGTTTTGAAATTACAGTCTCCATTTCACATACACACAGATCTTGCCTTTTTACAATTTTCTGAAGCCAATAGATGCAGTCCAGAAACCACGCAAGCAGCATTGGAATGAATCACACAAAGTCTATGAATTACCTTCATGGCAATAGTTGTAGGTAAATAAAAGGACATTAAAGATCCCAGAGGTCCTTTTACACGGCACGGTGGCACAGTGGTTAGCACTGCAGTCTCACAGCGCCTGAGACCCGGGTTCAATTCCCGACTCAGGCGACAGACTACGTGGAGTTTGCACGTTCTCCCCGTGTCTGTGTGGGTTTCCTCTGGGTGCTCCGGTTTCCTCCCACAGTCCAAAGATGTGCTGGTCAGGTGAATTGGCCATGCTAAATTGCCCGTAGTGTTAGGTAAGGGGTAAATGTAGGGGTATGGGTGGGTTGCGCTTGGCGGGTCGGTGTGGACTTGTTGGGCCGAAGGGCCTGTTTCCACACTGTAAATAATCTAATCTAATCTAAGCTAATGAGAGACGGTGTGTTGCAGCAAACAGGCAAGGATCTAACAGGAGCAAGTAGATGGGTAAGAGGCAAGGATGGTCAGTAGAAACACGGGGAGCTAGGGCAATAGGCAGGTGCATGAGGAGAGAGGGTGGCTGGTCGATAAGGTGAGGTGAAGGGTAGTTGGTGGTTGAGAAGCCAAGGTAGCAGCTAACTAGTCAAGCACTTGGCTGCCAGCACCATGAGAGGCTATGATTCAGAAGGTCAAGGGAATTGGGTGGAAAGCAGGGTTTCAGGTGAGTGAGGTTTGAAGGTCGCAGGGTGGGTCAGCAGGTAAGGGTGGAAAGTAAGTGTATGTGATGGTAGACAGGTGGGTGGATGAGGGGTTTGGATGATAAGTAGATGCAGATAGGTAACAGGTATGTAATTGGGTCGTGTGCCAGGCAGGGGAGAAGGTAGTGTTGTAGGTAAGTGGATGAGTAGAGTGACAGTTGGGCAGATGGGAGGTGGGTGAAGGGATAGAATGCCAGGTAGATAAAAGTGGGAAGGTGTTAGTGTCAGAACAGTATAAGTAGTGTGGTAGATGGGTAATGGATAGATTGATGATGTGGCTATGTGGACATAGTCATTGTCTGAGGTGGGCAGGTTAGTTTTATGGGAAAGAACCATCACATGTCCAGGGTGACCAGGTATTGGGGAGGGTCTATGTTTGAGGTAGGGCCAGCAGTCAGCGCAGGGTGGGGAGCAGAGGGAGTTCAGTGTCATTGGAGAGTTCAATGTGGCAAGGCATTGGTTCCATGAGGTGGATTCACTTGGGTGTTCTTGGGAGTGTGAGTGACAGGGATGTTAATTTTATCGTTACCCAGGGATTAGCACAGATTTTAATCCTGTAACATTGCTTCCGTAACTAACCAGGTAAGTAACTCAGAATTCTGAGGTCTCCGAACTCAATTCATCATTAGAGATGTTTTGGAAGTCAGGCAATTGTCCATATCCAGTTTAAATTTCCTCAGCAATTATCACATGGGTTTCGAGATCAGTCTTTAACTATCTGAAGATGAGAAGATTTGGGCCAAGGCCACTTGCCCTTTATCTTTAATAATACTGCACTGAGACTTCTCACTATCTCTGTGGAGAGAGCTTCACTTCTCGTGACACGTGTTTAATCATTGTCTTCTTGGAGATTTCTACTATGGAGCGACAGTGATAACATTGATTATTCAAGCAGCCAATCACATTAAAGAGCTCTCACAGACAGCCAACAATGAACTGAAGAGCACTAAAAGCCAAAGATGTAAAGAAAATTACAATGGAAAAAGCACATATTGGAGCGCATAAATCAGGTTAAATAAATCTGAAATATTACGAACAATATTTCAAAAGTTTTATTTGTTTACAAACTTATTGTAAAAGTTAGTAATTAATAAAAATAAGCTATTTAACAACAGTACACATAAAGAACATTGTTTTTTTTCAACCTGATTAGTAGTTGTTACTCAGTTTGCCATTATAATAGCATTGTATTGTTTTAAGAGTGATAAAGGGACTGAACAGTGGAAGTTCACACCAAGTTCACTTGTGTTGCCTGATGCTTCTTAGACTGCTGAATGGCATTAGACAGATTAATGAGGTTGACTGCCTTGAACATTTATCACCTTTCAGATTTAAGTGCTGAAGGCTGTGTTCCTTGTGACTACGGAAACCTGGCAGAGGTGGGAAAGTGAAATGCAGCTGCTCACTGCCTTTCCAGCATTTCTCAGGGGTTAAGGAGAGGCAGCTGCCTTCAGGATCCAACACAAATCTGCAACAATTGGTACACCTTTCTTTTGAACACCACCCTCAATATTCCCCCACTCTAACACCAGGACTTTCCATCATCTAGAGAAAGTATATTCCTGTCAGGGTGAAAGGGAAGGCTGGTAGAAATAGGGAATGCTGGATGACTAAAGAAATTGAGGGTTTGGTTAAGAAAAAGAAGAAAATATATGTAAGGTATAGATCGAGTGAATCCTTAGAAGAGTATGCAGGAAGAAGGAGTATACTTAAGAGGGAAATCAGGAGGGCAAAACAGGGATATGAGATAGCTTTGGCAAATAGAATTAAGGAGAATCCAAAGGGTTTTTACAAATACGTTAAAGACAAAAGGGTAACTAGGGAGAATATAGGGCCCCTCAAAGATCAGCAAGGCAGCCTTTGTGTGGAGCTGCAGAAAATTGGGGAGACATTAAATGAGTAGTTACTGTGGAAAAGGAAATGGAAAATATAGACTGTAGGGAAATAGATGGTGATATGTTGCAAAATGTCCATAGTACAGAGGAGGAAGTGCTGGATGACTTGAAATGCATAAAGGTGGATAAATCCCCAGGACCTGATCAGGTGTACCCTAGAACTCTGTGGGAAGCTACAAACGTGATTGCTGGGCAACTTGCTGAGATATCATCGATAGTCACAGGTGAGGTACCAGAAGACTAGAGGTTGGCAAACATGGTGCCACTATTTAAGAATGGCAGTAAGGACAAGCCGGGAACTATAGACCAGTGAGCCTGATGTCAGTGCTGGGCAGGATGTACATGTATTCGGAGAGGCAAGGACTGATGAGGGATTGTCAACGGGGGTTTGTGCACAGGAAATCATGTCTCACAAACTTGATTGAGTTTTTGAGGGCATAAAAAAGAGGAATGATGAGGGCAGAGTGGTAGATGTGATCAATATGGACTTCAGTAAAGCGTTCGACAAGGTTCCCCATGGGAGACTGATTAGCAAGGTTAGATCTCATGGAACGAAGGGAGAACTAACCATTTGGATACAGAACTGGCTCAAAGGTAGAAGAAAGAGGGTGGTGGTGGAAGGTCATTTTTCAGACTGGAGGCGTGTGACCAGTGGAATGCCACAAGGATCGATGCTGGGCCCTCTACTTTTTGTCATTTACATAAATGATTTGAATGCAAACATAAGAGGTACAGTTAGTAAGTTTGCAGATGACACCAAAATTTGAGATGTAATGGACAGTGAAAAGGGTTACCTCAGATTACAACAGGATCTGGACCAGATGGGCCAATGGGCTGAGAAGTGGTAGATGGAGTTTAATTCACATAAATACGAGGTGCTGCACTTTGGGAAAGCAAATCTTAGCAGTACTTACAAACTTAATGGTAAGGTCCTAGGGAGTGTTGCTGAACAAAGAGACCTTGGAGTGCAGCTTCATAGCTCCTTGAAAGTGGAGTCGCAGGTAGATAGGATAATGAAGAAGGCATTTTGTATGCTTTCCTTTATTGATCAGAGTATTGATCACAGAGCTGGGAGGTCATGTTGCGGCTGTACAAGACATTGGTTAGGCCACTGTTGGAATATTGCGTGCAATTCTGGACTCCTTCCTATCGGAAAGATGTTGTGAAACTTGAAAGAGTTCAGAAAAGATTTACATGGATGTTGCCAGGGTTGGAGGATCTGAGCTACAGGGAGAGGCTGAACAGGCTGGGGCTGTTTTCCCTGGAGCGTCGGAGGTTGAGGGGAGAGCTTATAGAGGTTTATAAATTTACGAGGAGCATGGATGGGATAAATAGACAAAGTCTTTTCCCTGGGGTCAGGGAGTCCAGAACTAGAGGGCATAGGTTTAGGATGAGAAGGGAAAGATATAAAAGAGACCTACAGGGCAACTTTTTCACATAGAGGGTAGTATGTGTATGGAATGAGGTGCCAGAGGAAGTGGTGGAGACTGGTACAATTGCACATTTAAGAGGCATTTGGATGGGTATATGAATAGGAAGGATTTGGAGGGATATGGGCCGGGTGCTGACAGGTGGGACTAGATTGGGTTGGGATATCTGGTTGTCATGGATGGATTGGACTGAAGGGTCTGTTTCCATGCTGTACATCTCTATGTCTCTATGACTCTATAACTCCTACTTCTGCATCCTGATCTTATGGTTTCCTCCACCTGACTCCTGCACTTCCCTGATCTGCTCCAACCTCTGCCACCTCCTAAATTACTTACATGGTCTTCTGCTTACATCTTCATTTGAGCCAGTCAGGCCTTGCCTCAGCCTCCCACTTACCTCACCTCCTCTCTGACTGCTACCTTGAGGCTTCTCCAACAAGCAGCTAGCAAGCCTCTCAGTCAGTCTGGATGCTATTGCGAAACAATGTTGAATGAATGGCTGTTACATTCAAGTGGTCTGTACGTGTTATCTTTATTTCCAGACTTTACAGTCCGTTCAACCACCACAAACTCACTGAGTCCAACATGTCAACATCTGGTAAAATGTACGGGACAGACTTCGAAGAGTCAAAGCAGCTAGCATTGATTCGTTCAGGTTCAAATGAGCATAACATATGTGTAGCTCTGGTATTACATTTTGGAAAGAACACTGTATCTGCCATTAATATAGACTCATAGACAAACGTCTCATCGAAGCTACATGATTTCCCTATTCAGATGTTTCTAGAGCCAGACTGCACCAGCTTCGAGATGGATCATAACAGACCTCAAGAAATTCAATTACTATTTTCAAGGGTAAATGGAGCATCATTGCTAATGGTTTCAGACTAAAATGTGAGGGAATGAAAATTACAAATTAATGGCTAAGACAGTTCAAAGACCGATATGTTGGACAGAATATAATGGTTGGATGTATTCTCCAGATCTGAATTAACTCAATATTTAATATGGAAACACGTTTTGGGAGTTTGTCATAGAAGCCATTTTTTAAAGTTTGAACTGCTTGTAAGTTTGCTGGAGGCTGCTATTAGCCTTTCAGTGGAGAAATCTCCTGAGAATCTGTAAAAGCAGCTGCAATCACCACTCTCAACTGAACTAATCATGAACAGGATGAAAGAATTGCTGTTTCTCTGACACCAGGGAGTTACAGAGCAACGTTCCCAGAAAAACACAGCAATAAAATGTCATAAATGAACCTTCTTATCTTGTTTAAAAACATGACACTCTGTTGCTGGTTGTTTTTAAAGTGAAGCACTTGATAAAACACGGTCTAACTATGAAGTTATTCAAACTCCTAGTTCATGGACCACTCTGAGGACATGCCAGATTGTGACACAAATTGTTTTCTGCAAAGCAACTATCAGAATAGATCAGTAATTTGAGACATAGTTTCTAATAGGTGTATTTTAATTGGGATGAAGAAGTAAACTTCAGATTTGGGACAAAGGGCACCTTTCTTTTGACAAAAGTGCCAATTGTTTCAAATTTTTCAGAGGGTTTATTTGCCACAAGTCTTAGAGAGTTTATCAAACTTATTGCATTAACTACTCATATGGCATTGCTCTCAGCCAATCCTAGACCCTCAAAAAACTTCAGCTTTTATCAGGACGGCGCATTAAGAACAAATCAATTCGTGTAATTACTGCAACACTGCAATGCTAATAGTCGCTGGCTTAGTGATTTACATGACTTGATGCCTCTTGAAAGATTGCCAGTTCACAAATTGATTAATCTGTTTTTTCCTCTGTAAACAACATTGGGTAAGAGTGTCTGACGGTTTAACATTAGGACAGGACATTTCTAGGTCAATAAAAGGTATTTTTTTGTTCTCTACCATATAATCCAGTCAGGGTGAGGTTCAGAAGCAGCCACCACATCTTGCTACCATGTTGAGTGTGAATTCTCGAAGTACCTCAGTTGGGAAGAGGCATAGCACATCATACCACATAACACCCCTCTCTGAAAGACAGTGTGAATATATATTCAGAGAGAAAATTCAGACTATGAAGCAACAGAAAGAATGCCTTCCATTTATTTTAACCTTTTCACAACCTCAAAAAGTGAGGCATGTGAAGTACAGTCATTGCCATAATGTGGGAAGAAACAAAAGAAAAAGCCAACATTTCTTCCCCCATGCCCCATGTGAGAGTGGGTTGAGAAATAGGGGGTTGCTTTCCTACTTCTGCTGTTTTTTTTTCCATTTTGGCAGGGAAGGTTAGTAGCTTGTCCACTTAGATCAAATGGAACTTTGTGTGACAATTAACTGTTGCCTGAGGGCCTCTCCTTGCCTCTTCTGTTATTTTATCAATGGCTGGGAAACCATTTTGAAGGCTGCCCAATAAAAGCTGGTTGCCTCCCCTACTGCTCAGTAGCAGTGCCCTCCTCAATGTATAGGGCAGCACGGTGGCTCAGTGGTTAGCAATGATACCTCACAGCGCCAGGGACCTGGGTTTGATTCCAGCCCCGAGTGACTGCCTCCCCAGTGTCTGCGTGGGTTTCCTCCAGGTACTCTGGTTTCCTCCCACAGTCTAAAGATGTGTGGGTCAAGTGAATTGGCCATGCTAAATTGCCCACAGTGTTCAGGGATGTGTAGGTTAGATGCATTAATTCGAGGAAAATGTAGAGTAATAGGGTAGGAAAATGGGTCTAGGTGGGATAGTCGGAGGATCAGTGTGGACTTGTTGGGCCAAATGGCCTGTTTCCATACTATTCTATGGGAATTCTATGATAGTATAGCGCATGGACTACAGAGGGTTTCCATTAGAAGACACTCTGCCCCTTCATTGGACTGGCTGCTTACAATCCCGACAATCTGAGCTCACTTACCTCTGTTTGTCACAGGTTAAATCAGTGAGCGCTGCTCCAGTGGTTAAGCTGAAGAATATAGTATTTATAGTATTGTTAGATTATTACTGTTCATTTAGAGAGCCTGTTAAGGTGGTAAGGCAGACTTTACTGCAGGCTTCTGACAATAAGGTTGTACAAAAGAGTGAAACATCATATGACATTTCATCACTTTCTATGGTTATGTACATATTATCTGGTTGGCATATTACACATTTAGAATTAACCTTTTACTACATGCCACCATCTTCCCAACTATTACCACCAAGCACATCCCTGATTTCCATTTCACATTGTCAGTTCAAATAAACCACACAACATTACCTGTAGTATGTTTAGTCCAAAATCTTGTTTTGTTCTTATCAGTTCTGTTGTCATTCAATGTGATGAGTCACCGGAAGACTGAGGTACAGGTTATGATTGTTTATTCATTTATACACAGGGATAATCAGTCTTGAATATTCTAAGAGTAAACTCTGACAAAAATGCACAAAGTTCTAATCTCTTGTACACCTTAAATCACTCATTCAATTTCTTATCTTGTCAATTCACAACTGTATGCTAATCAAATATCACTTATTTCCCATAGTGCATACATCAGGCCTTGTTCATCTCCATCCATGGCATCCCTTTATCCTGCAGATAACAGTTGACTTAGTGGCTCATTGACACAGCTATATAGAGCAAAACCTTTCTGTCTTGGTGTTGTCAACTCCCATATGAGCTCATCATGTTCTAAGGACATGGAAATTCTTGACTGCTTTTGTCTTTTGTTGATAACTCTGACACCAGATAGGTCTGCAATGTGCTGTAGGAGCAGTTGGCAATGACAATTCATGCATGTACTTCAGTAGCAACCCTATAGACAACACAGTGAACTTGCACTCCAGTGTCATGTTCAGTCTGAATGGATCCATGCATCAGGTTATCACCCATGTGACATATGACTCCATGCAGTCTTTCCAAGGTGTTTGACATTGTCCTTTGGATGGTTTCCAGCACTGATGTGATGCTGTGTTGTAGTTTATGAAAGGTGAAATGGTGAAGTGAGGTTTGTGAGCAACTTTGACTCTGTAAAGTGTCATAAGCACGATCTGTATGTAGCTTTGTGGGGGGAGTTGGAGCTCTTCCAAATTCAGAACTTCAACTAAGCTCTTGCCCACATTTGACTTAGGGACAACTTTTTATTCAACTGCTTTGTTCAGCAATGTATTGTTATTCCATTTCTACCAGATCCAATTGTGTTTGGGGATGGACACCATCTTGTTGGTTTTGTCACAGATAAAATCCTCTTACATAAAATGACTTTCCTTCTTTACCTTCAGCAAGACGGGATGAGGAACTTTTCCATGTAAGCAGACTAATCGGATTAAATTTTCCCATTTTGCAGCAAAGTATTTATCGAGTGAGATTCGTGGCACCCAGTCGACCATGGCCCATGTCATCATTTCTCTGTTATCTGCTGCTCATCTCAATAATTATGGAACTAGTCTTGACATCACTTGGTTGGTAGAATGGTGCAGCAGGAGAGACAGAAGTGCTTACTGCTACTGAGACTTAATGGCATTCATCTGCTGGTCCCTTATTTAAATTCTAGCTCCATGGCACTTCAGATGCTGAAAGCCAGTTCCTGGCTTCCACAGACTCATGCTCCACCATTGTAAACAAGAGAGGCAAGTTAGCTCTTTGGCTCACGCAAAACTAACTGTGGCTAAACCCCTGAACCAGAATCAGATGGGTCCTTGACTGACTGTGTGGCCATATCCCCTCACTGGCCCCCGTAAGGACTACTTATCTTTGCCTTCCACACAGTTTGCTTTAGGTAATATGTTTGCCCTGTAAGCTGCTGGCACATTTTGTAAATTTGGCTACCAGAGGCTGGTGGTCTCCAAGTAAGAACAAAATGAGTGAGCAATAAGAAAGAAATGTAGTTAAGAACCAAATGTTGCATGCTGTGTGGATGCAAGTGTCTGTCCATGCACACACTGTGACCTTGCTGAAGCTTGCAAGTTGCATGAGGCCTTGAACTCTGAAATGAAACCCTACTGTGATGTGTGATTTGGTCTGAAAGCAGGCATCCTGTGATTTACTGTTGGGTGAAGACTGGAAGAGGATGCTGTCTTTGGGGCATACATTGTTTTGAAGACAGGGTTAGATGAAGTTTCAGAGAACCATCACTCTAACTTTCATGTCAGGAAATGGCACCCTCCAGTTTCTCACAAAGATGAGGAGAATTGGCAGTTCCATTGAGATGAGGTGAGTTTAACTAATAATCAGATGCAACTACAGGGAACTAAAACAATTGACACTCATCAGTCAGATTCTGATCTCGAGAAGAAATCCAGGCATTTTTTTCTTGACTTTGAAATCTGATTTTTCCATGTGCCATGTATTTTCCCAGCAAGATTCTCATTGGCCACCTGCTCAAGAAAGTGAAAAATTATTTCCGCTTTCTTTGTTTCAGGATGTAGAGTGATGTGATATGTTGTCTTCGGTCTTCCCAGTCTTGTGAATAACTACTGAAATTCAGCTTTGAAGTTTTTATGTTGTACTCTGCCATAATAGTGGCAGAGACGAGTTTTGAGAAGATTTATAGCTCAGGTTGAGGTTCTGGATGTAGGTTTACTCGCTGAGCTGGAAGGTTCATTTTCAGACATTTTGTTACCATACTAGGTAACATCTTCAGTGAGTCTCCAAAAGAAGCACTGCTGGTGTTTCCTGCTTTCTATTTAGAAACCCAAGGAAACCCAAACATATAAATAGAAAGCAGGAAACACCAGCAGTGCTTCATCCAGAGGATCACTGAACTCGTTACCTAGTATGTTGACGAAACGTTTGAAAATGAACCTTCCAGCTCAGCGAGCAAACCTACATCCAATGGCAGAGACATTGCTTCAGCTACAGTTCAGCATCAGACACGGGCAAAGCTGCTTCTCCTGAGCACCAGCACACTAGTAAGCTTCTGCTTGCTTCCTGTATCTTCCCAAAGAAAGTCATCTCAATCTCCTTCAATTAATTACCTTGTGAATCTTGCCACTATTTGAAGGCTTTGCTTTGTGCATGTTCTTGTTATGGCACATCGCCTGAAAGTGGTCCTTCTTCCTGCCGAAAGGAGTTCAGTTTCTGTGACAAAGTTAGTTTTATACCCCGACCACATTAAGTACATATACCCCTGTTTCTTCCCCTGCCACATTAAGTACGATTAGCTGGGACTGTTGATGGGTGTTATTCCTTTCTATTCTGCTTTAATTCCCTGATTGTAAATTTAACATATGCTGCAGGGCCAGCTGCGTTTGTGACATGGTACCCCTATCATCTTGAACCATTGTTACTTATGTTTCCTGATCTCAGCTTGTGTGCTCAGTTGGATTACATCTTCATAAAATTTGGTTATCTCTCAATTACACTAGGCAAAACTTCATTCAACATCCACTCTGACAATTCAATTTCTAATTAGTTCATGTTTCAAATTTCCATATTCGTAGTTCATTGCAAGTCTGTACTGATCAGTTATCAATACATCATTATTGGGTGTGCTTGTTAAATATGGCCCATTCAAAACATGAGATTGTTTCTTAGAATCAAGAGGGCATCAGGCCTGATCATACATGACTTTCCTCATCAATTCCCAGCCCGATGAGGATATGATCTGCACACCCAGTCATTTCACCTCCTCAGTGAAGCCCACATGGTGAAATATGTGGCAAATCTTCAGGGCCGCTTCAGTTGTGTTTCTGTAAAATATTAGGACAGAAGGACAGGTAAGGATGTGTGGCAAAATAAATGACCCTTATCCAAATAGACAAACTGTAACGAACATAATGGATGAGTTGTGTGTGCAAATTCAATGTGGAGGATGTCATGGGATAGCCATTACTGAGAAATAAAGAATGTTAGAAAGTAAGAAAGAGAAGTGGGGGTCAGACAAATACCCCCATGAACCTGCCTCACCATTCAATAAGCTCAGGGCTAATGTGATCATGTCATCAGCTCCACACTCCTATCTGCTCTGTATAACTTTTGACTTCCCCTTCTGTCAATATACTGTAACAGTACAAATATAGTCAATGATAGAGGCAACAGCTTTCTTGGGTGGAGACTTCAAGATATTAATGATGCACTGAGAGAAGAAATTTCTCCTTGTCTCTCTCTCTCTCTCTCTTTTCATAAAAGTCATGGTCGTTTTATGCTGAAGGTCTCCCCTCCCCGCCTTCACAGATTTATTCACGATGACAATCTACTATGTCAAGATTCCCAACATGTTTATAAATTCTACCAACTAAATATAGCTTGTTAGAAGGTCTACAGGAAATGTAAGAAAAATGGTAGAGGGGAAAGATTCATCTGAGGAATTAAGACTAAAATCGCAATGGTAAAAGGACATCATCAGAGTTAAATACACAGTGTCACCTTCATTGTTGGACATAATAAATGGAGAAGGAGAGAAGACAGTAGTGAGAATTGTGCACTGCTATCTTGGTAGGAAGTGTGAAGTAGCAGGTTGGATAAATGCTGAAAATAGACAAGCATGTAATAAGGTGCATAGTTTTATTGGGAGGTTATAGCTTACATATCAATTTCAATTACCAACTAGCAAATGGACAAATTTTGGTGAATTCTAAAGTATGTCAGTAACACTTTTATGCCACTTGGATTAGTGCCATCGTGACAGAGTGAAGGAATAGCCAGCAGTGCCTTAAGAAGGTCAATGACCTTCTCCGCTCATTACATTTTCTCCCTCTCTTTATCTACTATTGCACCTAGCTCTCAGCAAGGCTCATGCTCTGCCACTCTCACTGGTGCATCTTCCCATGCTCTGACCCACACTGAACCTGCCATGCCCACACCGTGCATGATACCCCCTCAGAATATCTCACTACCTTTCACCCACGCGCAACGACACTAAAAGCCATGCAATCCTTTCATCTCACTAAATCCCTCTCTTTTTCTCACTTCAGGAAACAGCCAACAAAAGAGTGAAACTGATCCAGATGCATGGAGGGGAATTGATATTTGACATTTCAGCCTCTACGAGGAGAAAATCATAGCTCTCTGGTAGGGGATTGAGACCATTCCTATGGCAATGCCAAGAAATTTATGTTCCACCAACCACTTAATTATCAACCTCCACTCCACTGGAACTGTCAGAGTAACCAGCTGTCAGTCTCATTCATTGAATGTCACTTCAAACCAGAATCATGGTGGTACACCATTGGAAGAGTCCACTGTGCCTGCACCAGCTCATTTAATGAGTATACCAACCTAAAGCCAATTTCCTGCCTTTTCCCCATTCCCTTATACATTTTTATTATGATCAAATAATCATCCAATGTCCTCTTGAATGCCTCAATCAACTTCTCTCTGTCACATTTCCAGGAGATAGCTCACAGCCAGGTATATCTCTGACTTCCATGTCAAGAGTTTTCAATGTCTAGCTCATTCAGCCCATTCGATAAGATATGAAGCTGCATGTTAAGGAGGCAAGTTGTGGCATTAACAAGGTGTTCAATGAGCTATATTCTCCTTAAATTGGCAATTTGTCATTACCTAGTGAGAAACCTGCCTTTAACATCTGGCAAAAAGCATAAAAGATGGAGCAAGATACTCTCAGTATCAAGACAGGCCTCACTGGACTTCAGATCCAATTCTGCCACAATTCTCACTGTTGCCCTCATTGATCAGATCCTTATGACATATTTCTTAGCCTTTTCTATTCTGCTTGTGGGATCTCATCTCCTTTTTACCCAGTGGTCTGAACATGGGCCGTGACCTCTGGCTATTCACCTTCCCCTTTCAAACTGGAAGGTACAGTCATTCAGTAAGATCCTTGATCCTAGCGTGAAAAAGGCAACATGCCATTTTTGTGTTGTGTGTGCAGCTGTGGAAACATCTGTCTATTAATGTTACGATGGAACCTCCTGTCACTATTACTGTCCCATGTGTTTTCCTCTCCTGACACAGCTGAGGCAATCCTGCTGCCACAGACTTGATTCTTGCTGTGTTACCTTAAAAACCATCTCCCCAAGTCCCAGGGGACACCTACATGACAAGTTTGATGTTTTTACTTTGCCTGGCAGTCTTCATTTCCTTTCTGTCTCTGCATTCTTGACTTGCATTGTGACCACATTGCTGGACGTACTATCTACAATGATCTGCCTTGTCTTCACTCCACAGTGATCCCTGCAATTGCTCCTGATCCAAAAGGTGGATTTCCACTAACTGCAGCTGGATATATTTCCTGCCCACACAGTCACAGTGGACATTGGAATGCTCCACCTGTCCAAGCAGCCTTGCCACGACTTACCCTTAAATTGTTTTCTTTCTGTTTACTTCCTTCAGTTTAGTAAATATTGAATGCAACATATACTCCAGGGACTCTGCTTTCTTTCTTCTACTTTAAATACTCTTAATCTGAATTACAGACCATGTTTTACTTTGAAGACTGGGCAGTACAAATGCTTACTTGTTCTCACATGCTGGGTCCATCATTTGTCTTATACTGGTTTGCAGTTTCATGTAACTTGTGTTTTTCCTGCATTGTGCAGGGTAGGAATTCCTCTAACTGGACTTTATGAAATATAAAAAGAATCTCAAAACTCACGGATGAAATGTTGCAAATAAAAACTAACCCTTAGCACAAATGGGAGTTAAATTCAGACAGTGACCCCAAATGAGGGATTCAACATTGACAGCTACCATGCAAGGAAGTGCCATTATCCTGCCATTACCTGATTCAACCAAGAGATTGATCACAATAATAGTTATTCAAACCTGGTCATTGTTATTTCAATGAATTCACATTAAGAAGTGAACTGAATAAGTTAAAACTTTAACAAACACAGAGAACACAGGAGAATTTCAACAGGTTTGTCTGTGTCTGTGGAGAAGCAGACGACTTTTCCAGTTTCAACGAAGGAGCAGCACTCCGAAAGCTAGTGCTTCCAAATAAACCTGTTGGGCTATAAGCTGGTGTTGTGTGACTTTTAACTTTGTCCACTCCAGTCCAACACTGGCTCCTCCACATCATGGCATCTTAGAACAACCATCAAAGTAGAGTTAACATTTCGAGTCTGGTATGACTCTTGTTTTAAGAATCATACTGAACCTGAAACAGTGACTCTACATTTCTCTGTCTACAAATGCTGCCAGAGCTGCTGAGTTTCTTCAGCATTCTTAGTATTTGTTTCAGATTTCCAACATCTACAGTATTTGCTGTTTATTTAAACCTTTGTCCATCTGAGGCAACATATTGTTGTCATCTTATCACCAAACAGCAGGGGAGATGTTTAGAACATTTGGTGCTGATTATTGTGTCTGGACTGAGTTTTCCAAACAGTCTTCACTGAGCAGACTCAATTATACTGGTGTTAAATACAGCAAGGAGAATCAGCTCTCAGGCACCCTAAACAACAGAAAAATGTTATGTGTCATGGTAATATATTTGAAGCAACTTTATTGCAATTGGACAAAAGGTCAGGACTGGTCAGTCTGACACTGGCAGACAATCAATGCCAGATGGACCAGTCATGTCAGCGCTTGCAAATGTTTCAGCCAAATCTTAGTGATCTTGAAATGGAGAGTTCTACAGTCACGAAGGAGGGTCAGAAACATGGCTTGTTAACTTACTGTTCTGATGAAAAAGGACTGAAAGTTACCAGCCAAATCTGAGGGGTCTTGGGGCTGAGACATAAATGGTTATTGACCAAATCCAGTGGGTTCGGGTCACATTTAGTAAAGTTGGTGCAGAAATATGAAGTTTTGCCTATGGCGTTTCGAAGAAAGTTTACTTGAATCACACGAGAGGACTTTGTATGGTTTGAGGCCAAGGTTAAATCGTGGAGGGTTATAAATCCTACAAATCAATCAAGGCGTATGGTATTGAGAGATATTGTATCAGTGCATCCAGAGGTGTATTTTGATGAACAAGTTTGTGCTTCAGCCTGTGTTTGCATGATTTTGTTCTTTATGAATTCCTAAATTCCAAGAACCATTGTAAAAGGGGAATTACTTACCAAATCTACATTTTTAAATTTTCAAAGCTAACCTCTACCATTCAGTTTTTCAACTCCTGATTCCCTTGAATCTGAAAATCAAGGAAGAAAAGGAAAAAAAAACACTACCTCCCTCCCAACTCATCTCCTCCTTCCTCGTCCCTCCTCCTCCTCTCTCAATCCTCCCACCTCCTCGAATCCTCTCCCATCACCCCGCTCCCCCCTCACTAGATCTTCAACCTAAAGCCAAGATACCTATAACCTCAAAAAACTTTCAAGAGGCTCTGTTTATTGTGGCTAATTATGGTTACCATGCCTCAGGAAGAACACATTGTAATTTAAGGAGCAGAGCTGACATTTACCAAGTTGATACCTGAGGTCATGGATTACATATAGGAGGATTATATTTGCTGGATTTGAGAGATGATCAGGTCCGGGATTTCAAGTCATTAAGAGGAAACATGGGTAGAGAGAAAAGAATGATCTCAGCTGACTGGAGAATCTAAGACTGGGTGTCATGGTATAAAAAACGGAACCAGTCCTTTTAAGGAATGAATTGTGAGACATTTTTATACTCCGTGAGGTGGAAGATTGGCGCTCTCTTTAGGCAGCAGTTGATGCTAGATCAATTTTTGGCTGAAAACAGAGTTTGACAAAATGATTGAAAGTAATGGGGTTAGATCTGGCTCAGCCATTGTGTCACTGAATAACCGTATTTGAAAGTGCTTTAAAATTGAAATAAAAACAAGAAAGAATGATTATGGTGAGTGCACTGGACTCATTTAAGAAATTGCTCGGTGCTTTAGAAGCAAATGTTTGGTATCTTGGAAGAATGAGATGGTCTGTTCAGAAGGATTTCTTCATCTGAAGTATATCCTATCTATTAGTACAGTAAAAGTAAACCAAAAGATTGTTGCTGGGTATGGAAGGTTTGAGTTTAATAAAAGCCTAGATAGGCTGGGACTATTTTCTCTGGAGCATAAGAGGCTGAGAGGTAATCTGATAGAAGTTTATAAAATCATGAGAGGTATAGACAGAGTTGATGGTAGTTGTATTTTGCCTAAGATGGGGAATTTCAAGGCTAGGCAGCACATACTTAGGGTGAGAGGAGAGAGATTTTAAAAAGACATAAGAGGCAAATTTTTTACACAGAGGATGGTTCATGTGTGAAATGAACTTTCTGAGGAAGTGATAGATGCAAGTACAATTACAATGTTTAAAAGATGTTTGGATGGATGCATGAATAGGGAAGGTTTGGAGGGATATGAGCCAGGAGCAGGCAGGTGGGACTAGTTTAGTTTGGGATTATGTTTGGCATGGACTGGTTGGACCGAAGGGTCTGTTTCTGTGCTGTATGACTCTCTGACTATGACTCTATCATAGAACAGCACAAAAACATTTGCAAACCCACAGGAATTTCCAATTTGATTATAATCTAGATTGCTGCAATTATTTCTCTACAGAATTGTTCAGAGCAACACGGCTGATCTTTGATTATTTTCTTTTCTTCAGACAAACTGGCCTCAAGAAAATTACATCGTTTGCAATCAAAATAGCAACTATGGATTAAGAGTGCTATAAGTTTGGCAATATTGACAAATGTAATGAAGAAATGTTGGACAGAAGACTGGTACGGATGTACTGATGATTTGAACTGGAACGAACATTTCCGTTTGCTTGAGTGAAAGAAAGTTAAATATTAGTACTTAGATTTTCATATCAGTTTGCTCAAACGTTTATTACACTGAAAAGGAACTCAAATCCCACTTTTCACATTGGCTCATATTGCTGTTGGTTGTTGGCATGGTTTGATCTTTGAGCTATCTGAGAGAAGCTATTGGATTTTAGTTTACTAAAGCTAAGCTAGTTCCAAACTCGCTGTCTCATACCCATTGGAAATTCAATATTCCGGAAGTTGAAGTGACGTGGTGTCAAATTCTTCCTGACAATGCTCCTGTGAAGTGCAATGGGATGCTTCAATCTAATAAAACTACTATATGAGTGAACATTATTAAGATTCTTCCATATAACCATGAACAAGCTGATCAAAACACAATTCCAGTATTGGCTTTGAAAATTCCAAACTGCTGATGAACTGAGAGGACTCCTCTCATGTTCTCAGACCTTCTGATGTCTGTCTGTGTGTATGGGTGTGTCTTTATAACGTCCATCAGAGTCATTCAGTACTAACACGAAAATTGGGAGAGTGAGAAAAGTGAGAAAAAGTTGTCAAAGGATGCAGCAGGATATAGATCTGTTGGAAAGGCAGAATAATGACAGATGGACTTTAATCTGGATAAGTATAAGGTAATGCATTTTTGCAAGTCAAATGCAATGGGAAAGTATTTGGTAAATAACAAGGTCCTTCTATGCAGAGAGATATTCGGGGGCAAGTTTATAGATCCCTGAAAGTTGGAACACAAGTGGATAAGGTAGAAAGGAAGACTTACAAATGCTTGCCTTCATTGGTTGGAGTATTCAAGATAAAAGTTGGTAAGTCATGTTGCAGCTTTCAAACTTTAATTGGGCCAAGTTTGGAGCATCATGTGCAGTTCTGCTTGACATACTATCGGGAGGAATGTGGATGCTTTGGAGAAGTTGCATTAGAGTTTTACCAGGTTATTGCCTGGATTGGAGTGTATTAGCCATAAGGAGAGGTTGGACAAACTTGGATTGTTTTTGCTAGTGTGTCAGAAGTTGAGGGGCGACCTGATAAAGTGAATGAGAAGCATAAATTGTCTGAATAGTTGGAGTCTTTTGCTGAGGGGAAGGTTCAAAGGAGATGTGCAAGACAAGTCTTTGGAACAGAGGATGGTAGGTGTCTGGAACATGTAGAAGCAGATATGATACCAATGTTTAAGAGGCATTTAGACAAACACATGAACAGGGAGCGAATAGAGGGAGTCAGACTATACGTAGGCAAATGGGATTAGTTTAGGATAGCATCATGGTTGGCACATTCATCGTTGATAAATGGCCTATTCCTGTGCGTCGAGAGTGTGGTGCTGGAAAAGCACAGCAGGTCAGGCAGCATCCAAGGAGGAGGAGAATCGACATTTTGGGCAAAAGCTCCTCATCAGGAATGAGGATTGAGAGCCAAGGGGATGGTGAGATAAATGGGAGAGGGGTAGGGCTGGGGGGAAGGTAGCTGAGAGTGCAATAGGTAGATGAAGGTGGGGGTAAAGGTGATAGGTCGGAGAGGAGGGAATGGTCTTTAGGAAAGCGGATGGGGTGGGGAGGGAAGTATACCTGTGGTGGTGGGGTCTGTTTGTAGGTGGCAGAAATAGCTGAGGATGAATCGATGTATATGGAGGTTGGTGAGGTGGAAGGTGAGGATCAGGGTGTTTCTTACTTGCTGTGGCTGGAGAGATGGAGATCAAGGGTGGAGGTGTGGGAAGTGGGTGAGATGCACTGGAGGGCATCATCGACTATGTGGGAGGGGAGAAAATTGAAGTTTTTGAAGAAGGAGGCCATCTGGTGTGTTTTGTGGTAGAACTAGGAGCAGATGCGATGGAGGTAGAAGTATTGGGAATAAGCGATAGTGTTTTCACAGGAGGCGGGGTGGAAGGAGGTGTAGTCCAGGTGGTTGTTGGAGTCTGTTGGTTTGTAGCAAATGTCTGTGTTGAATCAGTCACCATTGATGGAGATGGAGATGGAGATGAAGGGGAGGGAAGTGTCCAAGGTTGTTCAGGTGAGCTTGAGTTTGGGATGGAATGTGTTGGTGAAGTTGATGAACTGTTCAACCTCCTTGTGGGAGCATGAGGTGGCACTGATACAATCATCAATGTAGCGGAGGAAAAGGTGGGGAATGGCTTGGAGACCCTTGTCACAGCAGATTGAGGTGTATGGGGACTGGATATCCATGGTGAAAACGAGACATTGGGGACAGTGAATTGAAAGTCTTGAAGGAGGTGCAGGAGGTGGAGGACAGTACTGTACTGTACTGTTCCTGTGCTGTACTGTTCTCTGTTCTAATCCTCACAATAACAAATTAAGACTTGTAGGATAAGCTTTAAAATTCATTGACATTTCAGCTCTTCAGAATAATGCAAAATGATATTTGACTCCCTGATCAATACTCAACCCTCCCAAACATTCTTTACTTGAATTCACCAGAAGAGTAAAATACATACGGGTTATAATCAATAGTGATTCCATATTGGCTAGTTTATAGCACTGATGGATGCTAAAATTGCTGCAATTTTCAAATCCAAAAACCTTAATGTGGAAATGCCAATAACTGTGAGGAAGATTGCTTACCTATCCTCCAATAAGAATGGGGACATTTTCAACTTAATCACCTGAATGGTCATTAACCATTTCGGTTTGTGGAATCTTAATGACTGCAAATTGGCTGCTTTACATTTTCCAGAATAGAATCTGGACTTCAACCAGTATTTTTAGCACATATAAAGGGAATAAATTAAGAGTGGCCCAAGTGATGTATAGAATGTGTAGAGAGGAATTTAGGAAAGAGTTTAGGAGAGCAATAAGAAGGCACTGTAAACATCACTTTTGTCTGCATCTAATTTATTTGCTTACTTACTGAGACTTGTTTTACACATACAATGAGATGTGTAAAGGTGCAATGGAGGTGGAGGAATTGGGAATAAGTGATAGCATTTTTACAGGAGACGGGGTGGAAGGAGGTGTAGTCCAGGGTGGCTGTGATATATACATGCAATTCTAAGAAAGCAATCCTTCCCTCTATTTTCCCGAATAACCTTATTTTCTTTAATTCAAGATGCTTACTCTGTCATATGCCTAAGTTCCCCATTGACTTAGCCAAGGTTGACCCTGCTATTTCTTCTGTCTGCCCTGTCCCTATATGCCATGTCATCCCAGTACGTACTCCTTCCCTAGCTGGTTCATCTGCTCTTTTATTTCCAGTTGGTGTGGTCTTACAGTGGGGTTTAACTTTCTCTAGAATGTAATTACTGTCTACGGCTGCTTTGTATATGCAACACGACAACAGAACGGAAGGGGAAGGGTTTGTCATTGGCTGATGCCATTCCTTGTGCTTCCCAGACAGGAAGGAATTCCGTGAGTCTGTTGCAAGTATATATGCTGCCCTTTTCCTGAAAACCCTAGTTGTTTTACCTCTAAGGCTACAGCTGCCCAGTTCCACTCCTCATGTTCCCTTATTGGCAGGTAGTTTGACTTTGGGTCTTTCATATGAACACCAAGTCCTGTAGACCATTGGCCTTCTACTACATAAGAAGAATGGTCAATAAAAACTATTAGAATTTCCCTGTCAACCCCTTTTCAATTTTGGTTCAAAAGGACTCATTTGGGTTCTAGGTATCAAAACTGAACATCCATGCAGCTGGTTGTTATATAGTGGGTTGGCAGCTAACCATGGTTTGCTTTGGAGACAAAGGGTAGTGAGTCCCCTTCCCTGGAGGGTCCACTGGGCATTGTGATTTTGGCTGGCACTGCCTTATACAGCCATCGAGGAGGAGTTATTTGGATGAATGTTTGGTGAAAAGGCATTGTGGACTCAAACCCACTGTGTATATAAAATATTGACTGCCCAAAAAATGGCCAGCAAATGCTTTTTGCTTTGTGTGTAAGCTTGTTCCAGGTGAGAAGTAACAGCAAGGCATTGATCCAACTATTGGTGCCTCTCCTGTAATTGGATCATGGATAGCAAGAGGGGTGATGCCATCACTTCTAGGGAAAAGGGCACAGATGGCAGATGGTCTGGAAGGCAGGGGCTGATGCTAAGGCTGTGTTGAGGTGGGTGAACATGGTAGCGTGCTCATCATGTTAGTGCCATGGTACATCCATGTTGAGGAGTCAGCAGGGAGGGGTAACTAAGACTGCAAAGTTGTCAATATGGTTTCTACAGTAGCCTAAGATAGTCAAAAATAGCCTGAGGTCTTTGTGATCACTTAGCAGGGACACGTTTTGGACCATTGAGTATTGGCGTTGGGACATCATGTTGAGATTGTAGAGGATGTTAGTGAAGTTTCTTCTGGAGTACAGTGTCCAGTTCTGGTTGTCCTGTTTATAGGAAGGACGTTATTAAACTGGAGAAGGTTCAGAAAAGATTTACAAGGATGTTCCCAAAATGGAGCGTTTGAGTTATAAGGAGAGATTGGGATTTTTTAAACTGGAGTGTGGGAGGTTGAGGGATGATGTTCCTAAGGTTTATAAAATCATGGCAGGCATAATAAGATGAATGGCAGGTGTATTTTCTCTAGGATGGGGGATTTCAAGACTCGGGGGCATGTTTTTAAGGTGAGAGGAGAAATATTTAAGAAAGACACAAGGGGCAATCTGTTTTTATACAGAGAATGTGTGGCTTGAAGAAGTAGTAGATGTGTGCAAACTTACAACTTTTATAAGCCGTTCAGATAAGTAAATCAATAGGAAATATTTGGAGGGTATGGGTCAAGTGCAGGAGGATGGGACTAGTTTAATTTGGGGTTATGGTCAGCATGGACTGTTTGGGCTGAAATGTCTGTGTTCGCGCGGTATGACTCTATGACTCTATGATAATGAGGCTCCAGGAATCATTGTGATGAAGTGGCTCCTTTAACAAGGTTATACTGTCCTTGGCTTTTTTTCTTCCAGAGGTCGTAAACAACAGACTCTGAAAGGTTTGGGGATTGAAGGGTTTTAGAGCCAATTTTATAATAGCTAACAGCTATTAACTCAGGAAGAAGACTTTCAAGTAAAAAAAAACACTTGTACAAAGAAAGGGGAGTGACCAGTTCTCCCAGCTCAGCTTTACTCTAGTTTGGATTTTTTAGCAGAATAGTGGAAAAGCTGCTGGACCCACAGAAGCAGGTCCAGGCTGGTCCTCTCTCTTTGACTTCTCTGCTGTAACTCCCTGTGTTTGATTTTACCTTTTGTGCCAAGGGGTGTTTTTGGAGATTGTTGCACATGTTTGGAACAGCATCATTAAGTTGGGCTGATCTGTTGGGTTTTCGGAATGGTTAAGATATTTGGTATTCTGTTTTCTGTTATTTGTGTTTCACTCAGTAATCTTGTAAATAAATTCTGTTTTGTTTAAAGCTAAGTGGTTTGACCAGCTGGTTCTCTCCTGGAATATCCATTTTACACCTGCTCAAAAGAATGAGCAAAGTTAGGGTCTGGGCTACCTTCTTGACATGTTTTGAGAAGGTCTGACCTGGTCCATGACACCATCTTGTTTCCGAATGGATCAGATAAAGCTGTTGTTTGTGGAAGTGATAAGCCACAACAGTCCCTGGCTAACTCAGTTTCTGCTTGTTTTGAAAATGTGCCTGGGGACACAGGGCCGGTTCCTTTCTATCAGCATCTCCCACCATTTTCCCACAGTCATATATACATCAACCAAGCACTGATTGACTCAGCTGCATGATCATTCTAATTTTCCAGTCATCTGTCATGTTGCCTGGCTTGACCCATAAGGATTCATTACAGCAGTGCCGGTCTATATAGCTTCCCATTTGGAGCACCGATCTTGCATGTTGTGACATCCTTAAATTGCTAACTGAGTCCCAAGGCAGTCCTGACTTCTGCATATAATCTGTTTGAAAGATATGATCTCCTTCCTGTCCCAAGTGTAGTAAAATAACTTGATGAGAAACAATAAGTTTTCCAGTTTTTATGACAATTGACCCTGTCTCCAACCCTTGTGTGGATTGACCTGTAAATCTGCTCAACATTTTGGAGTTGCAGATTTGACAGGACCTATCATATAAATTGCTCTGATTAATAAGGATGCAGGAGACCCCCCCCCCCCAGGGTGCTGTAATATTGTAACCCAGTGGTCTCCAACTGAGCAAGTGACAATCGGGCTACTCACAAAATCCTATATGATCTGGCAAAGCCATTTCATTAAGCCCTGCTCCAGTCACTATTTTGCTGCTCTGAGTCCCTGACTCTAATGTCCCTCCCTGTCTCTCTTTCTCTCACTCTGTTCTACTCTGTAGGTCTCTGCAAGGAGTGGCTCCTTGCCACTCTTTATAGCTTGTGATGAATATGAGAATGGACTGTGTTTGGGGTCTGGATTCCACTGAATTCCTTTTCCAGTTTCTCTAAGTCTGAGCCATGTCAGTCACCCTTTTGACACTGATCTTAGCCCCTTTCCAAAGCTTGACTCTTGAGTTACTCATGCCTCTTCTCAACTCCTAACATTTGTTTGTTCTACTCGCCAGACAATCGGCTGTTGACCTGTTTACAGGTCGATTAGTCCAGCTCCTCATTCGTTCTTGGCCTTTACGTGAGTCAGCTGTCCTCCTAACAACTGGCTGAAGAGGAAACGACCAAGTGAAAAAGACACAAAACCACAGGTTTATAGTTCACACCCGGAGCTTTATAAATCACTTCTGCTTGAGGCACTTTGGGCACCAGAAATGTAAGCATCAGTTTCATGTGTGTCTGACTAACTTGCTTACTGGGACTTGTTTTACACTAATCATGAGCTGTGGCTTACCATGAGACATGATTTATTGTTGTTGGAACACAAGATATATACATGCAATTCTAAGAAACCAACTTTTCCCTCTATTTTCCCAAGTAACATTATTGTACTTAAATATGTACACATTGGTCACATATGTCGACATTGTGACATGGTGACCAACATGCAGATATCCAACAACAGTTTGATACAGCAGCATAATTAACAATTCTGTTACTCCATGTGAATGAGCTTCTGTCCCAATAAGAGGTGTTATGAAAGGCCGTATTGGGTATTGTAATTTCAAATTGGGTTTTGATTGAACCAATCCTAGGAGCTGCGCTGTCTTAAAAATAGTTCGACCAAAACTCCAATTTATTGTTCCATCTGAAAAATCACAGCATTGCCTTGTCAACACATATTCAATATAGTCAAACAAGGTTTGCATATCCGTCTGGCCTGAACCAATCTGTCAGTGAATTCATAGAATCCCTACTGTGTGGAAATAGGCCATTCAGCCCAACAAGTCCACATCAACATTCCAAACAGCATCCCACTCATACCCATTCCTCTACCTAATCCATGTAACTCTGCACATCCCACAGCTAATACATCTAACCTACACATACCCTGATCACTATAGGCAATTTAGTATGGCCAACCCACCTAACCTGCATATCTTTGGATTGTGGGAAGAAACCAGAGCGTCCAGAGAAAAACCACGCAGACACAGGGAAAACATGCAAACTCCAACAGACAATCGCTTGAGATTGGAATTGAACCCGGGTTCCTTGTGCCGTGAAGCAGCAGTATTAGCCACTGAGCCACTGCAGTTCTGTAATTCAGCAAGCTTCCTGGCATAATACTTTGGTTCCCTTCCCAGCATGCCATTCAGTAGGCCAATTTTTCCAGGATGTTGTTCAATTGGCCAATGTTGCTTTTAGTGTCGCATAAGAGTTGTTATTTTATTTCAAAGGGACACTCCATTTCTTACAGCGCGAACGAAACACTAGTGGGTAAGATTAGTGAGAATCCCAATTTATTCATTAAGTATATTAAAGGGAAGAAGATAACTGGGGCCAGAGAAGGACTCATTAGGGACAAATCTGTGTGTGGAGATGGAGGATGTCAGAAGGGTGCTAAATGAGTATTGCATTTCTGTCTTTATTAGGGAAAAGGAGGCTGTAGGTATAGAATTCAGAGAGTGGGGCTGTGACGGTTTTGAACAGATCAACATATGGAGTGAAGAAGTGTATGAGATTTTGGCAAGTTTAGCAGTGGATGAATCCCCAGGTCTGAATGAGTTGTATCCTATGGACCTGTGAGAGGTAAGGGAGGAAATTACAGGGGCTCTGACCCAAATTTTTGATTCCTGTCTGGCCATGCTGAAGGACAGCTAATATGGTTCCACTTTTCAAGAATGAAAGGAGGGATAAACCAGGGAATTAGAAATCAGTGAGTCTCCCATCAGTAATAGGGAAACTATTGAAGGAAATTGCAAAGGAGAAAACAAATCTCGATTTGAAGAGGCAAAGCTTGATCAGGGAAAGTCAGTACAACTTTATCAAAGGGAGGTCAGAGCTAACATATTTAATGAATTTTTCAAGGGGAGTAATCAACTGTGGAGATAAGAGTAGTGCAGCTGATGTCGTTAATATGGATCTCAGCAAAGCCTTTTACAAGGTCTCACATGAAACACTAATAAAGAAGGTAAAAGCATATGGGATCCAGAGCAAATCAACAAGATAGATCTAAAATTGGTTTAGTAGTATGGAGGGTGGTGTTAGAAGACTGTTTATATGTCTGGAGGCTGATGCCCAGTAGCATACCACAGGGATCATTGCTGTGTGCCTTACTGCTTATAATATATATGATATATAAATGACATGAATAAGAATGTGAGGTAGGTGGCAGGTGGTGGGATGGTAAGTAAGTTTGCAGATGACACAATGATTGACCAGGCCGTTCATAGTAAGGAAGAAGCTCTTGGATTAACAGGAAAATATAGATGGGTTGGTCAGATGGACAGATCAGCAGCAGATGGACTTCAACCCTGATAAATGTGAGGTGATTCACTTTGGAAGAAGTGACAAGACAAAGGAGTGCTCAATAAATGGCTAGACATTAGGAAGCTTTAGGGAATAGAAGGATCATGGGGTACATGCCCACAGATCTCTGAAAGTAGCAGGACAAGTTAGTCGTGTGGTTAAGAAGGCATAAGGGACATTTGTCTTTACCAGTCCTGGCATAGATTATGAGAGCAGGGATATTATGTTCAAGTTGTACAAAACCTTAGTTAGGCCACAGTTGGAGTACTGCACCCATTTCTAGTCACCACACTATAAGAAGGACATCCTTGCACTGGAGGGGTTTCAAAGGAAATTCACCAGGATGTTGCTTGGATTGTCTGTGTATCTTTTGGGATTTAGCAGCTGTTCAGAAAAGCAGTTTTCATAGCCCCATAAATTCATATGCATTAAAGGAAGGAAGAGAAGCTCTTTTTGACACAGTGTTCAAAACAGACATTTAACAAGCACAATTTGGGAATCTGGGAGAAGTGTTGATGAGGTGAAAAAATTCTTGGAACATTAAAGCCTGATGAATGTTGCTATAGAGCCAAAAGCAATGGGTTCTACTGAGAAGCAACAAAGACATTATGTAGCTAGAGGGAAGATCTGCATAGATGAGACCTTGATGAGGTAATGCATGAGAAATCGACATCTTTAATGAACAATATTTAGAAAGCTTTCCAGCAACATGTTTCAGATTTGAGGGAGCTATCCAATAATATACTATTGCTGCAATCTTCATACGATAGAAATTTACTGAAAGGAAGTTGAAGCAAAATTGACAGTATCATACAGGCTTGAAGTTTTAGACAGCTACATATTTCATTTTTGTTTAACAAGAAAGTGGGTCATCATTTGTAAGTCAACGAAGTCTTGTCAATGTAATATTATTTCTACGACTGAAAGGAAAAGATACAAAATGCTGTTAAAGTAACTTGGTTACAGCAGTAAAAGAACGGTACAGCGAACAAGAGGGAAATCCATTGACTAGAAAACAAACACAGGGATTAGCAACTTCAGAATGATTGCATGGCTATTTACTCAGAAAATATTTCGAGGTGCTTTTGGGACAGTGATTGTATCCTTACCTCTGAATCTGGAGAGCTGGGTTCAAGTCCCACTTGTTCCAGCCTGAACAACAACAACTCTGAACAGGTTTGATTAGCAATTATAGAACACACTTGGGTATTGTACTGAGATAGTATATTTAATGTGAGTAAACTAAGAAGAGCATTTCTCAGAACCAACAGATGACAGCAATCAGAATTCTGAGCCAGCAACATTAAAGGAATGTGGAGATACATTTCAAAAACAGGATGGTGGTGGCTTGGAGGAGAACTTTTAGGTGGTGATGTTCATTTGTATCTGCTGCTCTTGTCCTTCGTGTAATAAAGGATAGCATTCTATTATACTTCTTAATTAATTACTGTACCTGCTGAATCATGTACAAGAACACTTGGATCCCTGTGCATTACAGAATTCTACAGGTTCTCTATTTAACTCACACTCTGAATTTTATTTACCCTGACAAAATGAATTACATCACATTTTCAACATTATACTCCCACATTAAATTTTTGCCCACTCACTCAACCTACCTGCAGCCTTTTGTTGCACTTTTATATCCTCTTTAATATACATATTACTATCTACAAATCTGACAATTGAACGACCATAAGCTCCCCTTATCTAAATCATTGTTATAAATTGAGAAGGTGTAAGGCCTCCATCACAGATCCCTGCAGATTCCACCCATCACATCCTGCTAATCAGAAACAGATTCAGTTACACTTAGATTCCCTTGTCCACTAGTCACCCAATCCTTTATTAATGCTAAAATGTTACTCCCTATGCCATGATCTTCTACACCGTACAATAACCTTTTGTATGGCACTTTGTGAATTTTTTTCTGGAAATTCAACTACAGTGCACCCATCAGGCAGGTTACTCATTCCAAGAACTCTATTAAGTTGGGTTCAACACAATTTACTTTCCACAAAATGGTTCAAATCTTTCCTATTAACCCTGCGTTTTTTTTCTCAGGACCCAGCTGGAAACTGCTTAATGAATGATTCTAACGCCTCCCTTGACAGATGTCAAGCTAACTTGCTGTTAGTTTCCTGTTTACTGCATCCCTCTTTTCTTAAATAGATGAATTATGTTTGCTGTCTTCCAATCTAATCGAATCTTTCCAGAAGTGATTGAATTTTGAAAAAGTAACAACAACGGATTTACAACCTCATTAACCATCAAACCTGAGGGTGAAATCTATCAAGATCCTAGGGACTTGATAGCTTACAACCTTTTCAATTTGCTTCGATCAGTTTGAGTGAAATTACAATCACTGTATTCCCAGTGATCGTAATTTCAACAAATTCTCTGATCCTTTCCCGTCCTGATAGATACCAATTACCTAAACATTTTTTGAAAATGTAACATAATTGAAACTCTCCAGCCCTTTCTAGGCACCTACAATCTTATTGCACCAACTTAATTTCACGGGACTCTAGATTCAGCTCATCATATTTCTGCCAGCTTTTTGAAATAGCCACCCAATGAATCCCACATTCCTGTTTTTTCTCCTTCACCCTTTAAGTTTCTCCTGTTCTATATTTGAGAAAATCACTGTTGAAGGTTTCTCTTGAATCCGTTTCTACCACCCCCTCATGAAGTACATTCTTGACCATTCTAACTTGCTGCATGGAAACAAATTGTCCTCATCGTCTCTTGTTTCTTTTGCCAGCTATTTTAACTCACTGGGGTTATCTACCATATGTCTTTTCTCTCAATTCTTGTTTATTCAAAATCACGAGTGGCTGAACAGAATAGTTAGTGAAAGCGGTTCCCACTTTTAAAAGGAGAAAGACTGAGAAGGCATAGATTTAAAGTGATGTGCAAATGAAGTAGGAATGATGGAGGGAAACCTTTTCACTCATTGACTAGCAAGGGTAGGGAATGCATTGTCTGGAAATGTGGTGGAGGCGGATTCAATTGAGATATACACAAGGGTATTGAATGCTTAGTTGGACAGAAATAGTGTGGAGAGGTATGGGAAAAGGCAATAGGTTGGCACCAGGAAATAAAACTGGTACAGGCAGAATAGGCCAACTTCTATGATATTACAATTCAGTGATTCCAGTTTTTAAGTGGAAAGTAAAGAATTACTTGAATATTTTGGACTTCATACACGATCTAATTAAATCAACCCCATACTCTAATTGATTTGGACAGCAACTACACACTACTTTGTGTAATAATCTATTGTGATATACACAAGATAACAGTGTTATTACCTTTGTCAGATGTGTGTGCACTTGTGCATATTCATAGGATAGGGTCTCTTCTGATAAGATTATAAATTAATTGCAATATCTGAAAATAATTTCATATAGACAAATGTGTCGATTGATTGGCGGGGAGCCCAATTTAATGGGTGAAGCTGGCAGGATGGACTCGATCAGAAAATTGGCAGGAAAAACGGTATCAAGCAAAGGACTACCTTCAAAGAGCAAATGAAATGGGTATAGTCAAGGAATATTCCTCTAAAAGAGAAAGGTAAGTTACACTTCGATGATTTGATCTTTGCTGGATTATGTGTCCAGTTCTGCAAGCCACAATTTGGCGACGGTGTCAAGGCATTAAGAGAATGTAGAAAAATTTCACAAAATTAGTTCCTAAGGTTGGAATTGTTCTCACTGGAGAAGGGAAGGCTGAGAGGAGATTTATTGGAGGTGTTCAAAATCATGAGAGATTTGGACAGACAGGGAGAAACAATTCCCAATAGTGAGAGGATCAAGAATGATAAAGCGCAGATTTAATGGAATTGGTGAAGATGTTTTGCTAACATGTGGAAACGTGTTGATACAGTGAGTCGATAGGATCTGTAGTACACAGCCTGAGAGTATGGTGAACGCAAATTCAATCAAATCATTCAAGATGAAGTTATCTGTAAAGGAATGATCAACACCAAGGGGAAAAGGCAGGGAATAGCATGAGTTAAATTGCTCCCTGTGGTGAACCAGCTCATGGTAACTCCTGCCTTGTGTTATGAAGATGTGTGTACTGTACCTTTAAGAGAGTAAAAGCTAGCAGTGACAGCACCAAGTGTTCTCAATAAGACACAGGGTAACACATGTTCCAGCTACTGGGGCAGCTAGTTGCCTGAAGACAACAAAACAGATTCAAATTAGGCCAATAAGTTTAAATTATATCCCGAAAAATACCAAATTCCAATCAAGTTTGAATTGAGTGTATTGACAATCTTAAAAGCCAATGACACAGCCTGATGCTTTGGGGTATATTGAACAGTTGAGAGGACAACTGCCAAGCTGCCAGCATGTAAAGACTGTCTGAAAACTACCTCTCTTAAAAGGTTCCTTTATCAATCAGTAACCTGTGAAGCAGATTCCCCAAAAAAAAGAAAGGATGACTGGAACACAGAGAAAACCGAAAGCTGCCTGGTTTTGGGATAAGAAGTTTTGTTTTGTAAATCGTAATCAGCAGTGTTATCAGACTAGTATTGTAGAAGGGAAGGTAAAAGATAAGTTAGAGAGGAGTTGTAAATGGTTGTTAGCTAATTATTCTCTGTTATACTTTAAGAATCGAGATTCTTCTGTATCTCATTGTTCTGAAGTGAAGTGCATCATTTATATAAATTGTAAACAAGGGGGAAAGCTATGAACACTGAAATGTTTTCATACATATGCCACTTGGGTAATGGTGATGGCATATGATCAAGCTCCAACCACTGTGGTTACTGCAAATACTTCACAGTTAGACTCCTTGGCCACGTACAATGCTGGATTACATCCTTCAAAAGTAGTTTCAGTGAATTTTGAAGGGCACAGAGGGTTCTCACAGGAGGTTTTAATGTTGATTAAGTGACTATGAACATTTTGCAACTTAGTAAATAAGCTTGCATGCAACTGAAAAGCATAAGCTGTCGGCGAAGGCTTATTTTTGTCTAAAAAGATTGAAGATCTGTAGGTGCTGGTTTCAATATGGTGCATTTTAGAAAATATGAGAAAAGAACAAAAGAGAAGTATAGCACAGGAGAGGCTACATCGATGATCATTCCCTAACTAAACTAAAAAGCAAACCTGCCCTTTTTCGGTCCATATCCCTATATTCCCTCCCAATTCTTGTAACTATCCAGAAGCCTGTTAAATGTTGCCAACGTACCTGCTTCCACCACCTCATCTGGCAGTGTCTTCCAGACTCCTACCATTCTCTGCATGAAAAACTTCCCTCACACATCTCTCTTAAACTTTCCCCTCACATCTTGAACCTATGCCCCCTTCTAATTGAAACTTCAAATATGGGAAAGAGCCTCTGACTACTCACCCTATCCATGCCTCTCATAATGTCGTAGACCTCTATCAGGTCTGCTCTCAGCTGCTATCTTGCCAGTGAAAACAATCCTAGTATTTTTAACCTTTCCTCATAGCCAATGCTCTTGAGACCAGGCAACAAGTATACCTAAGAGGGAAATCAGGAGGCAAAAAGAGGACGTGAGATAACTTTGGCAAAACGTGTTCAGCAGAATCCAAAGGGTTTTTACAAATACATTAAGGACAAAAGGGTAACTAGGGAGAGAGTAGGGCCCCTCAAAAATCAGCAAGGCGGTCTTTGTGTGGAGCCACAGGCGATGGGTGAGATACTAAACAAGAATTTTCATCAGTGTTTACTGTGGAGAAGAACATGGAAGATATAGAATGTGGGGAAATAGATGGCAATGTCTTGAAAAATGTCCATGTTACAGAGAAGGAAGTGCTGGATATCTTAAAACACACAAAAGTGAATAAATCCCCAGGACATAATCAGGTGTACCCAAGAACTCTGTGGGAAGCTATGGAAGTGATTGCTGGACCCCTTGCTGAGATATTTGTCTCATCAATAGTTACAGGTGAGGTGCCGCAAGACTGGAGGTTGGCTAACGTGGTGCCACTGTTTAAGAAAGGTAGTAAGGACAAGCCAGGGAACAATAGACCAATGAGCCTGATGTTGGTGGTGGGCAAGTTGTTGGAGAGAATTCTGAGGGACAGGATGTGCACATAGTTGGATAGGCAAAGACTGATTATGGATAGTCAACATGGCTTTGTGCGTGGGAAATCATGTCTCACAAACTTGATTGAGCTGTTTGAAGAATAGGAAAGAAGATTGATGAGGGCCGAGTGGTGGACGTGATCTATATGGATGATCGACAAGGTTCCCCATGGGAGACTGGTTAGCAAGGTTAGATCTCACGGAATACAGGGAGAACTAGCCATTTGGATACAGAAAAGGCTCAACGGTAGAAGACAGAGGGTGATGGTGGAGGGTTGTATTTCAGACTGTGACCAGTGGAGTGACACAAGGATCGGTGCTGGGTCCTCTACTTTTTGTCATTTACATAAATGATTTGGATGCGAGCATAAGAGGTACAGTTAGGAAGTTTGCAGATGACACCAAAATTGGAGGTGTAGTGGACAGTGAAGAAGGTTACCTCAGTTTATAACAGGATCTTGATCAGATGAGCCAATGTGCTGAGAAGTAGCAGATGGAATTTAATTTAGATACATGCAAGGTGCTGCATTTTGGAAAAGCTAATTTTACACACTTAATGGTATGATCCTAGGGAGTGATGCTGAACAAAGAGAACTTGGAGTGCAGGTTCATAGCTTCTTGAAAGTGGATTTGCACGTACACAGGATAGTGAAGAAGGCACTGGGTATGTGTCCCTTTGTTGGTCAGCGTATTGAGTACAGGAGTTGGGAGGTCATGTTGCAACTGTACAAGATGTTGGTTAGGCCACTTTTGGAACACTGTGTGCAATTCTGATCTCCTTCTTGTCAGAAACATGTTATGAAACTTGAAAGGGTTCAGAAAAGATTTACAAGAATATTGCCAGGTGTGGAAGATTTGACCGATAGGGAGAGGTTGAATAAGCTGGGGCTGTTGGGGAGTCCAGAACTAGAGGGCATAGGTTTAGGGTGAGAGGGGAAAGATATAAAAGAGACGTAGGGGGAAACGTTTTCACGCAGAGGATGGTACATGTATGGAATGAGCTGACAGAGGAAGTGGTGGAGGCTAGTATGATTGCAACATTTAAAAAACATCTAGATGGGTTTATGAATAGGAAGGGTTTGGAGGGATATGGGCCGGGTGCTGGCAGATGGGACTAGATTGTGTTGGGATATCTGGTCGGCATGGACAAGTTGGACCTAAGGGACTGTTTCTGTGCTGTACATCTCTATGACGCTATGACTCTATGATATCCTTGTAAACCTTCTCTGCACTCTGTTCAAAATGTCCAGGTCCTTCTGGTAGCATGGCAACCAAAACTGCACACAATACTCTAAGTATGACCAAACAAGAGTTTTATATAGCTGCAACATAGCTTGCCAACTCTTGCCCTCCATGCCACAGCCAATGAAGGCAAACATGCCATAAGCCTTTGTAACAGAACTACCTTACAGAACCAAGTATTCTGAAATACAAAAATATAATGTAACATTTGCTCAAAGAACTTGATTAGCTGGTTGCCTGGAAACTAAAAAACAGATTCAAATTAGGCAGATCAGTTTACATTTAACCCCAAATATACCAAACTCCAATCCAGTTTGAATTTAGTATATTGACAAGTTTAAAAGCCAATGACATAATCCAATAGTTTAGGGGTATAAGGCCATGGAAAATTGAACAGTTGAGAGGGGAACTGCCAAGCCATCAGCGTGTAAAGGCTGTCTGAAAAATAGCTCTCTTAAAGGTACCTTTATCGATCAGAAACCTATGAAGCAGAATCCCCAAGAAGAAGAAAAAGTGACAGGAATACAGAGAAGAACCGAAAGCAGCCTCGTTTTAAGATAGGAAGTTTTGTTTTGTAAACCGTAATTGGGAGTTTTATCAGACTGGTATTATAGAAGAGAAGGTAAAAGATAGGTTAAAAAGGAGTTGTAAATAGTTGTTAGTTAACTATTCTCTGTTATACTTTAAGAAATAAAGCTGTTAATTTTTATTTTGACTAGTTCTTGGCCTATCCAATTTTCACAGAATACTGTATGGGATAAATCTTTTCTGTGTTCCTGGTTTTACATTAAGCAGGAAAGTTTACCCCATGTCGTCCACCTTCTTCATCACCATGGTCACCTGCGTTGCAACTTTTAGGGAACTGTGGACCTGCACAGTCAGATCCATCTACAGAGGAACCTTGATTATCCGAATGAGATGCACGGGCACCATTTCGTTCGGATAATTGATTATTCGGTTAATTGATTCAATGCCTCTCCTCTGGAGCTTGGAGTTTTCTGAAGTTTCCTTTCTCGCCGCTCTACTTGCCTTCCTCCTTACCTTTGTCTCAGGGTCTGCCCCTAACCCCGTCCCCCCAACTCCAGACCACCCTGTCCGTCCCTCCCTGGGGCAGCCGTACTGGTCACCAACAGTAAGACTGCTGCTGCTTTGGTGGTGGTGGTGGTGGTGGTGGGGGGGGTGGTGGGGAGGGGTGGGGGTGAGTCTTACAATAGTGCGCACACACACATACACACATCTTTTTACTACAATGCATTGTTTGGTATGTTCCACCTTTGCCCTGTACAGGACAATGTTGGAGAGTTTACCTGGGGAAAGGGGATTTAGGATACACCCCTGTGTAGAACTTCAGGGAAAGTGCATGGAGAGAGAGAGAGAGAGAGAGAGAGGGCGGGATGTCATTTGGAGACCTGCCTGGGCTCCCATCAATGTCTAGGACTGTTCTCAGCACCATTTCAGTTAGCTGAGTTCATTTTTGATCATTGTAAACAAAAGATGTGATAAGTGTTGAAACACCTCTTTGACGTTTCTATTGGGACCTTGAGATCTTCTTTGGATAATTTTGGATAATTGATATTCGAACAATCAACATTCCTCTGTATATGTTAATATTCCCAAGGGTTCTGCCATTTACAGTATAATTCACACCTAAATTTGATCCTCTAAACTGTATCACCTCACATGTGTCTGGATTTAAACTCCATCTGTCAATTCTATGTCCAAGTGGCCAATCTATGTATATCCTGTTGTATCCTTTCATAATTGTCAACACTATCAGCAACTCCACCAATCTTTGTGTCATCTGCAAATTTACTAATCAGACATTTTCCTCCAGATTATTTATATACACTACAAACAACAGAGGAGCTAAAATTGATCTCTGTGGAACACCACTAGTTACCAGTCTCCATTCTGTAAAACACCCTTCCACCGCTATCCTCTGTCTTCTATGACCAAGCCAGTCTTATATCCATCTAACCAGCCCACCAGAATTCCCATGTGATTTTAATTTTTGTACCAATTTGCCATATGGGCCTTTATCATATGCCTTACTCAAGTCCACATAAACTACATCCATAGCCCTTCCCTCATCAATTATCTTTGTCACCTCTTCCAAAGATTGAATCAGGTTGGTGAGACATGACCTTCCCAGTACAAAGCCAAGCTGCCTGTCACTAACTTGTCCATTTTCTTCCAAATGTGCATATATCTTATTCCTCAGTATCTTCTTCAGGAGCTGCAAGAAGGATAAAAGTATAACTCAGCTTATTGGAAATAAATGTTATTTTTCAGTCTAGAATAGATGCAGTTACACTTTGAAAAAAGTAGTCCCAATACTCTTCTTGTGATCAGCACTAATGTTCATGCCCATCATTGAATCTACAGGACAAAGCAGATGATTGAATTGGTACCCCATCGAACAGCTCGAACTTCAACTATCAACATGTGCCATTTACAGGATACACTGCAGCAACGTACTGAGACGCCTTCAGATGTACCTCTGATCCTGCAGCCTCCACCACATAAAAGGACAATGGCAACAGCTTTATGGGAACATTATCATATCCAATTTCAACCATCCGATGTCATGCACTGTCCTGACTTGGAACTAAGTTGCCGTTCCTCCACTATTGCTGGGTTACAATCCTGCAATTCTCTCCCTAACAGCGTTGTGACTGGATCCACATCAGATGGACTGCAGCAGTTTAAGAAGGTGGCTAACCATTCGTTAGGGCAGTTACAAATGGCCAATGTCAAATTCCCAAGACTGGAGTTATAAGTATTTTTGTTCAAACATGGTGGCCAGTGATCAGCTTTTGGTTTTGTTGGAAAGCTTTTTAATTCTCAAATTGGAACAATAGGTCATTCCTGAAGCTTGAAGCTTAAACACATGCTCAAGAACAGTTTCTTCCCTTCTGTTATTAGACTACTGAATTGACCTCTCTAACCTCAAATAATGTTGATTTTGCGAATGTTAATCCTGTTTTGTGCACCTCCTGTGCAGTTGTAATTTTGTTTGCCTTGCTCTGTTTGAGGCAAACTATGATCTGTATGTCCTTGTTTGCTATGATCTGCCTGTACTGGTTGCAAAACAAAACTTTTCATTGTACTTTGGTACATGTGACTACAACAAACCAAACCAAATCAAATTGCAGCAAGGTTGCTCAGTGGTTAGCACTGCTGCCTCACAGTACCACAGACCCAGGTTTGATTCCAGCCTGGGGCGACTGTCTGTGTGGAGTTTGCATATTCTCTCTGTGTCTGCATGGGTTTACTTCAGGTGCTCCAGTTTCTTCCCATAATCCAAAAGGTTAAGTGAATTGGCCATGCTAAATTGCCCATAGATGTGTAGGTTAGGGGCACTAGTCAGGGGTAAATATAGGGTTGGGGATTGGATCTGAGTAGGTCACTCTTCAGAGGATTAGCATGGACTTTTTGGGCTGAGGGGCCTGTTTCCACACTGTAGGGATTCTAATTTCTAAGGAAAAATGCTACGGAGATAAGTCACCACAAGAAGCTGCCAAAGAATTGCACATTTCTGTTTTCAATTCTTCATGTGAATTTGATATTGAAATCCTGTAACAGTTCATGTAGGTTGAGCTGAGAATGGAATTAATAAATATTATCTACTGTTATGCCATTGCCAATTTGACAAAAAAATCATTGTCTCACACTTGGGGACCCGCAGTAAGAATTTGTAAGCGAGTTTCGAAATTAGCTGGTGTTGATACTTTTAAACAAATCTTTCTCTGTTACATTACATTACAACAGTGACTGCACGTCAAAAGTATTTCATTAACTTTGAAGCACCTTGGGTCACCCAAAGGTCATGGAAGACACTCTAAATGCAAATTATGTTATAGATTACAATGATATCCATATGAAAAATGGTGAAAATAAATATTAGTGGTTCATGTTCTTTGAGAATTTGTGAAACATATGTGGTGTGACCTTCACATCCTCAATATGTGACCAGAGCAATATCACGAATTCAGTTCTAAAACCTATTTCATCCCTTCCATCATTGAAACTAGATTGGAAATTCCCATTTGCTTGCAAAAAGATCCTATTATCAGGAAACTGGAGAGTTCAATCTAGGTCCTGTCTGTTACTTCTTATAAATTACCAGTTAGTTTGATGCCTATCAATGCAGAATTTTGTTGTTGGAGTGCCACAGACATTCTGAGAAATGTGCTTGAATAAGAGGTTTTTATTTTAAGCAACATAGATATCAACATTGTTCAGAAGAAACTGGGGTGGAGGAAGCTCCTGTATGGTTGGATACAATTCCTGGAGAACACCCATTGGCAAGAGGAAGTATGGAGAAGGAGCCAAAGAGAGGAATGTCAGCAATTCCAAGGCCAACAATCAATCCCACTTCCCGAAACCTCCTATTAAGGTGTGTTCAGAGATGCGGCTCTTGGTTCAGGCTCATCAGCCTGCAAGGAGCCAAAGGAGCCATTAACAGTGGCGCAGAATTTCCTCCAGTGACCAGTGACACAGAATTTCCTTTGCGGACAGTGAATACTTGTTAGCGAGTGATCGCTGATGACAATGGGGTTTGTAGTTGCGAGACTTTCCTGTCCGGGTTTAGGTCTGTCTGTGCTGCAGTTGGAGCTCCTGAGCATATAGGTCAGGGCTTTTCCTAATTCCCTCTTTTCCACGAGGAAGGGACGATGTGCAGAATAACATTGAAGGTAAAAGGGTTAAATTAGCAGAACAAACTGTGTTTACAAAGCTTCCGTTCCCTTGGTGGAGGAGGGGGAGGTCAAATATAGAAGCAGAGTAATAAAAACTGAAAACAGCAGTAAAACTCAGTTCCCTAGCAGCCTCTAACTGAGGTGTTTAAAGATGATAGAAAGGATTTTGCAGGTTTGCATTTCCTCGGGTGGGGAAGTTGGTGGAGGTTGGGGGGGATGGGGGGGAGCGGGATTGGGATGGAAAAATTTGATGTTCCAGAACAATGAGCATGTTATGGTCCCAGCTGTAGGGAGTAAGGGACAAGTCTGAATCTGGAGTGAAATCTGACTTCATTGACCATAAGTTTTGTTTTTCTGGGTTTTTTTTCTACAGAGGTCAGTCACTAAACAGAGTCACAAGAAGCTGCCAATGTCCTGTTAAAGAAAAGAAATAAAAGTTTATTACTCAAAAGTATGTAATATAATTATACAAAAACTGCTGGAACAATCCATTGCACAGATCAAAAATGGAGTCATAGAGATCTAGAGTATAAAAAACAGGCCCTTCACTACAACTTTCCTATGCTGTCCAATTTTCCCAGTTAAACTAGTCCCATTTGCCTGCCTTTGGAATATATCCCTCCGTACTTATCCCATCCATGTATCTGTCTAAATGTTTCTTAAATGACAAAATTGCACTTGCTTCCACTATTACCTCCAGCAGCCCATTCTAGACACTCTTCACCACTCTATCTACTGTGACTCAATTTTCAAGAAGCTATGAACCTGAACCCCTATATCTCTTTGAGCTATAGGGAGATGCTGAATAGGCTGGGGCTGTTTTCCCTGGAGCATCAAAGGCTGAGGGGTGACCTTATAGAGGTTAATAATATAATGAGGGGCATGGATAGGGTAAATAAACAAGGTTTTTTCCCTGGGGCGGGGAAGTCCAGAACTAGAGGGCATAAGGTGTAGGGTGGGAGGGCAAAAATATAAAAGGGACCTAAAACGCAACTTTTTCACACAGACGTTGGTGCATGTATGGAGTGAGTTGACGGGAGAAGTGGTGGAGGCTGGTGCAATGACAGCATTTAAAAGGCATCGAGATGGGTAAATGAAGAGGAAAGATTTAAAGTGATATGGGTCAAGTGCTGGCAAATGGGACTTAATTAGTTTAGGATATCTGCATGGATGAGTTGGACAAAGGGTTTGTTTCTATGCTGTACATCTCTTTGACTCCATGACTCTCCAGGACCCTACCATTGACTGTGTAAATCCTGCTCAGGGTTGCCGTACCAAAATGCAGTACTTTCCATTTATCTAAACTAAACTTCATCCACCATTCCTCAGCTCACTGTTGACCAAGATCTTGCTGCATTACCAGATAACCTTCTTCACTGTCTAGTATACCACCAATCTTGGTGTCATCCACAAACTTACTAATCAAACCTCCTAAATTCTCATTCAAATCAATTATATAAATGACAAATAACACTGGACCCAACACCAATTCCTGTGGCACACCGCTGGTCACAGACCTCCAGTCTGAAAAACAACCTTTGTGGGCAGCACGGTGGCACAGTGGTTAGCACTGCTGCCTCACAGCGCCTGAGACCCGGGTTCAATTCCCGACTCAGGCGACTGACTGTATGGAGTTTGCACGTTCTCCCCGTGTCTGCGTGGGTTTCCTCCGGGTGCTCCAGTTTCCTCCCACAGTCCAAAGATATGCGGGTCAGGTGAATTGGCCATGCTAAATTGCCCGTAGTGTTAGGTAAGGGGTAAATCTAGAGGTATGGGTGGGTTGCGCTTCGGCGGGTCGGTGTGGACTTGTTGGGCCGAAGGACCTGTTTCCACACTGTAAGTCTAATCTAATCTAATCTAATCTAATCTAATCTAATCTTCCACCACCACCACCCTCTGCCTGCTATCATGAAACTAAGTTTGTATCTAATGGGCTAGTTCTCCCTGTATCCTGTGAAATTTAACTTTACTTAACATTTGAACACACTCTGCTTCAGTATCTCCGGAGGTGTGAATAGTGCTCAATATTGTGCAATCATTTGCGAACATCCCCACTTCAGAGCTTATGATGGAGGAAAGGTCATTAATGAAGCAGCTGAAGATGGTCAGACTTAGGACAATACCTTCAGGAACTTCTGCAGAGATGACTCACCTCCAACAACCATGACTTACAAAGGCTTAAGAGGAAAGAGAATACAACAGTATAGCAGAGCAGCTATCTGGATAATGGTATCAGAGTGGGATAGGAAGGGACAGAATATACAAATGTAGAAAAACAGTAATAAATAGAGTCGTGGGGGAAAAAAGTTTTAAGGAAAAATGAAATTTTCATCTGAATGCATGGAATATATGGAACAAAATAAATTAATTAATGTGTTATAACACGGCGGCGAACCCCTCTGTTAAGTAAACTAAACCCCTAGATAAGGTCACCTTGCCTCATAATCTATTAAAATATGAATGACAGAGAACTCCCAAATTCTACTATTTAAAGAAAATAATGTCAAATTATTCTTTGACTCTAAAAGTGAACATTAACCAACAACTATTCACAACTCTAAGCCCCCCTTGTTCGTAACTGCTTATTGCCTGCCTCTAACTCTATAACAATATGCCATTCCAACAAAACCCCTATTAAAATTACATCAACTTAATATCAAAACCACACAGCGGCTGTCATCTTTGGTGTCTGTCTTCTTTCAGCTGAAGATCTCCCTGGGTCTCCTTCTTTCTTTTTACTGTGAAGATGTTTCATATGAAATAGGTACCTTTAATAAAGAGTGTTTCAATCTTTTGGGTCTCTCTCTTTCGATGGCAGTTACTTTCTCTGATTTTCAAAATAGTTGCCTTTTTTATATCCCCAACATCAGATCATCTCATTGGTTCAATATTGGCAAAACAGTAAATTCAAACTCGATTGGGTTTAAGTATCCTGGGGCATAATTTAAACTGATTGGTTAAATTCAAATGGTTGTCAAAACAGCAACCAACTCAGGTATCCATTTCAAAGCCAAATTCCACAGTCAATTTTCCAGTACACTCTGAGACTGTATCTATTCATATATACAGGTGCTTGTAAGCTCTCAGTGTAGAACAGCATTCACTCTCTCTTAAAGAAAGTCTTTAACTTCATAACACCTCCCACTTAAGAAAAAAATGAACCATCATAATGGAATGAAATACATAGGATATTAATCTAAGTTCATATTAATTTCTGCAAACACACACACACACACACACACACACATACACACGCATATATATAAAACATTGGAATCTGTTCACTCTTATCTATATTTTACCCTTTAAATCTGTGATAACACATCTGCTATCACATTTTTACAATGTACAACATGTATAATTTGTAAATTAAAAGTCTAACATAAGAGTCCAATGAAATAGTCTTATATTTTTATCTTTAGATCATTCCAAGAATATAAGAGGATTGTGGTCTGTGTAGACAACCATCTCCGACACATTGTTCTTCACATTACCATTGAAATGTTGTAAGGCCAGTATCAAACTCAATAATTCTTTTCGATGGTAGAGTATTTTCTCAGGTGGATACTTTTCAGGTGAAAAGTAGTCAATTGGCCATTCAATTCTATCGTCATCTTGCTGTAGCAGAATAGCTCCAACTCATATCACGAGCATCAATAGTAATTTTGAAGGGTTTCAAAAAATTTGGTATAGCTAAAACTGGTGCAGTGGTTAAAATTGCTTTCAAATTGTCAAATGCCTCCTGGCATTGCTCTGTCCATTGAAAGGTTGTGTTCTTCTTCAGTAAATCTGTTAGCGGTGCCGTCACACTGCTAAAGTTTGGAACAAACTTCCAATAGAATCCACTTAGTCCCTAAAATAGAAGGACCTCTTTGTTTGAGGATGGTCATGGAAATTCCTCGATGGCCTTCACCTTTGCGTTTCTTGGGGTCAACTTTCCATGACCAATGATATGTCCCAAGAATGTCACCTCTGCCTTCGTGTATTCTGTATTCTTTAAGTTTCTTACCAGCTTTGCTTCTCATAGTCGTTCAAAGAACTCTGCCAACTGCACCATGTGATCTTTCCATGACTTGCTACATTAGCCAGATATACTGCACAGTTTGTTAACCCAGCCACAACTCTGTTCATGAGTCTTTGGAATGTGGCTTGTGCATTCTTCATTCCAAATGGCATCACTTTGAATTGATATAGCCCATTTGGGATTACAAAGTCAGAATCTTCTTTCATTTTCTCTGATAAAGGTGCCTGCCAATAACCACACAGTAAGTCCAACTTTGTGATGTAAATGGCTTGTCCAACTTTCTCTGTACAGTCCTCTAATCTTGATACTGGGTATGAGACCGATTTAGTTACCTGCTTTTGAAGAGATCTCCTACCATTGGTAACAATACTAATATGTCATCCCCATGGGAAAACATCCAAATTTTAGAATTTTTATCTGTCACCTGCTTCATTCTATTCTGTGCCCTCTTCGGGTGCTGTTTAGCTAACTCATCTACCCAATTTAACCTCTCCCTCACCTCAGGTACATAATTAAAATGTGAGATCTCTGATTTCGGTCCTGTCAATTTTTCTTTAAGGGCCTCTCATTTCATGCCCAAGTATTAACTCAAAGGGAGTAAACTAAATAGATTTGCTTGGGGCATCTATAATGGCAAACAATACAAATGGATACCCATATCCCAACCATTTGGTAATCCTGACAGTACACTAAAAACATAGTCTTCAGAGTCTGATGCCACCTTTCTTAAGCTCCTTGAGATTCAGGATGATATGTATTTGAGTTAAAGTGCTGTGTGCCTAAGCTATCCATGACTTCCTTAAACAGCCTAGCAGTAAAATTAGACCCTTGGTCTGACTGAATCTCTCTACTAACTCCTCCACCACCCTTTTTGCCTTAATACTCTGCAATGGAATTGCCTCCAGGAATCTGGTAGACACATCCATTATGGTTAGCAAGTATTGGTTTCCTCTTCTAGTTTTCAGGTGGGGACCTACACAATCAATCATAATCTGCATGAAAGGTTCTTTGAATGTGGGAATTGGCAACAAAGGTGTTGGTTTTATTACTGCTTGTAGCTTACCTCCCATCTGGTGTGTATGACATGCACGGCAAAATTTAACCACATCCTTGTGCAGTCCAGGCCGATAGAAATGTTTCGATACCTTAGCCTGAGTCTTCCTTACACCTAGGTGACCTCCTGCAGGTAGTTCATGTGTTACCCGTAACACTTGCTGTCGATATGCCACCTGCAACACAATCTGGTGCACTTCTGCCCATTTCTCCTCTGCACTAACCTGCCATGGTCTCCATTTTCATCTTAGGATTCTATCTTTAAGATAGTAACGCTCAGGAATACATTATCAGTTATTGACTTGTTTTTATGTTGTTAAGTTCATTAGCCTTTCAGGACTAAATACTTCTGTCTGATCCTCTGCCTATTCATGTATTTTCTGCACCATTACATCAGACAGGGTGTCCACCAACTGAACCTCAACCTCTTCATCTTTCTCTTTAGTTTTTGCTTCTTGCTGTTAGTAATGATAGTGGGATCTTGTTACGACACAGTCTGGAAAATTTCCAGAGTATTTTTCTTTTAATTCCTCAGTTCCCTGGTCTTCCTTTTGCTTATCCACAACAAGGGTTATCACTCCCACCGTGGATCCTGCTAAATTGTTCCCAAGAACAAACTGGAATCTTGGAACTGAAACTTTGTCAATCACTCCCACTACTACTTCCCCAGTCTTGAGTTGGCACTCCAGGCTGATCTTACATATGGGAACGCTACATTTCTGTCCATCCATTCCACAAATTACCACTCTCTCGGGTCATGTGTCAGAAAGACTGCAAATATGTTCATCTCTTACTATTAGAGACAGATTAGATCTTGTATCTCTCAAAATTATAACTTATTTTCCTTCTCCCCCTGTTCTTCCCGAGTAAACTTTAATACAGGGGTGAAGTCTTTATAGAGATCAGGCATTAGCTCAATACCCAGCCTCTGCCTAGGCTGTGCACTCACCTGCAGCTTGGAGTTCCTTTACTACATTCAGTAATGTCACTGACTTAGCCTCTTTTACCACATCTTATCCCACAGTGCCTTTCTTTGATAATCTGCACTGTGACTTTACGTGTCCCACCTTAGAACAGTGGAAATACTTAAGACCTTTCACCTTTTTTCACCTGTGGTAAATAATTACCAGTGTGCTCTACTCTTTGTTTCATAGTGTAGGATCTCCTCTTCCCCCAATTTCTATCCATCACAGGATGAAATTCTTGTCGGTAGCTAAATTTTGTCTTATGAACCAATGCATATTCATCTGCCATATCTGCTGCTCTCCTCACTTCTTGAACTTGCTATTCATCCACATGATTTTTTTATCATCTCTGGAAGTGAGGTTTTAAACTCCTCCAGCAGAATAATCTCTGTCAGGGCCTCATAAGTTTTATCTATTTTTAAGGCCTGCACCCATCTATGAAAATTACTATGCTTCATTTTTTTTTAATTAAACATAAGTCTGACCTGGTTCCTTCTATGTTTCTGAACCGCTGTCTATACACTTCTGATACCAATCCATAAACACTCGAAATAGCCTTTTTGACATCTGCATAATCTCTGGACCCCTCATCTGACAGCACTGCAAACACCTCACAAGCTCTGCCTACCAGCTTAGTCTGAACTAGCATTACCCACAAGGTCTCTGGCCACTCCATCTGCCTGGCCAATTTTTCAAATGAAATACAGAAGGCATCTACATCTTTCTCATCATAATGTGGCAATGTTTAACAGATTTGTATACATCACTACTGTCTCTTTTCATTTCTATCCTGTTAACTTGACTTTCCTGACTAATTTGCAATTTCTGAAGTTCAAATTCTCGCTCCCTTTCTCTTTTCATTCTTCTCTCTCTCTTTGCTTAGCTAAAAACCTTCTCTCTATTCCTTTTTTTTTTCTCTCTCTCTCTTTCTTCTCTTATGGTTCTTCTTTCCCTTTCTTTATTTTCAAACTCCATTTACTTCAATTGTAATTTAAGTTTTTCTCACTCTACTGAACTTGTCTGTTTCTCTGAAACACCTAAGTGGTGACCAACTCCATTACATATTCAGCTGTCCTTCTGTCCTTGGATAAACCCAATTCTAAGCAATTTGCCAATTCTAAGAGTATGCCCTTCCTCTGTCTTTGTAAACTTTCTTAGCAAATTTGGAAAGCAACTTCAAACCCCAGAACCTCTTTAGCAATCTTAAGAGCCATTTCCCTCACTTTTAATTTAACCATCTACAAGTAACTGAAGTTAAATAAATTGTCTCCCTTACATTTTACTTAATAATCTGGACACTAATCGGCAAATGCATAAATCTGCAGGTGTCTTTCATACCCCAAAATCTGTTCCAATCTCAGACTGGATCTGTTCTAACCTGTTCAAATCTCAAACTCGAGCCTGCAAACTGTTACAATAAGACGGTGAACCCTTCCGCTAATTAAACCAAACATCCAGAAAAACTCACTTCACCTCATAATCTATTAAATATGAACTCCCAAATTTCGCTATTTAAAGGAAATAATTTATTCTTTAACACTAAAGGTGAACATTAAACTATTCACAACACTAAGCCCCTCATTTCTCTTAACTGCCTATTACCTGTCTCCACTCTATAACAATATACTGTCCCAACAAAACATTTATTAAAATTACATCAACTTAATTTCAAAACCATACAATGGCAGTTATCTTTTGTGTCTGTCTTCTTTTGGCTGAAGATCTCCCTGAGTCATCTTTCTTCATTTTTACTGCGAAGGTCTTTCATATGGAAAAGATGACAGTGTTTCAATCCTTTGGATCTCTCTCTCTCTCTCTCTGACAGTTACTCTCTCTGATTTTCAAAATACCTGTCTTATTTATATCACCAACATTGGATCATCTCATTGGTTCAATGTTAGCAAAACAATAAATTCAAACTTGATTGGGTTTTAGTATCCTGGGGCATAGTTTAAATTGATTGGTTACATTTTAATTGTTGTCAAAACAGCAACCAACTCGGGTATCCATTTCACAGCCAAATGTTACATATTTTCAATATTTTCAATATTTTCTAGACTGTATTCTAGACATATACACAGGTGCTTGTAAGCTCTCAGTTCAGAACAGCATTCACTTTCTCTTAAAGGTACAGTACACACCTTCAACTTCAAAACTAATAACACAAATAAAATTAATGAATATGATCTTATAGCCATTATCCAGACCTTTATCTGGTTATAAAGAGACCAAAGCTGGGAGCTAAATATTTAAGGATACACGACTGTGGAATGACAAGCATAGAAGAAAAGAAATGGAAGGATATCTTTGTTACTACAGGAAAGAATAAGTATCATAGCAACAAATGACCTTGGATTGGATGATGCAGAGTTCATACAAATGGAAGCAAGAAGGAAAAAGAGAGAGAGGATATTGATAGGAGGAGTCTATGAGCCCCCTAACAGAAGCTATATGGGAGAACAAAGAATAAATCAGAAGATTATGACAGCATGTACAAAATGGAGTTCATTAATCATGGATGACTTGAATCTTTAAACAGATTGGGAAAGTCAGATTGGCATAGTTAGCCTGGAGGAAGAATTCAAATAGTACTCAGGACAGTTTCGCAGTATGATTGGTTGTGGATGCAACCAGGGATCAGGCTAATAAAAACAAAAAGTACTGGAGAAACTTAGCAGATCTGACAACATCTCTGGAGAGAAAGCTGAGTTTTGGAAAATCATACCATTTGGAAAACTGATCATGTAATTAGAGGTGGCACATGGCTCACAAAGCCAGAGACCCAGGTTCGATTCCAGCCTCAAGCGACTGTGGAGTTTCACATTCTCCTCATGGCTGCATGGGTTTCTTCCAGGTGCTCTAGTTTCCTCCCACAATCCAAAGAGGTGCAGGTTAAGTGAATTAGCCATGCTATATTGACCATAGTATTCAAGGATGTGTAGGTTAGGTGCATTGGTCAGGAGTGAATATAGGATAATAGGGTAGCGAATGGGTCTGAGTGGGTTACTCTTTGGAGGGTCGGTGGAGACTTATTGGGCCGAAGGGTCTGTTTCCACAATGTAGGGATTCTATCATATATCTCTATTCAAAAATGGAAGGAGATAAAAAGAAACAGGCTTCAATAGATTAGTTAGCTTAACATATATGATTGTAAAAAGATGTTAGAGTCAACTTTAAAGTACGTAATGGCATGACATTTCAAAATACATAATATGATCAAGCAGAATCATCCTGACTTCATGAAGGGGATATCATGCCTGACAAATTTAGCAGAATTCTTTGATGAGATAACAAGCAGTATAGTATAGGTTAAGGGAAAGAGGTGGACATAATTGATTTCGATTTCCAGATAGATTTTATTAAGGTACTATACATTAGGCCAGTTAATAACATAAAAGCTCCATGTTGTTGAAGAGTATATTAGCACAGGTAGAGGGTTGGCAAACTAATAGAAAACAGAGTTGGCATAAGGGGACATTTTCTGGCTGGCAACCTTTAACTAATAGAGTGTCACAGGGATCAGTGCCAGGGCCACAAGTGTTTACAATTAATGACTAGGATGAGGAAAGTGCATGCATTATAGCCAAATGTTTGGAATACGTAAAACAGGGGGAAGTTAATTGAAAAGGGTGACACAGAGTCTTCAGAGGAATGTAGATGAACTAAATAAGTGGGCAAAAATGCAGCAAATGGAACTTGATGAGCAAAATGTGAGGTTTGACAAGCAGAGGAGCTGAATGCTCATAAAAAGATCAAGAATAAGAGGTTACAAATTAAAATTAATTTGCAGAGGAAGCATAAATGGCATGAGAAAAAGCTTGTACCCACTGGAAGCTGTCTTGGTCTGGTGTGCACCACCAGGAGCAACGGCGGAGGCCTGTTGAATATGCCTTCTAGGCAATTAAAGATTGGCAACACAGTGCTTTCAATCAGTAGTTGCAAAAGAATAGTCTGCTTCCCAGCACGCAGTAGGTTCCACTAAGGCCATTCAGTGTCTGACCTCATTTCTGCCTTAGTTAAAACATGGACAAAAGAGCTGAATTCTAGACAGGTGGTGAGGGTAACTGCTTTTGACGTAAAGGTAACATTTAACTGACAGAAACATCAAAGATCCCTTTGCAAATCAGAACCATTGGAAATCAAGGGAAAATTCTCCATCAGTTCTAATCATAATTATCACAAAGTAACATAGTTGTCCTTTTTGTAGGTCAATCATCTCAGCTCCAGAGGACCTCTGTAGAAATTTCTCTGGATAGATTTTTTTTTAATCAACATGTTCAGATGTGATTTCTCTAAACAGATGGGGTTTGAGATTACTTGCTTGGTTTAGAGGTAGGGACATTCTCACTACCCCACAAGAGCTCTATTCTTCAGGCTAATGTCCTCAGCATAACCAACTTTAGCTGCTTCATGAATGACCTTCTCTCTATCATAAGGTGAGGGGTTATTATGCTCACAGATAATTGCAAAATATTCACCACTATTTACAACTCCTTGGATACTGAAGCAATCCGTGTCCAAATATCTGTGGGCAATATCCAGGCTTGGGCTGACAAGTGGCGAATAACAATTGGACCAATCAAGTGCCAGGAAATGACCATCGCCATATCCATCTCGAACTATTGCCTCATGACATTTAATGGCATTACTGTCCCCCAACTATCAACAATGTGGGTGCTCCCATTGGGAAGACACTGAACTCAACTAGCTATATAAATACTGTAGCTGCAAGAGCAGGTCACCAGCTAGATATCTTGCAATGAACAACCCACCTCCTGTGTCCCTGCAATCTGTCTACCAGCCACAAGACACAAATCTGGAGTGTATCCACTTGCCAGGATAAATGCAGTTCTAACAACACTGAAGAAGTTTGAAACCATCCAGGACAAAGCAGCCTGCTTGATTAGCATCACAACCACCAACATTTACCCACTCCACCATTCAGAATCACAGTGAACACTAGAAAGGTGGCACCTAAGGAATAGCCAACTCATCCACTCTACTTAATCATTTCCTAAAATTTCATACATGGTTCAAATATGTTATCTCTGAATTCTGACTTAGCAATTTCTCCTTAATCAATTTTAGCCATCCACTCACATCATTCCCAAAAACTAATACAAATGAACTGAATTTGATTGAATCATTTGGTTTATCTCTGATTGCAAGAAGTACAACTGGAATTCCCTTATCCCAATCATCTGAATAGTCTTGACTATAGGTCTTAACATGGTCTTTAATGGATGTAAGTTGGCTCGCTGAGGAAGGTTTGTTTTCAGATGTTTCATCACCATACTAGGTAACATCATCAGTGAGCTTCCGGTGAAGCACTGGTGCTATGGCCCACTTTTCATTTATGGTTTAGGTTTCCTTGGGTTGGCGACGTAATTTCCTGTGGTGATGTTATTTCCTGCTCATTTTCTCATGGGGTGGTAAATGGGATCCAAGTCAATATGTTTGTTGATAGAGTTCCAGTTGGAGTGTCACGCTTCTAGGAATTCTCGCGTGTTTAGCTTGCTCTAGGATGGTGTGTTATCGTAGTTGAAGTAGTGTCCTTCCTCATCTGTATATAAAGATACTAGAGAGTGTGGGTCATGACTTTTTGTGGCTAATTGATGTTCATGTATCCTGGTGGCTAGTTTTCTGCCTGTTTGTCCAATGTAGTGTTTGGACATGACCCACTCTCACTAGTGTCTTTTATTTCAGCAGCTAATCTTGCCGATTTTTTTAATAATAAATTTTTATTTAAGAAAAAATAGATTTTTAAATATTACAACAAATACAAAACAATGCAATTCAAAACAGTACAAAAATAGTACAAAACTAATAAAAAAAATTTCCCAACCCACCCTCCTATACGAATGTATAAACATATATAGAGAAGTGTAAAATTAAAAAAAACTAAACTAGCTATTTAACTAACTAAATAAATACCTAACGACAAACAAGTAAATAGTAATAACTCAGCCCAGCCAAACAAAACACTCATACATTCACAGTTCCTCCTCCTTGGATATTGGACTCATGAAACATAATCGTTACGGCTATATAAATGCTCTTGTTAATGTGGCAAATAAATCGGTGTCCAGGTATTTCAAAAAGGGTTGCCATGTCTTGTAAAAATTCTCAGTTTTGTGGTGTACCATATTTGTGAGAAAATCCAGAGGAATATGCTCCATAAAAATCTTCTGCCAACCCGACAGGCCTGGGGGTTTTCTGATATCCAACCTAGCAAGCTATTCTTCCTTGCACAGAACGTAAGAATATTGAAACGTTTTGCCTTATACCAGTCTGCAGGAAATACAATGGGAAGGCCCAAAAGGAGCGAAATAGGGTCCTTCTCCACCCTACACCTAAAATCCTCTCCATTGCACCCACCACAGCGCTCCAATATGTTTGAAGCCTGTCACAAGACCAAAGACAATGGGTAAGAGTACCCGTACAGACCTTGCACTTGGGGCATGCTGACGATATCCCTGGTTTAAATTTTGACAAACGGTCTGGGGCTAAGTGGGCCCTGTGGAGAATCTTCAACTGTAAAGCATGGGTCCTATTGCAAATTGATATCTTCCTTGCATTCTCCCAAATATCCTCCCATGCCTCTGAAGAAACTTCAACACCCAGCTCTCTTTCCCACATCTTGCAGAGTCGATCAGACTCACCTGAGGTGGCACCCCCCAATTGGTGATATAGAGTACTGACAGAGAGTGTACTCTTAGCCCTTAGTACCCCTCTTTCTATGTCAGATTTGTAGGGATCAGTCAAAAGTGTAGTCTTTTTATGAATAAAATCCCTAACTTGAAAAAAACAAAAGAGGTCTCTATTAGGTAACTCGTATTTCCATACTAACTGATCAAAGGAAATCATTACATCTCCCTCAAGTAAATCACCCATGCAAGATATATCCCTAGCTGCCCAACGTTTAAATCCTGAATCTATCATACCTGGTTGAAAACCCAGCATACCCACTAGAGGTGTAAACAAAGATGTTTTGCCAATATTACCTTCCCTCTGCCGAATTGCCCTCCATGCTGTAACGGTATTGATGACTATTGGGTTATGGCAATATTCCCTAACTGTCCTCACCTTGTCCAAAAACAGCAAATTGGTAAGAGGGCACCTTGTCTGGGAGACTTTGATATCTAGCCATATTGAAAAAGGGTCCCACAAATCCAATCACTTACGTAGGTCAAAAGCGAGCTTAATTGATAATTTTTAATTTTTAATATCCGGAAGGTCTACTTCCCCCAATCTGTGAGGCAACTGCAGTTTGGCTAATTTAATGAGGGGCTGTTTACAATGCCAGATAAAGGAGCTGAACCAACTGTTCAGTCTCCTGAGTGTTTGTTTATTGAAAATCAGAGGGAGCATCCATATAGGGAGAATATTCATCTTAATAAGCGCTATCCAACCCAACCATGAGACTGGAAGTGCCTCCCATCTTTGGAGATCTTGTTAATTTTTTTCAAATAATTGAGTAAAATTGGCTTTGATCAGCCAATCCAGAACTGGAGGAATGAATATGCCCAAATACACAAAACCCCCCTGTGACCACCTAAATGGGAATCTATAGTCACTCTCAAGAGCCAACTCTTTCGTAAGACCACCCATAGGCATAGCCTCTGATTTAGCAAAATTAATCTTATACCCTGAAAAAGCGCCAAATGCGTAAATGCATTGTATCAGGCAAAGCTCTGAAACTGCTGGATTTGTCCAGAAAATTAGAATATCATCTGCATACAGAGAGATCTTATGTAATTTTGACCCCACTTCTGGAGCTGATATATTGATATCCCCACAAATGACGTCTGCCAATGGTTCAATCACCAACGTAAAAAGTAATGGTGAAAGGGGACAGCCCTGCCGGCTGCCCCTAGAAATATTAAAAGTGCTTGATCATACCCAGTTGGTAATGACCGCAGCGAGAGGTACACTGTAGAGAACCTTTACCTATCTTATGAAAACTTCGCCCAGACCAAACCAGTCTAGAGTTTCGAAAAGGTACGACCACTCAACTCGGTTAAATGCCTTCTCTGCATCTAAAGAAATCACCAATCCCTGTATTGACTGCTGTTGGCATGCTTGAACTACGTTTTTAGCAGCCTCCTAACATTATTGGAGGATCTGCGACCCTTTATGAAGCCCGTCTGATCCTCTTTAATAATAGAAGGTAACACAGTCTCCAGCCTTAACACAAGAGCCTTAGAAAGGATCTTAAAGTCCACATTTAAGAGCGAGATGGGCCTATATGAAGCACAGGGGTCTTCCGGATCCTTCCCTATTTTAATGATAATTGGCCTCTCTCAGAGATGGCGGGAGACAAACATGACTGTATGAATCATTAAACATATTCAGCATCGGGCCTAACAGTATACTTATAAATTCCTTATAGAATTCACTGGGAAGACCGTCAGGATCAGGTGCCTTTCCACTCTGAAGCTGCCTAACAGCTTCCTGCACTTCTTGCTCTGATAATGGGGCATTGAGAAAGGGCTGTTGTTCGGGAGTCACACCCGGGAGCTTCAGATCTCTAAAAAAAGGATTCCATTTTGACCTGCCCCTCCTCAGAATTCTCAGACTGATATAACTTAAAGTAGAATCTCTGGAATGCCACATTAATCTTTTTAGAATCACATGTTAGTTTCCCAGACCCTTCCCTAATCACTGTAATGGTTTGTGGGGCACTTCTTTTTCTGGCAAGGTATACTAAGTATTTGCCTGGCTTGTCACCATGCTCGTATAACCTTTGCTTTGCAAAAGCCAGCTCCTTCTTTGCCGTCTGCGTGAGCACGGAATTTAGTGCAGACTGCAGTGCCGTAATCCTCTGTAAGTTTGACCAACGAGGGTCTGTCAAACTAGGCCTTCTCGGCTGCCTTCGACCGAGCTTCAAGGAGACGTTGCTGCTCACCCTTCTGCCGCTTCCTACTTGTGGAATATGAAATAACTAACCCTCTGGCATAAATTTTGGCAGTTTCCCAGAGAACAGATGAGCTATCAACCGAGCCTATGTTGATGTCTAGGAATGCCCGAAATTCCCTCGAGAAATACTCCACAAACTTGCTGTCAACGAGAATAAAGGGGTCCATTTGCCAGTACCTTGAATCCACTGTAAAATCCTTAATTTTAACCATGAGGTACACTGGAGCATGATCAGAGATGGCAATATTACCAATCGTACAGGATGCCACCAGATCCAGGGTTACCTCAGGGGTCAGAAAGAAAATCAATCCTCGCATGACATCTGTGCGGATTGGAGAAAAACATGAAATCCCTACTTGTAGGGTAGAGACACCTCCAAACATCCACCAATCCTAATTCCCCACACAAACCCAATAACTGTTTAGTTTGTGCAGAGGGTATTGAGGGACCTTTAGTCAACCTGTCTACTGTAGCGTCCATGAGGCAGTTAAAATCTCCCCCTATAATGATGTGCCGAGACTTGAGACTTATCGGTTTGGAAAAAGCATCTACCAAGAATTTAAGAGGATGAGCTGGGGGACAATAAACATTTAAAATGCCATATTCTTCCCCATTTATCAAGGCTTTAAGAATTACAAACCTCCTGTATGTGTCTTTAACACATTCCCAACAATTTAAATGAGAGATTTTTCCTAACCAATATAGTCACTCCCTTACTTCTGGTATTAAATGATGAAAAATAAACTCAGTCAAAGCCATTCTGCTGTAATTTCAGATGCTCCTTGTCATCCAAATGTGTCTCCTGTAACAAAGCAATATCCTCCTTCTCCTTTCTAAGGTTCAAGAGTACCTCCTTCTCTTAATTGGTGAGTGACTTCCCTTGATATTCCAGGTACACTATTTAATCAAATCATTAGCCATAATCTTCTGCAATTATATTTAAATTCCAGAGAGGAGGAACCCGAACCACAAATTGCTGAGCCTTAGTGTCACATGATCCACCAAATATGAAAACTACATAAACTAAAACCACTACATTTAACAAACATACAAAATTATTAAAAATAAAAACCAACAAAAAGCAGAAAACAAACCAACATATAAAGCACCAATAGCGCTGAGTAGGGGAACTCACCCCCTGCCCAGAGGGGGCAACTACCCATCCCGAACTGCACATAAATAACCACCTCAACCACCTTCACTTCTCCCAGCTAGAGCCGCATCGCAAGCACAAGCTAAAAAGAATAAACACCCCATAGAATATCAATATGAAAAAAAAACATTCTTTTATAAAAAAAGGGGAATAAATACCCCACCCATCCTTTGGTATGTGCTAACTTAGAAATTTAAAATGTACATCTTAACCACCGTCAGACATAGTTTGAACCAAATTATTATTAATAGAGGTAAAAAAAGGGGAAAAACAAAGCTCCAACTGGATTTCCCCCATTTCTTTTACAGAATGATAAACGCATACCCAAGCAACGATATTTACACATACTACAATTGTTTAACTTAGGTTAGTTTGTCCACAAAGTCTCTTGTCTTCTCCGATGTGTCAAAGAGATGCATGGATCCATCTAAGGTGATCCGAAGCACTGCCGGATATCTCAGGGAGTACTGAATCCCAAGCTCCTTCAATCTTCTCTTGACACCATCATACAATTTTCATTTCTGGATCATCGCCACTGAAAAGTCCTGAAAAAACATGATCTTAGACCTCTCGTAAATTAGGGCCTTTGGATCCTTCCCATGGAGTCTGGAAGCCTCCATGACTCTCTCCTTATCCCGGTAATGATGGAATCGCAGCAGGAAAGGACGAGGGCGTTGACCCAGACCCGACCTCTGTGCTGTGACCCGGTGAGCCCTCTCTATCTTCGGTCCTCTCATGTCAGTCTCCAAGTCAAGGAATTTTGGAAGCCAATCTTCAACAAGTTCCGCAGGCCGCTCACCTTCCTTACCCTCAGGCAGACCGATGATCCGAATGTTTTTTCTCCTGCCCCTGTTTCAAGATCATCCACTTGGTCACGCAAATTATGAACCTGCGTCTTCAGGGCTTGGATCTCTTCCTTGAATGAACTGGCATCAGCTTCCACCACTGTGACCCTGTGCTCCACCTCATCTGCCCTCTTCTCTAGGTATCCCAGCTGCTGCTCATGCTTCTGCAGCATGAGAGAGACTGGAGCCAGCTTATCTTCAATCTGTTTCCCCAACATCTCGCAAGATTTCGAGAACTGGTTCACCAGGTCCTGGAGAGTAGTCTGCTCTAAGGCTGCTGCAGGCTGAGCTGTAGGCCTGGCCTCAGATGCTCCTCCTCCCTTTTTAGGCATTTCTGGACAGCTGAAAATACAGGTAAGTCAATTTTTAAATGCTTCTTGGGGCTCCACAATCTTTCCAACACCCCAAGAAATCCTGATGACCTGGGTTGGGTGGGTTAAAAGACCGTCCTGCTCCTGCTGCGATGCGAAGCTCTGCAGTGTGATCTTCTCAGATTGCCGCCATCTTAGATCCCCAATCTTGCAGTTTAACTGTCTGCTCTTCCACATGAGTTCTCATTAATTCAGGAAGCAAATTTTTGAACTCCTCCAAAATAATCATCTCTCTAAGAGCATCATAGGTTTGCTCTATTTTAAATGCCCTTACCACCTAACAAATTACTTTGTTTGATCCTTTCAAACTCAATGTAGTTTTGATCAGGCTCCCTCCTTAGATTCCTGAAACATTGTCTATCGGCTTCTGGCACCAGGTCATATGCACTTAAGATGGTTTTCTTCACCTCCTCACACTCCACTGACAGTCATGCAAATACCTCACTAGCTCTACCTACAAGTTTTGTTTGGATCAACATGTTAACTGGCCACCACATTTGTTTAGCCACCTTTTCAAATGAGATGTAAAAGGCTTTCATATCCTTCCCATCAAATTTAGGCAATGCTTGCATATATTTAAACAGTTTCTCACCAGGTCTTTGAGTACCATGGTTTGCTCATCCTCACTCAGCTTACCTTTTACCTTCAGCTCCCATCCTTTTAAGTTGACTTTCTTGTCTAATTGCCAATTTCTGAAGCTCAAACTCCCTCTCTTTATTCCTTCCCTCTCTCTTCCTTTTGATTTTGCTAAAGTGATACATTTTTTTCTTTCTCTTCTGCTTTTAATTGTAATTCAAACTATTTCATTTCTGTTGCCCTTTCCTTGTCTTTTTGCCTCCAACTCAAGTTGCTTCATTTTCAAGTGAGTTCTAACTATCTCTAAAGATTCTGATGACGTTTCCAGCAAACTTAAATGCTGAGCTATTGCTGTAATTATCTCTCCTTTCATCGCAGAAGGAGGCAGTTCCAGTTCCAGTTTGTCTGCTCATTCCAGCAGCTTGACCTTAATTACCTTTTACAAAACCCCCATTGTCACTTCTTCCGCCCCCAGAAAACTGGCTGACTGAAAGAGCCATTGTTATCCCAAGCACTGTTTAAGCCAACCAAATTCAACCCACAGAACAAAAGACACTACCTCCTTCCACTCGCTGCCTTCGAGTCCAACAACCCTAATCCCAAATCGGAACTGTAGAACAAAACCTGCAAAGAGGCCCCAATCTGGTATGGACCAGGTCAGAACCCCCTCAAAGCATTTCAAGAAAGTAGCCCTGACCCTAACTTTGCTAATTTTAAGTAGATATAAGGCAGCTATTCCAGCAGAGATGCAGCTGGTCAAACCACTTAGTTTTAATTGCCCCTGGGCACTGTGTCTGGCTGTGTGGCTCAGAAGGGAAGTGAGGGAAGAATGGGAAAGTGATGGTTATGGGAGAGTCAATGCTTAGAAGAACAGGCAGGAGATTCTGTGGCTGCGAACAACACTACTAGATGGTTTGTTGCCTCCCAAGTGCCAGGATCATGGATGTCTCAGATCGATTTGGCGGGGTGGGGGCGGCGGGGTGGTAGCCAGAAGTCATGGTACACATCGATGCCAATGACATAGCTAGGAAAAGGGATGAGGACCTGAAAAGTGAAGAGAGGGAATTAGGTTGGCAGCTAAAAGGCAGGACGTGCAAAGTAGTAATCTCAGGATTGCTACCCATGCCATGAGCTAGTGTGGCGAGGAGCAGAGACCAAGTGCAGATGAACATGTGGCTACAGGGCTGGTGTAGGAGGAAGAGTTTCAGATATGTGGATCATTGGGATACCTTCTGGGAAGGTGGAATCTGTACAAGAAGGACGGGTTGCATCTGAACTTGGGGGACACCAATATCCTAGGCAGGAGGTTTGCTAGAGCTCTTTGGGAGGGTTTAAACTAGATTGACAGGGGCTGTGACCCAAAGCTATGTATCTGAGGATGGAGTAGCTAGTGAACAGCCAGATACAATGTGCAGAGAGTCTGTGAGGAGGGATACACAGTTGATAGGGCAAAGTTGCAGTCAGTGTGATGGGTTGAAATGTGTCAATTTTAATACAAGAAGTATCAGGAAAAAGAGTGATGAACTTAGTGAGTATTGATCAGTACTTGGAGCTACGATGTTGTGGCCATTACAAAGACTTGGATATCACAGGGGCAGCAATGGTTTTTGGATGTTTAGGGTTTAGATGTTTCAAAAGAAATAGGCAAAAGAGGTGAGGGAGTGGCATTGCTAATCAGAGATAGTAGTGCAGCTCAGAAAGTGAAGTTGTCGAGGATGGATTGTCTACAGAGTCAGTATGGGTTGAAGCCAGAAACAGGAAAGGAGTCACTTTATTGGGAGTTTTCTATTGACCTCACAATAGCAACAGAGTGAGGAGCAGATTGGGAGGCAGAATTTGGAAAGGTGCCAAAGTAACAGGGTTGTTGTCATGGCTGACTTTAACTTCCCTACTATTGATTGGAACTTCCTTAGTTCAAATAGTTTGGATGGAGTAGTTTCTAGCAGATGTGTCCAGGAAGGATTCCTGACTCAATATGAGGATAGGCTGACTAGAGGGGAGGCCATATTGGATTTGGTGCTTGACAATGAACCTGGTCAGGTGTCAGATCTCTCAGTGGGAGAGCATTTCGGTGATAGTGATCACAACTCCCTGACAATTACTATAATCATGGAGAGAGAGATAGGAGCAGGCAGTATGGGACATATTGAATTGGGGGAGGGGGAATTACATTGCAATTAGGCAGGCACTGGGGATCCTAAATTGGGAACAGATGTTCTTAAGAAAATGCATGACAGAAATGTGGAGGTTGCTTAGGGAGTAATTGCTGATAGTGCTGGACAGCTTTGTCCCACTGAGGCAAGGAACGGATGGTAGGGTGAAGGAACCTTGGATGACAAAGGATGTGGAACATCTAGTCAAGAGGAAGAGGGAAGCTTACTTAAGGTTGAGGAAGCAAGAATCAGACAGGGCTTTAGAGGGTTAAAAGTAGCCAGAAAGGATCTGACGAATGGATTTAGGAGAGCTGGAAGTGGGTAGGATTAAGGAAAACCCTAAGGCATTCTACACCTATGCAAGGAACAAGAAGATGACCAGTGTGAAGGTAGGGTCGATCAGGGATAGTGGAGGCAACTTGCACATTGAGTCGGAGGAGGTAAAGGAGGTCCTCAAATAATACTTTGCTTCAATATCCACTTCTAAGAGGGACTTTGTCATTTGTGAGGACAGTGTGAAACAGGCCGATATGCACGAACAGGTTGATGGAGGATGTGCTGAAAATTTTGAAAAATTTAAGAATACGTAAATCCTCTGGGCCAGACGGGATATACCCAAGGTTACTACAGGAAACAAGGCAAGAAATTGCTGTGCATTTGGCGATGATCTTTGCTCCCTCACTACCCACTGGAATAGTGCCAGATGATTGGAGAGTAGCAAATGTTATTCCTTTGTTCAAGAAAGGAAATAGGGATAATCCTGGGGATTACAGACCAGTTAGTTTATGTCTGTGGTGGACAGGCATAAGAGAGGATTCTGAGAGATAGGATTTATGATTACTTAGAAAAGCATAGTTTGATTAGAAATAGTCAGCATGGTTTGTGAGGGGCAAATGATGCCTCACAAGCCTTATTAAATTATTTGAGGATGTGACAAAACACATTGATGAAGGTAGAGCAGTGGATGTGGTGTACATGGATTTTAGGAAGGTGTTTGTAGGTTGATTGAGAAAGGAAGAAGGCAAAGGATACAGGAAAATTTGGCTGTCTGGATACAGAATTGGCTGGCCTATAGAAGATAGAGGGTGGTAGTAGATGGAAAGTATTCAGTCTGGAGCTCAGTGACCAGTAATGTTCCGCAGGGATCTGTTCTGGGACCTCTGCTCTTTGAGATTTTTATAAATGACTTGGATGAGGAAGTGGAAGGGTAGGTTAGTGAGTTTGCCATTGACAGAGGTTGGTGGAGTGGTGGATAGTGTGACGGGCTGTTGTAGGTTGCAACAGGACATTGACAGGATGCAGAACGGGGCCGATAGGTGGCAGATGGAGTTCAACCTGGAAAAGGATGAAGTGATTCATTTTGGAAGGTCGAATTTGAATGCAGAACACAGGATTAAAGGCAGGATTCTTGGCAGTTTGGAGCAAACAGAGGGATCTTGGGGTCCATGTCCATAGATCCCTCAACGTTGCTACCCAAGTTGATGGGGTTGTTAAGAAGGTAAATAGTGCATTGACCTTCATTAGCAGGGTGATTGAGCTTAAGAGCCATGAGGTTATACTGCAGCTCTATAAAGCCCTGGTTAGACCACACTAGGAATACTGTGTTCAGTTCTGGTTATGTCATTACAGGGAGGCTGTGGAAGCTTCAGAGAGGGTGCAGATAGATTTACCAGGATGCTGCATGGACTGGAAGGCATGTCTTACGAAGAAAGGTTAAGGGAGCTATGGCTTTTATCATTAGAATGAAGAAGTATGAGAGGTGACTTGATAGAGGTGTACAAGATGATGGGAGGCATAGATAGAGGAATAGAGACTTTTTTCCCAGGGCAGAAATGGCTATCACAAGGGGGCATATTTTTAAGGTGATTGGAGGAAGGTTTAGGGGAGATTTGTGACTTTGGTTATTTACACAGAGTGGAGAATGCATGGAATGTAGTCGAGTCAAACACATTAGAGACACTTAAGCGACATTTGGATAGACACATGGATAATAGTAAAATGAAGGGAATGTATGTTAGTTTGATCTTTGAGTAGGATAAAAGGTCAGCAACATCAAGGGCTATATAGGGCCTATACTGTTCTATGTTCTAAAACAGAATGTATTTACTAGATTACCAAATGAAGCATAAACAAAAGGGAACAGAATATAGAATAACAACTATCCGAAAACCCAACATATTATCCAAACTTAATGATGCTGCTCCAAATTCTTACAACAAGTCCCATAAACACCCATGACACAAAAGGTAAAATCAAACACGGTCTTATAGGAGAGAAGTCAGAAAGAGGGAGGCACAGTATGGACCTGCCTCTTTGGTTCCAGCAGCTTTAAAACTGCCTGACTGCTTTCAGTGAATAGCTAGAATGCTAAAACCCAAATCAAACCAGAGGAAAGCTGAGCTGAGAGAACTGGCCGCTCCCCTTTCATTGTACAATTTCTTTTTAAATTGAAAGCCTTTCTCCTGAGGAAGTATATGTTAGCTATAATCAAATTGGCCCTAAAACCCTTCTAAGCTAGTCTTTTTGGAATCGCTGCTTTTATGACCACTCTGAAAGAAAAAAGTCAAGGACAACATCACCTTGTTCAAGGAGCAGCATCATCACACCAAACAGAGGAAGATGCAACATACTTTCCTTTGGGTCTAGTGAGAGTGTAGAAGTAAAATAACTTGTTATTAATGAAAAGTATTGGTAAAATTACTTGTCTGAAATGTAACCACTTTCCTAATCTTTCCTATAGATTGCTGAAAGAGTTAGTTAAAGACATTGTGGACGGACTGGTGATCTTTTCAAAATTCAAGTAATACTGCAATGGTGCCTGCAAATTGTAGGTTGTAAATGTAATCCCATAAAAAGTAGTGGGATTAAATTTATAACCTTCAATTTGCAGGCACCATTACAGTTATAGTAGAATTTAAGATAGGAGAACAGAGAACTGCAGACCTGTTAGCTCATATCAGAACTAAGAAAATAGCAGAATATTATAAAGATGTGACTTTTGCATATTTAGAAAATAATTGTCTAACTCAATCGAATCAATGTGGATCCATGAATAAGAAATCATGTTTGACAAACCTGATTATGTTTTTTGAGGGTTTTGTTAGCAGAGTCAATTAGAAGCATTCAGGGATATGACATATCTGGATTTTTAGAAGGACTTAGATAAAAGTCCTTTAGTACATTAGTATACAACATGAAGTTGGGGATAGTTTATTAGTTTGCATTGAGGATTGGTTAATAGACAGGAAACAGAGAGTAGGAATGAGTGGACCACACTTTTTTAACCCATTCTCAGATTGGCGTACTGTGACCGATGGAGTTAACTCAAGGAACAGCAATTGTGTCCTTACTGTCTATAATCTAAATGTATGATTTGGAAATGGGAACAATTGTAAAATTTTCAAATTTACAGACAATAGAAAACCTGGTGAGAAATATAAGTATGAGGAAGTTTCATAGAAGCTTTATGGGGACATAGACAGGTTGAGTAAGTGGGTTAGAGATGGCAGATGGAATATAATGTGGATAGGTGTGAGGTTAACCACTTTGATTGGAGGAATAGAGATGCTAAATACTTCTCAAAAGGTGAGAGATTGGAAAGTGATGATGTCCAAAGATATCTAAGTACCCTTACATATGAGCGAACATATGATCTCCAATTTTGCATTGAATCATTGACATGCACATAAAGCTGCCATAAATGAATGGGGAGGTTTTTCCAAACCTTAAGTGCTTCCACATCCTGAACGTGCAGTTGGCATATGACCATGCACAAAACATCATGTAGATGAGCGCCTGCTATCTTAGGTACAACCACAGTCATTTCATCCCATGTCAGTCAACTGCTGTCATGAGAAAATGCTTCCCTAAGTTAATCAAGTTATAGTTCAAATAATACATACAAATCTAAATTACATATCCTGGCACATTCCTTCAGTGTCTTACCTGCTGTTGCAGAGTTCCCACACAGTTATATTATAGTGGCTGCAGAATGGCTGATGAAATCCTTCAAAGTAGACAGGTTGGAGGCTGGAAAAACACAGCAAGCCAGGCAGCATTAGGAGGTGGAGAAGTCAACATTTCAGGTGTAACCCTTCTTCAGGACCTGAAACGTAACACCCAAAACATCAACTTTTCCACCTCATGATGCTGCCTGGCCTGCTGTGTTCTTCCAGCCTCCAGCCTGTCTACTTTGGATTCCAGCATCTGCAGTTTTTTTTTTGTCTCTAATCATGATGGAATCCTTCTGGCCATCAATTAGACAGACTGAAAATGGCCTGGCAGGTTGCCCTCAAACCTATATAGACATTAAAGTCAGGATTTCAGTTCACTTTGGCAAAGGCTATAGCAGTCTAACTTGGCTGCCTGATAAATGCTGTAATCTAATAAGAGAGCAGCAGATTTATACTCCAGAGGGATACTGCACTCTCCTCAAGTAGCACCCCATCAGCACTTTTAATAATCTGCTGGAGCACATGTTGCTGGACAGCTCCTTTGAGTATGGGTGTATACAGCCATTGTTGTCACAGTTTGAGCCAGCACAGTTAAAAAGTATGGAACTTATGACCTCATTCCAGATTTCCACAATAGTACTTGTTACTTTTGGCTTGATTTTAGCTGTCATGAATATGTGGGTTATAGAATATGCTTCACTGCAGACACAAGTGTAAAGCTTCAGTGGCCATTGCTTTAGGGAATTCTTCTGGAGCATCAGTAGAAATGTGTGAGCTTCCAACACACACACACGACTAGAGGGATTGGAGAAATTGTCAATCATGATAGAGTGTAAAAGTTGTGAATTTTGTTCAAGCATATATTCAGTGCAGGGGGAAGGTAGAGTTTCTTTATTTTTCTAATGCAAATTATAATTTGCATAAGTGCATGGTAGTGTTTCACATTTTTGTCCACTGTTTTAGGGTGTAGGACAAATTAATGTGCATAAAACAGAAAACAAAATTACAACAGCCTATTTTGTGCAATCTAGGCTAAGATATGGCAGAGCAGATATGGATTTCAAATGGGATGTAGCAGGTACAGAGGCGATACACAAATGAAGACATCTGCAGTACGCATTTCAGAATCATCAAGCTGGAGTAAGAAATCGAGACACTCTGGCACCATCCCATTACCAAAGAACATGCTCTATATCCATCGTTTCATGGAGATAATGTCATTGTCACAGCATGTGGGTAATATTGGGCAAATCTGGTCTCCGAGGGAGACATGGCTTTATAGATTATAAACTTTATTTTTGCAGTTTGGTTACTGTGATGGTCAGTCACTGGATATATTAAAATGAGTCTTTCATTGATTTTTTTTGACACGAGAACATTAATTTAGTTCATAACAGAAAATAAAGCAAAGGCAAATCTATATAAATCATAATTTAGAAACATAAACAGCAAAAACAGTGACTCAAGCATTTTGCCAGCAATATCTTTTACATACCCCGATATATTCAGTCTCCGTGAAGTATCATTCCTACCTTAACTTTAAGGTCCCGTGCCCAGCTGATTGTTTTCTGGAACTCTTGAAATAGTTTTAACATTTCTTTCCAATGTGGAAGGCCTGGATTTAATTTCCTGGAATCCTAAGAGAATCCAAGGGTCTTTTCCAGTCTCTTTCCTTGGACTGCTAAAAATGTAAGGACTTTGCAAACTGACTGCCCTTGTTCTGATACAATACCACTCTTTTCTACTCAATGTACTAGTGACACCATGCCATTCCCATTTGTGCTTTTTTATACATCATAAACTCAGCACTTCACCAATTAACATAACAGGCATCATTTTAGATGTTTAACATAAGTCACATCTTTTCCTAAAACAATTTGTTTCGTTCACTGTTCCAAATTGCTTTCGGAACTCTTTTTAAAAAAGAAGTTACTTTTACAGAACTGAAGCTAAAAACAGTGACCCTTTATTTTAAAACCCAAATTCCCAAATGTACTTTTATCACAATGGAAGGATACTATAAACTTTGGGTCAATATTTGCTGTAAAGTTCAGTGTTCTGAAGATCTCAAAGAAATAATATTAAATCAGGAACAAAAATCTTATAAAATTAGGGGAAGTAATAGCAATGAAAAACAGTAAAGAATTGGAAACTCACATACCAGATGGTTTGCTCACGCTTAAAGGAGGAAGATCAAAACATTACAGATGCTGATCAATAATCCTTAACATTTAGAAGGAATCACATACTAGTTCCCTAACATCTGTTGTCAATAAATTACTTAGATCACATTGAGTCTTGCAGATTCTGTGTTTTTCATCTTTATGACTACCTACAAAAATCATGTCCAGAAACAGCTGCTCAGAAACTACTAGCACAGAAGCCAATGCACTCCTTTCAAAAAGAATGATTTTCCAGCAGGTAATGGTCATAAACGCCTCTTCCTACATCCCTAAAATATTTGATTGACTGTTTCTCCAAAATCTTTCTGCTATCAGTGGGTAGTACATAGCAAACACATAAAAACTCGAGTTCAATTCCAAGAAAGCTGATTTGGAAACCAATTCAATTCAACAAGTTTCCAAACAGTTCAGTTTCTTCCAGGGGAAGGTGCCAGTAGTATTGCTGCTATACGTGTAATTCAGAAACCCAACTAATGTTCCGCAAACTCAGGTTTGAATTTAACCATAACAATTCAACCAGACCTAATAATAAAAATAAACATAAAGATGAATATGAAATCAATGCTAATATATGAAAAAAACCCATTTGGTTCACTAATGTGCTTGAGGGAACTATTGTCCTTACCTGGTCTGACCTACATGTGACTTCAGATCCACAGCAATGTAGTTGACATTTAAAGGGCCAAACAAGTCATTCAGTCATTTCACCTGCTAGAAAGGAAAAGAGGAAAGAAATCAGATGGCCAACCTGTCATTGCGCTGGACACCAGAGATGACAATGGTAAACAAAGCCTTGTCTAACCAGCAAATTCCTTTGTCATGGAGGCATAGAGTATAGAGATGTACAGCATGGAAACAGACCCTTCGGTCCAACCCATCCATGCTGACCAGTTATCCCAACCCAATCTAGTCCCGCCTGCCAGCACCCGGCCCATATCCCTCCAAACCCTTCCTATTCATATACCCATCCAAATTCCTCTTAAATGTTGTAATTGTACCAGCCTCCACCACTTCCTCTGGCAGCTCATTCCATACATGTACCACTCTCTGCATGAAACAGTTGCCCCTTAGTTCTCTTTTATATCTTTCCCCTCTCACCCTAAACCTATGCTCTCTAGTTCTGGACTCCCCGACCCCAGGGAAAAGACTTTGCCTATTTACCCTATCCATGCCACTCATAATTTTGTAAACCTCTATAAGGTCACCCCTCAGCCTCCGACACTCCAGGGAAAACAGCCCCAGACTGTTCAGCCTCTCCCTATAGCTCAAATCCTCCAAGACTGGCAACATCCTTGTAAATCTTTTCTGAACCCTTCAAGTTTCACAGCATCTTTCCAATAGGAAGGAGATCAGGATTGCATGCAATGTTCCAACAGTGGCCTAACCAATGTCCTGTACAGCTGCAACATGACCTCCCAACTCCTGTACTCATACTCTGACCAATAAAAGGAAAGCATACCAAACGCCTTCTTCACTATCCTATCTACCTGCGACTCCACTTTCAAGGAGCTATGAACCTGCACTCCAAGGTCTCTTTGTTCAACAACACTTCCTAGGACCTTACCATTAAGTGTATAGGTCCTGCTAAGATATGCTTTCCCAAAATGCACACCTCGTATTTATTTGAATTAAACTCCATCTGCCACTTCTCAGCCCATTGGCCCATCTGGTCAAGATCCTGTTGTAATCTGAGGTAACCTTCTTCGCTGTCCACTACACCTCCAATTTTGGTGTCATCTGCAAACTTATTAACTGTACCTCTTATGCTCACATCCAAATCATTTATGTAAATGACAAAAAGTAGAGGACCCAGCACCGATCTTTGTGGCACTCCACTGGTCACAGGCCTCCAGTCTGAAAAACAATCCTCCACCACCACCCTCTGTCTTCTACCTTTGAGCCAGTTCTGTATCCAAATGGCTAGTTCTCCCTGTATTCCATGAGATCTAACCTTGCTACTCAGTCTTCCATGGGGAACCTTGTCAAATGCCTTACTGAAGCCCATATAGATCATATCTACCACTCTGCCCTCATCAATCCTCTTTGTTACTTCTTCAAAAAACTCAATCAAGTTTGTGAGACATGATTTCCCACGCACAAAGCCATGTTGATTATTCCTAATTAGTCCTTGCCTTTCCAAATACATGTCCATCCTGTCCCTCAGGATTCCCTCCAACAACTTGCCCACTACCGAGGTCAGGCTCACTGGTCTATAGTTCCCTGGCTTGTCCTTACCACCCTTCTTAAATAGTGGCACCACGTTTGCCAACCTCCAGTCTTCCGGCACCTCACCTGTGACTATCGATGATACAAAAATCTCAGCAAGAGGCCCAGCAATCACTTCTCAAGCTTCCCACGGAGTTCTCGGGTACACCTGATCAGGTCCTGGGGATTTATCCACCTTTACCCGTTTCAAGACATCCAGCACTTCCTCCTCTGAAATCTGGACATTTTGCAAGATGTCATCATCTATTACCCTACAGTCTATATCTTGCATATTCTTTTCCACAGTAAATACTGATGCAAAATACTCATTTAGTAACTCCCTAATTTTCTGCGGCTCCACACCAAGGCTGCCTTGCTGATCTTTGAGGTGCCCTATTCTCTCCCTAGTTACCCTTTTGTCCTTAATGTATTTGTAAAAGACCTTTGGATTCTTCTCAATTCTATTTGCCAAAGCTATCTCATGTCCCCGTTTTGCCCTCCTGATTTCCCTCTTAAGTGTACTCCTACTTTCTTTATACTCTTCTAAGGCTTCACTCGATCTATCCTGTCTATACCTTACATATGCTTCCTTCTTTTCCTTAACCAAACCCTCAATTTCTTTAGTCATCCAGCATTCCCTATACTTACCAGCCTTTCCTTTCACCCTGACAGAAATATACTTTTTCTGGATTCTTGTTATCTCATTTCGGAAGGCTTCCCATTTTCCAGCCTTCCCTTTACCTGCGAACATCTGCCTCCAATCAGCTTTCGAAAGTTCTTGCCTAATACCCTCAAAATTGGCCTTTCTCCAATTTAGAACTTCAACTTTTAGATCTGGTCTATCCTTTTCCATCACTATTTTAAATCTAATAGAATTATGGTTGCCAGCCCCAAAGTACTCCCCCACTGACACTTAGTCACCTGCCCTGCCTTATTTCCCAAGAGTAGGTCAAGGTTTGCACCTTCTCCAGTAGGTACATCCACAAACTGAATCAGAAGATTGTCTTGTACACAATTAGCAAGTTCCTCTCCATCTAAACCTTTAACACTATGGCATTCCCAGTCTATATTTGGAAAATTAAAATCCCCTACCATAACCATCCTATTATTCTTACAGATAACTGAGATCTCCTTACAAGTTTGTTTCTCAATTTCCCTCTGATTATTGGGGGGTCTATAATACAATCCCAATAAGGTGATCATCCCCTTCTTATTTCTCAGTTCCACCCAAATAACTTCTCTGGATGTATTTCCAGGAATATCCTCCCTGAGCACAGCTGTAATGCTATCACTTATCAAAAATACCTCTCCCCCTCCTCTCTTGTCTCCCTGTCTATCCTTCCTGTAGCATTTGTATCCTGGAACATTGTGTCTGCGTGGGTTTCCTCCGGGTGCTCCGGTTTCCTCCCACAGTCCAAAGATGTGCGGGTCAGGTGAATTGGCCATGCTAAATTGCCCGTAGTGTTAGGTAAGGGGTAAATGTAGGGGTATGGGTGGGTTTCGCTTCGGCGGGTCGGTGTGGACTTGTTGGGCCGAAGGGCCTGTTTCCACACTGTAAGTCTAATCTAATCTAAACTGCCAGTCCTGTCCATCCCTGAGCCATGTTTCTGTAATTGCTATGATATCCCAGTCCCATGTTCCTAACCATGCCCTGAGTTCATCTGCCTTCCCAGTTAGGTCCCTTGCATTGAAATACATACAGTTTAATTTATTAGTCCTATCTTGTTCCTGCCTGCCCTGACTGTTTGACTTGCTTCTGTTCTCAACTGTACCAGTCTCAGATTGATCTCTTTCCTCACTATCTCCTTGGGTCCCACACTCCCACCTTACTATTTTAAATCCTCCCGAGCAGCTCTAGCAAATCTCCCTGCCAGTATATTAGTCCTCTCCCAATTTAGATGTAATCCGTCCTTCTTATACAGCTCACTTCTACCCAAAAGAGATTCCAATGATCCAAAAATGTGAATCCTTCTCCCATACACCATCTCCTCAGCCATGCATTCATCTGCTCTATCCTCCTATTCCTGCTCTCACTAGCTCGTAGCACTGGGAGTAATCTAGATATTACTACTAAACAAAAGAGAACAGAATACTGAATAACTTAATCGCTCTGAAAACCCAACAGATCATCCCAACTTAATGGTATTGTTCCAAATACTCGTAACAACCCCTATAAATACCCTTGACATGAAAGGTAAAATCAAACACAGGGTCTTACAGGAGACAAGTCAGTGAGGAAAAGGACCAGCATGGACCTGCTTCTTTGGGTCCAGCAGTTTCACAACTGCCTGACTGCTTTCAGTGAATAGCCAAACCAAACCAGAGAAATACTGAGCTGGGAGAACTGGCCACTCCTCTTTCATTGTACAAGTGGTTTTTCCTCAAAAATTTGAAAGCCTGTTGCCTGAAGCAGTATCTTTTAGCTATAAAATTGGCCCTAAAACCCTTCAATTTAGATTTTTTGGAATCCTTTACAACATCTCAGCAAAAATAACCAAGGACATCATAAGGAAGGTTAATCAGTGTTGTTTGATTCTTATATGATAGTCAATCAGAGAGATCATAATTCAAAATAGTAATATATTTATACTGTATGTGTGATTAAGTCATCTATGTGCCCTCTGGAGATTTTCTGTTTTATTTTTAACTCCAAGCACTGTGAAGAGCTCCTGACTGCAGTACCTGACCTGGTGCACGTATGGCCTCTAAATTCAAAGCCAGTGCCAAAACTTCAGGCGGTCCTGGCTGTAGTGAGTTATTTTATAATTGCTGATCATACGATACTGTATTCCACAGAGGCATGGTGCATAGCTACTGAGGTGAACTTCGGAGAATTGCATGAGGAAACTCACTGAAGCTCTCAGAGACAAGCTCTTCATGAAACTTTCTGAAGCAGACATTTTGTCATTTCTTGGTAAAATTCAACCCAATAGTTTGGACTCTTCCACAATACTGCATTCTTTCTGCTGTTTACCTAAGCTTGTGAATAATTTAAGATTTTTTTTATGAAACTATACTTTTCATAGTTTGAGAATTCATGGACTTGGCAGAGGACATTCAGAGCAAAACATACTTTCTTGTTCAACACTGACCTTGATTGAATATGGATGGTGTATGCCTTCTCTGTCTGGTGATAATTTTTATGCCAGAAAGAACAATTTGAGGATTGTCCCACACATTTTTACAGCATTAAATCAGAAGGTTTCAATTTTATTTTCTTTCTTTGTTTTTGCAGCTAACTGGAATCACCACGTAAACAAAATGGCCATAGATATTGGGAATACCACCTTGAATAACACACCTCCTGTATCCCCACAGTCTGTCCACCATCTAGAAGGTACAGAGTTCTGAAGGAAATAGCTGAAGGGGTTATAAAGGCTCTGGTGGAGATTTTTCAAGAATCACTAGAATTAAGAGACGGTTCCAATGAACTGTAAAATGGCTAATGTAACACCCTTTTTTAAGAAGATAGAGACATTGATGACGGTTAGCCTGACCTCAGTTGTTGGTATGATTTTAGAGTCCATTATTAAGGATGCAATTGCAGATGAATTGGAAGTACACTGTAAAATAGGGCTGAATCAGCATGGCTTTGTTAAGGGGTGGTTAAAATTTTTGAGGAGGTAATAAGCAAGTTAGACAAAGGCATGGTATATTTAGATTTCTGAGAGGTCTTTGACAAGGTGTCGCACAGGAGGCTGTGAATTAAGATGTGTCCATGGTTTTAGGGCAAGGTATTAGCACGGATAGAGGATTGGCTGACTGGCAGAAAACAGAGAGTGTGGTTAATAGGATAGAACATAGAACATAGAACAATACAGCACAGAACAGGCCCTTTGGCCCACGATGTTGTGCCGAACATTTGTCCTAGCTTAAGCACCTAACCATGTACCTATCCAATTGCCGCTTAAAGGTTTCTGACTCTGCAACTCCCACAGGCAGCACATTTCATGCCCCACCACTCTCTGGGTAAAGAAACTACCCCTGACATCCCCCCTATATCCTTCCACCCTTCATCTTAAATTTATGTCCCCTTGTAACACTGTTGTACCCGGGGAAAAAGTCTCTGTCTACACTATCTATTCCCCGATCATCTTATAAACCTCTACCAAGTTACCCCTCATCTTTCACAGTTCCAATGAGAAAAGGCCTAGCACTCCCAACCTATCCTCGTACGACCTATTCTCCATTCCAGGCAACATCCTGGTAAATCTCCTCTGCACCCTCTTCAAAGCTTCCACATCTTTCCTAAAATGAGGCGACCAGAACTGCACACAGTATTCCAAATGTGGCCTTACCAAGGTCCCATACAGCTGCAACAACACCTCATGACTCTTGAATTCAATCCCTCTGCTAATGAATGCTAATACACCATAGGCCTTCTTACAAGCTCTATCCACTGGAGTGGCAACATTCAAAGATCTATGAACATAGACCCTAAGATCCCTCTGCTCCTCCACCTGACTAAGAACCCTACCGTTAACCCTGTATTCCACATTCTTATTTGTCCTTCCAAAATGGACAACCTCACATTTGACAGGGTTGAACTCCATCTGGAACTCCTCAGCCCAGTTCTGTATCATATCTACGTCCCTTTGCAGCCGACAACAGCCCTCCTCACTATCCACAACTCCACCAATCTTCGTATCATCTGCAAATTTACTGACCCACCCTTTGACTCCCTCTTCCAAGTCATTAATAAAAATTACAAACAGCAGAGGACCCAGAACTGATCCCTGCGGAACTCCACTTGTAACTGGGCTCCAGGCTGAATATTTACCATCTACCGCCACTCTCTGACTTCGACCGGTTAGCCAGTTCTCTATCCAACTGGCCAAATTTCCCACTATCCCATGCCTCCTAACTTTCCGCATAAGCCTACCATGGGGAACCTTATCAAATGCCTTACTAAAATCCATGTACACTACATCCATTGCTTGACCCTCATCCACATGCTTGGTCACCTCCTCAAAGAATTCAATAAGACTTGTAAGGCAAGACCTACCCTTCACAAATCCGTGCTGGCTGTCCCTAATCAAGCAGTGTATTTCCAGATACTCATTAATCCTATCCCTCAGTACCCTTTCCATTATTTTGCCTACCACTGAAGTAAGACTAACTGGCCTGTAATTCCCAGGGTTATCCTATTCCCTTTTTTAAATAGGGGCACAACATTTGCCACTCTCCAGTCCCCTGGTACCACCCCTGTTGACAGTGAACACGAAAAGATCATTGCCAACGGCTCTGCAATTTCCTCTCTTGCTTCCCACATAATCCTAGGATTTATCCCGTTAGGCCCGGGGTACTTGTCTATCCTCAAGTTTTTCAAAATGCCCAACACATCTTCCTTCCTAACAAGTATCTCTTCTAGCTTACCAGTCCATTTCATACTCTCCTCTTCAACAATATGGTCCCTCTCATTTGTAAATACTGAAGTACTCATTCAAGAGCTCTCCTTTCTCTTCTGACTCAATACACAGTCTCCCACTACTGTCCTTGATCGGACCTACCCTCGTTCTCATCATTCTCATGTTTCTCACACATGCATAAAAGGCATTGGGGTCATCCTTGATCCTACCCGCCAAAGATTTTTCATGCCTTCTCTTAGCTCTCCTAATCCTTTTCTTCAGCTCCTTCCTGGCTCTCCTGTATCCCTCCAACGCTCTGAACCTTGTTTCCTCAACCTTATGTAAGCCTCCTTCTTCTTCTTTACGAGACATTCAACCTCCCTCGTCAACCAAGGTTCCCTCACACGACCATCTATTTGCTGCCTGACAGGTACATACATATCAAGGACATGTCGTATCTGTTCCTTGAAAAAGTTCCACATTTCAACGACATCCTTCCCTGACAGCCTATTCTCCCAAATTATGCTCCTCAGATCCTGTCTTGCAGCATCATATTTACCCTTCACCCAATTGTAAAACCTACCCTGTTGCATGCACCTATCTCTCTCCATAACCAAGGTGAAAGTCACAGAATTGTGGTCACCATCACCAAAATGCTCACCCACTAACAAGCCCATCACTTGTCCCGGTTCGTTACCAAGTACCAAATCCAATATGGCCTCCCTTCTGGTCTACATACTGAGTTAGAAAAGCTTCCTGGATACACTGCACAAACACCGCCCCGTCCAAACTACTTGATCTGAAGAGCTTTCAATCAATATTTGGGAAGTTGAAATTGCCCATGACTACTACCCTGTGGCTTCTGCACCTTTCCAAAATCTGTTTCCCAATCTGTTTCTCCACATCTCTGCTGCTATTGGGGGGCCTATAGTAAACATCCAACAAGGTGACTGCTCCGTTCCTATTTCTGCCTTCAGCCCATGCTACCTCCAAAGACAGATCCCCATCGAACATTTTCAAAGTGGCAGCTGGGGGCTAGTGGAGTTCTGCAGGGATCAATGTTGGGACAATAACTATTTATATTATATATTAATGATCTGGATGAAGGAACTGAGGGCATTGTTGACAAGTTTGCAGATGACACAAAGATAGGGACAGGTCATGTTGATGAAGCGTGGAGCCTGCAGAACGACTTGGACAGGTTAGGAGGCTGGATAAATTGTGAGGTTATGCACTTTGATAGGAAGAATTGAGGCACAGACTATTTTCTAAACTGGAAAAGGCTATGGACATCTGAAGCACAAGAGACTTAGGAGTCTTTGTTCAGGATTCTCTTAAGATTAACATGCAGGTGCAGTTGGAAGTTAGGAAGGCAAATATAATGTTCACACTCATCTTCAGAGGGCTAGAATAAAAAGTAGGGATTTACTGCTGAGGCTGTATAAGACTCTGATCAGACAGCATTTGGAATATTGAGAGTTGTTTTGGGCTTCGTATCTCAGGAAGGGTGTGCTGCTATTATAGGTCATCCAGACGAAGTTTACAAGAATGATCCCAGGAATAAATGGCTGTCATACTAGGAGCAGTTGAGGACTTTGGGTTTATAATCAATAGAGTATAGAAGGATGAGAGGGGAGCTCATTAATATTTACAGAATACTGAGAGGCCTGAATAGAGCCTGAACATGAGAAGATGTTTCCACTAGAAAGAGTGGAGTGATGGCCCTTTGAACTGAGATGAGGAGGAATTTCTTCAGCCAGAGGGTGGCAAATAGTGGTACAAACTTGATGGGCTGAATGGTGAAATTCTTCTTCGAACTTTATTCTTTTCAAATGATTGCAGCTTTTATAGAACACATTTTCTTTTCCAGGGTAGCACTGTCTAATAGAATTCCACTGCACTGCTCTCATCCCATAAAGTGTGGTACAATCTGCTATGGCTTGGCTAGATTTTCTGCCACCAAACCTTTTTATTCATCTAAGCCACTGATATTAGTGGGAAACAATACCCATACCATGTCTCAGGCAGCAGAAGGCTCTATCTTGATGATCAGTCAATAGGTTTATTACCTATTACTTCACAGGTAGTTATACAACATCTAAGAGATCTGATATTCTCTTCAGAGACCTCGAATGCAATGTAATGTACATATCACACATTATTACTTTTAGTTACATTCTGTAAACATGAAGAATTATTAAGGAGGCACACACTGGAAATGGGAGACTACTTGGAGAATGGATTAGTGCTCTCAGGAACATCTGATGGACACAGCCTACCTTGTAATTTCAGTTAACCTGGTAACCCTCTCAGATCCCAACTACCTCATACAATAATATCAGACAGCTTCTGGTCCTCCTGTAGGTAAAAACAATGACTGCAGATGCTGGAAACCAGATTCTGGATCAGTGGTGCTGGAAGAGCACAGCAGTTCAGGCAGCATCCAACGAGCAGCTCGTTGGATGCTACCTGAACTGCTGTGCTCTTCCAGCACCACTGATCCAGAATCTGGTCCTCCTGTAGGCTAGCGCACAACTATCATGTTAGATCTCCTTATTTCTGCATACTGAAAAGATTCCTCAGATCGAATAGGCACTACATATTCAGCATTTAATGGCCTACTCAATTATCACTCTTTCATTTCACTTCTGTTGTATGCTTCCTGTGTGTCAGTAATAGGGGTCCTCACAGGAATGACTCCTGTATCAGGCCATATCCACCAAGGGTACCTTCAGTCAGCATGAGTCCAACTCTTGATAACCACAGAATGAAGGTAATTTCCTTGGTATCTTATACCATGTGCAAGAGAATTTTCAAATAATCACAAACAAACTGAAAATAATGGAATTTAAATCATTAATAAGTGAAGACTGACACATGATCTGGTTCCCATCTGTGCACATTTTATGACTGACTGTATCTGAGGGAATCCAACCAGAACCATGAACACAAGGACCCACATATTCTGACTGGCGTCATCATTAGCAAATTTGTCATAGATGGCACCCAGGGAAACATGGCATCCATCATCTGGGAGACAGACTTGTGTCAGAAACTGATGCAGGTTTCTCTTGTGGGATAGGGAATAGGAAACATTGAAAGAGCTAATGGAAGAACTGCAACAGTTGTTCTTTCCTGTCTGGCATAAGGACAAAAGGTGACCCAACTATGGCTAACAGATAGTACTGGATCCAAGGAAAGGACATAGAAATTGACTCCAAGAAAGCAGCAGATTTGAGGAATGAGACTAGTTTATTTTCCCACTTTTAATCAATCCCTTTGTCCTCCTTTATGTGAAATCTAAAGAATGTAAGTAAGACTGGAGGGAACATACAAATTCATTGCAAATGCTTCTACAGGTATTTGAAAAGAAAAGGGTCAGTGAAGATAAATGTAGGTCTCTTAAGCCAGAAATAATGAATATTATAATGGGGAACATAGAAATAGCAGATCAATCAAATACATGTTTTAACTCTGTCTTCCCAAAGGGGGACACAAATGACATTGCAACAATGTTGGTGAACAAAGGATCTAGTGCGAGGGAGGAACAGAACTAAATGATACGAGTAGAGAAATGGTTTTGGAGAAATTGGTGAGATTAAAAGCAGATAAATTCCCAGGGCCCAACAATCTACATTCCAGAGTACTGACGGGTTTGACTCTAGAAACAGTTGACACATTGGTGGTCAACTTTCAAGATTCTGTAGACTCTGGAGCATTCCCTATGGATTGGAACGTAGCTAATGCACCTGTACTATTACAAAACAAGAGATAGAGTGAAAACAAGGAATCATAGAATGATGAGCCTGACATCAATAAGAAGAAAAATGATCAAATCCATTATAATCAATTTCATAGCAGATCAATTAGAAAACAGTGACAGAGTTGAACAGAGTCTGCATGGATTTTCAATAGGGAAATCGTGTTTGACAAATCTAATGGAAATGTTTTGAGGATATAACAAGTAGAATTAATAAGGAGGAGCAGATGGATGTGATTTGCTTGGACCTCCAGAAGGCTTTCAATAAGGTCCCACATAAGAGATTAGATGTAACATTAAAGGTATGGGACTGGGGGTAATGTACTGACATAGATAGAGAACTGGTTGCTAGACAGGAGACAATGATTAAGAATGAATGTGTTATTTTCTAAGTGGCAAGCAGTGATTAGTGGGGTACCATAGGTATCAGTGCTTAGACACCAGCTATTCACAATATATATTAACAATTTAGATGAGGGAAATCAATGTAATGTCTCCCACCAAAACGCTTGGTGGGATGGTGAGCTGTGAGGGGTGGAGGGGATGCAGAGATTTTACAGTATGATTTGAATGAGTGGGCCAATGCATGGAAGGCAAAGTATAATGTTCTTAAAATGTGAGGTTATCCACTGAGGTAGAAAAAAACAGGAAGGTCAATTATTATCTCAATAATGCTAGATTAGGCAATGGGCATGTGGAAAAAAAAACTTGGGTGACTTGCTGCAAGTAAGCACGCAGGTGCAGCAAGGGGCAAAGAAGGTAAAAGGTTTGTCAGCCTTCACAATGAGAGTTTGCGTGTACTGGCACAGGTGTCACTGTGCAACTGCATGGAGCCCCACTGAGTAAGAATGTTCTGGCTATGTTAGAATTGCTTAGGCTTCTATGAGATCCACCTTGATTCTTCAAGTCAATATACAGAGGATATCTGAAGGACACAGTCGGGGCGTATTACATTCAATTAATCAAATGCCATATAATCGATGGCGGATAACATAGTTAGCCACGCATTGGGACCTTGTGATCATGTTTGGATAACCGAAATTCGGTTAATCGAAAGCCAAATAATCGAAGTTCCTCTGTAGTCCTAACCAATCCAATCGCTGTTTACGTATCAGTCCTGTCATCCCAGAGGTAAGGCTGATAAGCCACTGCTGCTTGCCCTCCATCGCCAGAATATGTCGGTGATCCGAACACAATCGTAAAGTCCCGATGCATGGCTAACTATGTTATCCGGCATCGATTATATGGCATCGATTAAACGAATGTAATACTCCCCAACTGTGTCCTTCGCATAATCGAGATTCCTCTGTATACTGACTTGAAGAATCAAGGTGGATCTCATAGAAGCCTAAGAAATTCTAACACAACTACATCAAGTAAACCCAGGAAGGATGTCCTTGATGACCAGAGATTCCAGAAGCAGGGCTCATAGTCTCAGGATGCAAGGTAGGTCACTTAGAACTGAGATGAGGCAAAAATTCTTCACCCAGAGAATGGTGAGCCTGTCGAATTCTCTGCCACAGAAAGTGATTGAGACCAAAACATTGAATGCTTTGCAGAAGGGCTTAGATATAGTTCTTAGAGCTAAAGGGATCCAAGGGTATGGGATGATAGTGGGGACTGGGACTGAGTTGGGTGATTAGCCAAGGCAGAGCAGGCTCAAAAGGCTGAATGGCCTACACCTACTCCTATTTTCCATGTTTCTAGGGAGCTTATCACATACTCATGTTACATACTGTTTGATTCTACAAATATCACGAGCAGCTCCTTGGAAATATTTAGTTCAAGGGTGTGGTGACTGTCATCAGCAATGTGTACCCATCAGATGCATAGGTGCATAGGTCATTAGCCATGCCACTTGAGACCTGTCAAATTTTAAATTTAATGTTGACCTCACTCTTTGTGCACCTTCGCTGTAGCTGTAACATTGTATTCCTCAACTCTGTTCTATTACTGTTGTGCAGTTTGTATGGTATGATCTGCCTGTGCTGCATGCAAATTAAAACGTTCCATTGTATTTAGGTACACGTGACAATAATAATAAAACAAAAATCAAATCAGATGTCTGAGTCAGTGTCCCAAAGATATTTAAAGTAGCTGGTCATAGTTGAGGTGGTGTCAATTCTAAACTTCTGCACTCAGTAAGAAGGAACTGATGGCTGACATCCCATCAGTGCAGAGTTCATCATTTTCATCAGAACAGTAATACAGACATCCCAAGATCATACAGGAACACTTGTCAACCACAACAACTTTGATTCCATCAATGTTGAGTACCTGCTGCACTGCCACAAGTGGATATTTTTGTAGCTGCATACAGGATTAGCCATAATGATTTTCTTCTGCAGCATGTCAAGTTTTCTGAAGTCTTTGTACCTGCAATCAGACTTGAGGCACAGTTGCTAGGACATAAGAGATACCCATTCACACTTGGCTCAATGATACTTGGCCAACCAATTACAACTAAACTTTTTTGAGTGGGAGCAGCGGCTGAGTAAAAGCGAACCCGGGAGACTATAGCTAAGGTAAGACAGTTTGTTTTAAAATTACTTACCTGTAGCAGGCAGCAGTATTTTTTTTCTCTCTCTCTTCACAGAAAGAGCGGGAGCAGCAGAGGAAGTGACGGCGAGCAGAGGGGCAGCCGGGAAGGAAAACAGTGAGTATATAACTCAGGAAGGCGGCTAAACCCGAGATTCTACACCTGTAGTATCTCCCACCCACCCTCCTCCTCTAACCTTCTTAACTACTCTGCTTTTTCTTTAAAGGTAAGGATTTTTTATTTCTTTACCAGTAACCAGTTAAAAATTTACTTCGTTTTTTTTTGTATGTGTATATATATCAAGTCCTTTTTTAGGGAAAAAAAAACTATAGCAAAGAGGTATCAGAAAGTATTCTAACTCATACTTGTACAAAGTAACTAAGTAATTAACTAACTAAGCAGAGATGGCTGGGCAGGTGATGTGCTGTTGCTGTATGATGTGGGAGCTGGCTGATCCCATTGTGAACAGCAGTGACCACATCTGCAGCAAGTGTTGGTTGCTAGAAGAACTCCGGATCAGAGTTGATGACCTGGAATCTGAGCTTCAAACACTGCGGCACATCCGGGAGGGGGAGAGTTACCTGGACGCTTTGTTTCAGGAGGCAGTCACACCTGGGAGATTAAGTAATTCACATTCAGCTAGTGATAAGGCACAACAGAGTGTGACTATAAGTGAGGCAGGTAGGGGGAACCTGAGTTCAGGAGTGGAGGAGCCTCAGCCCTTGACCTTGTCCAACAGGTATGAGATTCTTGCTCCCTGTTCGGATGAGGAAAAGTGCTCTGGACAGGATGAGCCAACTGGCCAAGGCACCATGGTGCAGAAGACCATTCAAGAGGGGGGAGCTAATAGACCAGTAGTGGTTATAGAGGATTCTATAATTATGGGGACAGATAGTATCCTTTGCAAGCCGGATCGGGAGTCTCGCATGGTGTGTTGCCTGCCCGGTGCCAGGGTGCGGGACATCACCGACCGGCTTGAAAGGATATTGGAGCGGGAGGGGGAGGATCCAGTTGTTGTGGTCCACATTGGTACTAACAACATAGGCAAGACTAGGGTGGAGGACCTGTTTGGGGATTACAAAGCACTAGGCAGGAGATTGAAGCACAGGTCCTCAAGGGTCATAATCTCTGGATTACTGCCCGAGCCACGTGCCAATCGGCATAGGGACAAGAAAATTAGGCAAGTAAACACATGGCTAAGGGATTGGTGTGGGAAAGAGGGATTCCACTTCATGGGGCATTGGCATCAGTTTTGGAACAGGGGGGATCTGTACCGTTGGGACAGTCTCCACCTGAACTGATCAGGTACCAATGTTCTAGCGAAGAGGATAAATAGGGTGGTCAGTAGGACTTTAAACTTCTGAGTTGGGGGGAAGGGAAGTGAAAGTGACAGGGAGTATAGCGTTAAATGGAAAGATAAGCAGCAGGATAGCATGTGTTCAGGCGGATTTAAAATTGAGGCAGACTGAGAATGCAGAAAAAAGCAAGGATAACTTAGGACATCATATGACTTCCAACATCTCTAATGATAAGGAAGTTAGCATTAAGGCACTTTACCTGAATGCTTGTAGCATTCATAACAAAGCCGATGAACTAATGGCACAGATAATAGTGAATGATTATGATGTGGTAGGCATCACAGAGACTTGGTTACAGGGGGGTCAGGACTGGCAGTTAAACCTCCATGGTTTTTCAACTATCGAAAAGACAGAGAGGTGGGCAGAGGGGGTGGGGTTGCCTTGTTAGTTAAGAACAAAATTAAATCAATGGTATTGAATGACATAGCGTCGGATGATGTGGAGTCTGTGTGGGTAGAATTGAGGAACCGCAAAGGCAAAAAAACCATAATTGGAGTTGTGTATAGACCTCCTAACAGTGGTCAGGACCAGGGACGCAACATGTACCGGGAAATAGAGAAGGCATGTCAGAAAGGCAAGGTCACATTGATCATGGGAGACTTCAATATACAGGTGGACTGGGTAAATAATGTTGCTAGTGGATCCAAAGAAAGGGAATTCATGGAATGCTTACAGGATGGCTTTTTGGAACAGCTTGTCATGGAGCCCACAAGAGAGCAGGCTATTCTGGACCTAGTGCTTTGCAATGAACCAGACTCTATAAAAGATCTTAAAGTAAGGGAACCCTTAGGAAGTAGCGATCATAATATGGTAGAGTTCAGTCTGGAGTTTGAAAGAGAGAAGGCAAAATCGGATGTAATGGTGTTACAGTTGAATAAAGGTAATTATGAGGGCATGAGAGAGGAACTGACAAAAATAGACTGGAAGCAGAGGCTAACCGGGAAGACAGTAGAGCAAAAATGTCAGGAGTTTGTGGGTATAATTGAAGACACTGTACAGAGGTTCATTGTCAAGAAAAGAAAGATTATCCGGGGAGGGATTAGACAACCATGGCTGACAAAGGAAGTCAGGAAATGTATTAAAGAAAAAGAGAGATCCTATAAAGTGGCTAAGAACAGTGGGAAATCAGAAGATTGGGAAGGATACGAAAGCAAACAGAGGATAACAAAGAGTGTAATAAGAAATGAGAGGATCAAATATGAAGGTAGGCTAGCCAGTAATATTAGAAATGATAGTAAAAGTTTCTTTCAGTACATAAGAAACAAACGACAGGCAAAAGTAGACATTGGGCACTTCAAACTGATGCAGGAAGCCTAGTGATGGGAGATAAGGAAATAGCAGGAGAACTTAACAAGTATTTTGCATCAGTTTTCACAGTGGAAGACATGAGTAATATCCCAAAAATTAAAGGGAGTCACGGGGCTGAGTTGAGTATGGTTGCCATTACGAAAGAGATAGTGCTAGAAAAGTTAAAAAGTCTTAAAATTGATAAATCTCCTGGCCCCGATGGGATACACCCTAGAGTTCTGAGAGAGGTGGCTGAGGAAATAGTAGAAGCATTGGTTGAGATCTTTCAAGAGTCACTGGAGTCAGGAAAGGTCCCGGATGATTGGAAGATGGCTGTTGTAAACCCCTTGTTCAAGAAAGGATCAAGGCAAAGGATGGAAAATTATAGGCCAATCAGCTTAACCTCGGTTGTTGGTAAAATTCTAGAATCCATCATTAAGGATGATGTTTCAAAATTCTTGGAAGAGCAGAGTCTGATTAGAACAAGTCAACATGGATTTAGTAAGGGGAGGTCATGCCTGACAAACCTGTTGGAATTTTTTGAAGAGGTAACAAGTAGGTTAGACCAGGGAAACCCAGTGGATGTGGTCTATCTAGACTTTCAAAAGGCCTTTGATAAGGTGCCACACGGGAGGCTGCTGAGCAAGGTGAGGTCCCATGGTGTTCGAGGTGAGCTGCTGGGATGGATTGAGGATTGGCTGTCTAACAGAAGGCAGAGAGTTGGGATATATGGTTCTTTTTCAGAATGGCAGCCGGTGATGAGCAGTGTCCTGCAGGGTTCGGTGCTGGGGCCACAGCTATTCACATTATATATTAATGATTTGGATGAGGGGACTGGGAGCATTCTAGCGAAGTTTGCCGATGATACGAAGTTAGGTGGACAGGCAGGTAGTACTGAGGAAGTGGGGAGGCTACAGAAGGATCTAGACAGGTTGGGAGAGTGGTCCAGGAAATGGCTGATGGAATTTAACGTGAGCAAGTGCGAGGTCTTGCACTTTGGCAAAAAGAATAAAAGCATAGACTACTTTCTAAATGGGGAGAAAATTAGTAAAGCCAAAGCACAAAGGGATCTGGGAGTGCTAGTCGAGGATTCTCTAAAGGTAAACATGCAGGTTGAGTCCGTGATTAAGAAAGCGAATGCAATGTTGTCTCTTATCTCAAGAGGGTTGGAATATAAAAGCAGAGATGTGCTACTGAGACTTTATAAAGCTCTGGTTAGGCCCCATTTGGAGTACTGTGTCCAGTTTTGGTCCTCACACCTCAGGAAGGACATACTGGCACTGGAACGTTTCCAGCGGAAATTCACACGAATGATCCCTGGAATGGCAGGTGTAACATATGAGGAACGGCTGAGGATACTGGGATTGTATTCATTGGAGTTTAGAAGATTGAGGGGAGACTTAATAGAGACGTACAAGATAATACATGGCTTGGAAAAGGTGGACGCTAGGAAATTGTTTCCGTTAGGTGAGGAGACTAGGACCCGTGGACACAGCCTTAGAATTAGAGGGGGTCAATTCAGAACAGAAATGCAGAGACATTTCTTCAGCCAGAGAGTGGTGGGCCTGTGGAATTCATTGCCACGGAGTGCAGTGGAGGCCGGGACGCTAAATGTCTTCAAGGTCGAGATTGATAGATTCTTGTTGTCTCGAGGAATTAAGGGCTATGGGGAGAACGCTGGTAAGTGGAGTTGAAATGCCCATCAGCCATGATTGAATGGCGGAGTGGACTCGATGGGCCGAATGGTCTTACTTCCACTCCTATGTCTTATGATCTTTTGGTCTAAACAGCAACTATAAATCAATGCTTAATTTTTTTCTTCATTTAAAAAGCATGACATACTTCTAAGCCAGGCATGTAGAGTCACAACCATGGCACCACAATAGTCATAACAATAAATGTCAGGTGGTCAGCTGAAACATGAGTAAATTAATCATCAGCTACCAGCCAATTTGTCCAGAATGGTGCATTCCGCACAATATTGCACAGTTACAAGGTTTGGTTTATTGTCATGAGGAACCAGGCACTGTTTTTGCAGATGATTCAAGAATCATAGGATCCCCACAGTGTGAAAACAAACCCTTCAGCCTGACAAGTCCACACTGACTCTCTGGGAGTAACCTTCCCAAACCCATTCCCTTATCCTATACTTAACCCTGACCAAGGACGGCACGGTAGCTCAGCAGTTAGCACCAGGGACCTGGGTTCAAATCCAGCCTCAGGCAACTGTCTGTGTGGAGTTTGCACATTCTCCCCATGTCTGCGTGGGTTTCCTCCAGGTGCTCCGGTTTCCTCCCACAGTCCAAAGATGTGCAGATTAGGTGAATGGGCCATGCTAAATTGCCCATAGTATTAGTTGTATTAGTCAGGGGTAAAATATGGGGAATGGGTCTGGGTGGGTTACTCTTCGGAGGCCTGATGCACTTGAATACACATCCTGGAACACTATGGGCAATTTAGCATGGCCCATTCACCTAATCTGCACTTCTTTGGACTGTGGAAGGAAACCAGGGCACCCCAAGGAATCGCACACAGACACGGGGAGAATGTGCAAACTCCACACAGTCACCCGAGGCTGGAATCAAACCCGAGTCCCTGGACCTGTGAGGCAGCAATGCTAACCATTGAGCCACCAGTCCACCCAAGGACAAGGGAGCTGATGAAGGCAATGATGAAGATATTTTACCTCACTGCTTGGGCTGCCAAGGTGACCTAATTAATCTTAAGTTCACTTAAATTATAGTGGACAGATGTCAGAAGTAATAGTCATATTTTTCTAGCTCTGTCATCAACAATAGCATTAACAAAGACCATTTGCTGAGTAACCAATTGCCATTTATGCATTAATTAATCTCTTTCTAATCACCATCAAGCAAGTCAAAGCAGTAGAAGAAAAACATTTATGTGATTCTAGAAAATGTTTATACTTCACCAATTATAAAGTCCTCATTTTTGTTTCTGCCAACCTACTTAGCAGGGCACAGACAGACTTCACAGATTCCTGTTCTGACCGCTGAGATACACTTAGCTGATGACCTCTGAGATTTCAAGCACCTGAGATACCCAACAAAGGTTGCTTCACCTGCACCAGATGAATCAAGGGGATCAGGGTATGAGAAAGTGTGGCTGAATGGGTGATGGGGTGAACAGTGTGAAGCAAAAGAGCATTGAGTGGAGTTCCCACTTCCCCTGTCACTATCACCCTTCCATGGACAGTTGCAGTTCCATCCCATCTCAATGCTGGACATCGCTTTGGTGTAGATCAGTCAAGTGCTTTAGTTGAGGTGTGAGGCATCTCGTTCTGGATGGCAGAATTGTTGACATCCAGATGTGCATGACATAATGACCGTATATTTGGAATAACATTTCTCACCAAGATTGGTGTCTCACAGCACTGGCCACTCCACCCAGGAAAATTCTCATCACTATAATTCCCTTTGACACGAGCCAATTAATGCATGAGGGGATTTCCTCCATTTTCTCAGTAACCATGATCATTTTACATTTTTCACTCCCAGCTGTGATCAATCATGATGCTGTCTTCCTGGCAACTCTGTGGTAAAGTACCTATATCCAGCTGTGTAGACTTAGAAAGGGTTGGAACTCTCTCAACAGCATTGTGCCTTTTTTTTAACCTTAATTCTTTCATGGGATTTGTGTTACTATCAAGCTCCGTATGTTTTGTCCCTGCCTAATTGTCCTTGAACTGCAAAGAGCTATGAGCCAACAATATTGCTTTGAGAAAAAAAAATACAAAGAACTGCAGATGCTGGAAATCAGAAACAAAAGCAGAAATTGCTGGAAAACACTCTGCAGGTCTGGCAATATCTGTGGAGAGAAAGCAGAGTTAATGTTTCAGATCCAATGACCCTTCTTCAGAATTGATTGTAACTAGGAAATGTTGGTGATATATGCAAGAGAAAGGGTGGGGGAGAGGGTAGAAGTAAATGATAGGTAGAGATGGAGCTCAAAGTGAGAGATAAACAGTTGGACAGACAAAGGAGTGGGTAAAGGTGAGCCTATGAAAACCAATGGTTGCTAATGGGGACTGTTGGTGGCTGACAATGGATTGTTTGTGATAACAGCCCATGTGATGACAAGGCTGGTGTGTAAGGGTTGGGGCAAAGACAAGAGAGAAGGTGCTGAGGTCATAAAATTATTGAAATTAATATTGAATCCAGATGGCTGCAGGGTTCCCAAGTGGAAAATGAGCTGCTGTTCTTTCAGCTTGTACTGAGCTTCACTGGAGCACTGCAGCAAGCCCAAGACACAGATATTGGCCAGGGAACAGAGTGGTGTGTTAAAGTGGCAGGCAACTGGAAGCTCAGGGTCTTTTTTGCAGACAGAATTTATGTGTTCTGCAAAAGCAGTTGTCCAGTCTGCTTTTTGTCTCCCCAGTGTGGAGCAGTCCACATTGTGAGTAAAGAATACAGCAAACATTGCTTTGAGTCCATGTTACTTGTAGACCAGACCAGATGTAGGACAAGTTTCTTCTCTAATTAATTTTTGCTAATTGTAAAGTGTCAGTGACCTGTGTAAATCTAGTAAGCTGTCTCCCACTAAAGGGTGAGCATCTAAACCAGTTCAGAGTGCATTGGCTCCTCTGAGGACTCGTCACCTGTGAGACCCCTGGATTTCTGCTATATACTGGCAGAGGCAAGTAAGTGTGCTGTTATGAAGATGACCATGTAACACTTGCAGTTCAGATCAAGTTGAGATGATTAACTGTTGTGTGTCATATGAGTCACTATTATGTTATTGTATTTCCAGCTGGTAGAATGACTCATAGCACCAAAAATTCTGAAACACCACTGATCTGTAAAAGTTTGTCCATCTGCAGATATTAGCTGCAGAATTTGTGGGGGACCATCATCAGTTCACTCCCTCGCATCATGCTCTGCACTGTTTTCTCCTGCAACAGCAGTAAAACTAAATCTGTGTGATAGGAGTGAGATGTTCCTCCCCAATGGCATGATGAATGCTTGCAGGGAATTATATTGACCAACAGTGCATTTGGTCAAATCAAAGGTGAGTATCAGAGAGAGGAATTAAATTGCATAATGTTCAGGCTAAGGGGTGGATTGATAGATAGGGGTGTGAGAGTGAAAAGAGCAGGAGTGGGGTCAAATGAAAAACAAGGATGGGGGGGGAAATGAGTACTGCTGGATATAGGTGAATGTGGTACTGTGCCTGTGTTTCCAGGCCCGATTAGGTTTTTAAAGTAAGTTATGCATTGAATCCAGAAACCTGGCACAGTGCCCCTGTTGATGAACTCCTTGGCCACCACCACGCATGTTTTTCTCATAGCAATAGAAGGTTCCATTGCTGAGAAATGGAATCACAGCTCCCAGCAGCACTATCAAATGGAGGTGTCACTGAAGTGTGACGTCCCTTACTATTTCCAACTTGAATTCCTTCAAATTCTATCTTTGGATTGGTTGTTTAAATACTGAAGTTGAGATTGTGTCATTTGGGTCCTCAACCTGCCCACTGCCAGATAGTTGGGCAGTCACAAGTAAAGTGATGGTAATCTTGCAGCTAAAGGAGTCAAAGGGTATGGGGAGAGGGCAGGAATGAGATACACTCACTCTGATACAACACCATAGTTCCATTCTCACGTTATAGGAAAATCGTGCAATAGCTGCACCATTTAAATGAATGGGGTTGGAATCACATTACAGCCGATGCAGGTAAGGAAAGTTCATGCTCAATAAATAACTGTCGAAATTCTTCAATCATGTTAAAGGCAATTTGCATTGAAGAAACATATGTTATAGCAAAACTAATTGCACTGAACTTGCATGATCAGCCATGATCATATTGAACAGTAGTTCAGGTTCAAAGGGCCAAATTGCCTACTGCTGCAGCTGATGAAGGAGCAGCGCTCCCAAAATAAACATCTCCAAATAAACCTGTTGGCTTATTTACTATGTTTCTATGCTTCCAACCAGGCTACACTCAAATGCCACTGATAGACACGCTTGCTCCCATTGACAATGGAGCCATCCATTCCCAACTACCTGCAAGTTAATATTAGGGTCATGATTTCACTTGTGGAATTAAGGAATTGTTCAGTACAGATCAGTCATGTTTCATCAATTATGACCATTTATGCCTCTTCATTCTATCTCGTAATGCAATAAAATCTCAGTGAGCTAGGTGTCATATTATTCTGCCTAAGGAGGAGCATCCAGGAAAGCATCGAGTACCTTGAGACTTGCCATCAGGAAGAAATGGAAGCCAGATGAAAACAGCTAAAGGTGTGTGCTGCCACACCAACACCCGGGCCACCCCTCCCAGTGACCACCACCTGCCTCAATTGTAACAGAGCCCGCAGTAGCCATATTGGTCTATTCAGTCACCTACTGACTCACCCTAAGAGTGGAAAAGAGTCATCCTCATCTGTAAGGGATTGCCAATGACTATTCTGCCCATCATGTCTGCACTGGCCCTCTAAGCAATTTGATATAGTGCGAATTTCCTACCTTTTCTCTGTAACCCTCCACATTGGTCCAATTTATATGTTCTTCTAATGCCGTTTTGACTACCTCAGTTGAACCTGACTCCACCATGCCTCCAGGCAATGTATTCTATACCCCATCCATTTATTGTATGAAAAACCTTTGCAAATCACTTTGAATTTGTATTCTCTGGTTTGTCAATCCTCTTATGAGCATGAACAGTTTCACCATATCTACACTGTACAGGTCCCAAATGATTAAGAAATCTTCTTTCAGATCTCCTCTTTGCCTTCTTCTCTCCAAGGAAAATAGTCCCACCTTCTGTAATCTACCCTCATAATTGATACTTTGCATTCCTGGAACCGTCCTTCCTAAAGTGGAGTATTCAGAACTGTACACAGTAGACCAGCAGAGGTTTAGCTAGTTTGGTATGTAAGTTGAGTATAATTTCTCTGCTCTTGTCCTGTATGCCCCATTAGTGAAACGTAGGATTCTGTATGCTTTATGAACTGCCCTTTCTACCTGCCCTTTACCTTCTATGCATATTTACACCTAAGTTTGCACCTGGACTCTTTGCTCCTGCACACCCTTTGGAATAATGTCCTTAGGTTTATACTGTTTCTCCATGTTTCCTGTCCATTGTGCGACACTGTATCAAACACCTTCTCTATGTACATCACCCTCATTAACCCTTTCTGTTGTCTCTTCCAAAACTCCAGCAAGTTAATTAAACATGATTTCCCCTTGAGAAATCCATGCTAACCCTTCATAATCAACCCACCTTTTTCCATGTAAATGCTAATTCTCTCTATAATTGTATTAGACGTTTTCTCATGATACCCTGTTAAACGTTTATTGCCAAATAACATGCAGCTCCTCTTTTACCCCTGAGATTATACATATCAGGAAAAGATTACAAGCATTATTAATGCCTTTGCTGTTCTGGCTGCTTGTAAGCCATGAGTCTATATGTTAAATACAATGTGGTTTGAAATAGGCAATGGGCCACACATGATTCTAGTGGAAAATACAATTTGAAATGTTGCCTAAAATCGTTTTTCCAAGAAATCTGCAGCCCTAAAATTGTGTCAGATACATTCAGAAGAAAACAGATGTCACATGTCTAACAGAAATGAACTCTACAGAGATTAACGAATATGCAAATCTATCTAATGTAAATAGAGTTATATAGATATACACTCTGGTTGAAGACTGGAACAAAAGCAGCTCTCAACAGAGATTTCTGCCGCTGAATCATCATGTATATACAGTTTGCAGGAACAATTTAAGAACTGATCTGAGCTTAGCTGATCATGTAAACCCATATGAAAACATGATAGCACTGGAGACACCAATCTAGAGCAGAAGTTTAAGTTTGAAGAATCTGAAGAATCATAGAATGAGATTGGAACCACAAGACAAACATCCTGAGGAGATTTCCCAAGTACTTTATTGACCTAAACTGAGCAGAAGTGAGGTATACTTCAAAACAGCAGCATATCTGCATCAGCCAAGCATTGCATCCCTCTTCCACAGCCCTTCAATGGTATTAAAGAGCCATACAGACACATGGATGGGAAATGTGAAAGACATATTTCCACAGGTGCATAACACATTCAGGTCTCCATTCGAAGCAAGACCAGGTCGACATCAGAACTCACTTACGCACAGTGGGTTCCATTGTAAGATGATGTTTTTATCGGACAAGGTGTTGACAAAATTGTAGCTAACATCATTCATAGAGTCATAGATTCACAGAGATGCACAGCATGGAAATAGAAACTTGGGTCCAACTCGTCCATGCCGACCAGACGTCCCAATCAAATCTGGTTCCATTTTCCAGCACTTGGCCCATATCTTTCCAAACGCTTCCTATTCATATACCCATCCAGATGCCTTTTAAATGTTGTAATTGTACCAGTCTCCACCACCTCCTCTAGCAGCTCATTCCATACATGTACCACCCTTCTTGTGAAAATCGTGCCTCTTTAGGTCCCTTTTAAATGTTTCCCCTCTCATCCTAAACCTATGCCCTCTAGTTCTGGACTCTCCCACCCCAGGGAAAGTATCTTGTCTATTTATCCTATCCATGCCCTTCATGATTTTATAAACATTTATAAATCATCCCTCAGCCTTCAGCATTCTAGGGAAAACAGCCTCAGGGTATTCAGCCTCTCCCTATTGCTCAAATCCTCCAACCCTGGCAACATCCTTGTAACTCTTTTCTGAACCCTTTCAAGTTTCCCCAACATCCTTCCTCTAGGTGGGAGATCAGAATTGCACACAATATTCTAACAGTGTCTAACCAATCTCCAGTACAGCCGCAACATGATCTCCCAACTCCCATTCTCAATGCTCTGACTAATAAAGAAAAGCATAACGCCTTCTTCACTTTCCTATCTACCTTCAACTTCATTTTTAAGGAACTATGAACCTGCACTCCAAGGTACCTTTGTTCAGCAATACTCCCTTGGACCTTACCATTAAGTGTATAAATCCTGCTCTAACTTGCCTTTCCAAAATGCACCACCTTGCATTTATCTAAATTAAACTCCATCTGCCACTCCTCAGCCGATTGGCCCATCTGATCAAGATCCCATTGCAATCTGAGGTAACCTTCTGTGTTGTCCAAATCGCCTCCAAATTTTGGTGTCATCTGCAAATTTACTAACTATACCTCTTATGTTCACATCTAAATCATCCAAGCAGTAGACTTAGCGCCAATCCTTGTAGCACACCACTGGTCACCAGCCTCCAGTCTGAAAGGCAACTATCCACCACCACCCTCTGTCTTCTACTTTCAAGCCAGTTCTGTATTCAAATGGCTAGTTCTCCCTGTACTCAATAAGATCTAACCTTGTTAACTGGTCCACCATGAGGAAACTTATTGAATGCCTTACTGAAGTCCATATAAATCATGTCCACCACTCTGCCCTCATCAATCCTCTTCATTACTGATTCAAAAAACTCTATCAATGTTGTGAGACATGATTTCCCATGCACAAAGACATGTTGACTATCCCTAATCCTTGCGTTTCCAAATACATGTAAATCCTGTCCCTCAGGATTTCTGCCAAAAACTTGCCCACCACCGATGTTAGACTCGCTGGTCTATAGTTCCCTGCCTTGTCCTTACCACCTTTCTGAAACAGTGACACCACGTTAGCCAACCTCCAGTCTTCTGGCATCTTACCTGTGACTATCGATGATACAAATATCTCAGCAAGAGGCCCAGCAATCACTTCTCTAGCTTCCCACGGAGTTCTAGGATACAACTGATCAGTTCCTGGAGATTTATTCACTTTTATGTGTTTCAAGACATCCAGCACCTCCTCCTTTGTAAAATGGACATTTTTCAAGATTTCACCATCTATTTCATCACATTCTGTATCTTCCATGTCCTTTTCCACAGTAAACACTGATGCAAGATACTAATTTCGTATCTCCCCCATCTCCTGCGGCTCCACACATAGGCTGCCATGCTGATCTTTGAGAAGCCCTATTCTCTCCCTAGATACTCTTTTGTCTTTAATTAATTTATAAAATCTCTTTGGACTTTCCTTGATCCTATTTGCCAAAGCAATTGCATGTCCCTTTGTCACCCTCCTGATTTCCCTCTTAAGTATACTCCTACTGTCTTTATACTCTTCTAAGCATTCACTCGCTCTCTGCTGTCTATACCTGCTATATGCTTCCTTTTTCTTAACCAAAACCTCAATTTCTCTACTCATCCAGCATTCTCTGCACCTACCAGCCTTTCCTTTCACTTCTCCAGACCCTCGTTCTCTCATTTCTGAAGGCTTCCCATTTTCTAGCCTTCACTTTACCTGCGAACATCTGCACTCAATAAGCTTTTCAAAGTGCTTGTGTAATACCATCAAAGTTTGTCTTTCTCCAATTTAGAACTTCAACTTTTAGATCTGGTCTATCCTTTTCCGTCATTATTTTAAAACTAGTAGAATTATGCTAACTGGCTCCAAAGTGTTCCCCCACTGACACCTCAGTCACCTGCCCTGCCTTATGTCCCAAGAGTAGGTCAAGTTTTGCACCTTCTCCAGTAGGTACATCCACATACCAGAAAAATTTCTTGTACACTTAACAGATTCTTCTCCATCTAAACCCTTAACACTATGGCAGTCCCAGTGTATGTTTGGAAAGTTAAAAGCCACTACCATAACCACCCTATCATTCTTATAGCTAACTGAAATCTCCTTCCAAATTTGTTTCTCAATTTCCCACTGGCTATTAGGGGATCTATAATACAATTCCAATAAGGGGATCATCCCTTTCTTATTTTTCAGGTCCACCCAAATAACTTCCCTGGATGTATTTCTGGGAATATCCTCCCTCAGCACAGCTGTAATGCTATCCCTTACCAAAAATGCCACTACCTCTTCTTTCTTGCCCCCCTGTCTATCCTTCCAATAGCGTTTGTATCCTGGAATGTTAAGCTGCCAGACCTGTCCATCCCTGAGCCGTGTCTCTGCAATTGTTATAATATCCCAATCCCATGTTCCTAACTATGCCCTGAGTTCATCTGGATTCCCTGTTCGCGCTCTTGCATTGAAATAAATGCAGTTTAATTTATCAGTCTTACCTTGTTCTCTGCTTTGTTCCTGCCTGCCCTGACTGTTTGACTCGCTCTTTTTCCCAACTGTACCAGTCTCTGATTGATCTCTTTCCTCACTATCTCTCTGGGTCCCACCCCCCACCTTACTAGTTTAAATCCTCCCAAGGAGCTCTCGCAAATCTCCCTGCCAGTATATTAGACCCCTTCCAATTCAGGTGCAATCCATCCTTCTTGTACAAGTCACTTCTACCCAGGAGAGATTCCAATGATCTAAAAATGGGAATGTTTCTCTGCTATACCAGCTCTTCAGCCACGCATTCAACTGCTCCTCCTATTCCTACCCTTGCTAGCTCATAGCACCGGAGGTAATCCAGATATTACTACTCTCAAGGACCTCCTTTTTAAATTCTGGCCTAACTGTATTCTCCCTTCAGAATCCCATCCATTTTCCCTTCCTATGTCATTGGTTCCAATGTGTACAATGGTCTCCTGCTGGGTCCTCTCCCCTTTGAGAACATTCTGCACCCTCACTGAGACATCCTTGATCCTGGCACCAGGGAGGCAACACACCATTCTGATTTTTCGCTGTTGGATGCAGAAATGTCTGTGCCTCTGACTAGCAAGTCCCTCATCACAATCCATCACTTAGAACCTGACGTAACCCTTATTACATTAGAGCCAGTTTTAGTACCAGAAACCTGGCTGTTTATGCTACATTCCCCTGAGAGTCCATCACCCTCTACATTTCCCAAAGTAGCACACTTGTTTGAAATGGGGACAGCCACAGAAGACTCCTACACTGCCTGCCTCTCTCTCTTACCTTTCCTGGAGCTAACCCCTCTCTCTGACACTATCTGCAGCTTTTGTCCCTCCCTATAACTGGCATCCATCACACACCCGCAGCTTTTGTAAATTCCACATTGTATCTAACTGCCTCTCTAATCAATCCATGCAATTTGATAGGATTCGCAACCAAAGACATTTTCTGCAGGCATAGTTATCAGTAACATGAAAACTCTCCCTAAACTCCCACATCTGACAGGAAGAGCATATCACTCTATTGAGGGCCATCTTCGCTCCGTGACAATCTACAGACCCAGAAAATAGCACCATCTTATTGCTCTAAAAAAAAGTGCTCCAGGCCAACTTCATACTTATGTTTTTTTTAGAAAATGTAATCAACAGACGGATTTCAATAAAACATATAATTAAGAAAGAACCATTCCACTCACGATTGTAGATGTATAGCAAGGGTACATGTGAAAACTATGAACTTATCTGTTCCTGTGCTGTGAGCTCTCCACCACAGGTTCCTCAAAGGTCAGCTGTGAACTTTGCTGTTTGTTATTTTTTCCTGGATGTACTCTGATGTCCAGAGATACATGAACTCAAACAGCAAACACAGTAACTATGTAGATTCACTGGTGTGCCAGACAGCAATGTACATTTCTTTCTCCCTCTCCCTCACTGACTATGTGCTCAACGCCTTTGTCTGCCTTCTTCCTTTTAAAAGTGCCTATTGTTTTGATCTGTTTTCCCCGAAAGTACCAAAACAATGCAAGAGCATATGAAACAGTAATTGCTGCTCCTGGAATTCAAGGAAATCACCTCCAACACCTAAAATACATCAAAAAAGGAGCAGCTCTTACATCCACAACTTTTTCCCATCCTCCATCTTGGATTACCCAGAATCCTCTTTCTCAGGCCTGGTAAAGTTCAATGCCTGTTTTAGCTCCAAGCAGAATTGCTTCATTGAATGTACCCAGTTTCAGCAGTTGCCCAAAAAGTCAGGGATATCAGCAGACTCCTTTATCAATGATTTAAGTAGAATAACAGTGCATGTAATAATGGGACATTGAAGGATTAACCTATTTGAACTAACATAGTCACTGTGATCCTCAAAAACATCCACTAATTTTTTAATGGTCTAAAAAAGATTTAACATTCGAACACATGATCCAGGCAAATGGGACTAGATTAATTTTGGATATTTAGTTGGCATGGATGAGTTGGACAGAAGGATCTGTTTCCATTCTGTACTGCTCTGTGACTCTACATATGCAAGCTGAGCAAAGAGAACAAAAATGGAATGTAATTCAGAGAAACTCCAATGTCAAATACTGGGAGGTGACAGCCTAATAGCATTGTCGCTGAACTGTTAATCCAGAGAGCCAGATAAAGCTCTGGGGACCCAGATTTGAATCTTGCCATGACAGATGGTAGAATTTGAATTCAATCAAAATCTGAAATTAAGAATCTAATGATGATCACGAATCCATTGTCGCTTGTAAAAATCAATCTGGTTCACTAATGCCCTTTAAGAAAGGAAACTACCATCCTTACCTGGTCTAGCCTGCATGTGACTCCAGAACCACGGCAATATGGTTGGCTGCCCTCTGACCAATTAGGGATGAGCAATAAATGCTGGTCTAGCCAGTGATGCCCTCATCTTGTGAATGAATAAAAGAAGTCTAAGGCTGTCAGATGTTTAAACTCAAAGGTGGCTGCCCCCCTTGACAAGAAACCTGCCAAGATGAGGGAAAAGGTAGGATAGTTGAAGTGCAGCTTAGGGGTGTAAGATGGCAATGCTGATGACAAGATTATGCAGAAGAGGGCATAGAGTGCTTTCAATAGCAGAATTAGTAAATTTTCAACAATTTTGTAAAGACTGCCTCAAAGTCAAATTAAACTGATAAACTCCTGAACTACAAAGAATCCAAGAATAATAATAAGAGAATATGAAAATTACACTTTCTTCACCATGTGGAAATCTTTAAGCCAATGGTAGAGGTTATTGAGGTGTACCTTGCTGATGATAACCTTAAGCAGAAGCTTTGCTATTAGTGGAGTGGCTGGTGACAAGGATCAGATGGTTGGACTTGGTGTGGTAAAGAATGAGTGAGCTCAGCTGGAGAATTGGACAAAGAGTTTGGACTATACTAATTCCCTAAGCATGGCATGAAGGTAAAAAACCTAACTTCCAAAACAGATGTACCTTTTGCCTTTTAGTTAATGGCTAGAACTGTTTGATTTTAGTTGGTTTGTTACAGCAAGTGTCTTGAGAAATAAAGTCTTGTCTTTCAGATGTTTCTGTTGGATCACATGGAAAAATTGCATCTTCTGGACATTACTGGTTTCTATGAGATCGCAACAAAAGTGAGAGCAGAATCAACAGTGACTGCCAAAATGGAATCGGATATGTTAAAATATATATATTCTCTGAAAGCTACCATTGAAGAAAATATTTCACAACAATCAAAAGAGTGGGGTTAGTAGGACTAATCAGTTGGATCTGTCAATTAACTGGAACAGCTACTTTTGGCTAAAATCATTTAATTTGTGATGTAAGCATTTTTAAGAAAGATTTAAAAATGAACCTTCTGATCGAAAAAATGGAGTTATCACCAAGTAACAGCTGGCACAATAGTATGTGGAACAATAGATTACAGAGTAGGGAAAAGATGATTAGTAGAGGTGAGCTGATACACTTTAAAAGAAGTAACAAGACAAAGCAATGCTCAATGAATGATGGGATAATAGGAAGCTCAGAGAAACAAGGGGCTTTTGAGATGCTTTTCCACAGATCCTTTAAGTTAGCAGGATAGGTTAATGGAGTAGTTAAGAAGGGTATATGGAACTCTTGCCTCTATCACTCATGGCTTCGGTTGTAAGAGCAGGGAGGTTATGTTAAAGCTGTATTAAACTTTAGACCACAGTTGGAGAGTAGTTCTGGTCATAATGCTATAGGAAGGATGTGATTGAACTAGAAGGGCGGGGAGCAGAGGAGTTCCAACTGGGTTGGAACAGTTTAGCTATGAAGAGTAGCTAGTTGGCTTGGGTGGTTTCTACAGAGTCAAGAAGGCTGTGCGGGGACCTGATTGAGGTGTATAAGATAATGAAAGTCATGGACATGGTGGATAGGAAACCATTGTTCCCTTAGTTTAAGGGTCAATAATGAGAGATATAACCATAAGTTGAAGGGCAGAGGTTTAGAGGAGATTTAAGAAAAAATGTAGAATATGTTGCCTGGGAGGGCATTAGAGGCACAGAACCTCACAACTTTTAAAAAGAATGTGGGTGAGCAGTTGAAATGCTGTAATATTCAAGGTTATAGAGCAAGTGCTGAAAAGGCAGATAAGTGTAGATAGGTTGGTGCAGATATGATGGGTCAAATGGTCTATGACATGACTTGCTTGCAGCATGAGATCATAATCAATAACTAATGAAAGAACTATTCAATGTTGAATGTTAGCAGTACCAGATATTGCAAAGTTGGCTTCTGCTGGAACTATATGGGATATCTTGACTAAATTCATTATTACTAAGCCTTCTTGCTGGTAATAATCAAGCTATGGGACTGCACAAATGATTGCACATTTGCTGACGAAATCAGGATAGATAGAAAAGTAAATTCTCAAGAGGAGTTAGTGGCTCAGATGGCTTATACAAGTGCACAAAAAATTGACAGCTGGGCTTTAATGTGTAAAAACGAACTTGTCCATTTTGGCAGGAAGATTAGAAAAGCAATTTACTATTAAATGGAGAGAGATTGCAGGATTTGGTGGTAAGCAGGAGCAGGTTGTTCTGATAGGGATTCCAAGAAAGTTAATATGCAGGCATGGTAGGTGACAGGTTCTAAATTGAAGTTTGAAGTTTATTGCAAGAACACATTGTAAGAAAGGGAAGGTTTTACCACAGCTGCACAGTGCATTGATGAGACCACGACAATGGTTCTGTGCCCTACTTTTGAATTCTTATTTGAGAAAAGGATCTGATTGCTTCAGAACAAGTTCAGAGAAACTTCATTTAATTCAGTTTGAACTACGTCTTGGAGTTTTGAATACTGGAGGTGAACTTAGTAAAAATTGGAAGATCCAGAGGGGTCTGGACAGGGTAGATACCCAAGGTATGTTTTTTTCTTGTGGGGGACATTTACAATTAGGTGTGTGATTTAAAAATAAGAGGTTTCCCTTTTAAGACAGAGATGAGTTTTTTTTTCAGGAGGTGTTAGATTGTTGCATTCTCTTCACCAGAAGGTAGAGAACATTGGTCTTTAAACTTATTCAGAGTTGAGGGTGATGAATTTTGATAGACAAGGGAATGAAGAGGAATGGGATGGAGACAGGAAAGTGGAGCTGAGACTGCATCTAAATCATCCATGATCCTATAGAACAGTGAGACGGCCTCATGTTGCAAATTGTTTACTCTTATTCTTATGGTCCTGAGTTCCATTATTATAACAATCAGGTCATGGTTACAATCAAAGAAAAATTCAACATTTTCTGCTTTTAAACTTCCTTTATTCACAAACACCCAGAACAAAATTCCATCATGACCTCCTTCCTTCATTTTTCTTTCTAGTAAATAATTCAAAACCTGTTCAGGAACCTGACTAAACAATTTACAACTTTTTAACATTCGCTCTTTTAAGCCTGAGTGGAACCACACAAGTTCAATTTACCCCTTGTCTTTCTTTCTGGTTATGGATTATCAGACCAATTGATATTACATTTGCATATACAGACAAATGTATTCATTGCTCCGCAAATGGGAGAGACAAGGACCCAATGACATAAACCAGGATCTAAAGGAGCTCCAAGTTGAAACAAGGACCCAGATGTAAGCTCAGGTAGAATCTGCATTTAGATTGGCTGAATCAAATCCGTCTCAATACAGGTCATTCTATTATAATGCAACAGTGTGTCAGTCTGCAACCTCGCGCTGTAGAAAATCATGCTGTTGAAGATTGCTAATAGAAAATCACCATACCCGCTCAATTGAAAGTTCGCATTATCCAAACAACACCCACAACTCATCAATCGGGTTATAGCCAATTCACACTGATGAAATGTGTGTTATTGCAGAACAACGTGTACCATAGAGGAGGAATTTCTAAGGATAGTGTTTTTGGGCCAATATGTTGAGGAACGAACTGTTGAACAGGCCATCCTCGACTGGGTATTATGCAATGAGAAAGGAGTAATTGGTAATTTAGTTGTGAGAAACACCTTGGGGATCAGTGACCTTAATATGATCGAATTTTTTTTATCAAATTGAAGAGTGAGATAGTTGATTCTGAGATTAGGGTCCTGAATCTTAATGAGTGAAACTATGATGGCATGAGACATGAGTTGGCAATGAGAGATTGGGGGATGTTTTTGGAATGACAGTAGATTGGCAATGGCAAATGTTCAAGGAGTGAATGGATGAACTATAAAGATTGCTTATTCCTTTCTGATGCAAAGTTCAAAGAGAAAAATGGCTAAACCAATGGCTTGTAAGATCATGGGAGCAGAAATTAGGCCATTCAGCCCATCAAGTCTGCTCTGCCATTCAATCATGGCTGATAGGTTCTCAACCCCATTTTCCTGCTTTCTCCCTGTCATCCTTGATCCTCTTGATACAAAAGAACTTATCTACCTTAGTCTTAATTATACTCAATGACCTGGCCTCCACAGACTTTCATGGAAATTAATTCCATATTTACATCATTGCCTGGCTGAAGAAGTTTCTTATTATTTACATTCTAGGTCTTCCCTTTATTCTAAGGCTGTGCCCTTGGGTCTTAATCTCTCATACCAATGGAAACATTGTCCTAACATCCACTCTGTCCAGGCTATTCAGTAGTCTATCTGTTTCAATTATATCCCTCCTCAAGTATAGATCTAGTGTCCTCAAACATTCCTCATATGTTAAGCTTTTCATTCCTGGGACCATTCTCGTGAACCTGCTCTGCACATGCTCCAAGGCCAGTACATCCTTCCTGAAATATGGGCCCAGAACTGCACACAGTACTCAGAATGTGTTCTGACCAGAGCCTTATAGAGCTTCAAAAATACATCTGCTTTTATTTTTTTAGATTAGATTACTTACAGTGTGGAAACAGGCCCTTCAGCCCAACAAGTCCACACCGACCCGCCGAAGCGCAACCCACCCATACTCTTTTTATATTCAAGTCTTCTCAAAATAAAGGCCATAATTGCATTTGTCTTCCTAACTACTGACTCAACCTGCAAGTTTACCTTGAAAGAATCCTGGACTAGAACTCCTAAGTCTCTTTGCACTTCAGATTTCTGAGTTTTCTCTCCATTTATAAAATAGCCCATGCCTCTATTCTTCCTACCAAAGTATAGAACCTCACATTCCTACATTGTACTCCATCTGCCACGTCTTTGCCCACTCTCCTAACCTGTCCAAATCCTTCTGCAGCCTCCCTGCCTCCCCAATGCTACCTGTCCCTCTACCTATCTTTGTATCATCTGCAAACTTAGCCAGAATGCCCTCAATTCCTAGATTGTTAATGTATAAAGTGAAAAGTTGTGGTCCCAAAACACAGCCTTGTGGAACACCACTTATCACTAGCTGCCACCCTGAGAAGGATCCTTTTATCCCCACTGTCTACTTCCTGCCAGACAGCCAAGCCTCTATCGATGCTAGCACCTTGCCTTGAACACCGTGGGCACTTATCTTAATCAGTAGCTTCCTGTGCAGCACCTTGTCAAAGGCCTTCTTGATGTCCAGGTAGATAATATCCATTGGCTCTCCTTGGTCTAACCTGCTCTTTACTTCCTCAAAGAATTCTAGCAGATTTGTCAGGCATGACCTCCCCTTAATGAAACCATGCTGACTTTGTCCTTTTTTACCATACACTTCCAAGTAATCAGAAATCTCATCCTGCACAATGGACTCCCAGATCTTACCCATAACCAAGATTAGGTTAATTGGTCTGTAATTTTCTATCTTTTCCCTTACTCCCTTTTTAAACAGTGGTGTCACATTAGAAATTTTCCAGTCCTTTGAGACCCTCCCTGATTCTAGTGATTCCTGAAAGATCATCACTAACACCTCCACTATCTCTTCAGCTATCTCCCTTGGAACTCTGGGGTGTAGTCCATCAGGTCCAGGTGATTTATCTACCTTCAGGCCATTCAGTTTTTCTAGCACCTTCTCCTTGATAATAGCCATCATACTCTGCTCTTCCCCCTCAGTCTCTGGAATTTTTGGGATATTACACGTGTCTTCCACTGTGAAGACTGATGCAAACTAATTATTCAGTTGCTCAATCATTTCCTTGTTCCCCATTACTATCTTTCCAGCATCATTTTCCAGCGGCCCAATCTACTTTTGCCTTTCTTTTGCCCTTCATATATGTAAAGAAACTCTTACAGTCTTCCTTTATATTGCTGGCATGAGGTTACCCTCATATTTAATCTTCCCCCTCCTTATTCCTTTTTTTGTTGCCCTCTGTTGGTCTTTGTAAGCTTCCCAATCTTCTGGTTTCCCACTGCCCTTTGCTACATTTTGTGCTTTCTCTTTTGCTTTTATGCTATCCCTGATTTCCCTAGTCAGCCATGGTTGCCTCATTCTCCCTACACCATGCTTCTTTTTCTTTAGGATGAATCCCTGCTGTGTCTCCTAAATTACACCCATAAACTCCTGCAATTGCTGTTCCATTGTCTTTCCTGGTAGGCTCCTCTCCTACTCAAAGGGTGTAGTTCGTGGTAGGGAGGAGGGACTTGGGGGAGGGGCGATGGAGATGTGATAGGTGGAAGGAAGTCAAGGTGAGGGTGATAGGCCGGAGTGGGGTGGGGGCGGAGAGGTCAGGAAGAAGATTGCAGGTTAGGAGGGCGGTGCTGAGTTGAGGGAACCGACTGAGACAAGGTGGGGGGATGGGAAATGAGGAAACTGGAGAAATCTGAGTTCATCCCTTGTGGTTGAAGGGTTCCCAGGCGGAAGATAAGGCGCTCCTCCTCCAGCCGTCGTGTTGTTATGTTTTGCTGGTGGAGGAGTCCAAGGACCTGCATGTCCTCGGTGGAGTGGGAGGGAGAGTTAAAGTGTTGAGCCACGGGGTGGTTGGGTTGGTTGGTCCGGGCGTCCCTGAGGTGTTCTCTCCTACTCAATTCTACCCAGCTCCTCCCTCATGCCTCTGTAGTTGCCTTTATTCAGCTGATACCTCTGATTCTATCATCTCCCTCTGAAATTGCAGAGTAACTTCTATTATGATCACTGCCTCCTAAGAATTCCTTCGTCTTAACCTCCCTTATCAAGTTTGCCTCATTGCACAACATTAAATCCAGTATTTTCTGTTCCCTAGTGGGCTCCACCAGAAGCAACTCCACAAAGCCATCTCGTAGACATTTCACAAATTACTTTTATTGCAATCCACTATCAGTTCACTTGCATATTGAAATCCTCCATGATCACTGTAACTTTGCCTTTCCTACACATCTTTTCTATCTCCTGGTGTACCTTGTGTCCCTGTTCCTGACTTACTGTTTGGAGGCTTGTACAAAACTCCAACTGTGTGTTTTTAAGCTTTGCGGTTCATCAATTCTACCCACACAGATTCTACACCATCTGCCTCTGCTTTGTTTCTTGCTAATGATTTAATTTCATTTCTTACCAACAAGGCAACCTTACCCCCTCTGCCCACCTCTCTATCTTTTCAATATGATGTATATCCTTGAATATTCAGCTCCCAATCCTGATCACCTTGCAGCCATGTCTCCGTGATGCCCACCATGTCATACCTGCCAATTTTAATCTGTGCCACAGGCTCATTTACCTTACTCTTTATACTGTGTGCATTTAGATATAAAACCTTCAGTCCTGCATTAACCATCCCTCTTCTCATTGTCATTCATTAGTCCAATGTGCAGTTTGATTACTAACCCTTTCCATAGACTGTCCTATTTGTGTCTGTGCTGGAGATTTTAATTTTAATTTTGAGGGAAGTCAGAGATAATACTGGACACTAAAAGAGGCACATAAATTGGCGAGATAACGTAACAGATCTGAGAATTGGGAACATTTAGAAGTGAGCAAAGGAGGACTAAGGGATTGTTTTAAAATGGAGAAATTGATTATGAGAGTAAGCCTGCAGAGAAACTAAGAACTGGTTGTAAATGTTTCTATTTTTATTTCTTACTGACTGTGGTCTAGCCAACACAGAGGTCAGTTGCCAAAGCTGAGGAGATTCCCCTGGTTATTATTTTGTGTAAATGTTTCCAGAGGACTGTAAAGAGAAAAAGTTTGGTGAAAATTAATGTCGGTCCCTAATAGTCAGAGAAAGGTCACTTTCCAATGGGAACAAATAAATTGCTGATGGGCTAATTCTGAATCAAATCTGGATAAGTAGAGAAACGGAGTTGGAGAAATTGATGGGACCGAAGGCAAATAAATCCCCTAGGCCTGATAATCCATATCCCAGAGTACTTAAGAAAATTAGAAATAATGGATGCATTTATCGTCATCTTCAATGACTCTAGAGACTCTGGAACATTTCCTACTACAAAAACTAAAAAGTGAAATCTAGCTAATATAACCCCACTGTCTAAAAAGGGAGGGAGAGAGAAAGTAAGGATTATAGACCAGTGAGTCTGGCATCAGTAGAGGGGAAGATACTAGAGTCCAAAATTAGGGATTCTATAGTCGAGCATTTAGAAAACAGTGGTAGAATCAGATACTGTCAGCATGGATTTTACATAAAGGGAAGTCATGCTTGACAAATCTACTGGAATTCTTTGAGGATATAACTAGAAGAGTTGATGAAAGAGTCCAAGTGAATGTTGCTTATTTAGACTTTTAGAAGGCTTTTGACAAAGTCCCATATAAGAGATTAATGTGCAAAATCAAAGCACATGAGTTTGGGGAAGTGAATTGAGATTGATATAAAATTGGTTAGCATGCAGGAAACAAAGAGTGGGAATAATTGTGTCTTTCTCTGAATGGCAGACAGTGACTAGTGGACTACCACAGGCATCAGTGCTAGAACCCCAGCTGCTCACAATGCATGTTAATGATTTGGATATGGGAATTAAATGTGATATCTCCAAATTTGCAGATGGCACAAATCTGGGTGGAACTGTGAGGAAGATACAGAGATGACGCAGTGTGACTTGGACAGGCTGAATGAGTGGGCAAATGCATGGCAGATACAGTATAATGTGGATAAATATGAAGTTGGGGGTAATATGGGGGCACACCTGCATCCACCTATTAACTTCCCACCTACCTTTGCCCCAACCCCACCCCCATGCCCCTAGTTATCTTTCATTCCCCCTTCCTCCTCCACATTCCTGATGAAGGGCTTATGCCTGCAATGTCAACTCTCCTGCTGCCTGACCTGCTGTGCTTTTCCAGCACCACACTTTTCAACTCTGACTCTCCAGCATTTGTAGTCCTCACTTCCTCCTCATAAATATGAGATTATCAACTTTGGTAGCAAAAATAGAGAGCTAGATTATTATTTGAATGGCTGTAAATTGTGAGGGGTGGGGGTAAGTGTTCAATAAGACTTGGGTGTCCTCATGCTCCAATCGCTGGAAGTAAGTGTGCAGGTACAGTAGGCAGTAGGCATTCCTGATGAAGGGCTCTGGCCCGAAACGTCGAATTTCCTGTTCCTTGGATGCTGCCTGACCTGCTGTGCTTTAACCAGCAACACATTTTCAAAACTGTATGTTAGCCTTCTTAGTGAAAGGATTTGAGTAAGTAATAAGGATGTCTTACTGCAATTATATAGGCTATTGGCGAGGCCATACCTGGAATATTGTGGGCAGTCTTGATCTCCTTATCTGAGGAAGGATATTCTTGCTATAGAGGCAGTATAGAGCAAAGGTTTACCAATTTGATTTCGACAGTGACAGGACTCACATATGGGGAGAGATTGAGTGGGTTAGGATTGTATTTACTGGTGTTTAGAAAACTTGGGGAGATGGGGCGTGGATCTCATAGAAATTTATAAAATTCTAAAAGGACTAGAATTGTTAGATGCAGGAAGGATGTTGCTAATCATAGGGAGTCCATAATCACTTAGCTTGGATTCCCTACAGTGTGGTAACAGGCCCTTCGGCCCAACAAGTCCACACCAATCCTCCGAAGAGTAACCCATCTGGAAGCATTCCCCTATTGTATGTTTACTCCTGACTAACACACCTAACACTATGGGCAATTTAGCATGGCCAATTCACCCAGCACATGTTTAGATTGTGGGACAAAACCGGTGCACCCACATAGACAAAGGGAGAATGTGCAAACTCCACACTGTCACCCAAGGAGGGTATTGAACCTGGGTCCCTGTCACTGTGAGGCAGCAGTGCTAACCATTGAGCCACTGTGCTGCCCACCATAGTTTAATGATAAGGGATAAATCTTTTAGATGAGAAGAAATTTCTTCACCCAGAGAATAGTCAGCCTGTGATATTCACTCCCAAAGAAAGTGGTTGAAGTCAAAACATTGTGTGTTATTAAGAAGGGGGTAGATATAGCTCTAGTAGCTCAAGAGATGTATGGAAAGGGGGGATATTTGAGCCATGATCATGTTGAATGCTCGAACCAGCTTGAGGGACTGAATGGCCTTCTCAAGCTCCTATCTCCTATGTTATCGTCTTTCAGCTGGTAGTAAGAAAGGCTTTTCTCTTAGGTCCTCTTTTACATGCTCAGAGTATCAATCTATTCTGCACATTGCCCATCAGATGGGGAGGAAACCATTGTCCACCCAATCGGGCATATGTGCTTTTGCAAAGATGGTCCAGAAAGAGAATTAATGGATTATGTTGAGATTCTTCCAAAACACCTCCATAGTGCAGGACTCTGTGCTGTATGGGCTATTCCCAGAGATGCGCACCAAGACAAATATCAATTATACCTGGACCATCATCTTGATAAACGACACTTTTTTGCTCTGCTCAAAACATCCTGGTCTTCCAGTGCATAGAGTTGTGCCTTGATACAATTTTGCAGACCAGCAAAGTCCAAGAACCTAACTATGTGCTGTTAGAAACACTTGAAATTGGGGCAGTGGCACAGATGTCTAATGGGCAAAGGCCTTCAGGCACAGAGGGGCTGGAAACTGTCAAAGTCCTTGGGCTACATGTCTTACAAAGAATGTGCATTGTAAACATCAAATTGTATTCAGGTACCTTAGAGTGGAATATTGTGTAAAGAGGAAAGTTTATTTCTATTGCTGTTTTTGTAATTTATAATCTGAAATGTTTTGCCTTTAGCTGTACAGCTGACATGGAATGTATTTAGTAAGTTTTAAAGTTATTTACTATTGAACTGAGTTGCCAAAGAGTGAAACATGCTGGAGCCAAGTTGAATTTTATGCTGATTCCACAATATTAAAGTCAAAATGTTTCACAATATGTCTTTATAAATATGAATAAAGTTATGAATGAAGTATTCAATTTTTCAAAAATGAGCATGTAAGAAAACTTGCAAGTCCTGTCTGTGTTCTACAGAGTGGGTCAGAAGACTAAGATGTATGGCATCCACAATGACTTGACCATGTGGATTCAGAATTGGCTTGCCCACAGAAGGCAGAGGGTTGTGGTGGAAGGATGTTTGTCAAGCTGGAGGTATTCCATCACCAAGTCACCCAGTTACAGGAGAGAGGCAATGCAATAAGGACGGGGAGGAAGAGGAGGGGGAGGAATTTCAGAGATTGGAATGCAGCCATGAAAAGAGTGGCTGTCTGTGCAGGATCATGTGGGAAGCCACTCCTGTGAAGAAAAGCCATGGTGCAAACTCAACTGCCACCTGAGTCTTTTCAGCACGTGGTGTTCCAGGGATCCATATTGGGATCTTTGCTGTTTGTGATATATATAACTAACTTGGAAGAAGTTGCAGAGGGGCACGTTAGTAAATTTGCAGACAATAAAGAGATCAGTAGAGCTGTGGATAGTGCAGAAGGTTGTCAAAGGATACAGTGGGAAATAGATCAGGTATGGGTAGAGAAATGGCAGATGAGGTTTAATCCAGGTAAAAAGTTAAAAATCACACAACACCAGGTTATAGTCCAACAGTTGTAATTGGAAGCACACTTCCAATTAAACCTGTTGGACGATAACCTGGTGTTGTGTGATTTTTAACTTTGTACACCTCAGTCCAACACCGGCAACTCAAAATCATAATCCAGGTACGTTTGAGAGATCAAATGCTGAAGAAAAGTATACAGTTAATGGCAGGACCCTGAACAGCATTGATTTGCAGGGGGATCTTGGTGGTGGAGGCAGAAGGGGCATTGAAGGAACTTTTAGATAAGCACATGAATATGCAAGAATAAAGGGATATGGACCAATGGCAGGCAGAAGGGATTAGTTTAATTTGGTGTCATGTTGTTGAGTCCAGATAGATACAAATAAAATTAGTAGGGCAAAAGAGAAGGGCTCTTCTTAGAAAGTATGACGATTTAGGAACTAAATTACAAAGAATCTAAAAGTTCTAAATTCTTACCTGATGCACAAGCAAGTTGGAGTAAGATAAATAAGATTATGGACAGCCCAACGATTGGTGTGAGAGAAACGAGGTTCCCTCATAGGTCACAAGCACCAATACTAATGAAAGTGGGAGCTTTACCATAGGGATATCATTACGTGAACCATGCTGGAACTGGTGTTCTGGTGAGTCAGATAACTAGGGAGGTAGAGGGCATGTTAGACTAAATAGTTGGACCAAGGCATGAAGTGAGGTGTGATGTGACAAATTAAGGAAAGATGTCAATGTCAAAATAACTCAAAAGAGGCTGGTATCCCATCACCAAGTCACCCAGCTTCAGGAGAAAGGCAATGCAATAAGGAGGGGGAGGATTTTCAGAGATTGGAACGCAGCCATGAACAGAGTGACTGTCCGTGCAGGATAGTGTGGGAAGACACTCCTGTGAAGAGAAGCCAAGGTGCAAGCACAATTGCTACCTGAGTCTTTTCAACATGTGCAAAGCCAAAAGCAAATGGCAATGCAGTCACAGATCGTTCACCTGGATGGCTTTCCGGTTTAGCAGTGAAATGAAACAAGGACCAGGTCACTATCCTTCTCTGGACATTGCAGATAAAATTTTATTGAGGCAGGATATAAATGGAGAGACCACCATATATGAAGAATTTAAGGGAAACCCTGTGGTGCAGTGGTAATAGCTCTACCTTTGTGCCTGGAGGCCTGACTTAAAGTTTTACATGTTCCAGCAGTGTGTAATAACATCTCGGAACAGGCTGATTAGAAAGTAGGCTACCTTAAGATTTTATTGGAGTTTTTGTTTTCTTATTATTCTTTCATTAAAGACCTGTATTGAACAACAGATGATTATGAAGATGAAGCCCTGAATTAGGAATCTACAATGGTAGAAGTCTTTTTAGTAAGCACGGGAAGATTTGATACTAGCAAATGTGGTGTGATTGGCAAGGCAAGCAGAGATGATATGGGAAAACAGAACTGAGTTCTTTATTTAAAGCAAGAAATGAAAGCATACCCAAGCGGAGACAGGGAAAGCACAGAAAGAGTGGGGACTACCATGATGCATTGCTCTGCTGTGGCAGAAGAAGGTTACATCAATGCAAAGATTGTCCCATCAAAAATGTGAAGGGTTTCCCATGTAAAATGACATTGAAAGTATTTTTCAGTAATCCCAAGGAGTCAAATACAACCACAAGAGGAAACACGCAACAGGACATGAAACTTTCAAGAGGTTGAAGACCCTACAAGAAATTGGATAAAGGTCCTGGGAGAAATAACAGGATGCAAGGGAAATTATTGGCCAACTAAAATAAAAGTGCAATGACAATAAACAAATTACCATTTCGGCATGAAGCAAGTATATGAGTCCTCTCAGACAGAAAAATGGCTAAAAAAAGACTTCCACTAACAATTCAATATCTGACTCCAGGGACTAGGAGGCAATCAACTGAAGGAAAAATCAGACCAAATTACTGCAAATACTGGAATCTGTACAGAAAACAACCAATGCTGGAAATCATAGTGGGTCAGACAGCATTCAAGGAGAGAGAGCAAGCTAACATTTGGAGTCCAGGTGACTCTTGATCAGAGCTGAAGTGAAGTGTGGAGGGGACAGCATTTATGCTGTAGTTTGGGATGGGGGTATGTGGTGGCAATGGGTGTAGGGGGCTGATAGAGAAAAGATATTGATATTTCAGACTTTGCAGCCTTCTGGACTTAATATTGAGTTCAACACCTACAAATTGTGAATCATTTCTTCCCTTATCCTTTAGTTTGTTACATTCTGTTATCATGTCATCTCTCCCCTCCCCCCACTCCGAGGAGGACTGTCTGTCCTTTCAAGTCAGACAGGAGACTCACCAGTGTTCTGCCATTCTCATATTCTGAACACTTAATCTAACCCATCAACATCTTTTCTCCACCAGCACCTTACACCCTCTATCACCACCACCAACTCCACCTCCGCTCCCCTCTCCCCTCCCCCCAACCACCCATCCCAAATAATAGCATAAATGCTAGGAGAAAGTGTGGACTGCAGAAGCTGTTGATCAGAGTCAAGAGTATGGTGCTGGAAGAGCGCAGCAGGTAAGGCAGCATCCAAGGAGCAGGAGAATTGACACTTCGGGAATAAGCCCTTCATCAAGATAAATGCTGTCTCCTCCACATTCACTTCAGCTCTGATGAAGAATCATCAAGACTGGAAATGGTAGCTTGCTCTCTCTCTCTCTCTCTCTCTCTCTCTCTCTATGGATGCTGAGAGACCCACTGTGATCTCCAGCATTGGTTATTTTTAGCCAAGGTAAAAGTCAGTTTTTCGGTGATAGTGCAGTATAAAGGTAAATAGCTCACAAAGACCTAAATGTGATTTTAAATCAAGCTGGAAAGCTGACACAGAATATGACAGAACTTTTGCAATAAAAGGGTTTTGTTCTGTGCTGTTTCTCTTGTAGAGAGGTGTTGCCAGTGGTATTAGAATGTCTGCTTCATAAGCAGTGGGTAAACTGCTGTGAGCTCCCTTAGTGGCTTTTTTTTTCACAATCAAACTAAAGAAGCATGAGTGGGTAGAGTCAGGCTCACACAGACCTAGGGTTTTAGTTTTGCTTTCAGCTGAAGCTGGCGTCACTTTGGCTGCTAAAGGTGATAGATACAGCTCTCTTGCTGATGCAGGAAAAGACTCTGCTGCTTGATTGTTTATTGTGGTGTTCCTTTTCCTGGACTGGAGATTGTTCATAAGAAAATCCATTTTGCTAAATCTCCCTTTGCTAAAGGTGTGTTTATGAAATGCTGCTACAGTGGAACTGTTGATTATTAGTAGTTAAATAATATACTTTTTTAACTGTTTCAATAGTGTTAAAGTTATGTCAATTCTTCGTCTTGTTTGTATTTTAACTGGGGTAAGAATACAGTGTATCTTGGCTTATGCCCGAAACATCGATTCTCCTGCTCCTCGGATGTTGCTTTACCTGTTGTGCTTTTCCAACACCACACACTCAACTCTGATCTTCAGCATCTGCAGCCCTCACTTTCTCCTAGTTAAAGCCTAGTAATTTGACCAGTCAAATCATATCTGGAACACAGTGCTTTATACTTGCCTTAAAACAAGATAAAAGTTAGGGTCTTGGCTAGATCCTTGATTGGTCTGGTCTATAACAAGATCTGCAACTCATTTATAAGATAAACAAACTAGAAAGCCAGAGAAAACAAAAGAGGTTTCAAATCAGAAATGTTGAGTCATCTTGAAAGTTTTGGGACATATTGCAGCTTTACAGGATGTTGGTGAGGCTATTTTTGGTATACTATGTACAGTTCTGGTCACCTGGGAATAATAGCTCCAGTTTGGAAAGGGTGCAGAAAAGATTTGTAAGGATGTTACCGGGGCTGGAGAGTTTGAGTTATAAGGAGAGGATGGATAGGCTGGGATGTTTTTTTTTCCTTGCAATGTATGAGGTTGAGAGGTGACCTTATAGAGATTTATAATATCATGACAGGTGAAGAGCAAGGGCCTTTTTGCTAGGGTAGGGGAGTTCAAAACTAGAGGGCATAATTTTAAGTTGAGAGGAAAAAGTTGTAAAAGGAACCTGAGGGGCAATCTTTTCACAAAGAGGGTAATTCATACGTGGAATGAACTGCCAGAGGAAGTGGCAGATGCAAGTATAGTTATAACATTTAAAAAACATTTGGGCATGTACATGAATAGGAAAGGTTTAGAGGGAAATGGGCCAAACGCAGGCAAATGGAATTAGTTTCTACTTTGAGAAACTGGGTCAGCGTGGACATAGAGTCAGAGATGTACAGCATGGAAACAGACTCTTTGGTCTAACCCATCCATGCCGACCAGATATCCCAACCCAATCTAGTTCCAACTGCCAGCACCCAGCCCATACCCTTCCAAACCCTTCCTATTCATATACCCATCCAAATGCCTCTTAAATGTTGCAATTGTACCAGCCTCCATCACATCCTCTGGCAGTTCACTCCATATACGTACCACCCTCTGCATGGAAAAGTTGCCCCTTTAGGTCTCTTTTATATCTTTCCCCTCTCACCCTAAACCTATGCCTTCTAGTTCTGGACTCCCCGACCCCAGGGAAAAGACTTTGTCTATTTATCCTAGCCATGCCCCTCATAATTTTGTAAATCTCTATAAGGTCATTCCTCAGTCTCCGACGCTCCAAGGAAAACAGCCCCAGCCTGTTCAGCCTCTCCCTATAGCTCAAATCCTCCTATCCTGGCAACATCCTTGTAAATCTTTCCCTAATTTGAGCCAGTTCTGTATCCAAATGGCTAGTTCTCCCTGTATTCCATGAGATCTAACCTTGCTAATCAGTCTCCCATGGGGAACCTTGTCGAACGCCTTACTGAAGTCCATATAGATCACATCTACTGCTCTGCCCTCATCAATTTTCTTTGTTACTTCTTCAAAACACTCAATCAAGTTTGTGAGACATGATTTCCCATGCTCAAAGCCGTGTTGACTATCCCAAATCAGTCCTTGCCTTTCCAAATACATGTGCATCCTGTCCCTCAGGATTCCCTCCAACAACTTGCCCACCACCGAGGTCAGGCTCACCGGTCTATAGTTCCCTGCCTTGTCTTTACTGCCCTTCTTAAACAGTGGCACCACGTTTGCCAACATCCAGTCTTCTGGCACCTCGCCTGTGACTATCGATGATACAAATATCTCAGCAAGAGGCCCAGCAATCACTTCTCTAGCTTCCCACAGAGTTCTCGGGTACACCTGATCAGGCCCTGGGGATTAATCCATCTTTAACCGTTTCAAGACATCCAGCACTTCCTCCTCTGTAATCTAGACATTTTGCAAGATGTCACCATCTATTTCCCTACAGTCTATATCTTCCATATCCTTTTCCACAGTCAATACTGATGCAAAATATTCATTTAGTATCTGCCCCATTTTCTGTGGCTCCACACAAAGGCCGCCTTGCTGATCTTTGAGGGGCCCTAATCTCTCCCTAGTTACCCTTTTGTCCTTAATATATTCGTAAAATCCCTTTGGATTCTCCTTAATTCTATTTGCCAAAGCTATCTCATGTCCCCGTTTTGCCCTCCTGATTTCCCTCTTAAGTGTACTCCTACTTACTTTATACTCTTCTAAGGATTCACTCGATCTATCCTGTCTATACCTGACATATGCTTCCTTCTTTTTCTTAACGAATTTCTTTCGTCATCCAGCATTCCCTATACCTACCAGCCTTCCCTTTCACCCTGACAGGAATATACTTTCTCTGGATTCTTGTTATCTCATTTCTGAAGACTTCCCATTTTCCAGCCGTCCCTTTACCTGCGAACATCTGCCTCCAATCAGCTTTCAAAAGTTCTTGCCTGATCCCATCAAAATTGGCCTTTCTCCAATTTAGAACTTCAACTTATTAGACATATTGAACCAAAGGGTCTGTTTCCTTGCTGTGTGACCAGATGCCTGTATGAAAGGTAAGATCACTTTGATACTAAATCAAAGTGACTATTCACTCCAAGGGAGATTCCATACCTGTTTTAAAGAAGCAGAAACATGAAATTGAGTTTGAAGTTTCATCAAGGTTTGATATCACCAGTGACTAAGTCAACAAATTAGTATCATGGCTTGGTGATAGTCCTGAACCCAAGCTCACAGTGAATTTGAATCTTTATCAAACTTGTTGCTAACAGTGGCTTTTGGCAACACCTACTGGACAAAGAGCCCCATCTATTGACAGTATCTATCACACCATTTGGAAGTCATTGTCTTAATTACAATCTCTGGCACTACATCAATACCAAAAAAATTCAAAGAACAACATTAAAGATCCAACTAAGATTGGAAAAGATTATGTGCCATATGGATGATTTTCAGTTCAGGGTTCCAATCCATGTAAACTTCATGGAAGAGTGATGGCAGAGTTAAAGTACTTGCAAGAAGGAGGATCTACTGTGAACAATATATGAGGATTTTGACAACATACCATCTTTGGGACACATTGTTAACACAACAGGCATCAAGGCTGACTTGCAAAGGTTAAAAGCAATCAAATATTTTCCCACACCATGCAATGCCTTGAAAATGCAAGGATTCATAGGAATGTCTACAGGGAGAGTGCTGGTAAATGGCATTGAAATACCCATCAGCCATGATTAAATGGCAGCATGGACTCGATGGGCTGAATGGCCTTACCTCCACTCTTATGTCTAGTGGTCTTATGGTCTAACCAAGTAGGGTCGTTTTCTCCAAATTTGGCACAGGAAAATGAACAATTAAGACAATTTCTTTGACAGGATCAAGTATTGTGCTCTTGTGAATATTATCAGTATTTCTTTGTCAGAATAAAGGTAATGTTCATTTCTTCGGAAATACAATCTCATTATGAGACAGAACTATCAACAGTAGCAGTGAATGCATCATGAGCATGGTTTAGTGCAGTAATGTTTCAAGACACAAAACACTGACCACTCTCCGAAGCATCCATATCTCTTACTGCAAGTCTGCACTTCCATTCATTAAGATCACCAAAGACATGCAGTGATTGAGAATAAATCATTAGTAGTTCCTGGGCATGCAAAATCCTTTGAGAATGCATCTTGAGTTTGAAGCTTACCATAGACAGAGATCACAAACCATTAGAATAATTTCAAATGGCAAGGAATTTGATGAAAATGTCACTTAGAGTATAGAGATTTCACTCATGATTGATGATGTAGAATTACATAACTGAACAGAACAGAGAAATATAGAATATAGGAGTTGAAATGGGCCAATCTGTCTTTCAAGTCTGCATTTCCATTCATTAAGATCATGGCTGATCATCTATTTCCACTTTCTCCCCATATCCTTTCATTCCTTTAGACCTAAGAAATACATTTGCCTCCTTCTTAAAAACATTCAATGTTTTTGCCTCAACCACTTTCTATGGCACAGAATTCCAGAGGCTCACCACTCTGCAGGCCAGGCAGCATCCGAGAAGCAGGAGAATCGACATTTCGGGCATAAGCCCTTCTTCAGGAATGAGTCATGAGCCCTTCTTCAGGAATGAGTGCTTTTCCAGCACCATGCTTTTCAACTCTGGTCTCCAGCATCTGCAGTCCTCACTTTCACCACTCTGCAGGTAAAGAAACTTCTCATTTCTGTTCTAAAAATGCCTACCTGTTATCTTGAGACTTGAACCTGGGTTCAAGGCTCACCAGTCATTGAGAATATCTTTCCTACACCTTCCCTGACTAATCCTCATAGAATTTTATAAGTAATTATGAGATCTGCCCTAATTCTTCTAAACTCAAATGAACATAGTCCTAAACAATCTCCTGCCTCCCTGCACAAGAGTTCAGCATCTGTCTGGTAAACTTTCATTGTACTCTGTCAATAGTGAGAACATTCTTTCTCAGTTAAGGGGACCAACATTGCACACAATACTTTGGGTGACAACTTACTCAGGACCTGTACAGTTGCAGCAAGATACCTGCTTCTGTACTCAAAGTTTCTCACTATGAAGGTCAACATACCATTCACCTTCATTACCACCTGCTGCATCCATACGTTTATTTTCAGCGACTAGTGTATGAGGACACCCAGGTCTCATTGCAGCTCCTTCTTTTCCAATCTGTTACCACTCAGATAACTATCTGCCTGCCTGTTGTTCCTACCAAAGTGGATAACCTCACATTTATCCACATTACACTTAATTTGCCATGCATTTGTCTACTTACTTAGCTTATCCAGATCACACTGAAACTTCCCTGCAACCTCCTCTTGCACACCCTTCTACCCAGTTTGTATCATAGGAAAACATCAACTATCTGTGGACTCCACATCATGCATTTCCATAAACAACCAGTAAAAGAACATTAATTTTATCAAGAAGGTAGATTTCTATAATTTTTTGATGACAAGGTCTGCAATGACAAAGCGAGTAGAAGAAATTAGGAAACATCACACTGAATGCACACAAATGTGTTAAATGACCATAATATGTTCCAAGTAACTTTTCTCAGACAACAGTTTTAACAGCAAGGAGATCTGTTATGTAAGGTTTGTGTTTACATATAATAATATCATTTATTTTAAGGTTTGGATTTTGAACTGGCCCATGGATTTTGCTCAGAGTTTTCAAAATTAACTTGTGAGTCATTCTGGAGCCATGATTTTTAAGCCAGAATGTGTGAGAGATTGGAGGCCTAGAGTGATATTGTGAATTTATTTGTACTGTGAGAGTATTATGGTTGCTCAAAGCAAACATTGAAAGATTTGATTTAGAAGGATGAGAAATTGATTTTTTTTTGCTTCGGGAAAACCCACAGATTGGAATGCTTTTGGGGCTGTACACAGAAGATCTGACTGTGGTCAGATGTAAGAGAAATGGGTTAGTTCGGAACAGTTAGGAAATTGATTAGCTAAGCGTACGGGTTAAGTTTGAAAATTCCAGGTCAGAAGTGGCTTTTAGAACTCTGAAATGATTATCCAAAGCTACCAAAGTCTCAGCTCAGTTGGGTAAATAATGAAAGAAAAGCTATCAAACACTCAGTTAAGCCATACTCATATATGTGATAGAGAAGGGACCTCTTTTTGTTAATTTATTACTGCATTTCTGGTCTACACTGAAACAACAACTGTCTGGCCAGTGGAAAATCTGGCCCATCAACTTTTGGAACACTGAATGGACATTAGCAATTAAAAGTCAAACTGTTCTGAATGAAAAATGTTCCAGCAAAGTCCCAGTGACTAACCAATAAAGTCACTGAAGGACTTTGTAACTGGTCAGTTAACATCGAATTGCTTGGTTTTCGCCAAACTCAGGAAGAGCATTTACATCACTCGGTTAAACAAATTGATTGGCTGCAGAAAGCTATTTTGGCTATAAATGTGGCTCAGAGCGAATTTATCAAAACAAAAGTGACTTATTTGGACCACCCTGTCAGACAAGGTCAAGTAACATCTAAGGAAGTGAAAGTGATAGCTATTCTAGTATGCCTAGGACAAAACACACAATTTGGCATTGTGTTGGAATGAATGGATTTTTGGGGAGAATTTCCTCTGAACTTCAGCAGTGTTGAGTCACCTCTAACAAATTTGCTGAAGAAAAACAGAAAATTTGATGACACACAAGAATGTCAGAGTCACTTTGTCTACTTGAAAACTATGCTGACAACTACACCAGATTTCATCACACTGGGTCATGAAAAGTCATTCAGACTGGCTGTTGATGCCAGTGACATCAGTGTGAGTTCTGTTTTACCGTAAGATGATGAAATGTGAATCAAAACTGCCTGCCAGTGATTTGATAAAGAAACTCTAGAAACCAAAAATATTCAACGGTTGAGAGGGAAGTTTTGGCTGAATCTTAATTTTTTTGGCTGAATATCAGTTCCATCGAGTTTCATGGGCAGGGCTACAGTGAGCATCCAGGTAGATTCAAAATGAATGAGCACCAAGACAGCAAATGAACAGGCTGGAGATGCAGTCTGGTCCAGTTTATGAGGTGACTGCATGTTTCTGGGAGTAAAGTTACTATCCAGGGAGAGTTGCCACTGCACCCTGAGGTGCAGCATTGAAGTGCGGAAGTGTACTGTAGATGGCTCGGGGATGTGCCATGAGGATTCATGAAGGCTGGTACATGATAGATTTCAATGTCTATACAAGTGAGATGCATGTGGCAGTGTGCCCCTGAGATGTTAGTGCCTGGTGTACTTTGCAGAAAACAGTGAGCTGAGGGTGCCAGGTATCCGCTCTGATTTTCATGTTGGGAATTCACAGCTGCGAGTTTGTTCCGTGGATGGTAAGATAGAAATGTGAGCATATTAATAAGGTGAGATGTGCAGTATTTTTTTAAGGTTCCCCACAGTGTGGAAACAGGCTCTTTGGCCCAATAAGTCCACACTGACCTTCTGAAGAGTAACCCACCCAGACCCATTTTCCCTCTGACTAATTCACCTAACACAATGGGCAATTTCACATGGCCAATTCACCTAACCTGCACATCTTTGGATTGTGGGAGGAAACCAGAGTACCCGGAGGAAACCTACGCAGACACGGGGAGAATGTGCAAACTCCACACAGTCAGTCACCCGAGGCTGGAATTGAACCTGGGATCCTGATGCTGTGAGGCAGCAGTGCTAAACACTGTGCCACCGTGCCACTAACGAGGTGGTTCACAAGCAATCATCCTTCTTCATGGGCAACTCACCATTGATCAACAAGAATCTCGCTTCAATGCCCAGAAGTTCTATAAAAGATCTAGCTATGTGCTCATGAGGTCAAGGTAGGACTTTGGCTCCTTGGATCTCAAAATCAAGGATGCATTCATGATTGAAGCCAGTTTATGAGATGATAAAGTGAACACTGTAGAATATTCCATTACCTGAACATTTGCAGCATTGTACGCACATGGATAGATCCAGTCAAGCTGAAAAACATTATAAATAAATTAAATGTTAACAACAGCTTTAAATCAAGGAAAGATTAATTCATTCCCAAAGTTGGAGATAAAATAAATTCTGAGAATTATTTTCTTGAGGACTTAATTGATTCCATAAGCATTTTGAAAGACTTCCTACCCTGACTGTGTTTGGATTCAGATTGGCATATTTTCTGGGAACAGTCTTGATTTTGGAATCCCTGCCAGCCAAAGTGGTTGGTTTTAGGATAATTGGTGTCTTCTGATATACCAGCAGGACCACAGATTTTGGAGGATAGAGAGAGAGAAGGTTCATTGTTCTTTACTAGTTCTTTGGTTTCAATGATTCTACATTGCCTGACTTTCTTTCAACCCCAATGTACTGGTGTACGGTATGATTTGCCTGGATGACATGCAAAACAATACTTTTCATTGTATCTTGGTACATAGAACATAGTACAGTGCAGCACAGGAACAGGCCCTTTAGCCCACAATGTTGTGCTGAACATAATGCCAAATGAAACTAATCCCTTCTGCCTGCCATTGATCCATATCCCTCCATATCCCTCCATTCCTTGCAAATTCATGTGCTTATCCAAAAGTCCCTTAAATGCCCTTATCGTATCTGCCTCTATCACTACCCTGGCAGCGTATTCCAGACTGTGTCTGTAAAAAAAAACTTGCCCCTCACTTCTCCTTTGAACTTTCCCCCTCTCACATTAAATGAACAGATGGCAATAATCAAATCTAATCAAACATGATTTCTGAATAAACTTTCTCTTTGTCCTTCAGTCAAAGCTCACTCTCTGAATGTGTTCATCAAAGTTTTCTGAGAATTTCACCTACTCCTAGCCATATTTCTTTGTATAGTTCAAAACTCAAAATAGCGGTATGTTAACTTTGAGGAATCAAATATTCCACAACGTTAAGTCAATTATATTGCACCCTGTTTCAAGTTCTTCCTCACATATTCTCTTTCTCTCTAAAATTTTAATTTTCCCATCTCCATTGTGTGGAATTTCGAGAGTCTTTACATGAGTGGGGATGTCTCTCTTATTTCACTTATAGATCACAGCTGTATGGTCAATTAACTTAGGACATTAAATGTATGTTTAGCCACTGACTCTGGGTAAAGTCAGATTAGTTTTATTTTACAAAAATTCATAATATCATAACTCCTTTTATCCATGACACTGGGACATGTCTTTTGAGTGAACCAGACTCGGATGAGCTAGTCATTAATGATAGCAGTCATGGTTTGATACATTAAAACTTCATCATTTGCACTGGCATTTGGACCAGGTTATAACTGTTCTGGTGCTCTCATTTATCAATTGACTATTTATAAAATAAATATGTTACGACCCATTTGCACTGCTAAAATAATATTATCTACTTCTTATGTTTTAAAGGTATATTTGGCCTAAGATATTGATCTTCAATGTCAGCTTGGCCTGATTTAATTCAATAGTTCTCACCCTGTACTCCTGCTAAATGATCTAAATGTGACACCACAGATGGTCTTCTCACTTCTTGAGCAGTCCCCAATCTTTTGACTGGCTTATCTGCCTTACTGTTCCTACTGGTACATGAGATGATTTTAGAAGCTAGTTGCAGGTTTTAAATATAAGATTAAGATATTGGTATATGGTGGTTGTACAAGTTTGCTTTTTAAGATAATTCACCTTTAAGGACTTCATGTGTAGTATGTATACAATGTTGTGACTGCCTGTCAGTTAGTCTGCTTTGAGTTTGCAGCTGCACCCACAGAAATTGGTTATGATTTAGAGATGTTGGTGTAAGACTGGGTGGACAATGTTAAAAATCACACAACACCAGGCTATGGTCCAACACGTTTATTTGGAAGCACTAGCTTTCTGAATGCTGTTTCTTCATCAGGTGGTTGTGAAGTATAAGATCATAAGACACAGAATTTATAGCAAATGTTTATAGTGTGATGCAACTGAAATTATATATTGAAAAAGACCTGCATTGTTTGTTAAGTCTCTCATCTCACCATACAACCCTGTCATGGCAGATACTACAAGATGAGTCAGAGTATCAACATGGATACCACCATTACATGTGGGGACACCACCCAATATGTACACAGCAGGTACTCATGTGACCCGGCCAACATTGTCTATCCATATACTGCAGGCAAGGATACACTGAGGCATGGTACATTGGCGAGACTGAGCAGAGGCTACGGCAAAGGATGAATGGACACTGCACAACACTCAACAAACAGGAGTGTTCCCTCCCAGTCGGCTGTCTGGGACATTCAACCTTGGACCTTCAGGTGACCGTCCTCCAAGGTGGACTTTGGGACAGGCAACAATGCAAAGTAGCTGAGCAGACACTGATAGCCAAGTTCAGTACCCATGGGAATGGTTAATGTCACACTACAGGTGACCCCACTGCACACACACACACACCTCCCTCTCTCATACACAAGCTCTCTCTCATACACTCACATGTACATATCCATACTCATACCCACACATGCATCCTCCCACAAACTTAAACCCCTTTACACTCACACTCACATACATGCAAATAGTATCTCAGACATTAATACCTCCCCCCCACCTACCCCCCCACACACACACATATACACATACAACACACACACACATATAAATTTTTGGGATGAATTTATATTTGTAGAGTTATATTTTATTTTGCTCAAAAACTGCATGAATACATGTAAGATTCTGTAAGTCCTTTTTTTAGAAATAGAATCAGTCTGAACACTGGGGCACAGACAGCCTCACGCAAGGCACCTCACACCTTCAATGCACTATCTGGGTCGACATGGCACCTATTGTTAAAGTTCACCTGAGAATGTAACTTTAAAAAGAACTTTGAGATTTACATACGAAAGAACTGAAACCAAAACGGTCATTCTAAAAGATAAGAGACTTAACAAACAATCCAGGTGTTTTTCAATATCTAATTTCAGTTGCATCACACTGAAACTTTTGCTATAAATTCTGTGTCTTACGATCTTGTCCTCCACAACCACCCGACGAAGGAGCAACTCTCCGAAAGCTGGGGTTCCAAATAAGCCTGTTGGACTATAACCTGGTGTTGTGAGAAATCAGTTAGATTGCTATGATGCCTGCTTCATAATTTAAAATGTGCTTTACTGTGTTAAATAGATTAATCCACAGAGTTAATCCATCCTTGAGAGTGATTGATTGTTGATCATTAACATGATGTGGAGAATAGCACTGGAGGCCAATTTGTGCTTGAACAGTCAGAAAGTAAATTCAATCTTAGATCCTGCCACAGAACAAAACTTAGTGCATTTGCTCAGAGAATGCTGAGTGCATAGCTATCTGGTAGGCAGACCACTCTCTGCTGAGAAGTCAGTTTAAGTCACTTGAAAATGGCAAGTGCTCAGAATATGTGGTACATTTATAGAAAGGAAAGGTCAAACGGCATCTTGTCACAATACCCACAAAAGTCCCTAGTTTAAATTGGAACACAGCAGACCTCCTAACAGGATTTAAAATGCATTCAGAGCAATAGTTCCTAGATTCAGCTGCTGGGAGGCTCTGCATAACACTGCCCCCCCCCCCCCACCTTCATCCAGGGCCCCGAATAGTCCTTCCAGGTGAGACAGAGGTTCACCTGCCTCTCCTCCAACCTAGTTTACTCCATCAGATGCTCTTAGTATGGTCTTCTCTACATCGGGGAGACTGAACATAAACTTAGGGAATGGCTCACGAGCATTGCAGCTGGATCCACAAGGGCCGGCAGGACCTCCCAGTCAGCGCCCATTTCAATTCTCCCAACCACTCCCTTTCTAACATGACAGTCCTTGACCTTCTCCATTGCCAAAAAGAACAACAGCACAAATTGGAGGAACAACACCTCAACTTCTGCCTGGGCAGCCTACAACCTGGAGGACTCAACATTTCAAATAACTTCCCTCTCCATCCCCCCAACTCCCTCTCCCTCTCTTCCACTGCTCCCTGTCACCAACCAAGTTCATTTCTCCCATTGACCAACCAGGTCATACCCTCTACCTGTCTTCACCTATTCCCACCTCACCACCCTGCCCCCAACACCCCCTTTATCTGCTGCTCTCCCCACACCCACGCCCAGTCCTGAGGAAGGGTAACGTCCAAAACATCAACTTCTCCACCTTTTGACGCTGCTTGGCTTGCTGTGTTCTTCCAGCCTTCTGCCTGTCTATTCTGCAAACAACGATTGACATCCTGATGAATAGCTTCTGCTTCTGGAAGCTACTGCCATACTTGGACCTCGGAAGTTCTTGCAGCAATAAAAAAAATGACGAGTTATTTTGTTAAGTGATACAGAAAATCAACCCCTTACGATTTGCGTACTAATTGGAAACAAAGGTCCACAATGGTCCTAAGACCCGATAGCCGTTGAATGAAAAGACCTCAAGAGATTTGAACCCTGTTAGAAGAATAGTTGAGGCTCAGATGAAACTTCTGCATTCATTGACAAAAATCATGTCATTCAGACAAAACTCTGAGGTCCAATGACAATTTTGCAGGCAGATGCAGAGAAAGGGGCATGGTGGAGTTTTGGGTGTTGAAAAATGCCCAACATCAAAATATTGACCCCCTTTTGAGAAGACATCTTGGAATTAGCTGGACAACCAAGGAACCAGATGCACTGTATTGTTGTCCAGATTTTGGAATACACCTAAAATGAACTAGATGGTATCATGACATGACATATTCACGGTAAGAGACAAAAGGTGATGGTAAAGGGTTGTTTTTCAGACTGGAGGCATGTGACCAGCAGTGTTCCACAGAGATCAGTGCTGAGTCCATTGCTGTTGGTCATTTATAAATGATTTGGATGAGAAAACAGCAAGCATGGTTAATAATTTGGGGATAACACCAAAATTGGTGGCATAGTAGACAGTGGAGAAGGTTAAAGTGAGGACTGCAGATGCTGGAAACCAGAGTTTAGATCAGAGTGGTGCTGGATAAGCACAGCAGGTTAGGCAGCATCCGAGGAGCAGGAAAATCGATGTTTCGGGCAAAAGCCCCTCATCAGTGGAGAAGGGTATTTAAGAGTACAACAGGATGTTAGTCAGCTGGGCCAATCGACAAGAGTGGCAGATAGAATCTAATTTAAATAAATGTACGGTGTTGCATTTTGGTAAGACAAACCAGGACAGGACTTACACAGTTAATGGTAGGGCCTTGGGGAGTATTGACTTAGGAGTTCAGGTATATAGTTGCTTGAAAGTGATGTCATAGGTAAACAGGGTGGAGAAGAAGGCATTTGCCATGCTTGCCATCATTGGTCAGAGTAGAAGAGTTAGGATGTCATGTTGTGGCTGTACAGGACATTGGTGAGGCCACTTTTAAGAGCTCTGCATATGTTTCTAGTCGCCCTGCCATAGAAAGGCTATTATTAAACTGGAAAGGATGCAGAAATGATTTACAAGGATGATACGAGGACCGAATGGTTTGAATTATAACAACAGGCTGGATAGACTGGGACTTTTCGTCCTGGAGAACAGGAGTTTGAGGGGTGAATTTAAAGAAGTTTATAAGATCATAAAAGGCAGAGATAGAGTAGGGGGGTTTAAAATGAGACGGTTTAGGTTTAAGGTGAGGGGGGAAAAATTTAAAAGGGACGTGAGGGACAACTTTTTCACACAGAGGGTCTTCCGTGTATGGAATGAGCTGTGAGAGGAAATGGCAGAGACAAGTACAGTTACAACATTTAAAAGGCATCTGCACAGGTATAGAAATCAGGAAGTTTTGGAGGGATATTGGTCAAATGCAGACAAATGGGACTAATTTAGTTTGAGAAACCTGGTCAGCATTGTCGAATTGGACCCAAGGGTTTAGTTCCATGCTGCAAGGTTCTATGACTCTATCTGAGGCAAGAGAGTCAGAAGCACAGCAAGGTGTAATGACAGGGGAAAATGAATGAAAGAGCGTTGAAGCACTTTTGAGAGATCAACTGAGAAAAAAACATTTGAGACAAAAATACAGCATTTGTCCTGCATTAACATTGTGATTCTATCTGGTAAGATTTCCATTTCTTTTCTGCTGCTGTTAAAGCCAGCCCTGAAAGCTACTGATCGCTGTGAATGCTTATGTCTGCACATTCTGGAGCTATGCCCAGACTCTACTGCCTTCTGAGATTACATGATCTCAAGAACATGCAACCTCTGGCAAGAGATGTGAGTTTGGAGTGTAAATGAGTATTGTGGAGACTCTTGAATATTTTGCAGTAAACGAATTCCCCTTCTTCACTGGTTTGTTTACACTGTGTGCACCACACCTTTTTCTTCAGAACTCCCATCGCTCCTGTGCTCCAGAAACAGAGTAGAGGTCATTGGAGCGATGCTTAAAGAACCCTTCCATTGAATTCCAAAGGAAAGAGCTTGAGTGAAAAAGGTAGAAAATAAAGATTCTCTTTACAGCAGGATTGCATATCAGACATTGCCTCCCAACTCTGAGTGTCATTAATGTTTCACAAACATCAGCCAGCCTCAAATTTGATCGTTATTGGCTTGTCTGCCATGTCTCTATGACTTTGGCTTTTTCATTATTATTATTAGTGATGCCTCCCCAAGCACCTCTATTGGAATCCTGTTATCAATTCCCCATTCTGCCAAGTTGGTGGTCCTATTTAGCCCAGTCATGCAGCATACAGTAAACAATCACTGTCCAGGAGGTACAGTCTAGCAAGTATTGGAGTGCTCTGCCTTTACAGTCCAGTCAGCGGAACCACATCCTCAGGAGACCAGTTGTCTGCTTAACAATGGCCCCTGTGGATATATAAGCAGCATTATATTGAGTTGTGTATTGGGATCATTAGTGATGTCTTCTAGGAGTACCCTTTTACCATTTGTGGGAGGTATCAGGGGGAAGGGAGGGTGTAAACATTTAAAATTCTAGGGAGTTTTGTAGAATGTAGGCATTATATCCGCTTCTTGGAAAGATAATGTACACCTGCAAGAATTGTTGCTGTTGTCACAAACAAGCTGGCCTTTGAGGGAATTAAATTCCTTCCTGTTCACAAATTTGACTGGGTGATGCCAGGGAGTTCTCAGTAAGCACTTCAGACCCAATGGAAACCAGCAATGGCTACCAATTTGATGGCATGTGCAGTTTGCCTCCCTGAATGAACTGGACAAACTGCATTTCTTTCCTGTAAAGGACATCAGTGAGCTCGCGATGCCCTTGCAAATGGTCGATTGTGAGATGCCACAGGAGTTCCCTAAGTGAAGTGTGAAAGGAGCTGGTGCTGAGAAAGGTCAGTCCTGCTGTGATCTTTAACACTAAGGTTACAGTGAATCCTCCTAAGCCGAGCGACAACAGAGCTTCCTGCAGGAGCAATTGGATGTAGGTGATGCTGTCCTTGGTCATTGCCTTGTAGATATTTGTAGGTAGCTGCAATGTCTACAGTAGACCACATAATGACACAAAAGACCCCAGTTTACCTTTTCAGGGGCTGGTTTCTCTCCCAGAGTCTGACGGCCCTGTTGTGGTTGCTACTGGACGTGCCTCCACCTTCTCCTTCTCTCCTTTAGGCACCACAAAACTGAGTTCAGTGAATGGCCCTACAGAGGAAAAAATGGCCATAACCGGCTGAATTTTTTAATAACAACTTATGACGCACAATCTAAGTGAGACTGCTAAGAAAAACATCTCAGCAGGAATGAGAAAGTACTTGCTGTAGAATCATAAAGACCTCAATCTCTTCAAGTATATGCTTCATATACCAATGGCTGGGTTTGTAAACAGCTGTTTCTTTCCATTGAGCTGCAGTGTTAATGGGTGTTTATGATAGATTTATTATTGAAAAGGAGTTTCCTGACCATCACTTTTGGAAGGCTGACCTGCCTGAAACTTTGTTCAAAATTAAAATCAAAACTTATACTGCCATTGGTAAAAAGAATCTTAGATTCCAATGTAATTAAACACCCACATGTGTGTTTCTATTCACTTCAGGCAAGTCTGGAAAATCCCCACCATGCAAGTGACTTTAATTTAGACATGGAACATTGGAAGATTTCAGCTGTAATCTGGTTAAATTGAAGTACTTTAAAATATAAAGAAGGATCAATTATCAGACTCTCTTGCAATTGTAATGTACAGTTCTTCAAGGTTGTATTTTAACCTTTGAAATACAAATCTTCTCTGCTTTTCACAACTACCTAAATATAAATAAATTCCCAACAATATTTCACTTAAACTGAAAATCAGAAAAAAATTCTCAAACTCAACAATCATTTTCATATTTGTGCACTTTGTACATTATGATCTCTCAATGGGTCACAATATCAAAGTCCCAAATTGTACATAATTATTCCTGGTTGTGTACCTAAGGTTAAAACAGTTTAAGTCAAAATCATGATTCAAGATAACTCAAAAATAAAACGTATGAATATACACACATCAGATCTGTCAGTGACTTTTAGCTGCACCTGTGAGAATGAAGTTAGAAAGGCTGCCTATCCTTACCATTACACAATGTTCTAACTCTATCTGAATGATAGCTGTTCTTTCCACAGAGTTTGGATTATAAAGCATATTTCTCATGGTTAGATGAAAAAGCATCATATGTTGTGAAGACTTCCATCAAACACAAAAACAGAAATTGACAGGAAAGCTCAGCAGGTCTGTCAGCATCTTTGGAGAGAGTTAACTTTTCGAGATGTGTGACCCTTCCTCTCTGTGACCAAGGATCGGTGCTGGGTCCTCTACTTTTCATCATTTGTATAAATGAGTTGGATCTGTTTGCCGAGCTGGGAATTTGTGTTGCAGACATTTCATCCCCTGTCTAGGTGACATCCTCAGTGCTTGGGAGCCTCCTGTGAAGCACTTCTGTGATCTTTCCTCCGGCATTTATAGTGGTTTATCTCTGCTGCTTCCAGTTGTCAGTTCCAGCTGTCCGCTGCAGTGGCCGGTATATTGGGTCCAGGTTGATGTGTTTGTTGATAGAATCTGTGGATGAGTGCCATGCCTCTAGGAATTCCCTGGCTGTTCTCTGTTTGGCTTGTCCTATAATAGTAGTGTTATCCCAGTCGAACTCATGTTGCTTGTCATCTGGATGTGTGGCTACTAAGGATAGCTGGTCGTGATGTTTCGTGGCTAGTTGGTGTTCATGGATGTGGATCGTTAGCTGTCTTCCTGTTTGTCCTATGTAGTGTTTTGTGCAGTCCTTGCATGGGATTTTGCACACTACATTGGTTTTAATCATGCTGGGTATCGGGTCCTTTGTCCTGGTGAGTTGTTGTCTGAGAGTGGCTGTTGATTTGTTTGCTGATATGAGTCCTAGTGGTCATAGTAGTCTGGCTGTCAGTTCAGAAACGTTCTTGATATATGGTAGTGTGGCTAGTCCTTTGGGTTGTGGCATGTCCTCAATCCGTTGTCTTTCCCTTAGGCATCTGTTGATGAAATTGTGGGGGTATCCGTTTTTGACGAATACATTGTATGGGTGTTCTTCTTCCTCTTTTTGCAGTTCTGGTGTACTGCAGTGTGTTGTGGCCCTTTTCACAGTGTCTTGATGCAACTTCTTTTGTGTGTGTTAGGGTGGTTGCTTTTGTAGTTCAGGACTTGGTCTGTGTGTGTGGCTTTCCTGTGTACCTTTGTGGTGAATTCTCCATTCGGTGTTCTCTGTACCATCACATCTAGGAATGGGTGTTGGTTCGAGCCATTTGTTTTTGTTTCTGAATTACAGCATCTGCAGTTCTTTTGATTTCCATCAGTAGGTACGGTTAATATGCATTGAACAACAGGAAAGGCGTAAAGAGGTCAAACTGTTAAGATACCTTTGTAACTGGGATTAAATGAGGAATGTGATGCTGGAAAAGCACAGCAGGTCAGGCAGCATCTGACCTGAATCCTGATGAAGGACTTATGCCCGAAACATTGATTCTCTTGCTCCTCGGATGCTGCCTGACCTGCTGTGCTTTTCCAGGACCACACTCTCACCTCTGATCTCTCGCATCTGCAGTCCTCACTTTCTCCCATTACACAGAGAATGCTATCTTCAGTAGAGCCAAAACATCCAGAGGCAGTGAAACGTGATTTCACACAACTGAGTTCCATTGAATCAGGTTGCAAAGAACAAAGAAAATTACAGGACAGGAACCGGCCCTTCGGCCCTCCAAGCCTGTACTAACCCAGCTCCTGTATCTAAATGTGTTACCTATTTTCCAAGGATTTGTATCCCTCTGCTCGTTGCCTATTCATGTATCTGTCCAGATACAATCTTAAATGACACTATCATGCCCGCCTCTACCACCTCCACTGGCAATGCATTCCAGGTGCCCACCACTGTCTGTGCAAAAGAACGTTCCACGCATATTTCACACACATAAGTTCTGGCTGCGTTGCTGTGACTCATGCTGCTATGCTGTTGAATGCTGAAGATGTTTTTCCCTTTGAAGCATGGCAGAAAGCAGCAGCTCCCACAATCCTTATCTTTGATCACATGGCCTCATTGTATCTTCTATTTCTCCGGACCAAAGCATCCGAGGAAATCACGGCTTCTCTGTGCTGTATTGCAACAAATCTTCAGTCCTTACCTGCAAGGAAATCTGACATGGATGAGACATTTGACAGCCCTTGATGGACCCAGTGGAAGAACATGTTCCATTGCAGACATACTGAGCATCATGATATGCATTCTAACCACCATATCTAAACAGAGTGTAATGCCACCATCCCTCTCTGATCTGCACAGCATCCAATGGAAGATGAGAGACTGAGACACATCCAACACCCCCCCTTCCTCCCATATCTAGGACGGCAGTGATCTTTGATGGCTTCCCTACTCCCATAAGACCCTTGGGCTCCAATGTTCTATTGTCTCCCATTCGTACATAATGAATTGTCCCTTCACAATTATTATAGGAAGAGCTGATGGCTTAATGACATTGGTGGAATTTTGATCTTTAAAAGTTTAAAAGTCTGAAGGTGAAAACAATGCCAATTGTCATAAGTAAACACATCTGGCTCAGTAATGCCAAAGTGCCATCTTTATCCAATCTGCCCTACATGTTGCTCCAGACTTACAGTGATATAGTTGACTCATACATGGCCAAGCAAGCCACTCAATTATACTAAACTGCTACAGAAATGATACCAGCAAACTAATTCATTCCTGCAGAGTCCTTCTAACATATGGGGGCTCATGCCAAAGTTGGGAGAACTGTCTCACAGTGTAGTCAAGCAACAACCTGACCATCAGCAGCAGCAACATTGTGCTCCAACACAATCTCCAAACTCATTGGCTGGCATATCCTGTAGAGGGTTATCGAGGCAAGCGACGGACTCCGGTTAAATGAAAGGTGCAGGAGGTCATGCTAGCAGCAGTGCCAGGCATACCGGCAAATGAGTTGTTAACCTGGTGACGTTACACAAATGGACTATTTGCTTGCCAAACAGCATAACCAGGAAGCGATGACAGGACTAAGTGATTCCATCATCAATGGATCAGATCTTAAGCTCTGCAGTCTGCCATATCCATGAATGATGGACAACTAAAAAACTCTTTGGAGGAGGAGAAGACTCCATAATTATCCTGATCCTCAATAGCTGGAGAACCCAGGAGATCATTGCAAAATGTAAGACTCAAGCATTTGCAAATATTTTCATCCAGAAGTGAGGAGTTGGATGATCCTTGCTGGCCTCCTCCATAGGTACCCAGCATCACAGTTGTCATCTTCAGCTAATTTGATTCATTACATATAATATCAAGAAACAGCTGATGGCACTGGATACACAAAAGACTTGGGCCTTGGTAATAAATCACCAATAGCACTATGAGTGTGTGATCCAGAACTTGCCACACCCCTAACCGATCTGTTCCAGTACAGATGCAACACCGCCATCTACTCCACAATGTGAATGATTGCCCAGTTATGTCCTATATGCAAAAGACAAGACAAATCCTCCACAACCAATTACCACCTCATCACTCCAACCTCAATCCTTCAGTAAACTAATGGGAAGGGTTATCAATAGTAGCATGAGGCTTAGCAATAATCTGCTCATAGACATTTAGCTTGGTTTTCACCAGGCCATTCAGTATCTGACCTCACCGCAGCTTGACTCAAGCATGAACTAAAGAACTGAACTCCAGATGTGAAAAAGATGTGATTGCTCTTTACAGCAAGCTCACATTTGACTGAGTGTCTCATCAAGGAGGCCTGGCAAACCTAGAGTTAGTGTGGAACCAGGAGAAACACTCTTCACCAGCTTGAGTCATAACTGGTATAAGGGCAGATAATTGTGCTTATTGAAAGCTAGTCAGCTCAGCTTCAGGACATCTCTGCAGGAGGTCCTCAGGGTATCTTCGGCTGCTTCATCAGTAACCTTTCCTCCTCCAAAGCATTACTGAATGTTCAGTAATGATTCCACAATATTCAATATCAATTGTGACTCTTTAGATACTTAACAAAACCATGTTCAAATGCAGCAAAAGCTGGACAATATCTAATCTTGGACTGAAAAATGACAAAGTCAAGATTAGAGTGGTGCTGGAAAAGCACAGCAGGTCAGGCAGCATCCAAAGAGCAGGAAAATCGACATTTCGGGCAAAAGCCGTTCATCAGGAATGAGGCAGGGTGCCTCCGGGGTGGAGAGATAAATGGGAGAGGGGGGGGGGGTGGGCTGGGGAGAAGGTAGCTAGGAGTGCAATAGGTTGGATGGAGATGGGGATGAAGGTGATAGGTCAGAGAGGAGGGTGGAACAGAGAGGTGGGAAGGAAGATTGGCAGGTAGGATGAGTCTGTTTCAGAGCTGAAAATGAGTTGCTGGAAAAGCGCAGCAGGTCAGGCAGCATCCAAGGAACAGGAGAATCGACGTTTCGGGCATAAGCCCTTCTTCAGGAACACATTTCCAGCAACACATTTTCAGCTCTGATCTCCAGCATCTGCAGTCCTCACTTTCTCCTCGAGTCTGTTTCAGGACATGGTTGAAGACCTTCAGGGCAGAGGAGATGACCTGGGGGTTGCAGTGAGAGAGCGCATCACTAACATCTTTGTAGAGAGAGGAGGAGAACTTCTTTAAGGTAGGCATCCTTGCAAGAGGATTCACAGTAAGGTTAAAATCAACTAGGCAAAGCCCATTCATGCCTCAAAAGTACCAGGAAATGACCATCTCAACAAGAGAACATTTATCCATCACCCTTGACATTCATTGGCATCACCATCATCACATACTGCAATATCAACCTCCAGAGAGCTAGAAACTTAACTGTCGAAAAATGTGGTACTGAAAAAGCACAGCAGGTCAGGCAGCATCTGAGGATAAATAGAATCAACGTTTCGGGTATAAGCCCTTTATCAGGAATGTAGGAGGGAAGGGGGCTGAGAATGTGATAGATAGATGAAGGTGGGGGGATGATGTTGATAGGTTGGGGGGAGGGCAGAGAGGATAGGTGGGAAGGAAGATGGAAGGTTGGGCAGTTCAAGAAGATGATGCTGAGTTGGAGGGTTGGATCTGGAATGAGGCAGGGAGGAGGGGAGATAAGGAAACCGGTGAAATCGATGTTGATGCTGTACGGTTGGAGGGTCCCATGGTGGAATTTGAGGCATTCTTCCTCCAGGCATTGGTTGGCTAGAGTTTGGCAGTGAAGGAGGCAGGGGAGTTGCATGTCCTTGGCGGAGTGGGAGGGGGTTGTTGAAGTGGTCAGCCACAGGCTGGTGGAGTTGTACACATCCAGAGATGTTTCCTGAAATGTTCTGCAAGTTGGCATCCTGTCTCCCCAACGTAGAGGAGACCACATCAAGAGCAATGGGTACAGTAGATGAGGAGTTTGGATGTGCCGGAAAATCTCTGCTGGATGTGGAAAGATCATTTGAGGCCTTGGATAGAGGTGAGAGGGGAGGTGTGGGCACAAGTTTTAACAAGTGAAGGTGTCAGGAATGGAGAGTGGGCTGGTGGGGGTGTTTCAAAGAACATATCTGGGAAACATGGACCAAATAACTCTGTAGCCAATCACTTTAACTCCCTCCTCCACTCTGCCAAGTCCTGGCCTCCTCCACTGCCAAATCCAAGCCACCTGATGCCTGGAGGAAGAATGTCTCATCTTTCACCTTGGGACTCTCCAAACACAACAGCATCAACGTTGATTTCACCAGTTTCCTCATCTCTCCTCCTCCCACCTCATCCCAGATCCAACTTTCCAAATCGGCACTGCCCTTTTCAATTCTCCCATCTGTCCATCTTTCTTCCCAACTATCTGCTCCACCCTCCCCCCTGACCTAGTACCATCAGCCCCCACCTTCATCTACCTATCACCTTCCCATCTACCTTCCCCCTACCTCCAGCCCACCCTCCAATTTTTCTCTCAGCCCCATTCTCCTTCCACATTCCTGATGAAGGGCTTGTGCCTAAAGCGTTAATTCTCCTGCTCCTCGGATGCTGCCTGACCGACTGTGCTTTTCCAACACCAAACTTTTTGACTCTGATCTCCAGCATCTGCAGTCCTCACTTTTTAGAAACCTAACTGAACTAGTCATTATAAGTACTGTGGCTACAAGAGCAGGTCAGAGTTAGGAATCCTGCAGCAAGTAACTCACCTCTTGACTCCCCAATGTCTGTCCACCATCGACAACACACAGGTCAGGAATGTGTTGGATTATTCCCCACTTGTCTGTTTGAGTATTGCTCCAACAATGCTGAAGAATCTTGACACTACGCTGGATAAAATAGTCCACTTGATTGACTTCATATCCACAAACATTGATTTCTTCCACCACCAATGCACTGTAGCAGCAGTATTTACCATGTACAAAATCCACTTTAGCAAGTCACCAAGGCTGTTTAAGCAGCTACCATTCAAAGCTTTACATTTCAAAAGACATGGGCAGCAGATAGATGGGAACACCACCATCTGCAAGCTTCCCTCAAAGCCACTCACCATCCTGACTCGGAAATACATTGCCGTTCTTTCAGTGTCACTGGGTTAACATTCTGGAACTCCCTCCCTAATAACATTGTGGGTCTACCTACATCAAATAAACTACAGTGGTTTCACTGTCTCAAGGGCAACCAGTGATAGAGAGTAAAAGGCTGCTTAGCCAGCCATTTCCCATTGATGATTTTCTGTTCAAACCCCCTCTGTATCCCAGCATACTGCCTTCAATCCCATAGCTGACTTTCCTAACGTTCCCACCACAGCGCTTGCCCTGATAATCATCCTGGCCTACCCATGGCCCGCCTCCTGACCAACTAGAAAAGACAGTCCAGACTGATGAGCCCCCAAATCCCTGACGAATCCCTGTGCAGCTCCCTGACTAATATATTGTTACTCCTCAGATTGCTTTTACTCAACATGGAGGACTGACCAAGGCCCATGTCCTGGACTAAAAGGTCACGTATCCCCCTGACTCTGATCAACCCGATGGTTGTGTTGAAGCTCCTGGACTTTGATCAGAAACGCAGTCCATGTTCAAATGCAACAAGATCTGGACAATATCCAGGCATGGTCTGACAAGTGGCAAGTAACATTCTTACCATACAAATGCCAGGCAATGACCATCTTCAATAACAGACAATCTAATCATTGTCCCTTGACATTCAATGGTATTACCACCACTAAATTCCTCACTAACAATATCTGTGGGATTACCATTGACCAGAAACTCAACTAGACTCATCACATAAACACAGTGACAACAAAAGCATGTCAGAAATTAGGAATACTGCGGCGCATAACTCAGTTCGTGACTCCCCAAGGCCTGTGCACCATCTCCAAGGCACAAGTCAGGTATGTGAAGGAATATTTTGCCCTTGCCTGCTTGGTGCAAATCCAACAACATTTAGAAAGCTTGACACCAAGCACGGCAAAGCAGCCCAGTTGATTGTCATCACATCCACAAGCATCCACACCCTCCACCTACAATAGAATAGAACAGAAACTTATTGTCACATGTACTTTTAGATGAAAAATGCAGTGAAAAGTTTTAAAAGTTGCCCCACCGCAGTGCATATATATCAATAACAGAAGTCATAACTGAAAATAAAAATAAGTAAAATTAAGACAAAGTTCATCACAGTTCAGTTAACGGCTCCTACAAGATGTACTGCAGACATTCACCTTAGACAGCACCTTACAAACCCCTGACCACTACCATCTAGAAGGTCAAAGGAAGCAGTTACATGGGAACATCATCACCAGAACGCGGTGGCATGGTGGCACAATGGTTAGCACTGCTGCCTCACAGCACCAGAGACCCAGGTTCAATTTTCGCCTCGGCAACCATCTGTGTGGAGTTTGCACATTCTCCCTGTGGCTGCGTGGGTTTCCTCCAGGTGCTCCGGTTTCCTCCCACAGTCCGAAAATGTGCAGGTTGGGTGAATTGGCTAAGCTAAATTGCCCGTAGTGTTAGGTGAAGGAATGGGTCTGGGTGGGTTGCTCTTCGTAGCGTCAGTGTGGACTTGTTGGGCCTAAGGGCCTGTTTTCACACTGTAAGTAATCTAATCTAATCTAAACTTCCCCTCCAGGCTACTCACTATCCTGACTTGATAATATATTGCAGTTCCTTCACCGTTGCTGGGTCAAAATCCTGGACTTCTCTCCCAAATGGCACTATGGGTCAACCTACAGAATGTGGACTATGGTGGTTCAATAAGGTAACAGACCACCACCATCTCAAGGGCAACTAGGGATGGGTAATACAATGCTGGCCAGTCAGAGATGTTGACATCCCATGAGTCAATGTAAAAGGAAATGCCTGTGACTGACTGGGGCAGGACCCCTGACTGATAACAGTTCCCCTTGACTTGATGGAAATCTACTCCCCCTAGAATTTGACAATGGTCATTTGGTGGAAGCACATGCAGTGTGTTTGCATTTAGGCTGCTGGGATGACATTGACATATCACAGTACTGGACAGCAGTATGTACATCTCCTTGATTGGTCCCTGCAGCCAAATGTGCCAGGCTGCAGGACTTTGAGTTGCACTGAAAAACATAACATGAGGCAGTAGGTTCAAAGGTGACAACGTACAAAACCACAAGGTGAGGCAAGTACGCACAAAGTAATTGAGCACTAAGAGAGCAAGCTAAGAGCATTGATGCATCATGGTTCAATGTATGAAATGGCTGCCTGTCCCTGCACACAAAGTAGCCTGTTAGCAACTATACAATGCAAGTGTCAATGCACTTCACAATGTAGCACTGAAGTGGTGAACTATACTATACATGGATCATGATGTAATGAGGACAGTCACTTTCCAAAACATGTGCCCTGAGATGTTATGGAATGTTGGCCAACACATATGTTGTGTTGTGTTAGGGCTGGGAAGATTCTGCTATAACAAATGGGAGTATTCATGCCTGTTATGCAATTCAAGGTGGATCTTTCACCTCAATGTTCTGTTTTCCATACTATTCCAATAGCCCTTCACTGATAGTTCAAAATTTGTCAACCTCTACCTTAAATATACTCAATTCCTGAACTTCCACAGTCCTCCGGGGTAGACGGTCACAAATATTCACAGATCTCTGAGTTTAAAGAAAAGTTCTCCTCAACCCAGCTCTAGGTTGAAATTGTATTCCCTGCTTCTAGACTCCTAAACATCTTACTTGCAACCACCCTATCAGTTCCATTAAGTGTTTTGTAGATCTCAATGAGCTCACCTCTGATTCTTCAAAACTAGGGTGAGTTTTCTCAATGTTTGTTCATCAGTCAGTCCTGCCATCTCAGATACAAGTCTGGTAAATATTAATTACACTCCTTCTAATGCAATACTGTCCATCCTAAGGCAAGGACACCAACACACAAAACGTCATGTACTGTCTAAAAAGGTTCTGCACAAATGAAGAAAGATTTCACTACTCTTGTACTCAAATTGCTTTATTGCAATAAAGCTAACATTCCATGAGCCTGTGGTACATGTACTTATTGGCCTTCAGTGACTTATCATGAATACACCCAGACTCTTTATACATATACATTTTCTAAACTTTAAGAATATTAAGAATATTTTTTAAATATTCCGGTGTTTGTTTTTTTCGACCGAAGTGGTCACCTCACACTTTTTCTACACTATGTATGATCTGCTGCATTCTTGTCAACTAAATTAAGTCTGCTCAAATCCTCTTGAAGCCACTTTGTCCCTTTCTTCACAGCCCACATTCCCGCCTGGCCTGTGTCATCTGCAAAACTGGAAAAATTACATTCAATCCACACATCCATATCATTGAATATCTGGTTCTTATATACCAATTCTTGCAGTAGCACACTAGTCATAGCCTGTCAATTTGAGAATGACAAGTTTATTCCTACGCTCTGCTTCCTACCCAATCCTTAACCAACGCTAGCATTTTATAGGGTGACCACCGTATCTGCAGAGTTGTTTTGCATAGTTTCAGTTACCCACGGTTTGCTGTGACCCGAATATAACACGAAAGATTCCAGAACCGAGGTGGGGGGCTGCTGGGAAGGTAAATTTCCCATTAAAACAAATGGGTTTTCTCCTACCCATGGTTTTGGGCTTCCACGGTAGGTCTTGGAACGTATTTCCCCCACAGATCCGGGGGGGAGGAAGAACTACTGTATCTCAAAATCCCACGTGCTATAATTTCACTGATCAATCTGCTGTGCTGGTTCTAACAAAATCTTTCCAAAGATCCAAGTATATGCAACGTCCACCAACTCTCCTTCATTAACTCAATCAATAACATCTTTCAAAAGCTCCAGCAGCTTCATTAAAGACAATTTCCCAATCATAAATCAACACTGACTATGCTTAATCAGATAATTATTTATTCAAGTGTCAATTCGTCACAACCTTTATAATAGTTTCCAGCATTTTCTCTATTGCTGATATAATGTTAACATAACTGTGACTCATTATGGTCCCTCCTTAAACTATTTGTTATCTTTCAACTTGCAGGAATCATTCCAGAATGTGTGGAATTTTGGAAGATGATCACCAATGCTTTTCTTATGCCCACACAGTTACTTCTATCTTCAAAATAACTGAACATTTCTGCATCAGTAAATTTTCCACATATTCATACTGTTACAATTGAGGGGCTTTTAATTCACTTGGGGGACATGGACATTGCTGCACAGCATTTTTATTGCCTGCTCCTAGTCACCCTTGAGAAGGTGGTGGTGAGTTTCCTCTTGAACCACTGCGGTCCATATGCTGTAGGTTGACCCACAATGTCCTCAGGGAGGGAAATCCATAATTTTGACCCAGTTACAATGAAGAAACTGTGATATATATCAAGTCTGGATGGTGAGTGGCTTGGAGGGGAAATTGCAGGTGGTGGTGTTCCCATTTTTATACTGCAGTTCTCCTTCTAGATGGAAATAGTTGGCAGGTTTGGAAGGTGCTGCCTAAGGTTCTTTGGTAAATTACTGCACTGCATCTTGCAGATGGTATACACAGCTGCTGCTGAATGTCAGTGGTGCAAGGAGTGGATGTTTGGTGATGTGGTGTCAATCAAGTGGACTACTTTGTTCTGGATGGTATCAAGCTTCTTGAGTGTTGTTGCAGGTGCAGCCATCCAGGTAAGTGGGGAGTATTACATCACACTCCTGGCTTGTGCTTTGGGGATAGTGGACAGGCTTTGGGGAGTCAGAAGGTGTGTTGCTTGTTGCAGTATTCCTAGATTCTGACCTGCTCTTGTAGCCACTGTGTTTATGTGACAAATCCAGTTGTGTTTCTGGTCAATGGTAACCCCAAAGGATGCTGATATAGAGGATTCAGTGATGATAACACCATTGAATGACAAGGGACGGTGATTAGATTGTCTCTTGTTGGAGTTAGTCATTGCTTGGCAAATGTTACATGCCACATTTTAGTCCAAGCCTAGACATTGTCCAAATCTTGTAGCATCTGAGGAGTCGTGAATGGTGCTGAACATTGTGCACTCATCAGGAAGCACTCCCAATTCTGACTTTATTATGGATTGAAAGTTTTTGATGAAGCAGCTGAAGACAATGGGCCGAAGACATCTCCCTGGGGAAGTCCTGCAGAGATGTCCTGGAGCTGAGATGATTGACCTCCGACAATCACAATCATATTCCTATGAGTCCAGTATTGCTCTAACCAGTGGAGAGTTTGCCCCCGATACCCATTGATTCCAGTTTTGCTAGGGCTCCTTGACACCACACTCAGTTGAATGCGGTCTTGATGTCAAGGGCTTGCATTCTCACCTCACCTCTGGAATTCAGCTCTTTTGTCAATGTTTGGATCAAGGCTGTAATGAGGTCAGGAGCTGAGTGGCCCTGGCGGAACCCAAACTGGGCATCACTGAGGAGGTTGTTGCTGAGCAGGTGCTGCTTGGTAGCGCTGTTCATTTTACTGATGATCAATAGTAGACTGATGGGATGGTAAGTGACTGGGTTGGATTTGTCCTGCTTTTGTATACAAGACATACCTGGTCAATTTTCCATATTGCCGGCTAGATGCCAGTGTTGTAACTATATTGGAACAGCTTGAATAAGGGAGCAGAAAGTTCTGGAGCACAGGTCTTCAATACTATTGCCAGAATGCCATCAGGACACATAGCCTTTGCAATATCTAGTGTCTCCAACTGTTTCTTGGTATCATTTAGACTGTTCCTGAACTCTTCAGGACTGTTCTCAGCAGCATTTTAGTGAGCCAAGTTCATTTTTAATAATTGTCCTGTAAACAAAAGACGCAATCAGGGTTGAAACAGCTCTTTGATGTAATGTTTGTATTGGGACCTTCAGATCCCTTCGGATAATCCGATATTCGGATAGTTGATATTCGGATAACTGAGGTTCCTCTGTATTGTCAACAGCTGGTATCCCAGCACTGAACACTGCAGTACCCCACTCATCACTGCCTGATACTCTGAAAAGGTCCCATTAATTCCAATTCTCTACATCCTATCTGCCAACCAGCTCTCTATCCATGTCAATACATTACCTTTAATTTTCCTTACTGAACTCTTGTGTGGAACCTTGTCAAAAGCCTTTTTGAAAGTCCAGATACACAACATCTACTGATTCACCCTTCTCCACTTTACTAGTCACAGTGTCAAAAAATTCCCAAAGATTTGTTGAGCATGAGTTGCCTTTAGTGAATTCATGCTGACTAGGACCGATTCTGTCACTGCTTTCCAAATGTTCAGTTATTACATCCTTAATAATTGACTCCAGCATTTTCCCCATCACTGATGTCAGGCTAGCCAGCCCATAATTCCCCATTTTCTCTCTTCTTACTTTTTTAAAGAGTGGGGTTACATTAGCTATCTTGCAATTCATCGGAACTCTTCTAGACTCTACAGAATGCTAGAAAAGTATCACCAATGCACCAGTTATTTCTAGGACCACTTCCTTATGTACTCTGGGATGCAGAGTGTCAGGCCCTTGGGACTAATTGGGTTTTAATTCTGTCAATTTCCCCAATATAATTTCCTGACTAATAAGGATTTCTTTCAGTTCTTCCTTCATGCTTGATGCTCAGTCCCCCAGCATTTCTTGAAGATTACTTATGTCCTCCTTAGTGAAGACAGATCCGAAATATTTGTTCTACTAGCCTGCCATCTGTTCGTTGTCCATAATGAATTCATCTGATTCTAACTGCAAGGGATCTACATTTGTCTTCACCAGTCTTTTTCTTTTCACTATCTATTGAAGGTTTTGCAGTCAGTTTTTTTATGTTTTCCACAAGCTTATTTGCATATTCTATTTTCCCTTTCCAAATTAAACCATTTGTCCTGCTCTACTGAATTTCTAATTTCTCCCAATCCTTGGGTTCACTGCTTTTTCTGGCCAATTTTGATATACCTGGGTGACTAACAGGCAGAGGAAGAACAGGAAGTAGTGCAGGGGTCCCCTTCAGTCATCCCTATCCAAAACAGGTATACCGAGGGAGATGACCGCAGGGGACTCCTGCACTACCTTCCTGTTCTTCGTCTGTCTGTTGGTCACCCATTGCCTTTCTTCCTCAGTAATGTTTATCCGCAGTGTGACCAACTTACTGAACGTGCTACCCACAATTCCCCTCGGCCTCATGGATGCTCCAAAGTGAATCTGGCCGCAATCCCAAGCTGTCAGACAGGGCCTGCGGCTGGACACACTTAATGCATGTGAAGGAGTCGGGGACATTTTAAGGGTCCCCGAATTCCCACATTGCACAGGAGGCGCATGATACAGGTCAGGGTTCTCCTGCCATGAGTTAACACATAAGTTACCGACAGTAGCAAAGTGAAGAGAAAATAAGAGAGAAGGAAGTCTATTCACCTGTCACCAGCCGCTCACTCACCTGCTGCCTGTGACTTCACCGTTAAACTTCTTTCTACTTCTCCATCACCCTTATGCCTTCAGCAGCTGCAGTCGTTTACTCTCCTCTGATTGCCTTCCCTCACGGCTGCTCACCCTCCTCACCGAAGCCTGGCATTCACTTAAACCTACAGTTACACCTCCATTGAACATTGAGCAAGCATCAGTTATTACCCACATTCCCCATTTCTGACTTTATGATGGACGAAAGGTCATTAATGAAGTAGCTGAAGATGGCTGGAGCAGGGAACTCCCATAAGGGACTCATGCGGAGATGTTCTGGGCTGAGGTGATTGACTTCCAGTAACTAAAATCATCTTCCTCTGTGCCATGTCTGAGATGCCCTGACCCTGATTCCCATTTACGTCAGTTTGCTCTGACTTCTTTGGTCAAAGGGCAAAGGCAGTCACTCTCAAGTCACCTCTCATGTTCAGCTCTACGATTCACACTTAAACCATGGGCACTATGAGATCAGGGATGATGGTACTCAGTGAGCAAGGCGAATGCTGAGCCAATGCCATCTAAGAGCATCTTTGATCCACTAAAGTCTGGTGAAGTGGCTGTGCAGTTGGACACACTAAAACATCTGGCCGTGTACAATAACATTACTGTTGTGTGAGCTGGCCAGGTTTGTATTGTTTTTTAACAGTACATTAGCTGGCTTCATTAAAATGCAGTTTTTTGGCATTCTGGTTATGAGAAATGTATAAATACATTTTTTTTACTATTTTCTTAAACGGCATCAAGTTGCTCCTTGAGAGCCGGCCATTTGGCTGCGATATCAGAACAAATTAAGTTTACTCAGGCGACCGTGCATTTAAGAGGAAGATGAGCTACATGACATCTCACCGTTTTCGAGTTTGCCAGTTGCACCTTTCCAAATGGACATGTTGGTGCGTGCAAAGTTCTCGGTGCTTCCTTCTCCAAAACTCCGGGGACCTTTTCCAGCGACCTGCACCACTAGCAGGAACTGTCCATTTGCTGGAAGCCGCGGTGGTGTGTAATTCCAAGCCCGGTAGCTTTGATCCTTTCTCTGGAAGAGACTGGCGCGCAGAGCTGGAGCGCCGTCCAGGGGGGGGGGGGGGGGTGGGGGGCTGGTTCGCCTCCAATGCAAACCCCTGGGTTCGCTCGATTTCCGCGAATGGGATAGACTTCAGGGCTGCCAATTTGCGCCGAGCTGAAGGAGACTTGCAGGCGGAAATGGGAGTTGGGGGCGGTGGGGGTGCGAACACTTTAATATAAGGAAGTTCCAAACGGGCTTTCTGAATTGGCTGATGGACCGCTCTAGGTGTGGTATGTGAAATGATGCTATCTGATGCTTTGCTGAAATGTATTGCATTTTAATATGGAGCAAGGTTTTCACTCAATTCGTCGATTTTAATTGTTGGAGAATTTGATTTTTAGCTTAATTGTGACTTAATTCTAAAAAAAAATGCATCTGCATTCACTGCAGTAGGAGGATTCAATTTGGGTTGTGATCTTTGGGACATTCGCTGAAGCAATATACGAAATATTGCTGGCGATTTAATTACGGTAGGTAGAGTCCTGTAGGGACTAATTTTTTTTCATGTAGAAGGCGTTAAGAACAAACAGGTTAAGAACAAATTCGTAAGCATTGTATATTCGAAAGGAGAAAATATTTAAATTGCGAAACGAAATCTGAATATTCAGATCCCGTGTGGAATAAAGTATTTTCCCTCACCATATCAGAGGGCGCGTGATTTTTTTGTGTGTTTTTTTCAATTCATTCGTTTTCTGGCGTTTCTTTCGGATCTTCGCATGGAAACAAATCAAAATGAGATTATCAGACATCAATCAGCTTGTATATTTGTTCAGAACATGGACAAGAGGTAAAACAAGTGTCAGATGCATTAGTCTCCTCTCGAAATGATTTCGGACAGTTGGCAAATTTTTCAGGGTTTTTGACTCATTTAAGAATAACAGGTGTTTAGGAAAGGTTTCAAGATTAAAATGTTCTTTTATTGCTAGGTATATATTGAACAGACCCCGACTTTCTGCTGACTTCACTCCCGGACATAATTCAATCATTAGACCCACTGACCTGGACCCTTACTATCTCTCACGAAACTGGGCACCCAATACCCTTGCTCGCCTGGCACCCTACTTACCTGACGGAAGTAACTTTCCTCACTAGCCTTGAAGTTGGCAATTAGATCTTTAAGTCACAGAAAACATTACATGCTGAGACCTCCCCACTCCGGTTATCACGGTTCCGTCTACACCGCTTCAGAAGTGTGGAAGCTGGTGGCCCGGAAATTCCGGGGGCGAATTAAGATAAGTGACCATCTGTGTGTTCCATCAGGATCGAAAATAATGTTTGCGCTCCCGACGGGGTAAAGCTGGAACCATTGCACTTCCCGAGATATCTTGATCATGGCACGAATTTGTTTCGTTTGCAAATTGTCACCAGACGAACTTTCCAAAGGTGAACCGTAAAATTCCCGCAAATAACGAATTTGGAGGTATGCTTTGAATGTGTGGTAACAACGTAAAGATTTCGGAAGCATATTGCCGGTGTTTTCTGTTTGTGTTTGTTAGGTTACTTGGAACTCGAGTCGAGATGAAATTCTTTGAAGTGGGAGTGATATTCTTTCTTCTCTCAAGTAATCTGCATTTGGTCATCTCTCAGCCACATGGTATTTAACTAATTTCATTTTGATCAGATATTATTGTTTACCAATCGTCTGAAGTGCTGGACAGACACACTTGGGGTTTCAAAAATAAACATAATTGTAACTATATGTGTAATTTACAACGTAGGAAAGATGAAAGTCTTGATTAGGGGTTTACTTGAGTTAGGAGAACCATCAAATTGGAAGATCAGCATATAAAATTGAGAAAAACTGAGATTGTAAAGCTAGATTGTTCTGAGGAGAAAGTGAGGTCTGCAGATGCTGGAGTATCAGAGCTGAAAATGTGTTGCTGGAAAGGCACAGCAGGTCAGGCAGTATCCAAGGAACAGGAAATTCGATGTTTCGGGCTTAAGCCCTTCATCAGGATTGTTCTGAGACAGACTCTACTGCCAGCACATGGCAAGCAGGATTCCAATGAAATTGGAGTCTGCAATGAGAACAAAGATAAAGTAAATGGAATCTTAAAATAGTATGAAACCATAACAGAACATAACAACGGAAACCAAACCACGACATCACCCAAAGAATGGGCATGCCCAAATAAAGTTGAAAATTTAGCAATTGCTGTTAAAAATGTTCTCCTCTCTCCAGGGTGTGGCTTGTCAGTACCTTGCCAACAAGCTCAGTTTTGAAGTCAGTGTAGATGTATGGACGTAGCCAACTTGCCAATGAATTCTTTCAAGAGCAGGTGACTGTTTACCAACATGAGAGGTGGTTATCAGTGTCAAACAATTGCTCTGAATCTGAAAATTTAGTTTTACAAGTGTGGAATCTCATTCTTCTCAAATCAGTTAACACTGAAGATTTTGAAAAAAGTTAAATAAAGACTTCTGGGAGGAGACTACAGGGCTCCAGTTGAAACCCAGAAGAAATTGCAATGGAGTGTTTGAATGGCATTTTAACTCTGCCACCTCATTACCATTTTTCTTCTGGGTTTCCTTTCCAGTGAACAGAAAATAGGGGTGACATTGGGTCTCGTGACATGCCAACAACTCTTGTCCTTAGCGGGACAGTCCAAGTTTGTAATTTGTGATGGGCTGGCACAGAACTGGAAGTGTCAAAATGGAATCCAGGCTAGTAAAGGCTGGAGCTGAAAATGTGTTGCTGGAAAAGCGCAGCAGGTCAGGCAGCATCCAAGGAACAGGAATCCTGAAGAAGGGCTTATGCCCTGTTCCTTGGATGCTGCCTGACCTGCTGCGCTTTTCCAGCAACACACTTTCAGCTCTGATCTCCAGCATCTGCAGACCTCACTTTCTCCTGGTAAAGGCTGGACTCTATTTAACTGGGTCCACTTGCTGCTGGGAACTGAAAGAAGTAGGAAAGGGACAGACTGTTTTGTAAAAGTGTGAAAATGAAATCTGCTGCTGAGATGAAGGTTGGAGGTTACCAAGGAGATCAGCAGCAAGAATGTGGAATCAACTGATAGTACTTGAATGATGTGAGCAAGTTGGAAAAGGTGATTGCAGTGATACATTTACCGATTTCTACTGAGTAAAAGCCCTAATGCTTTCATATGATTTTCTCAAACCCACTTTGTCACATCACTCTGCCACATCCGACTACAGCTGCTGAATTTAAATGTGCCCTTGTGATACCAGGGCATCCAAGGCTAGGGTCTATATTAGAGTGGTGCTAGAAAAGCACAGCAGGTCAGGCAGCATCTGACGAGCAGGAAAATCGATGTTTCAGGCAAAAGCCTTTCATCAGGAGAGTATACAATGAGGGTTTGTTTCTCTGTCATCCTTGCAGGCAGTGAGTTCTAGACGCCCACCACCTTCTGGGTGAGAAAGGTTTTCCTACATGCCCTCTGAATTTTCTGATGAAGGGCTTTTGCCCGAAATGTTGTTTTCCTGCTCCTCGGATGCTGCCTGACCTGCTGTGCTTTTCCAGCACCACTCTAATCTTGACTCTAATCTCCAGCACCCGTAGTACTCACTTCTGCCTTACAATGCTTGGGGCCAAGTGCTGGAAAATTGGATTGGAATGATGAGGTGTCTGTTTTTGACTGGCACAAACTCAGTGGGCTGAAGGGCTTTTTATTTTCCTGTGTTGTTGACCTCTATAACTGTATGACTTCAGGACGCTATGGCATAGACAGAATAACGTGTAAAAGCTATTTGGGTTGGGGTGGGATGCATAACTCATTGGGGATGTTCCTACCATGGAGGCAATTATATAATCAACAGCATTGTCCATTAACAGCAGAGTACACAATGATGAATTCTTCCTCTATCGTTCTTGCAGGCAGCGAGTTCCAGATTCCCACCACCTTCTGGGTGAAAAAGGTTTTCCTACATGCCTGCTGAATTTCTTGCCCTTTACCTTAAATTACATCCCTCCTTTAACATGGATTCCAGAACTGCACACAATACTCTAGCTGTGGCCTGACCATTGTTTTATACCATTTCAGTATAACCTCCCCACTCTTAAACTCTATGCCTTGACTAATAAAGGCAATATTCCATTGCCGCTAACTACTTTATCTACCCATCCCAATACCTTAAGGGACTGGTGGACACACACTCCACATTCCTTCTGATTCTCAGTGCTTCCCAGAATTCTACCTTTCATCATGTACTATATTCTCTTGCCTTGTTTGTTCGGCACAAATGAATCATCTCACACTTACCCGGATCGAATTTCATATGCCACTTATCGGCCCCTCTACATTTTCCTGTGATCTGAGGTTATCCTTTTCACTGTTTATGAACTTACTGATCAACCAGCAAGAGCCCTCACACTGATGCCTGCGGAGTGCTATTCAATACAGGCTTCCAGTCACAATAACATCCCTTGACCATCACCCTCTGCTTCCTGCCACTCAGCCAATTCTGGATCCAATTTACCAAATTGCCGTAGATTGCCTGAGCTCTCGTCTTTGTTATCAGTCATCCATGGCAGGACTTTATCAAAAATCTTGATGAGGTCCAAATAGACTTGAATATATTGCCCTCATCTACACACTTGACTACCTTTACAAAAACTTCATTCAAATTGATCAAATATGGACCTCCACTTTCTTTTACCATTTTCCTGTATCATCCATTCCTGGCTGCTGGATAGTAATTGTCTTTTTGTTTGTTTGATAATGTATGTGACAATGTGATTGGACAGGAATGAAATGATTTAAAAGGTATTGAATGCAGTGGGAAGGAAGGACGTTCAATGAGTGTTTTGTTGATTGTCAGTGAAGCAACAAAGGGCTCGGGGCAGGGATTTCAATGCCCATCACAGAGAGTAGTTTGGCAGCACTACTATTGACTGAATTGGCCGAGTGCCAGAGGACATAAATACCGGACTGGGGCTCTGGCATGTAGTGCAGAAGTAGCCCTCATGCATCTAACTGTCATAGAAGCAGCTATCACGGGATTACAGGCAAGAGTGACAACCTTACAGTCTTCAACTCCACACTGCAATATCATTCATCACTGTGGGCGGCACAGTGGTTAGCACTGCTGTCTCACAGCGCCTGAGACCCGGGTTCAATTCCCGACTCAGGCGACTGACTGTGTGGAGTTTGCATGTTCTCCCCGTGTCTGCGTGGGTTTCCTCCGGGTGCTCCGGTTTCCTTCCACAGTCCAAAGATGTGCGGGTCAGGTGAATTAGCCATGCTAAATTGCCCGTAGTGTTGGGTAAATGTATAGGTGGGTTGCGGGTCAGTGTGGACTTGTTGGGCCGAAGGGCCTGTTTCTACACTGTAAGTAATCTAATCTAAAAAAAATTTAGCACTAGCACTGTACTAAATGGGATAATTTTGGAGAAGACCCAACAGGCCAAAACTGGGCAATCAGCATCTGCATTGTATCCTACCATAGAACATAGGACATTACAGCGCAGTACAGGCCCTTCAGCCGTCGATGTTGCGCCAAATTGTGAAACCAATCCAAAGCATCTAGAGTATACTTTTTTTTTCATCCATATGTCTATCCAAAGACCATTCAAATGCCCTTAAAATTGGCAAGTCTACTATTGTTGCAGGAAGTGCATTCCACACCCCTACTACTCTCTGAGTAAAGAAACCATCTCATGGCCCAACTTATCCCTCATTCTGCCATCACCATCAAGCTGGGGATCAGTCTTACCTCAATGAGGAATGCAGATGCGCATGCCCTGGGTAACAGTAGTCATTCCTAAGAGTGAGGTGCCAACCCGGTGAAGCTACAAAACAACACTGTATTCATGACACACAATGGAAACAGTGCTCAATAAGGAGCTCAGCGGTCCCACAACCAATAGAGCAAACCAAAGAACTGCAGTCCTATCACATTGAGTTCTAAATGGTGTTGAATGGTTAAACACTATGTGGAAGAAATGGCATCACAATTATTCCATACCCTGATGATGGGAGAGTCCAGCCCCAGGGCAAAAGACCAGGCTGAAATATTTGTAACTACCTCCAGCTACAAATGTGAAGCAAACGATGCATCTCAGCCTCCTTCTGAGATTTCCAGCATCAGAGAGTTTGAGTCTCTCAATCTGATATCAAGAGACAACTGAAAGCATTGGATCCTACAATGGCTATGGGCTGTAACAACATCTTGACATATTGAGTTGAATGATCCCCCTTAGCCAAGACGTTATAGTACAGCTACCCCTCTGCTATCTGTTCAATGAAGTGGAACTTTGCCTCGGCAGGACCTGTCCACAAAAAAGCTGGACAAATCCAATTAGGCCAATTACTGTTTCTTTAGGATACTATCCATTATCAACAGATTAGATTAGATTACTTACAGTGTGGAAACAGGCCCTTCGGCCCAACAAGTCCACACCGACCCGCCGAAGTGCAACCCACCCATACTCTACATTTACCCCTTACCTAACACTACAGGCAATTTAGCATGACCAATTCACCTGACCCACACATCTTTGGACTGTGGGAGGAAACCGGAGCACCTGGAGGAAACCCACGCAGACACGGGGAGAACGTGCAAACTCCACACAGTCAGTCGCCTGAGTCGGGAATTGAACCCAGGTCTCAGGCGCTGTGAGACAGCAGTGCTAACCACTGTGCCACCGTGCCGCCCACAAAGTAATAGAAGATGTCAACAGTATTATCAAATGGCATTTAACACCTCAATCTTCCATCTGGCACTCAGTTTAGATCTGCCAGTCAGCATCAGCTTGCATGAACATTGTCAAGAGAACTTGAGTTGAGGTGAAAAGCACATTGACATTAAAGACCACGGACAAAATTGAAGTCTATAAGAACTGGGGGAAAATGAGCCTCCAAGGCAATATCCTAGGCCCTGAGCATCTTCCACTGCTTCATCAATGCTCTTCCCTCCATCATAAGGAGAAAGTTGCTGATGATTGCACAATATTCAACTCAAGCATCTCAAGTCTGAGGTTAAGTTTATGTTTACGAGGCAGCATTATCTCCACATTCCTAAATGTTTCAAAGAATTTCGATACTTAGAGTAGACATCTCAAAGCAGTGTAGAAGCACCACCAAAGGTGAATTTGAAAGATCTTCCAAATCTGGGCGGCACAGTGGTTAGCACTGCTGCCTCACAGCGCCAGAGACCCGGGTTCAGTTCCTGACTCAAGCGACTGACTGTGTAGAGTTTGCACATTCTCCCCATGTCTGCGTGGGTTTCCTCCGGGTGCTCCAGTTTCCTCCCACAGTCTAAAAATGTGCAGGTCAGGTGAATTGGCTATGCTAAATTGCCCATAGTGTTAGGTAAAGGGGTAAATGTAGGGTATGGGTGGGTTGCGCTTCGGCGGGTCGGTGTGGACTTGTTGGGCCGAATGGCCTGTTTCCACACTGTAAGTAATCTAATCTAATCTAATCTAAAAAAAATCTGTTGAAAAGAAAGGCAGTCCAAGAGTTCTGTCCCAAGTGGGCTTGTCCAGCATTGAGTTGACCAACAACTCAACCATCTTTACTGGCTGGGAGATATAATTCAAAGTAACTGTTTTACTTCAAGCTCAGTTGTGGTAAGAGACTCTGTAAAGCATCTCCGAGAGTGTCAAAAATCCTTGGGACCAACTGAAATGCAGAAGGTTCATTTGGGAGGACTACGCATGTTGAAAGAATTTGCAAGAATAGTTTTGTACAATTTGTAGGAATAGTGCTGAGATTGAGGTATCAGAGAAAGAACACAAACCTTTCAACAATTCATTTTGCCAAACACTTCAAGCCCCACTTCCCTGCTTGTGACAAAGGCTGCACGATGTGAATTGGACTTACCAAATATCTGAGAATCTATTACATTTAATTGAAAGCAAGCCCTCAATCCTGAGTGTCGACCTAAGAAGTACCAAGCTAGTGAAGCAGTTCGCGTCAATAAGCGTTCAGGCTGGTTAAGTGGCAAGTAACATTTTGCTGGAGAAGCACAAAGCAATGACCATCTCCAATAAGAAAGTATAAACATTTACCCTTTACAGTTGACAGCATTAATATTGCTTAATATTTCGCCATCAACACTTTGGAGGTTACAATTGACCAGAAACTTAACTGGAGCAGCTACATCTGGACAACCAGGACACCTAAGTCAGGCTCCTTCTCATTGATTACAGCTCTGCCTTCAATACCATTGTCCCCTCTACACTGATCTCAATTTCTTGAAACCTTGGTCTCAGCTCCATCCTCTACAATTGGCTCCTCAGCTTTCTGACCCACAGTCCGCAATCAGTGAAGATAGACAACTTGCACCTCCTCCACAATAGCACTCAACACAGGAGCCCCCCCAAGGATGCGTCCTCAGGCCCCTACTATACACCCGTGACTGTGTTGCCAAATTCTGAATGAAGACCATCTGTAAGTTTGCTGATGGCATCACTATTGTAGGACGGTTATCTAACAATGATGAGTCAGAATACAGAAAGGAGATTTTTTTAGATTAGACTTACAGTGTGGAAACAGGCCCTTCGGCCCAACAAGTCCACACCGACCCGCCGAAGCGTAACCCACCCATACCCCTACATTACCCCTTACCTAACACTATGGGCAATTTAGCATGGCCAATTCACCTGACCCGCACATCTTTGTGACTGTGGGAGGAAACCGGAGCACCCGGAGGAAACCCACGCAGACACGGGGAGAACGTGCAAACTCCACACAGTCAGTCGCCTGAGTCGGGAATTGAACCCGGGTCTACAGGCGCTGTGAGGCAGCAGTGCTAACCACTGTGCCACCGTGCCGCCCTCTACAGATGGAGGGCTTGAGGACGTAGTGCAATGAGAACAACCTCTCTCACAATGTCAGTAAAACTAAAGAAATGATCATTGACTTCAAAAAGAAAGGAAGGGAACATGCCCCCATCTACATCAATGGAGCTAAGGCTGAGAGGCTGGAGAGTGTCAAGTTCCTCAGAGTGACGATAACCGACAACCTGTCCTGGACTTGCTACATAGATGCGACGGCCAAAAAGGCACAACAATCCCTCTTCTTCCTCAGGCAGCTCAAGAAATTTGACATGTCCATAAGAACCCTCACCAACTTCTACAGATACACTATAGAAAGCGCACTGTCCGGGTGCATAATGGTCTGGTACAGCAACTTCTCTGCCCTGGACTGTAAGATCTGTATGTCCTTGCTTACTATGATCTGCCTGTACTGCTCATAAACAAAGCTTTTCGCTGTACTTAGGTACATGTGACAATAAAACATCGAATCACATGATGTTGTGGCTGCAAGAGCAGGTTAGAAGCTAGGAGATCCATGCCATGTAACTCATCTCTTCACTCTGCAATGTACATAGTGGGCAAAGAACAAGTCAGGATCATGATGGAATACTTCCCAATTGCCTGAAGGAATCCAGCTCTGACAATGTTCAAGAAGCTGAACACCATTTAGGATAAAGCACCCTGCTTGATCAACACCTATTCACCAGCCTGACTAGACAGGTTCTCCACCACCAGTGTACAGTGGCAATTAAAAAGGCAAATATATGTGAACTCTATTGCAAATGGATTGTAATGTAAAAATTGAAAATATTGCCAGGGTAGTTTTACAGAGCTGCTGTGAGGCCACTCTTTGCAGCTTTATTCTCCCTATCAGAGGAAGCATTTTGGAGTATGGGATTTGCGATTGTTTTTCCTGCAGTATGGATTGCCATGGTACATGACAACCCTGTGGAATCCCTGACATGACAACTGCTGAGATAATTGCCTGATGAACTGAAGATACTGATGGGCAATTCCCCATATCGGAACCCTCAAAGTAAATCAGAACATGCAGAAGGTTCTGCTGCAGTTAACACAGAAGTAGTCAGATGATTTAATACCTAATCTAACTTCTGAGTGACTATTTGACTGACCGTCCAACTACACCTTCCCGAGATCCCTTACGCCCCAAGGATCCAAACCACCACTTCGCAAGATCTGGCACCATCTTTTTTCTACTGGGCGCAGCAATCCCTCTGCCCTTGAGACCCAAAGACCTGTGTTACCAAATGTGACTACCAGTCGCCTTCCCTGCACCACCATCATGTGACCGAGGAAATTCCTCTGCTCGAACTAACATACTTTATTCCCACACTCAATATCTACTGCCCATTCTATCCTCGCATAAGCATTCCATCTTGCTACCTAGTACACTACCCCCTACCCTTTGGCATGCTACTCACATGGCATTCTGGCAATTGACCCTTCTGGCACCCTAACCTGACACTTGCCATATGAGTTGAAAATGTGTTGCTGGTTAAAGCACAGCAGGTCAGGCAGCATCCAAGGAATAGGAAATTCGATGTTTCGGGCATACCATATGAGCTTAACCCTTCACAGGAGCTGTCAAAATGGCTACCTGTAATGCTGGCATTTAAATCATATTATAGGAAGGGTGCCATAGAACTGGAGAGGATGCAGAGGAGATATACCAGGACTTTGCCTGAGTTGTAGACCTTTAGCTATGAAGAGAGATTGAGCAGTCTCGGTTTGTTTACCTTGGGGCAGAGAAAACTGAAGGGGCCCGTGATTAAGTTGTATAAAACCATGAGGGGCATAGGTATGATAGGCAGGAAATAACTTGGCTCTTTTGTAGAGGCATCAGTGACAAGATGCATAAGATTTCGATTAAGGGGCAGGAGATTTAGAGGAGATTTGATTGAAAAATTTCTTTTATCCAGTGGGTGGTGGGAATCTGGAGGTCACTGCTGGTAAGGGTGGTAGAGGAAGAAACCCTCAACAATTAATAAATATTTAGATGGGCACTTCAGATCTAAGTGAGGCCATGGGCCAACTGCTGGAAAATGAGATTAGAGTAGTTAGACAGTTGTCTTTGACTATCGCAGACTTGATGGGCCAAAGTACCTTTCTGTATGCTGTAGACGCCTATGACTGTAGGACTAATATGGCAACTACTGTCATGAAAAAGCGGATGTGGTCTGCCTGCCCAACTGCCCTACACTACAAGGGATCTTTCACATTTGGAATATTAGAATCCCTACAGTGTGGAAAGAGGCCATTCAGCCCATCGGGTCCGCGCTGGCCCTCCAAAGAGCATCCCCTACCATATCCTATAACCTCACATTTACCATGGCTAATCCACATTACCTTGTGGACTGTCCAGGCCCTTCCTAAAGCAGCCATGCTGTTCCTGTCTTGATCCTGGAGCAGGGTCTGTCCCTGATGGGTGTCAGAGAGGGAGAGAGGGAAAGAGAGGGAAAAACACATCGAGAGAGCTGGGACCAGCTGGATCACCCAGACTCACCTCTTGTGGTAAAAATCCCAGAGACTGCCTGAAACCCTGGAGGCAGTGCCCAGAGCAGCGACTCCTGGTGGCAATCTGCCTAAAATGCGGACTCTGTGGCGGCTGGCATTGCTGTTCCTGGAGTAGGACCTCCCTGAGGCATGGAACATCTTTCAAAACCCCTGGAGTTGTGTAAAGAAGATGAACACTATCAATGTCATTTCTTTTTATTCTTTTTGTAACTCAAAATGGTGCCTGATTGTGGCAGCAAAATACTTTTCCCTGTATCTTTATAGATATATGTGACAACGAATAGCTCGTAAACTAGCTCACACACCCCTGAGCACTGCAGACAATTTCAGTACAGCCAATCCACCAACCTACATATTTTTGGACTGTGAGAGGAAGTGCACATAGATATGGAGAGAACGTGCAAGCTCCACAGTCACCCAAAGGAGGAATTGAACCCAGCTCCTTAGTGCTATGAGGCAGCAGTCCAACCACTGAAACATCAAGTCACCCCACACCAGTTTTGAAACGAGCCCTGATTGGAATCTGCTGTCAGAAATGCAGAGCTGTTAGCATGATAAAGTTAAAAAGCAAACAACAACATTTTATAGTCCAACAGGTTTATTTGGAAGTACAAGCTTTCGGAGTGCTGCTCCCTCGTCAGGTAGCTAGTGGGGCAGGATCATACGAATTTATAGCATGCAACTGATACGATATATTGAACAAACCTAGATTGTTGTTAAGTCTTTAATCACTTAGAATGGGTTGCAGGTTCCGATTCATTAATATGTAAATCCCAGAACTTCTTTCAAGTCACATTCTCAAGATAACTTAAGGTTTTGTAAGAAACGGTGACATCTCAACTCAGACAATGCATTAAAGGTGTGAGGTTAGAGTCTGTCTGTATTCCAACCTTGAGTCAGACTGGTTCTGTTTCCAAAGTAGGAATTTGTAAAATGTTGCATGGACTGACAGCCTGAAGATTGTGTGTGTTTTTTTGAACAAAATAGAATATATCTGCAAATACAAATTCACCCCATAGGAGGAGGGTAGCAATCTTCAGGAAATCTGGCCCACACATTCCTCATTGGGAGTCTGGTAAAGTTCTGCTCCAGTTGTTCATGAGATGAAGGGTTGTATTATAAAGAGCGGTTGACTAGTCCTTGTTCCCTAGAGTTTCAAAGAAGGAGAGGTGATCCAATCGAAATCTGTCCATAGGTGTTTAACAGGGTAATTTTATTTACAAAAAAAATGAAGAAATGCAGGTGCTAGAAATCAGAAACAAAAACAGAAATTGCTGGAAAAGCTCAGCAGGTCTGACAGCATCTGTGGAAAGAAATCAGAATTAACGTTGCCTTTAAGGGTCCCTTAAGGGTCGCTGGACGCAAAATGTTAACGTTGCTTTCTCTACACAGATGCTGTCAGAGCTGCTGGATTTTTAAGGCAATTTCAGATTTTGTTTCCAATTTTATTTTTACTCTGGCTAGGAAGCCTAGAATATGTATCAATAGTTAGAGAATTAGAAAGTATTCAGGGTAGAGTTGAGGATAAGTGTCTTCAGTCAGTGGGTGTAAATCAAAGGAATTGAGGCTGCCCACCATCCAGCCCAGTTCGGGTGTCACACTCTAACCAGAGGTCCTGCTGATTGGCCTGAGGGTTCTCAGTGAGGTGAGCTGTCCCCAGTGATGGGAATGACCTCCCTAATCAAGCAGACACATGAGTAGGTGACTGAGGAAGTCAGCAGTAGGAGTGTGATTCCTCTAGCCTGGAGAAGGTGCACTGAAAGGAGAGTAGATCAAGAGGGTGATATAATAAGCCCCTCGCTATGAGCATGCCAGTGTTTGTCTGTATGACACTCCTTGAGTAAACACCACTTGCAGAACCACATGTTCCACTCTCCAAGCACTCCTCTCATCCCAGTCTTGGAATGATAGAGATGTACAACACAGAAACAGACCCATTGATCCAACTTGACCAGATATCCTAAGTTAATCTCGTTCCCTTTGCCAGCATTTGGCCCATATCCCTCTAAATTATTCCTATTCATATACCTATCCAGATGCCTGTTAAATGTTGTAATTGTGGTAAAAACAATGACTGCAGATGCTGGAAACCAGAGGCCAGACCAGTGTGGTGCTGGAAAAGCACAGCAGCTCAGGCAGCACCCGAGAAGCAGCAAAACCAACATTTCGGGCAACAGCCCTCCATCAGGAAAGGATGGAGGGCTTTTGTCCGAAAAGTCAGTTTTGTGCTCCTCAGATGCTGCCTGAGCTGCTATGCTTTTCCAGCACCACTCTGGTCTGGAATGTTGTAATTGTACCAGCCTCCACCACCTCTACTCACACTCATCTTCATCCTATTGCTGTCACCCTCCACCAATGCCAATCTTCCCTCCTGTGCACACAAACCACTTTCTCTCCTTGTAGTAGCAGAGGCCAAGAGGCAGCACCCAAGTGGTTGGCACTCTAATGACAGTTACCCTGCAGACCATATCCCAATGTGAAGGAAGCCTTGTTTCAGGAGGCTACAGATGTCACAGGGACTCCAAGCATCCTGAGACACCAGTGTTCGCATATGTTGAGAGATCTGATCCTCTGCAAATAGCTCCAGTGTTTGTGGGGCTGGGGTGGGGAGGATGGAGTCACAGTTCTTTCCAGCTGAATCTCAACCATCTGCAATAAGAAGGGCAGGGCAGGGCAGGTGAGGGGAAGACAGCTGAAGCTGATGCAGGTAGTGCCAATGCATCAGGGGTGAATGGGAATATGGCATTCAGAACAGTCATGAGCTTATTGAATGACAGAGCATGCTTGAAGGGGCGAATGGCCAGCCTCTGGTTCAAATTCATATGTTTGGTTGTTGTACCTGACAAGAGGTGGAAGTTGAATAAGCTACTCTGATGGTGCAGTGAAACTGAGAAGGAAGGATGGGCAGCTAAAAGTGAATGCAGTGCCAGCCAATCAGTTGCCAATCACATGTTCTGTCCGCGAGAAAGGCTTTTAATAACAGCTCCTTACCTGGGCATGACTAGAGCTCCGCAGTTTCACTGACAAAAGCCTTTTCCAAATCCAGTGAATAAATACCTCCCATCATGTACTCACCTCTTTGTCACTGGTGAGTTGCTGACAGGTTGTGAAGTAGGGACGTACTACAGTTCTTGAAAAATGTTGCGCTGGAAAAATATAGCAGGCCAGGTAGCATCTGAGGAGCAGGAGAATCGACATTTCGGGCATAAACTCTTCTTCAGGAAGGGCTTATGCCCGAAACGTCGATTCTCCTGCTCTTCGGCTGCTGCCTGGCCTGCTGTGTTTTTCCAGCACAACATTTTTCAACTCTGGTACTCATTTCCTCCCGTACTACAGTTCTTACTTGTTTTCTGAATTACATCAATCACTTACTTGACAAATGATGGTGTGAGTGTCTGCCTGTGTGTGTAGGGGTGGTGGATATAGGTGAGGCTCTGTGCTGCCCACTTACAACCCAAACGATGAATATGGTGGGGAGATATTGAGATTGATAACCAATGACAACTTTGTGGCATAAAACTTATCTCATGGCTTCTGTCTCATGGCTTCTGTCAGCTCCGCCCCCCCCCCCTCCCCCCCACTTCCCCACATGCTGTTGACTCTCTGGTACTCCCTTCATTGTTTCCCTCTGCTTGGTTCCTCATCTGCCCAGCGGCCTCTGCTGGTTTCTGTGTCATATGACTCTACTCGACTGTAACCTCAAGAGGCTGCATGTTGTCGCTGATCTTATTGCTGGCTACATTATCCACGTTTGTGCTCCAATCTGTGTCAGCCTAAGGGATGGCCATCCTGAAATAATAGCGCAAAACTCCGAGTTAACTAACTTCTAAGTTAGGAACTAGGAAGTAACTTCTGAGAAATGGGAATGCAAACAAGCCATTTTTCCGCTAGCTGGTAAAACACTTCTGCCTTTTGAGTAGTTATTGGCATATTTCTTTGGGATTGATTCATCCCTCTATGTTGTCATTATGTATCCTCATTGCCTTTCCTGATGAGTTCCAAGAAACAGTCAATGCAATATGAGGTCAGAAATTGAAGAGATTTATTCTTGTTTGTCTTGCTTACTCACCCACACGGAGCAATACTTGGAAAAGAATGTTATTTCATAATCTGCTTGTGCATAGGGAACTTGACATCTGACTGAATGAATGTGGAATTTAATGATTGGAGAACAGTCCATCAATTCTGCTGCTTTTAACCCCTGATTTACAACAAACCCACGTGGGAGCACTGCAGATTAAAATTCATTGCTCAGTGGCTTATCGGGGATTCTTCGATTTGTGTGGTTGAAGTGTCCTGCTGTCTCTTGTACTATTCACAAATGTCAGAGATCCCTAATGCAGGGTACATGTTAGGACCATGGAAACAGAGAAAAGAGAAGGAGTAGGTGACTCTGCCGTCAAGCCAACTTCGCCATTTACTTTGATCAAATCCTCGATCTCCATCCTCTTCCCATACTCATTGAAGCCTTTAGTGATTAGAAAATCCATATGTCTGTTTCTTAAATATATTCAGTCACTTGGCCTCCACAACCATAGAGAATTCCACAGGTTCACCAACCTCTAAGTGAAGAAATGGCCTATTGCATATCGTGAAACTCTGACCCCTTGGTCTGGAACCCTGGCCAAGGGAACATCGTGGAGGAGAAAGTGAGGTCTGCAGATGCTGGAGATCAGAGCTGAAAATGTATTGCTGGAAAAGCACAGCAGGTCAGGCAGCATCCAAGGAACAGGAAACTCGACGTTTCGGGCATAAGCCCTTTATCCTGATGAAGGGCTTATGCCCGAAACGTCGAATTTCCTGTTCCTTGGATGCTGCCTGACCTGCTGCGCTTTTCCAGCAACACATTTTCAGCAAGGGAACATCATTCCCGCATCTGGTCCGTTCAACCCTGTGAGAATTTCTTATGTTTTGATGAGATCATCTCTCATGCTTCTAAATTCCAGTGAATACAGACCCAGTCAACTCAATTTTTCCTTAAATAACAATTCTGCCATCCTAGGAACCAGTCTGTTGAACTCTCACTGCATTCCTATGATGGACATGTCTTTTGCTATAGGTTTCATACAATCCCTACTGTGTGGAAGTAGACCACTTTGACCATCGAGTCCACACTTACTCTCCAAAGAGCACTCCATCTAGATCCACACCCTTACCCTATTCCATCCCTGTAGCCCTGCATTTCCCACGGCTTACCCACCTAGCCTGTACATCCCTGGACACAATGGGCAATTTAGCATGGCCAATCCACCTAACCTGCGCACCTTTTGACTGTGGGAAGAAATCTGAGCACCCAGCAAAAACCTATGCATAAACAGGAGAATGTGCAAGCTTGACCCAGACACTGGAGGGTGGAATCAAACCCAGGGCCCTGGATCTGTGAGGCAGAGTGCTAACCACTGAGCCACCATGATACCCTGAGGAGCCCAAAACTATACACAAGCTCTGTAATCTATGCTGAGATGCTCAAGACATCTCTCTGAATAGCTAGCAATGAGGTGAAGTGTTTCTCTATTGTTGAAAGCACAATCCAGGGCATGGTGCTTCAATTTAAGTGTGCTCATGGCAATGACTTTTCCATAAATGTAAAGCTGAAACCCACCACCAGGATCAAATGGAGAATTGTTTATATTGCACACAAAAGTTTCTTAGCTCGAGTTTGGCAGGACAAAATACATACCTCAGCTTTTTTTAAAAAATAATTATGAAATGAAAGGAATGCCTTCAGTGAAACCAATGATGCCAGCTGCTTTTAAAAGATTGTATCAGACATTTTGCCAGAGCGTGTCAGCAGCAGCTACAATGTTAAGACAATGGTGGATTTAATCCAAGTGAATTGGTAGGTTTGGATAACTGCTATGCAGCGGAAGCAGAGCTCTGAAAATTTGTCAATTACAAAGCCCTTGCAAAAAAACTACTTTACTCATATTAAATGTTAGATAGCCTTGCTTGTTGAAATCAAAACAATGAAAATAAAGTCCTGCAGATCCTGCAGATCGGAAATAAAAACGGGTAGTGCCCGAAAAGCTCAGCGGATGTGGCAGCATTTGTGGAGAGAGGAACAGAATTAATGTTTCAAGTCTAATTTTATTTCATCAGAATTGAAGGGAGCTAGAAAAGTGATGGATTTTATGCTGCAGAATTTTGGTGGGGGGGGCGGTGGAGGAGCGAAAATGGAGAGACAAACAAATGGAACACGTGGTCAAGATATCCTAGAACAAAAGGTGCTTACAGTCAGAAGAAGCGATATGGGTTTAGTTTGGGTGTTAATAATGGAAGTAAAAAGCAGAAAATGTATAAGCTGAACTGAGAGAAAACCCATACAAGCAAAGCACCCAGTAAGGAGGGGCAAGTAAACAAAATGGAAGAGGGAATTCATGGCCTAAAGCTATTGAACTGAATGTTGAGTCCAGAAGGCAGTAAAGTGTCGAAGTCAAAAAACAAAGTGCAGTTTCCTTCAAATTAAAGGATATCTTGGCTGTCAGTCAAACAAAATGCACAAATTGTAGCCTTTTTTTATCCTAGGTTTCCAACATCTGCAGTATTTTCTTTTTATTTAGAAGCAGAACCGGGATTAGCAAGTGCTAGCTGAGAAAAATAGGAGCAGTGATTCTGATTTAAACTTAGTGAATTCACTGAATCCAGAATACTGGCTAATATCGTTCAGTATCATCAGGGTCTCACTCACTTTCTAAAAAAGAACAGGGTATGCAGCCTGATTTTACACAGCAATTCCTCTAATCACGTAATTTGAAGGTTAGCGACAAGTCTTTGAAAGAAAATTCCCCAAAGCAGAAATCTCACCCAACGATCACAAAAGCAATGGTTGTTGCTCAGAGGACATTGTTGTGGACTAATCCAGACCACTCAAAACACTGTTAAGCAGGCAGTCCAGACCATAACTTTGTAATTTGTTTTGGTAAGTGTACAGTGAAAATTACCCGGATTAAGTTAGCGAGGTTGACTACCAGGTTTAAAATAAGACAAAACATTTATTCACAAAGTTATGCAATGAAACACGAAGAACAGAATAAAGAATCCTTACAGAACTCAGTCCATCCAAACTAGACTTAAGTCTGCTGTTCCAAATATACGCAACAGTCCCAATAAGCAAACCCCCTTTAAAACACAGTACAAAAAGGGTCAGGTGCTTACAGGTTGAACCAAGAAGGGCAGAAGAGAGAATTTCCACATAGCTCAGTGTTGAATTCCCAACCAATTCAGGACTGAACTAAACTGCTCAACTCAGCTAGAGAGCTGACCACTCCCCTTTCATTATACAGGTCACTTCTAAAACATGACCACTTTGGCCTGAAGTCTCATCTGTTTACATTAAAACAAAAGGCCTCTCAAAATCCTTTTCACCTTTGTATCAAACCAGTCTGATTGGATCCCGGCCTGGCTAATTATCCCTCTGAGAAAACTCAACAACAAAGTATCCTTGAGCCAAGGAACAGCTTTTAGAAAAGAAAAAGGGACTAGCTTTGTGACAACATTCTGATGATCAAAGCCAGACATTTTTTTTGGGGGGTGGGGAGGTCATGGACCAGGCCAGACCCCCTCAAAATATTCCAAGAAGGTAGCCCAGACCCTAGATTTTCTTGTTGTTTTAAGCAGGTATAAGGTAGATATTCTAAGAGCTGGTCAAACCACTCAGTTTTCAACAAAACAGAATTTATTTACAGAATACCGAATAAAACATGAAAAAATGAGAACAGAATACAGAATAACTTTACCTATCTGAAAACCCAAACGACTCTATCACAACTTAATAATGCTGTTCCAATTTCCTGCAACATCCCCACAAACATACCCTTTGGCAAAAAGGTAAATTCAAGAGAGATGTCAGAGAGAAAATCAGCATGGAGCCTCATTTCACTGTAGCTGTTTCTTTTGGGTTCGCAGCTAAAAGCTAAACCAAACTAGAAAAAATCCCTAGAACTAACCATTCCCCTTTCATTGTGCAGATGTTTAAAAAAAACCTGAAAGCTTTTTCCCTGATTATTATCTTAGGCAATATCTGTTAGGCATAAACCCAGACAAATCAGAACCTCTACCTTTTACAAACCCTTTTTAAAAAAACCAAGGACAACATAACCTTGTTAAAGGAGCAGATTTGTCACAAGGGGAAGCGATGTTTTCTAGCCCTGGGGATGTAGCTAGAAAAGTGGCATGGGGGTATTGGGTACAGGAGGGAATGGAACTTGACATCCAGGCACCCGCTGTACAACTAATCCCTTGTGCACAACTCAGTGCAGATGAATTCATTTGCCTTAATGCATAGACTACCATCACTGGTTTACCTGTTGGGTGAGCTAACTCTTTATATTCTTATTGAAGGTGAAATAGTTTCAGCTCATTTGGGAAAAGACTCAGAATTGCTCTTTAATTGACCAGTATTTGATGAACGGAAGGACTCATTTGACCACAAAGTTAGGCCTTGTAAGCCGTCATTCTGCCAAACTGAGTGAAAAGATACATGTATTAAAAGATCTGGTACGAAAGACAGTATTGTCAGAACAGATGCAGCGGAGAACGAGGAAAATGGAACACAGTTCTTACTTGAAGATGGTCTGAAGGAAGTGTATTCAATGCAGCCACGGAAGCCAGAGGGCTTATAATGGATGTTGTTGGTCCCCAGAAATTGAAATTGAACTGATCTAAATGGGTATGTTGCATCCATCTTCACTAACGTAGGATACACATTCACATACCATCCCAGAAATAGCTTTAAATCAGGAGATGAAGGGAAGGGAAGAACTTCAAAAAAATTCCAATCACCAGGGAAGTACTACTTTGTTAATTGCTTGAGCTACAGACTGACAAATCATCAAGTCCTGGCAGATTTATTTCGAGGGATTTCAAAGAAATAATTAGTGAGACTTCTGATGCGTTGGTTTAAACTTTTTTAAATTTTCCTAGACTTGAGGGGGCCCCATTGACTAGAAACAGTGAATGTAGCTTTTTTATTTGAAAAGGGAGAGAGGGAAGTGGAAAGCATGAAACAATGAGCCAGTTTGTCTTAATACCTTCATTGAGACAACGCTAGAAACCATTATTAAAGCCATGATAACAGGACATTCAGAAAACTTCAAGGATATCAGACAAAATCGACATAGTTTGTAAAAGGGAAATCATCTTAATAAATTTATTGGAGTTCTTTGAAAAAGAAGTTGATTTTGGGGATTCATAATTACCTAATATAGCCAGTTCAAAATTTTGAGCAACATTTAGTTTCATTGAGTTTGTTAAGAAGCAGCAGTTTTTATGATACAGTTGTTCATTAGATGAAGTGTATTTCTGTGAAAATTGAGATGATTCACTGATTCACAAGAGATTCACGGGCTGTTGGTACAGAATGTGTTGGTAAAGTTGTGAAGGCAGCATCCTGCTCTCTAGCCAAGGGTGTTAGGGAACTCTTTCTGGGCTTTTCTCTTCCTCCTCTGGTCCATCTTCCAATAAGAAAAGAAAGCTCCCTGTTGAGAACTGCTGCCTACAAGGGGTACCTGAGAAGGACCATCTTCTGCCCCGAATGCTTGTTGATAATAAGCTTATTTCTAGGAGTTGGTAGCTTCTGCTGTATCCATCAATTGTATGGATAATGTTAGTCAAAAATTATGGGACAGCTACTCACACCAATGAATAATCATTGTCCCATTGCACACCTCCAAGTGAAAGTTAGTTTTCATTGCAATCAAGGGCAGAAACTTTTTTTTTCAAACAATGCATGCATAATTGGGTATTGTAGTGCTTGATTTTTTTTTAATGTTTGTCAAAGGCTAGTTATGACTATAACATAGTTAAATAAGGTTTTATGCTGCACAGGAAATGCCAAATATGGAATACAAAGAGCAGGCTATTTTAAAGGATACCCCAATTTACAACAGTCCCCTTCTTGAGAAGTACATACCCTTATTGGCTTAAAAAGACTAATTCTTAACTAACCTACCAATTTCAAAAGTATAAGGTTGGTTCCCTCATTTCTTGATTAGGTACTGTAGATAACATATTGAAGTTATTAGAACTGTTAATATCAAGTTTTCAGCAGCTAATAAACATAGGGCCAACACAGTCATAGTGCCATACAGCACAGAAACAGACTCTTCACTCCAACTAGTCCATGCCAAGCATAATCCTAAGCTAAATCAGTCCCACCTACCTACTCCTGGCACATATCTTTCCAATCCTTTCCCATTCATGTACTTTTCATGGACTACCTATCCTCAACAAGGGGTCTAACAGTGGTAATAAACCAGGTCCTACCAGGCACACAGTCTTAGTTTCTGGATTTCTTCCTCTGTTTATTCAGCTGGACAATTTTAACCAGATGTTTCATACTTAAAGTACCAATTCTGTCAAGGACTGATCCAAGGTTTAGATATAAGTGTGTGTGTGTGTGTGTGTGTGTGTGTGTGTGTGTGTGTGTGGTGGGGAGGGGGAGGGTGTTGGAGGGCAATTGGCTTGCCATTCTGAGATATGGCTTTAACTGCATATTCAGCTGGACCACTTTAACTAGATGTTTTCTTCCAAAGTGCTGATTCTATCTAAGACTGATCTAAGCTTTAGAGATAAGGGGGCTGGGGTGAATTAACTGGATAATTTTAACCAGTTTTAACTGCCTCAGTCGGCATGGCGATATTTACTCTCAGCGTTGTCATGTTAGATATGGAGCCTTTTTCCATTATTGTTTCAGTGCATTGGAAAGAGAAGGCAGAATTCCATACATTTCAAATATCCTTGCCCCCTTGATCAGCTGTTTATTGGTTTCCTGTTTTCTTACATCAGGTTGTTGGATTTTATCTCCTCTTACCCCTTTATTCTGTACTGAAGCTACATTACCGTCTTTTGAGGACTTTGGCTTTCTTTAGCTGGTTACAGTGCATTTAACTACAACAAAACATTATGCATGGACTGAAATAATTCTTCAGTTCTGGCTTCACTACACCCATTTTGTGGATGTTTCTTATTAAGTATTTTTTTCCCTTAGCCAGAAATTATTTTTGCTTTTATTTTTAACCCCTCTCATCAGTACACTTCAAATGTTTAAAATTTATATTCTGTCAGTGTCTCATCTTTTAAATTTGATTCCTTGCGCTTGTGGCCCTAATACCAATTTTGTCAGGTAGGTGAAGATATCTGATTCCCATTCTTCAGTGCATTTTCATTGTACATTCCCTTATGTTAGTTTCTTCACATGCGACAAACATTTCTGCACACTTACATCGATATTTCAAGATTACGACATGCAACCTTTATGAAAGATCAGAAGTGGGGTGTGAGGACATGCATATCCTCCCCACTATGTTCCCAGTATTCTGGGCAGTGGCTAAATCATCCAATTCAATTTCTGTAAAAAAAGATTCACAGGTAAGAGCACTGTTTGAAATGGCAACTTGTTTCAAGTTGTTTTATAATCCACTTTCAGACATAATTATGTACAGGCTTTGACGTTTAAAACATTTTTCATTGGGGACACAAGTGATCGCAGCCAGTTCAGGGTTCTCCTGTTCTTCATGTCAACAAACTCCTGAGTAACTGACTGAAAGATCAGGTGGATCCTAAGATCCATTTAGAAACACAAACTAGTGAGAGAGGACCATGTCTTTTCGTGGGTAGTTGGTGTTCATGTAACCTGGTGGCATAAAACAGCAGCTAATGAACTTGAAAGACCCTATACAGACAACAAGCTAAACTAATGTCATTTACAAAATACCATGCAAGGACTGTAACAAATACTACATTGGACAAACAGGCAGAAAACTAGCCACCAGGATACATGAACACCAACTAGCCATGAAAAGACATGATCCTCTCCCATTAGTATCCTTACATATGGATGAGGAAGGACACCACTTCGACTGGGACAACACATCCATCCTTGGACAAGCCAAACAAAGACACGCACAAGAAATCCTAGAAGCATGGCATTCCAACCAGAACTCTTTCAACAAACACTTCGAGTTAGACCCCATCTACCACCCCCTGAGTAAAGGAACCAGAAGTGACTTCACCACAGGAAATGACATCTCCACAGGAGATGACATCACCAACCCAAGGAAATAAAGCAGGAATTATCAGCAGTGCTTTGCCAGAGGCACACTGAAGATGTTACCTAGTAGGTTGACAAAATGTGTGGAAATGAACCTTCCAGCTCAGTGAGCAAACCTACATCCAAAACCTCGACCTGAGCTACAAATGTTCTCAAAACTTGCTACTCTCTTCTTGAACAAGGGAACAACATTTGCTATCCTCCAGCCTTCTGGCACTATTCCTGCAGGCAATGATGACATAAAGATCAAAGCCAAAGGTTCAGCAATTTCTCCCTGGCTTCCCAGAGAATCCTAGGATAAATCCCATCCAGCTCAGGGGACTTAACTATTTTTATGCTTTCCAGAATTGCTAACACAGCCTCCTTATGCACCTCAATCCCATCTAGCCTAGTAGCCTGTACCTCAGTATTCTCCTCGACCACATTGTCTTTTTCTAGCATGAATAATGATGAAAAGTGATCATTTAGTGCTTCCCCTATCTCCTCTGATTCCACGCACCACTGCCTAGTACAATGCTTGATTGGCCCTATTCTTACTCTAGTTGAAAATGTGTTGCTGGTTAAAGCACAGCAGGTTAGGCAGCATCCAAGGAACAGGAAATTTGATGTTTCGGGCATAAGCCCTTCATCAGGATGCCCGAAACGTCGAATTTCCTGTTCCTTGGATGCTGCCTAACCTGCTGTGCTTTAACCAGCAACACATTTTCAACTGTGATCTCCAGCATCTGCAGACCTCATTTTTTACCCTATTCTTACTCTAGTCATTCTTGTATTTCTGATACCCCTGTAGAAATCTTCAGGGTTTTCCTTGATGCTATGGGCCAATGACTTCTCATGTCCCCTCTTAGCTCTCCTTAGTTCTCTCTTTAGGTATTTCCTGGCTAACCTGCAACTCTTAAGCACCCTAACTAAACCATCACATCTTATTCTAACACAAGCCTTCTTCTTCCTCTTGAAGAGAGATTCAACTTCCTTAGTAAACCTAGGCTCCCACGCTCGACAACTTCTTCCTTCCATGACCGGTATATACTTATCAAGGTCCTGCAGGAGCTGTTCCTTGAATGGTGCCCATCCCCCGCTGTTTCTTGCCCCATCCTTTGCATCCTAAATCTTGCCTCATCACATTGTAATTGCCTTTCCTCCAGCTGTAACTTTTGCCCTGTGATTTATCCCTTTCCATTACTAAAGTAAACATAACCGAATTGTGGTCACTATCATTAAAGTGCTCACCTACCTCCAAATCTAACACCTGATAGGGTTCATTACCGAGTACCAAATCCAATGTGGCCTCGCCCCTTGTTGGCCTGTCTACATACTGTCCGGAAACCTCATCCACACATTGGACAAAAACTGACCCATCCAAATTACTTGAGATAAAGTATTCCCAGTCAATATTTGGAAAGTTAAAGACCCCATAACAACCACTCTGTCACTCTCACTCCTATCAAGGATCATCTTTGCTATCCTATCTTCTACATCTCTGAACTACTTGGAGGCCCATAGAAAACTCCCAACAGGGTGACCTTTCCTGTTTCTAATCTCAGCCCATACTACCTCAGTAGAGGAGTCCTGAAATGTCCTTTCTACAACTGTAATACTGTCCTTGACTAACAATGCCAACCATGTTCTCTGTTCTTACTGAAACATCTAAATCCTGGAACCTGCAATAACCATTTCTGTTCCTGCTCTACCCATGACTCTGAAATAGCCACAACAACGAAATCCCAGGTACCAACCCATGCTGCGAGTTCTCCCACCTTATTCCACATGCTCCTGGCGTTGCTCCTGTCTCCCTGCTGAATTAGTTCACCCCCCCCCCACCCATTGCCGAAGAGCATTAGCAAATTCCACCCCACCCCCGGGAAATTGGTACCAGGAAATTGGTAATTGGTTCAGGTGTAGACCATCCTGTTTGTAGAGGCCCCAACTACCCCAGAAACAGCCCCAATTATTCAGGAATGCAAAACCCTCCCTCCTGCACCATCCCTGTAGTCATGTGTTCAACTCCTCCCTCTCCCTATTCCTCGCTTCACTAGCATGTGACATGGGCAACAAGCCAGCGATAGAAACTCTGTTTGTTCTAGCTCTAAGCTTCCATCCTAGCTCCCTGAATTTCTGCTTTAAATCCCCATCTCTCTTCCTACCTATGTTGGTGCCTACATGGACCACAACTTGGGGCTGCTCCCCCTCCCCCTCAAGGATCCCGAAAACACGATCAGAGATATCATGAACCCTGGCACCTGGGAAGCAACACACCAACCGTGAGTCCCTCTCGTTCCCACAGAAACTCCTATCTGTCCCCCTAACTATGGAGTCCCCAATGACTAATGCACTGCTCCGCTCCCCACTTTCCTTCTGAGCAACAGGGACAGACTGTGCCAGAGATCTGTGCCCCATTGCTTACCAGTGGTAAGTTGTCACCCCCAACAGTATCCAAAGCGGTATACTTGTTGTTAAGGTGAATAGCCACAGGGGATCCCCGCACTGCATGCCAATTCCCTTTTTTTTGGTAAGAGGAGGAGGACAGCTGGGCGACACTACCCACTCATCTAACTTCTTCTTTGACCTGAGGTGTGACTACCTCCTTGTAACTCTTCTTAATACCTCCCTCTGCCTCCCGAATGATCCAAAGTTCATCCAGCTTCAGCTCCAGTTCCTAACAGGGTTTTCGAGGAGTTGGAGTTGGGTGCACTTCCCACAGATGCAGTCAGCAGGGACACTGATGGTGACTCTTATCTCCCAAATTCTGCAGGAGGAACTTTCAACTGCCCTAACCTCCATTCCCACTATTCTAAATTCCCAACAAGACTACTGAAAAACAAAAAAAAAACAAGGAAACCATGCACCTTACCAATCTTACGCACGGAACCTTTTTTTTGGTTAGAGGAGGAGGACGGCTGGGAGACACTACCCGAGTAGCAACCACCCAAATATAAAGCCTCACTTACCCAGCAGTCCCGTGTCTGCTCATGCCCAGTGTGCACTCCCCCTATATACGAGGTAAACCTTTATATCTTTTAAAATGTTACCTTTCTGTTCGCCTCTGATCCTCGCTGTTGCTCCTCCTAGTCCAATTGCTGCCGATGAAAGTGAAGAACGCTGAACTCCTGAAGTAAGTTTTTATATCTTCTAAAATTTATTTAAAGAAGGTGTCAATCTTGACTTTATTAATCAGAAAAGAACTAAAAAGGAATGACAGGTAGTCAATATTCCTCTACTTTGGGTACTAAAGAGTTAACATAGAACAATACAGCGCAGAACAAGCCCTTCGGCCCTCGATGTTACGCCAACCTTTGAAAAATTCTCAGCTCGTCCCCCTACACTATCCCATCATCATCCATGTGCTTATCTAAGGATTGTTTAAATCTCCCTAATGTGGCTGAGTTGACGACATTGTCAGGTAGGGCATTCCACGTCCTTACCACTCTCTGCATAAAAAACCTGCCTCTGACATCTGCCTTAAATCTATCACCCCTCAATTTGTAGTTATACCCTCGCGTACAAGCTGACGTCATCATCCTAGGAAAAAGACTTTCACTGTGTACTCTGTTTAATCCTCTGATCATCCTGTATGTCTCTATCAAATCCCCTCTTAGCCTTTTTGTTTCCAATGAGAACAGATCCAAGTCTCTCAGCCTTTCCTCATAAGAGCTTCCCTCCAGACCAGGCAACATCCTGGTAAATCCCCTCTGCACCTTTTCCAATGCTTCCACATCCTTCCCAGAATATGGTGACCAGAACCATACACAATATTCCAAGTGCAGCTGCAATTGTGTTTTGTACAGTTGCAACATGATATTGCAGCTCTGGAACTCAATCCCTCTACCAGTGAAACCTAACACACCGTATGCCTTCTTAACAGCACTATCTACCTGGGTGGCAACTTTCAGGGATCTATGTACATGGACTCCAAGATCCCTCTGCACATCCACACTACCAAGAATCTTTCCATTGACCCAGTACTCTGCCTTCCTGTTATTCTTCCCAAAGTACGTCACCTCACATTTAGTTGCATTGAACTCCATTTGCCACCTCTCAGCACAATTCTGCAGTTTATCCAAGTCCCCCTGCAACCTATAACATTCTTCCAAACTGTCCACTACTCCACCGACTTTAGCGTCATCAACAAATTTACTAATCCATCCACCTATACCTGCATCTAAGTCATTTATAAAAATGACAAATAAGAGTGGTCCCAAAACAGATCCTTGTGGCACACCACTAGTAACTGGACTCCAAGTTGAATATTTTCCATCAACCACCATTCGCTGCCTTCTTTCAGAAAGCCAGTTTCTAATCCAAACTGCTAAATCACTCTCAATTCCATGCCTCTGCATTTTCTCCAACAGCCTACCATGTGGAATGTTATCAAAGACTTTACTGAAGTCCATGAATACCGCATCAACTGCCCTGCCTCATCTACATGCTTGGTCACCTTCTCAAAAACTCAATGAGGTTTGTGAGACACGACCTGCCCTCGACAAAACCATGTTGACTATCTGAAATCAAATTGTTGCTTGCGAGTTGATTATAAATCTTATCTCTTATAATCCTTTCCAAAACCTTTCCGGTTCACTGGTCTATCATTAACTGGCTCATCTCTACTTCCCTTCTCTGCTGCCCATCTTGAACAAGGGCACAACATTTGCAATCCTCCATTCCTCTAATACTAAATCTGTCGACAATGATGACTCAAATATCAAAGCCAAAGGCTCTGCTATCTCCTCCCTAGCTTCCCAGAGAATCCTTAGATAAATCCCATCTGGCCCAGGGGACATGTCTACTTTCACTCCTTCTAGAATTGATAACACCTATTCATAACTAACCTCGATCCTTTCTAGTCTAATATCTCGTACCTCATTCTTCTCCTCTACAATATTCTTCTTTTCCCGAGTGAAATCCGATGAGAAATGTTCATTTAGCACCTTTCCAATCTCCACAGGATCCACACTCAACTTCCTACTTCTGCCTTTGACTGGCCCTATCCTTACCCTAGTCATCCTTTTATTCCTCACACACCTATAGAAAGCTTTAGTGTTCTCCTTTATTCTATTTGCTAAAGACTGCTCGTGTCCTCTCTTTGCTCTTCTTAACTCTCTCTTTAAATCCTTCCTAGATGATTTGTAACTCTCCATCGCCTCATCTGAACCAACATCTTGCCTCATCAACACATAAGCCTCCTTCTGTTTAACAAGAGATGCATTTTCTGTAGTAAACCATGGTTCCCTTACCTTATCACTGCCTTCCTACCTGACAGGGACATACCTATCAAGGACACACAATATCTGTTCCTTCAACCAGCTCCACGTTTCCATTGTCTACATATCCTGCATTTTGCTACCCCACTCTATGCTTCCTAATTCTTGCCTAATCGCATTATAATTGCCCTTTCCCCATTGATAACTCTTGATCTGTGGCATATACCTATCCCTTTCCATCGCTAAACTAAACGTAACTGAATTATGGTCACTCTCTCCAAAGTGCTCACCTACAACTAAATCAAACACCTGGCCAGGCTCATTACCAAGCATCAGCTCCAGTGTAGCCTCCCCACTTGTCGGTCCTTCGACATACTGTTCACGTTGGACAAAAACTGATCCATCCGACGTACTAGAGTTATAGCATTTCCAGTCAATGTTGGGGAAGTTAAAGTCATCCATAATGACCACCCTGTTCCTTTTACTTCTACCCAGAATAATTTTGCCAATCCTCTCTTCCACCTCCCTGGAACTCTGCAGAGGCCCATAAAAACTCCAAGCAGTGTGACCTCTCCTCCTGTTTCTAACCTCAACCCTCACTACCTCAGTAGACGAGTCCTGGTCAAAAGTTCTTTCAGACACCGTTATACTATTTTTGATTAACAAAGCCACACCTCCCCCTTTTTTACCATCTCGCCTGTTCTTAATGAAAGATCCAAACCCTGTTAAGGAGTCTAAAATTCTCTGGTATTTCTGACAGTGATTACTAAAGTCCTTATTAAGTTTTTTTTGCAGATTTTAAGAGATCAATTTAAAGTTTGAGTGAATTTCACAATGCACAGCTTTGAGCCACACAGCCAATTTATAGACAGGTGTAGAGACAAAAGGGACAGAATTTCACCAAAACTAACTTAGCTGAAAATGGAGTTAGCCAATTTTCTTCAGAAAAGCCCTTTTAGACAAATTCAGAGAATGTATCGTTGATTATCTACTAGAAGGAGGATGCATGATTGAAACAACTGTATGATTACAGCTTTCAACAGGTCTACTGGAATGTCCAAACCTTGTTTAATTTCTGGTTATCTCTCCAACCAAGACGATGTCCAATATTTTGTAAAATTAGCAAGCTATGATTGGGCTAAAGATTTATCAGAACTAGTTGAATGACCCAGAGAAGGCCAAAGGGGGGCGCAGTGTCTCAATGGATAACATTGCTGCCTCACAGCGCCAGAGACATGGGTTCGATTCCAGCCTCGGGCAACTGTCTGCGTAAAGTTTGCACATTCTCCCCGTGTCTGCATGGGTTTCCTCCGGGTGCGCCAGTATCCTCCCACAATCTAAAGACGTGCAGGTTAGGTGAATTGGCCATGCTAAATTGTCCATATTGTTCAGGGATGTGTAGGTTAAGTGCATTAGTCAGAGGTAGATGGAGGATAAAAGGATAGGGGAATGGGTCAGGGTGAGTTACTCTTCAGAGAGTTAGTGTGGACTTGTTGGGCCAAAGGGCCTGTTTCCACACTGTAAGGATGCTATGCGATGCACAGCCTAATTCTCTGTTGCAGTATGTGAAGAAGAAACACACAGTGAACAATGCTAGAAAAGCTTCCAAAGATTCTTCCATGGAATGTAAAGACATCAACAAAGTCCAAGAGATAATTGCAACATTGCAGCTTGCAAGTTCCAGTCAAACAATACATGTGATAAACTTGACACATCTCACGGGCACCATTAGAAAAGCTTATGCTTTTACCTCTGTCCAAATGAAATATTTCAAAAGAAATGACCAACATCCACTATATATCTATACTGGGGCAAATAGAAATATCATTCCTTCATGCACCTTGCCTGAGATGTATTCAGGGAACTGGCATAACATGGCATAGTCCACAGAAGGTAAGCTTAATGTTTACAAAGGGTCTGACATTACATGCATTGCCATTAACCACTTTAAATGCCAACACAGATCCTCAGGATGGATAGCTGAAGCATTTTACATTCTTGAAAAAGATTGACCTACTATTAAGCCAATTATATGCACAAACCTACAAACCTTTATGATCCATAGCTAAGCATAGCACGTTCAGTGAGCTATGTCTGATGACATCCAGCTGCAATGCCTCAAAGAGATTATTATTAAAGGGTTGTTTTTTAACACATAGAAGTGATCCCTGAGAGAGCCTGTTCACTTTAGTCATCAGAGATTAGCTGCAACCCTCCAAGAATATCATCTTCAGCAGCGAACTGGTCATAATTCTGCAAGGTCTACATTAAGACACGCTCGATCATTTACACACAGGCCATTTAGGCACAGAAAAAAAGCAAGTGATTAGTGTGTGAATCATATACCATGTGCCAATGAGGCTAGGAAGATAGTACAGTAAATGTGTGCTAAGGCACTGCTGTGGGAGGAAGGGCTTTGGGCATGTTGATCATTGGGATTGGCAGGTGGGATCTGTATAAGGAAGACAGCTGCAGTACTAATATCCTAGCAGACAGGTTTGCTAGTGTCACTTGTGAGGGTATAATCCAGTATGGCAGGCGTCAGGAATCAGTGCAGTAGGTCAGCAAGTGAAATGACTGAGGAGGAGTTAGAGGCTAAGGCCACTGAGGCCAAGGGGAAGAACCAACAGGGAGAGCTCATTGAATATGGTGGGACTCACAGTCTGAAGTGTATTTATATTAACATGAGGAGTATGAGACATAAGGCAGATGAACTAAGGGCTTGGATTAATACATATAACCAAGATTTTGTAGCTATTATAGAGACCTGGCTGAGAGGGGGACATATCTGTTCCTTTGTCACCCATTAATATACAGAGGGATGTAGGCATACAGGTCCAGTTCCCTGAAAGTAGCAACTCAAGTGGATAAAGTGGTCAAGAAGGTTTATGGCATGCTTGCCTTCATCGGTCAGAGCATAGAAAATTAAAATTGGTCAGTCATTTTGCATTTTTAGTTCAGTCATATTTGGAATATTGCATACACTGCTGGCCATCACACCACCAGAAGGATGTGGAGGTTCTGGAAAGGATACAGAAAAGGTTTACCAGGATGTTATCTGATTTGAAGGGTTTTAGCCATACGGAGAGATTGGTAAAACATGACTTAGTGTCACTTGAAAGTCAGAGGCTGAGGGGTGATCTGATGGAAGTTTATGAAATTATGTGTGGCCTGGATAGAATGATAGTTGGAGTATTTTTCCCAGGGTTGTTTAAGTTAACAGGGGTAAGGTTAAAGGAGGTGTGAGAGGCAAGTGTTTTACACAGACATTGGTAAGTGCCCGGAAGAGCTTCCAGAGGAGATGGTAGAAGCAAGCAAATAGCAATGTTTCAGAGGCAACTTGGCAGATAGATGTATAGGCAGAGAGTAGATGGATGCAGACCGTACAGACAGTTTTGAGTTTAGAAAGGAATCATGTGCAGTGTCGGTGCAGTATTGCTGAAAGTGGGGACCAATTGTATCATTTCAAAGTATGTCGATGATATAAATCTTAGTGTGACTGTAAGTTGTGCAGAAGATGTAAAAAGTGTTTGAAGATTTAGTCAGGCTACATGAGTAAGCAAGGGAATAGCAGATGAAACATTGTGTGGAGAAGTGTGAGGGATTATCCACTTTGGCAGGAGGAACAGTGGTGCAGATCATTTCTTGAGTGGTGACAGATTGTAAAGTGATAGTATCTCAAAGGACCTCGATATACTTGTTCATAAGTCACTAACAACAGTGTACAAGTACAGCAAACAATTCAGAAGGCAAGCTGTAAATAGAGAAGCTGATTGCTTATTCTAAAGGCGAATCCGGATTGATACTTGAGTATCCAAGAGAGTATTGCATTAAGATGAGGCTGTCCTTTAGAAGAAATGTTTAATTAAGGTGGTTTAATTAAGGTGGGATCTGCCCTTTCAGGTGTACGTAAAATATTCAACAGCATAATTCAGAAAGGAGGTAAGAGTGTTCTGCTGGTGACTTGGAGATTGCCAGGTCAATTGTATATCACTGTTTGTGTGATATTGCTATGTCCAAATTGCCCTCATTGCAATAGAACATTACGTTTTTTTTTGTTTTAAAGAACTTTGGAGCTTTGGGAGATCAAGAGGTCATGAAAGATGCTCAAGAATTCGAAGTTCTTTCCTTATTTTCCAAATGGTGCCTCTAATTGTCAGTACGGTGGCTCAGTGGTTAGCATTGTTGCCTCACAGCATCAGGGACCCAAGTATGATTCCAGCCTTGGGCAAATGTCTGTGTGGAGTTTACACATTCTCCCTGTGTCTGCATGGGTTTACTCTGGGTGCTCTGGTTTCCTCCCACAATCCAAAGATGTGCAGGTCACATGAATTGGCCATGCTAAACTACCCATACCGTTAGGTGCATTAGTCAGAGGAAAATGGGTCTGAGTGGATTACTCTTCGGAGGGTCAGTGCGGACTTGTTGTGCTGAAATGGCCTGTTTCCACACTGTCAGGAATCTAATCTAATTCTTTCATGTCCACCTTAGGTGGTTCGTGTAGTTTCATAATATTGCCAACCAATTGTTAACATTGCGATTGTCAATGTTCTTTTGCTATCTGATCTGGGTAATGAGTGTTGATGAATGAATAAATCACATCAATAACCAAAATATTTGTCAAACTCGGGATTCTATTCCGATATACAGACTTTGTTTGTTGATTGAGATTTTGTCTTTGCTCCTACAGAACAGTATGCGGATATTGTCTTTCTCATCGATGGATCTGATTATATGACACAAGCAGAATTTGCTCAGTTGCGATTATTTCTTATCAAAATGCTGAACAAAATGGACATTGGTGCTGACAGATACCAGATTGGACTGGCTCAGTACAGTGATCAAGCAAAAATTGAGTTCTTACCCAATACATTTCAAGATAAGGCCGGGCTGATTTCTTACCTAAGAAAGAATTTGCGATTTAAAGGTGGATCAGCATTGAACACAGGGGGTGCAATGGAGTACCTACACACAAACGTCTTCACAGCAGCAGCAGGAAGTCGAAAGCAGGAAGGAGTTCCACAAATTGCAATAGTAATTACTTCAAGGAGATCACAGGATGATGTCACAAGGGCAGCTGCAGCTTTGAAAAGTGATGGCATCAAAATTCTCCCCATTGGTGTAAGGAATTCTGATCAGAATGAGCTGAACACCATAGCATTTTCGCCAAGTAACATTCACCAGATCACCTCTCGAATCATTCCTATTGACCTGGCAAAAGTTATAACCAAGAAAGTGACCGATATACTCAGTTCTCTACAACAGCCTCCCACAGATGTCCCAGATATGCCAAGTGATCCAGGAAGTAAGTTAAGCCTGGGTGATGTTTAGTTTCTTTAAATCTAAAGTTATCAAATACAATTCACCATGTTATGGGAAGTCTCATTGCTACATAGCTGGCCCACTGCTGCTTCCTGTCTTTGGTCACTCAGCATATCCCTGTTCATAGTGTGCAGCCTTTCTCTTTCCATGCCAGTTGGAAATGAAATGTAGAGCTGGATTTTACGAGATACCCTGGTCCCTACACCTGAGATCAGGGGTGTGCCGATCAGTGACACTGCAGGCTGCCCTGCAGCAATTTAACAGTGGGAGCAGAGGTGATTATTGCAAGGCAAGGCTTCCACCTTATCTCAGTATGATGCCTCACAACAGAGTTATTTCATTGGAGAACCAGCTCCTTTGCAGTCCCAGCAACACCAGGTTCAAGCCAGTGCTGGGACTGCAGGTAGTCCCTGATCAGGCGGAAGTTATGGAGACTTCAAGCTTCATCAAGCTGCATCAAGGCCAGTATGTCGAACTGAGAGGCTTGGGGGGTAGTGTTTAAGAGGCTGGGTATGTTAAACAAGAAAGGACCTTTTCTCTGATGCCAAGTGGCACTGTTAAAGCAGGTGGCATCTTACCTGGCCTACAGCTTGAGTAAAAGAGCAACATGAGTGGAATAAAGCACTTAAGTGACCATTGGTGGGGTCACTCTACTGTCTCTACACCCCTTCACAAAATTGAAGGCAGGTTGGTGAGGATCCATAGCTCCTGGCAGGTCATGTACTATATTTTACAAACCTCCCAGCTCACAAAACAGCCATCAGAGGAGTGTGAAATGCAACCTGTACTCTTTGGTTGAGGAACATTTGACTCTCACTGAAATATTCTTTCTCCTCAAATTTCCCCAATATTCTTATTTAAAAAAGAAACAAAATATACAATGTAAATTCACAATTTATTTCAACATACCAGAGACTGATGGCTTGGTTTGGTTGAGAGTCTTTAATTTTGAGGGCTCTAAGACAATCTGGCCTGGGTGATGTACCTACATAAACTGAACTGCTTTGGTTTTATCCAAGCAACAGTTCAACTCTCTATCATTTTCCATTTTGTGTGATTCCTAACTAAAGTTGATGAAATATCCTTTTTGACTTTAAGTGACTTTGAGATTCACCTGAGGCATGGTGACCCTCAGGTTAAATTACCACCAGTTGTCCGTCTGTAATGGCAAAGCAGCCCAGTGGCCTGATGGAATTATGGCAACGTTACTGGATGTAACGAACCTTCCAGAACCTCAACCTGAGCTACAAATCTTCTCACCATTCGCTAATGGCAACTTTACCGTTACCTTTTACTTTGAAATTATTGGGGCCCTGAACGGTGTAAGAGCATTGGTTCATTTTATGAGATAAAGTTTATGGATTAAGGCAAAGCTCTTCTCACACCAGATAAATCAAAAATTGAAGTACAATGCAAACACGAATGAACAATTGTCCCAAAACACTAAATAACTGTTTCTGCGAATGAACCAAGAGTAGAATTTGAGCTCCTAAAGTGCAAGTACCAGGAATAAACCTATGACTGCTGCAAGGGGCACAGATCGTAGAATCTTCAATGGTAAATAACATCAGGTCCCACAGTCACTCAGTGGATAATATTCCTTACATTGCTGTGGTTCAGTTTGGAGTTTGTACCAACTGGACAACTATGGAGAAAAGGAGATGGTTGCAGCCAGGAAACTGGAAACTGTTGACATATTATAGATATAGATGGGGAAAAATAAATGTTGAGTGAAGAAGAAATCAGCTCAGAGGAACAAGAATAGGGTGATGCAACGGGGCTACCTGTTCACAGAATGACCGAATAGTTCTGATGCAAAAGGACACTGTTTGATCCATTGTGTCTGTACTGGGTTTCTGAATGAACATTGTGACTTATGAACATTCTCCTGCCTCTTTCTTGCTACCCTAAATACAAGTCTTAATTTGGAGATGCCGGTGTTGGACTGGGGTGTACAAAGTTAAAAGTCACACAACACCAGGTTATAGTCCAACAGGTTTAATTGCAAGCACACTAGCTTTCGGAGCGATGCTCCTTGACAATCACCTGATGAAAGAACATCGCTCAGAAAGCTAGTGTGCTTCCAATTAAACTTGTTGGACTATAACTTGGTGTTGTGTGATTTTTAACTAACTATAGGTTGTTCTTCTTTAATGTGATATTTGCATCCTTGTGCAACCCCATATTACAGAAAAGTCATACTTTAGAAACAACACTTATAGTGTTGATGATGTAATCGCCAACACATGTTTTAAAAAATTCTGCTTAAGAACCAATATCCCCAATTTGTGAAGCACGTTACAGCCAATTCATGTTTATGAAACAGCAGAACAAATTGTATTCTTTCTATTTACATAACCATCTAATGTCCTTTTAAATGCCTCAATTGAACTTGTTTGTGAATGATGGGAAATCGTTGGAAGCAGGCTTTGTGGATGGAAGCAATACAGGGAAGATCTCTGGACAAAATGGGTGTGCATCAATGATGAAAAGTGTGGCCTGATGTTCAAGTTGGGTTTATCTGGAATTTACTCCCGTTTAGAACTTCAAACAATAGTGTCACCTTCGTCAAAAGCATAAGGGAAATTCAGTTTCAGATGATGTAGAGCCAAGTGCTACAAGTTGGGAGGGGGCTAGTTTAGATTGTATGTATGGCGAAGAGAAATTGAGGCAGCTGAGGGATATCCCATCCAGACACCACCACCACCCCCCGCCCCCCACCCCCCTGCCAAATTCCTGTAACCCTGTATTTCCCGTGGCTAACAAAGCTAGTTTGCACATCTTTGGACACTATGGGCAATTTAGCATGGCCAATCCACCTAATTTGCATATCTTTGGTCTCTAGGGGAAAACCAGCGAACACCACTGTACATTCCTCCCTGGTGTCTTGGAGATTACCAGGTCAATTGTACATCACTGTTTGTGTGATATTGCTTTGTGCTAATTGCCCTCATTGCATTAGTACATTACGGATTTTTCTTTGGTTTTAAAGAGTTTTGGAGCTTTGGGAGATCAAGAGGTCATGAAAGATGCTCAAGAAGTCGAAGTTCTTTCCTTCTTTTCCAAATGGTGCCTCTAATTCTTTCATGTCCACCTTAGATGGTTGTGGCTTCCATTTAGTTTCTCATCTAAAAGATGGCACCAATGACAATGCAGCACTCCCTCAGTACTGCTTTGGAATGGTCAGCCTGGATAATGTGCTCAAAACTCTGGGGTTGTACATGAATCCACAATGTGGAGCCTAAAATTCATAACTGAAACGTCTATTGTTGAATACTGCAAGAATACAGAAATTTCTGAATCGGTTCAGTGCTTTTAGATAATGTTGCTCATGGGTGGCATGTGTATGAGAAAGAAGACAATGCCAAGGATGGAACTTTAGGGAATCAGAGCTGAAAATGCATCGCTGGAAAAGCGCAGCAGGTCAGGCAGCATCCAAGGAGCAGGAGAATTGACGTTTTGGGCATGAGCCCTACTTCAGGAATGAGGAAAGTGTGTCCAGCAGGCTAAGATAAAAGGTAGGGAGGAGGGACTTGGGGGAGGGGCGTTGAAAATGCGATAGGTGGAAGGAGGTCAAGATGAGGGCGATAGGCCGGAGTGGGGGTGGGGCCAGAGAGGTCAGGAAGAAGATTGCAGGTTAGGAAGGCGGTGCTGAATTCGAGAGTTGGGACTGAGACAAAGTGGGGGGAGGGGAAATGAGGAAACTGGAGAAATCTGAGTTCATCCCTTGTGGTTGGAGGGTTCCTAGGCGGAAGATGAGGCGCTCTTCCTCCAGCTGTCGTGTTACTATGGTCTGGCGATGGAGGAGTCTAAGGACCTGCATGTCCTTGATGGAGTAGGAGGGGGAATTGAAGTGTTGAGCCACTGGGTGGTTGGGTTGGTTGGTCCGGGTGTCCCAGAGGTGTTCTCTGAAATGTTCTGCAAGTAGGTGGCCTGTCTCTCCAATATAGAGGAGGCCACATCGGGTGCAGCGGATGCAGTAAATGATGTATGTGGAGGTGCAGGTGAATTTGTGGCGAATACAGAACAATCCCTTGGGGCCTTGGAAGGAAGTAAGGGGGGAGGTGTGGGCACAAGTTTTGCATTTCTTGCAATTGTAGGGGAAGGTGCCGGAGGTGGAGGTTGGGTTGGTGGGGAGTGTGGACCTGACGAGGGAGTCACGGAGGGAATGGATAGGGGAGGGGAGGGAAATAATATCTCTGGTGGTGGGATCCATTTGGAGGTGGCGGAAATGACGACGGATGATACAATGTATATGGAGCTTGGTGGGGTGGTAGGTGAGGACCAATGGGGTTCTGTCCTGGTGGCGAATGGAGGGGCGGGTCTCAAAGGTGGAGGTGCGGCAAGTGGAAGAGATGCGGTGGAGGGCATCATCGATCACGTCTGGGGGGAAATTGCAATCTTTGAAGAAGGAGGCCATCTGGGTTGTACGGTATTGGAACTGGTCCTCCTGAGAGCAGATGAGGCAGAGACAAAGGAATTGGGATGGCGTTTTTACAGGTGGCAGGGTGGGAGGAGGTGTAGTCTAGGTAGCTGTGGGAGTCGGTCGGTTTATAGTAAATGTCCGTGTTGATTTGGTCGCCCGAGATAGAAATGGAAAGGTCTAGGAAGGGGAGGGAGGAGTCTGAGACAGTCCAGGTAAATTTGAGGCGGGGTGGAAGGTGTTGGTAAAGTGGGTGAACTGTTCAACCTCCTTGTGGGAGCACGAGGCAGCGCCGATACAGTCATCGATGTAGTGGAGGAAAAGGTGGGGGGTGGTGCCAGTGTGGCTGCAGAAGATGGATTGTTCCATATGACCTACGAAGAGGCAGGCATAGCTGGGGCCCATGCGGGTGTCCACGGCTACTCCTTTGGTTTGGAGGAAATAGGAGGATTGTAAGGAGAAGTTATTCAGGGTGAGGACCAGTTCAGTCAGTCGAAGGACGGTGTCAGTGCAAGGGTTGGTACGACGGGAAAGGAAGAAGCGGAGGGCTTTGAGTCCTTCGTAATGGGGGATGGAGGTGTACAGGGACTGGATATCCACGATGAAGAAAAGGCGTTGGGGACCGGGGAAACGAAAATTATAGAGCAAGTGGAGGGCATGGGTGGTGTCCTGAACGTAGGTGAGGACTTCTTGGACTAAGGGGGCCAGGACCATGTTGAGGTACGCAGAGATGAGTTCGATGGGGCAGGAGCAGGCTGAGACAATGGGTCGGCCGGGGCAGTCAGGTTTGCGGATTTTGGACAGGAGGTAGAAACAGGCGGTGCGGAGTTGTGGGACTATGAGGTTGGAGGCGGTGGATGGGAGATCCCCTGAGGTGATGAGGTTATGGATGGTCTGAGAGATGATGGTTTGGTGGTGGGAGGTGGGGTCATAGTCAAGGGGGCAGTAGGAGGAGGTGTCCCCGAGCTCCAACTTCTCACCCTCAGAACGTGCAGCCCTCCACTCCCTCCACTCCAACACCAACCTCATTATCAAACTGGCAGACAAGGGAGGCGCGGTTGTAGTTTGGCGCACCGACCTTTACACCGCTGAGGCTAAACGCCAGCTCGCGGACACCTCCTCCTCCCCCTTGACTCAGACTCCTCCCTCCCCCTCCTAGACCTTTCCATTTCTATCTTGGGTGACCGAATCAACACAGGCATTTACTATAAACCGAATGACTCCCACAGCTACCTAGACTATATCTCTTCCCACCCTGCCCCCTGTAAAAACGCCATCCCATACTCCCAATTCCTTCGTCTCCGCCGCATCTGCTCCCAGGAGGACCAGTTCCAATACTGTACAACCCAGATGGCCTCCTTCTTCAAAGACCACAATTTCCCCCCAGACGTGGTCGATGATGCCCTCCACCACATCTCCTCCACTTCCCGCACCTCCGCCCTTGAGCCCCGCCCCTCAAATCGCCACCAGGACAGAACCTCACTGGTCCTCACCTACCACCCCACCAACTTCCATATACATCGTATTATCCGTCGTCATTTCTGACACCTCCAAACGGGCCACCACCAGAGATATATTTCCCTCCCCTCCCCTATCAGCGTTCTGAAAAGACCACTCCCTCCGTGACTCCCTCGTCAGGTCCACACAATCCACCAACCCAACCTCCACTCCCGGCACCTTCCCCTGCATCCGCAAGAAATGCAAAACCTGCGCCCACACCTCCCCCCTTACTTCCATCCAAGGCCCCAAGGGATCCTTCCATATCCGTCACAAATTCACCTGCACCTCAACACACATCATATACTGCATCCGCTGCACCTGATGTGGCCTCCTCTATATTGGGAAGACATGCCGCCTAACTGCGGAACATTTCAGAGAACACCTCTGGGACACCCGGACCAACCAACCCAACCACCCAGTGGCTCAACACTTCAACTCCCCCTCCCACTCCACCAAGAACATGTAGGTCCTTGGACTCCTCCATCGCTAGACCATAGCAACACGACGACTGGAGGAAGAGCGCCTCATCTTCCGCCTAGGAACCCTCCAAACACAAGGGATGAACTCAGATTTCTCCAGTTTCCTCATTTCCCCTCCCCCCAACTTGTCTCAGTCAAATCCCTTGAACTCAGCACCGCCTTCCTAACCTACAATCTTCTTCCTGACCTCTCCGCCCCCACCCCTACTCCGGCCTATCACCCTCACCTTGACCTCCTTCCACCTATCGCATTTCCAATGCCCCTCCCTCAAGTCCCTACCTTTAATTTTAGCCTGCTGGACACACTTTCCTCATTTCTGATGAAGGGCTCATGCTTGAAACGTCGATTCTCCTACTCTTTGGATGCTGCCTGACCTGCTGCGCTTTTCCAGCAACACAGTTTCAGCTCTGATCTCCAGCATCTGCAGTCCTCACTTTCTCCTCTTTAGGGAATCACCAGAGCTAACAGTGCAGGAGTAGGTGAGAAGTTATTACATGTGATTCTCAACTAGATGGATAAGAATGTAACTATATGCAAGCAGCTAACACCCAACAAGACAATGATGGAGTGGAGTTAAGGAAAATGGTGTGGCCAGCCCTGCCAAAGATTGTGGGTAGATGATTCTGACAGATAACTTCCCCACGTAATTCACCTTAGATGCTGTCTATAATTTCAGTAAGAGCCATTGGTGTAGGATGGAGGGAATATAATTGGAGGGTTCAAACATGGAGTTTCTGAAAGGGTGGACACTGATTTAAGAGATGACAACACTTGCAAGGACTTTGGAAATAAAGGAGGTTTGGAAATGAGTTTGTCGTTTGCTGGGACGAGCAGGTCAAGGGTTGCAAGTTTTTGAGGATGGCAGATTTAATGGACAACAGGATAACAACAAAAGAGAGAGGTAGTTAAAAATAATGGAAAACACGAAGATCATAAAGGAAGCTCAGTGATTGGTAGTCCTGGGGTCAGCGAAGCTGAAGATAGATTGTATGGACAAGATAACCTTGGTTAGGAGGCAGTCTAACAATTCAGTTCCTCCCAGTTTTTCTTTCTGTCCAACATTCTATCTCTTTCCCTATCTATCACTGACTTGGTCTGTACCTTTATTAATCACTTTTTGGATCTTTCTCTCTCCCTACCTCTCTCTCTTTGCCAAAACACATTTCTTTTAATCTCTGTTATTTATTCTAGTTTTTTAATCTCTCGTTGTTGTTACTTCTTTCTCACTTACCCTATTAGTAAATTGGGAAACAGGGACAATATGGAAGGGTACTATTTTCAGACAGAATGACTAGAATTGAAGTCTACAGCCCTGGGATGTCCCAAAATGTTTCCTGGTAATAAATTATTATTCAGGTATAGTCATTGTTCAGGTAGTCACATGACAACATCCATATATTCTGTTTTGTTTGTTTGGGTGGAAGGAGTGTTGTTTGAAGATTAGATTACTTACAGTGTGGAAACAGGCCCTTCGGCCCAACAAGTCCACACCGACCCGCCGAAGCGCAACCCACCCATACCCCTACATTTACCCCTTACCTAACACTAGGGGCAATTTAGCATGGCCAATTCACCTGACCCGCACATCTTTAGATTGTGGGAGGAAACCAGAGCACCCGGAGGAAACCCACGCAGACACAGGGAGAACGTGCAAACTCCACACAGCCAGTCGCCTGAGTCAGGAATTGAACCCGGGTCTCAGGCGCTGTGAGGCAGCAGTGCTAACCACTGTGCCACCGTGCCGCCCGCAGGGTAAATATGATCAAGACCACTCTTCTTCAAAGTAAATGAAATGGGGATGAAGGTACAGCCTTGTTTTAATGTTCCATCCAAAAGATAACACCCTCAACATTGCTACACTCTCAATACTGCGCTGGAGTGTCAGCAAAGACTTATAAGCTCAAGTCTTAGGAGTGGGACTTGCACCTACAGCTATGTCCCAGATGATGGCAAATGAATATCCCGGTAACAACGACGTAGCAGTCAGCTATCCCTGACACTAGAACCAGATCAGGCAGCAAAGTTAATGAAGCATAACTTAGCATAGGAGAACATCAAAAGCCCATTGAACTCAGCTTTTAAACTGTACCAGAAAGCTGTATTTAATATTGTAATGTAAATAAATACATTTGACAGAGAGCCTTCCTCCACATTGGGAACAGCTAAAGTGAGTAGCCTAAATACGTAATGGCCGGAGAATTCAGTGAACCATAGCAGAGTCACTGTAGAATTCTGCAGAAGCTAAGAACCATCTCAAGGCATGGTTATACCTCAAGGCAACGATCTTCTAATACGTGCTAACAAGTGATCCATGTTGATACACTTACGACAAACAGCTATTGCCAGTTAAATATTAAATTCGAGAGTTAGGAATCTTGTATAATGAATACTGTTACATCTTCCACGTATTTGGCTCACTCTAAAACTATTGCCAACCAATTGTTAACATTGCGATTGTCAATATTCTTTTGCTATCTGATCTGGGTAATGAGTGTTGATGAATGAATAAATCACATCAATAACCAAAATATTTGTCAAACTCGGGATTCTATTCCGATATACCGACTTTGTTTGTTGATTGAGATTTTGTCTCTGCTCCTACAGAACAGTATGCGGATATTGTCTTTCTCATCGATGGATCTGATTATATGACACAAGCAGAATTTGCTCAGTTGCGATTATTTCTTATCAAAATGCTGAACAAAATGGACATTGGTGCTGACAGATACCAGATTGGACTGGCTCAGTACAGTGATCAAGCAGAAGCTGAGTTCTTACCCAATACATTTCAAGATAAGGCCAGGCTGATTTCTTACCTAAAAAAGAATTTGCGATTTAAAGGTGGATCAGCATTGAACACAGGGGGTGCAATGGAGTACCTACACACAAACTTCTTCACAGCAGCAGCAGGAAGTCGAAAGCAGGAAGGAGTTCCACAAATTGCAATAGTAATTACTTCAAGGAGATCGCAGGATGATGTCACAAGGGCAGCTGCAGCTTTGAAAAGTGATGGCATCAAAATTCTCCCCATTGGTGTAAGGAATTCTGATCGGAATGAGCTGAACACCATAGCATTTTCGCCAAGTAACATTCACCAGATCACCTCTCGAATCAATCCTATTGACCTGGCAAAAGATATAACGAAGGAAGTGACTGATGTACTCAATCCTGTACAACAGCCTCCCACAGATGTCCCAGATATGCCAAGTGACCCAGGAAGTAAGTTAAGCTCTTTCTACTTTAAATTTCTTTACATCTAAAGTTATCAAATATAATTCACCGTGTTATGGGAGGTCTCATTGCTACATAGCTGCCCCATTGCTGCCTCCTGTCTTTGGTCACTCAGCATACCCCTGTTCATAGTGTGCAGCCTTTCCATGCCAGTTGGAAATGAAATGTAGAGCTGGATTTTACGAGATACCCTGGTCCCTACACCTGAGATCAGGGGTGTGCCGATCAGTGACACTGCAGGCTGCCCTGCAGCAATTTAACAGTGGGAGCAGAGCTGATTATTGCAAGGCAAGGCTTCCACCTTATCTCAGTATGATGCCTCACAACAGAGTTATTTCATTGGAGAGCCAGCTCCTTTGCAGTCCCAGCAATACCAGGTTCAAGCCAGTGCTGGGACTGCAGGTAGTCCCTGATCAGGAGGAAGTTATGGAGACTTCAAGCTTTATCAAGCTGCATCAAGGCCAGTATGTCGAAGTGAGAGGCTTGGGGGGTAGTGTTTAAGAGGCCGGGTATGTTAAACAAAGAAGGACCTTTTCTCTGATGCCAAGTGGCCCTGTTAAAGCAGGTGGCATCTTACCTGGCCTACAGCTTGAGTAAAAGAACAGCATGAGTGGAATAAAGCACTTAAGTGACCTTTGGAGGGGTCACTCTACTGTCTCCACACCCCTTCACAAAATTGAAGGCAGGTTGGTGAGGATCCATAGCTCCTGGCAGGTCATGTACTATATTTTACAAACCTCCCAGCTCACAAAACAGCCATCAGAGGAGTGTGAAATCCAACCTGTACTCTTTGGTTGAGGGACGTTTGACTCTCACTGAAATATTCTTTCTCCACAAATTTCCCCAATAGTCTTATAAAAACAGAAACAATATATATAATGTAAATACACAATTTATTACAACATGCCTGAGACAGATGGCTTGGTTTGGTTGAGAGTCTTTCATTTTGAGAGCTCTAAGACAATCTGGCCTGGATGATGTACCTACATAAACTGAACTGCTTTGGTTTTATCCAAGCAACAGTTCAACTCTCTATCATTTTCCATTTTGTGTGATTCCTAACTAAAGTTGATGAAATATCCTTTTCGACTTTAAGTTACTTTGAGATTTACCTGAGGCATGGTGACCCTCAGGTTAAACTACCACCAGTTGTATCTCTCTAATGGTATAGCAGCCCAGTGGCCTGATGGGATTATGGTAATTTTACCTTTACCTTTTACTTTGAAATTATTGGAATCCTGATCAGTATAAAAGCATCAGTTCGTTTTATGAAATAAACTTTACAGAGATAATATGGATTAAAGCAAAGCCTATCCCACACCATATAAATCAAAAATTGAAGTACAATGCAATCCTGAATGAATAATTGCCCCCAAAACACAAAATAATTGTTTCTGCAAATGGACCAAGAGTAGAACTTGAGCTCCTAAACTGCAAGTACCAGGAATAAGCCTATTACTGCTGCAAAGGGCACAGATTATAGGATCTTCAGTGGAATGCTAGGCCTAACATACAATGAATGGCTGAGGATCCTGGGATTGTATTCGTTAAGAGTTCATAAGGTTGAGGGGAGATATAGTAGAAACTTACAAGATAATGCTTGGCTTAGAAAGGGTGGATGCTGGGAATTTGATTCTGTCAGATGGAGATGCTAGGAATCAGAGGCAAAGCCTTAGAATTAGAGGGGGTCAATTTAGAACGGAAATAAGGAGACATTTCTTCAGCCTGAGAGTGTTGGGCCTGTGGAATTCACTGCCACTGAGCACAGAGGAGGCTGGGAGTTAAATGTCTTCAAGGCAGAGATTGATAAATTATTAATCTCACAAGTAATAAAGGGATACGGGGAGAGTGCAGCTAAACGGCGTTGAAATGCCCATCAGCCATGATTGAATGGTGGAGTGGACTCAATGGGCCGAATGGCCTTATTTCCACTCCTATTTCTTATGCTCTTATGGTCTTAAATAACAAAAGGTCCCACAGTCATTCAGTGGATAATATTCCTTAAGTTGCTGTGGTTCAGTTTGGAGTTGTGTACCAACTAGACAACTATGGAGAAAAGGAGATGGTTGCAGCCAGGAAACTGGAAACTGTTGACATATTACAGATATAGATGGGGAAAAATAAATGTTGAGTGAGGAAGAAATCAGCTCAGAGGAACAAGAATAGGGTGATGCAACGGGGCTACCTGTTCATAGAATGACCGAATAGTTCTGATGCAAAAGGACACTGTTTGATCCATTGTGTCTGTACTGGGTTTCTGAATGAGCGTTTTGACTTAGGAACGTTCTCCTGCCTCTTTCTTCTTTCCCGCGATGGTTGCATTCTTGTGCAATCCCATATTACAGAAAAATCAGGCTTTAGTAACGATGCTTAAAGTATTGATGATGTAATCGCCAACACATGTTTTAAAAATTTATGTTTTAGAAACTGTCCCCAATTCGTCAATTGCATTACAGTAAACCCATGTTAATGAAACGCACTTTATAGCAGAACAATTCTTTCTATTTAAATAACCATCTAATGGCCTTTTGAATGCCTTGATTGAACTTCTTTGTGCATGATGGGAAGGATATGGAAGCAGACCTTGTGGATGGAAGCAATACAGGGAAGATCTCTGGAGCAGATGGGATGTGCATCAATGATGAAAAGTGTGGCCTGATGTTCAAGTTGGGTTTATCTGGAATTTACTCTCGTTCAGGTCTTGAAACAAGAGTGTCATCTTCATCAACAAGCATTTGGGAAATTTACTTTCAGAGAACCAAGTGCTACAAGTTGTGAGGGGGCTAATTTAGACTGCGTGTATGGAGAAGTGAAATTGAGACAGCTGAGGGGCACCCCATCCAGATTCGACCCACTACCAAATCCCTGCAACCCCTATATTGCCCTGGCTAATCCACCTCGCCTGCATATCCTTGGACACAATGGGCAATTTAGCATGGCCAATCCATCTAACTTGCATATCTTTGGATTGTGGGAGGAAACTGGAGCACCCAGTGAAGCCCACGCAGTCACTGGGAGAATGTGCAAACTCCACACAGTCACCCAAAGGTGGGATTGAACTCAGGTGCTTGGTGCTGTGAGGCAACAGTGCTAACCACTGAGCCACTGTGCTGCCCTCAAGCTGAGGCTTTGCCCATGAAACTGAACCTTTTGCCCTCATCAGTTTTAAGATTCAGATTATTGACTGTACAATAATCACTATTCCCAAGATTTGGACCTCTACTGTAATTCTATTCTTAAAGGAAGAGATTGAATACCTCAAACAGAAATCATTATTATACTGATTTGAAGCATAACTTTGTATCAGTTATGAGGAAGGGTCACCAGACCTGAAACGTTGATGCGGATTTCTCTTCACAGATGCTGCCAGACCTGCTGAGCTTTTCCAGCAACTTCTGTTTTGAATAACTCGATATAGTACAGGTGCAGCTACTTCCATTGAGAATACAATATTTTGGGAATGACTCATATGATGGATATTGGGTTACACAATTCAGTATAACCATGGTAGATGCTGATGGAACAGCTCTGTTGACTCTTGCTTTGCCTTTCACTTTGCTCCACACTTGCCTCCCTTCTCACCCTCTCCTCACATCTTAAGTATTTTCAAAATATTTCAAATGGAACTCAAGTATTTTTATATGAATTTTTGGTATTCAAATGTTGTTGCATCTCTTCTTCTTAAATACTGTTCAAATGTCAAAACAACTGTCCATTGTATGTCCCTTTAGTCCCTCCTGAAGAAGAAGACTGGAAGACACCTGCAGGTAAGATGTCACCAAACTTGGTTTTTGTTTTTGAAATGTCTTTAAAATCTAGAGAAGAGATGAGGAGACTTTGTTTGATGTGATAAATTGTTATGATCTGGAATGTACCTCATGAAAGGTAGTGAGAAGAGATTCAATAATGACTTTCAAAATGAAGTGGGACATGCATTTGAACAGGAAACTTCCAGGATTTTGAAAGAAACATTGGGGCGGCATTAGATTATTGAATAGTTTGTTCAATTATGACTAATTGGCAAAATACATCTGGAAAACAAAATCAGAGATCTGTAAATAGAAATGGAAGCTAGGGAGGAGATACCAAAGACACTACTTCATACGTAAAAGTTCCATGACCGAGGGAAAAATGCCAGAGTGACTCCAATAGTGACCAACAGCTAATGTTGCACCTACATCAGTGAGAAATAGCAGAACTTTATAGAATCTCTACAGTGTAGAAGCAAGCCATTCAACCCATTGAGTCCACTCTGATCCCCCAAACAGCATCGCATCCAGACCCATTCCCCTACTCTACCACTGTAACCCTGCATTTCCCATGGCTTGTCCACCTGTCTCACACATCCCTGGACACTATTGGCATCTAACCTGCACATCTTTGGTCTGTGGGAGGGAACTGAAGCACCCGGAGGAAACCTATGCAGACATGGGGAGAATGTGCAAACTCCACACAAGCAGTTGCCCAAGGGCTGGAATCAAATCTGGGCCCCTGGCACTGTGAGGCAGCAGTGCTAACCACTAAGCCATTATGCCACTCAAACTTTGGGGAAAATAGTCCAATCAGTGTTATATTAGTCACAGAAAAGTACTAGAATCTGTGACGAATAAAGTGATGGATGACCATATAATGGAAAAGAAAGCCAGTCTGGATTTCAAATAGCTAAATCATGGTGAACTAACCTGATAAAATGTTTTGGAAAGGGTAGGTAAGGACAATTTTTAGGACAAGGTGAGGCGAGAGAGATTTTAAAAAGACCAAAAGGCAAATTCTTTACACAGAGGGTGGTTTGTGTATAGAATGAACTTCCTGAGGAAGTGGGGATGTGGGTACAGTTACAGCATTTAAAAAACATTTGGATGGATACATGGATAGGAAAGGTTTGGAGGGATAAGGGCCAGGGGTAGGCACGTGGGACTAGTGTAGTTTGGGATTATGATTGGCATGGACTGGTTGGAATGAAGGGTCTGTTTCCATACTTCATGATTCTATGACGCTATAACAATGGCAGTTTAAGCTCATTTTCATGTTTTCTCTCTTTCTCTACAATTCTGATTTCTAGCTTTCGCATTTCCATACTTTTCAATGCCCACTCCTTTACTGTATATTTTTCTGCCATCTCTGATTTCTTTATATTCTGCTCAAGGTCAACCTGCTTTTGCTGTCACTCAGTATGAACTGATCCCAGTGGCTCACTGTCACTCAGTATGAACTAATTCCAGTGTCTCACTACTTGAAGTACATGGGCTCCCCTGTATTTATTTCAAGCCAAATGTTAGGCTAGTCCTTCAGTTATCCCTGTTTCTGAGCCCTTGCATGCAATTACACTTCTAAACAGCCTGTCAGTTTAGTTCTCCCTTTCCTGAAGTTGATTTTCCCTCTTTCCTCCAAGAAGGGAATTTGCAGAGGAGGGAGGAAGAAGCTAGCTCCTCGGACTTTCCTTTTACTTTTCCAATCACAGAGGGGAGAAACAGGCAGACGGGATGTTTCTGCTGTGTTGTCCAACCACAATATTGTAGCTTCTCACTCAGGGCCAAGTCAAGAAGTCTTGAACGCACACAAAACTGGTCCTGGTTGAAAAACCAATCAACGTCTACTGCTGGGTAAAACAACCTCTGACCTCCAGCTGCAGAGCCAAGATTTCTACCTTCCTTTTCTATTAGTTCAATAAGTGAACCTTACACATTACGTTACGATTGAGTCCTGATTACTCTATGTTTAAAACTGCCTCATCTTTTCCACCACCCCTTGGTTTAAAGCATTGTATTTTCCAACCTTTAAGTCCACAATCTAAAAAGTAAAGTGATCTTTATAAAATATTAAACATAGTCATTGTTTTAATAATAATTTCTGTAGAACACCACCTTATCTGTGAAAACAATGGTCCCTGCTTTCTGTTCCTTAGTCACTTCCAGCTTCATAGTGCCACTGTCCCGTTAACCTTCCTGAAATTGATTTTGGAGCATAAATCTTGCAATACAGCAATCTTCCTTGAAATTCCCTTTTCCGAATAGAAGCGATCCAGTCATATGGTTGTGTAGAACTGAGCCCAGGCTCAGATGGCATTCCTCAATGTGGATGAATGCACTATCAGAGCCAGCTCTTGCCTTGCCAAATTATCATTGGCATGTTTTACTCTGGACGTTAAAATCAAATCCTTATTTTCTAGCATCCCCACCTCAGAAGAATACCCCAATCTGTGAACTATAAATCCAGAGTAACCCCGCCAGCCTCAGGCACATAATGAGCTTTGACCCTTTTCAAATGCTGCAGCAAGATCAGAGCTTCCCCAACTCCCAGCTCATTCATTATGCCCTTTCATTTTGACAGCTCTTCGTCATTCCCCCAAGCCCTGCTTCATTTCCTCAGCTTTGTTTTATTTCTGTGACTTTGCTTAACTCAACCCCCTCCCCGCTAAACCCAGTTTCACCCCCTCCCCTAGCTTCACCCCTCCCCCCAGCTTCACCCCCTCCCCCCGCTTTACTCCCTCCCTTGGTTTCACTCCCTCCCCCCTGCTTCACCCTCTCCCCCCAGCTTCACCCCTTCCCCCAGCATCACTCCCTCCCCCGCTTCACCCCCTCCCCCAGCTTCACACCTTCGTCCCACTTCACTCCCTCCCCCCAGCATCTCTCCCTCTCCCCTGCTTCACTCCCTCCCCATGCATCACTCCCTTCACCCTGCATCACTCCCTGTCCCCAGCATCACTCCCTCTCCCCAGCATCACTCCCTCTCCCCAACATCACTCTCTCCCCACTGCTTCACTCCCTCTTCCCAGCACTACTCCCTCTCCGCAGCATCACTCCCTCCCCCTGCATTATTCCCTTCACCCTGCTTCACTCCGTCTCCCCAGCACTACTTTCTCCCCCTGCTTCACTCCCTCCCCCCAGCATCACTCCCTCCCTCCTGCTTCACTCCCTCTCCCCAGCATCACTCCCTCCCCCCAGCATCACCCCCTCCCCCAGCATCACTCCCTCTCCCCAGCATCACTCCATCCCCCTGCATCACTCTCTTCACCCTGCTTCACTCCCTCTCCCCAGCATCACTCCCTCGCCCCATCATCACTCCCTCCCCCAGCATCACTCTCTTCACCCTGCTTCACACTCTCCCCCTGCTTCACTCCCTCTCCCCAGCATCACTCCCTCCCCCCAGCATCACTCCCTCTCCCTGCATCACTCCCTTCACCCTGCTTCACTCCCTCTCCCCAGCATCACTCCCTCCCCCCAGCATCACTCCCTCCCTCCTGCTTCACTCTCTTCTCCCTTCTTCACTCCCTTCCCTTCCCCCCTCACCAAGCTTCCCCCCTCACCCCATTTCACTCCCCACATCCTGCTTCAGTCCCTCAGCCCAGCTTCACTTCCTCAACCAGGCTTCATCTCCCCCAGCCTTTGCTTTGCTTCACCTCTACTCCCCTCTATTTCCGTCCTTATGCCCCAGTTTGGCTTGCTGTTCCCCCTTCCCCTTCATTCCTTCTTCAGGGTCAATTCATCAGTTGTTCTTTCTTCAGCACCCCCACTCCTCATTCCCTCGCCATTCACTTAGCTCCACTCATCTAGCCCTCAAAGGGCCCTAATAGGACCTTAACATGTCATCAATGTTCGATAAGGAAAATAGCAGCTCGCCACCACCTTCTCTCAGGCAACTAGGGTTGGGAAATAAATGTTGGCCAGCCATGTCCAACAAGTGAATCAAAAGAAAGGGCTGATTCTGGGAAGTTTCATTTAGCAAGAGATGTGCAGTCCTATTGTTTTAATCTGTTTTCTTTTCCCTCAGTGTGTCAAACAGCTACTGTTGCTGATATTGTTTTTGTTGTGGATGAATCAAGTAGCATTGGAAAGTCAAGCTTTCAACTGATCCGTCAGTTCCTTTACAATATTGTCAAAGTCTTGGATGTTGGACGTGACAAGGTCCAAATTGGTTTGGTTCACTACAGCACACTTACAAATCCAAAGTTTCAACTGAACGATTTTCACGATAAGTCTGAAATCCTGACAAGGATCCAAAAACTACCGTATCGAGGAGGAGGAACTTACACAGGAGCGGCCATCGAATATGTCAAGCAGAGATACTTTGTCCCAAACTCTGGCAGCCGCATAAATCAAGGTGTTCCTCAGATTGCAATCGTGATCACTGACGGCAAATCCCAGGATGATGTGACCGATCCAGCCGTTGCCCTGCGGCGTTCTGGCGTCACAGTCTTTGCTTTTGGAATCAAAGATGTCAACGAGACCGAACTCCAAAATATCGCCTCATATCCTTCGAGAAGTTATGTTCAAATAGTCCAGGAATTTGACCAACTAAAGCGAATGGAGGAACTCATTCAGAAGAGGATTTGCAATGCGATACGTAACTCGATTTCGAAAGTTCCCGAGCAAATTGAGCAACTTCAACATGGTGAGATCTGTATTTTTATTTTTGTCAGTCGGGTTTATTTTTTTTTAGTTTGATTTGTGTGTTCACATGTAGAAGACAGAGACTTTAAGGTATTTTTTTGAACTGAATTGCAGTGTCGGTGGTGATCCAGTTGGTAATGCTCGCTCCCCTGTGTCAGAAAATTCTAGATTCAACTCACAGTCCAGTATGTGAGCACAAAGATCTAGGCAGACATTCCAGTGCAGCACTGAGGAAGAGCTGCATGAGTGCCACTCAGTGAGTTTAAACCAGGGTCTTGCCTGCTCCCTCATCATCAATGATTTACATATACAAAAAGAAAGATCTCTTGGCATTATCCATACTGCCCTTGGGACAATATTCACCCTTCATTGTACATCACAAAAACAGACCATATGGTCATTACTACATTGGGAGCTTGCTGTTGACTGTTTGGTTGTTTGTTTTACTACATTTCAACAGTCACTCCAATGCAAAAGTACTTCTTTGGCTATAAAGCACTTTGAGACAGTCATCATGAAAGGCACTATGTAAATGCAATTCTATTTCAAATTATGTATTCTACAATGTTAGAGATAAAAGCTGCAGAAAATGGGGTAACTACCTTTTGCAGGAGCTGGTATTACAGGTGGCAGCCCTTCTTCTCCCAGCTGCCAGCCCAAAGAGGCAGCAAGGAACTCATTCCCTCTAGTGCCAGCTACCACACAGTTACTTCATATTAAAAGGAAGGGTAATTGACTGGAAGCAATGTTCCGTTTCCCCACCTCAGAAGCCCGTTGGCCAAACTGATCGCCTGGCTACTCAGTAGTCCCAGATTCAAAGTCCTGCAGCCCGGATGGAGATCGTTGTGGAAGGCTTTGCAGTGAGGAGAGTAGAGGCAGTGGGAGGAGGGATTTTAGATCAAAAAGTCAAGTCGTGACAGAGCAGCACCCAAGGAAAAGGGGTGTGTGGGTAAGATCTCAGGGAGACCGGTATCGCCGGATGGAAGAAAGGGGGTCCAGCGAGGAAGGCACATGTCCCTCAATCTGGCTGAGGCCCGAGCAGAGTGACCTGTCAAGGTTCAGCCGCCATCTCTGAGCTTCTCAAGCTTCAAGTATGGGATGGTGAGGGACCTGCCTTTGGCCTCAACTGTGCCCCATAAATTTGCCAACGTCGTGCAAGAGGGTAGAGGGAAAGCCACCCGGGGAATTTTATGGGCCAACTCATCTTCAAACCTGGTTGGAGCAAATTACTGCAGATGCTTGAATCTGTACTGAAAACAAACAAATGTTGGAGATCATGAAGAGTCATCTAGACTCGAGAACGTTAGCTTGCTCTCTCTCCATGGATATTGTCTGACCTACTGTGATCTCCAGCATTTTTCTGTTTTCATCTACAAATGTGCTGGCAGCTGGATCAAATTCTGCTCCGAGTCAATCCCGTTACCCTTACTTGGCTAAGCGTAGAGTAAAGCAAGGAACCCACTTCCACGTTTAATAGTGGAACATTATCATTTCTCAGAGCAGACATTGTTCTGACCTACACCTGAAATTTCTAGTAGACCAAATTTCACACAATAAGGTCCCATAAAGAAGCCAAATTATGGTCATTTTGGGTGAGGTCTAAGGCAACCAATAGAAATCCTCTATTCTACTAGAAAGTAACGTCATGAAATATTTATTCCACTCGAGAAGGGAGATGGAACCTTGGTTTAACATTTCCTCAAAAGGAAACATCTCCAAGTTGCAGTAGTTTCTCAGAGACCAGTGGTCTGTTGTGTACTGCATTTTGTATAGAACTGTACTTATTATCAAATTGGAGTGTCAGCCTCAATGAGCTCTTCAAGCCTTGGAAGAGTGTTTCGAACATATAATCTTCTAATTCTGATGCTATTGCCACAAATGTTGAATCATGGCTGATACAAAAGGTGCCTCAACATCTTTCCCCTTTACATTTACCTTCAGCATGTAATTCTGTTCATGCTGACTGGAAAGCCAGGGTGACTTCATTCACAGTTTGAACTTTGCAATTTGAACTTGAATCTTCTTGCACTAAATCATTTGAAGATGTTCTTGTGTTCTATGTTTTGAATTATTGCTTAGTTTATTTTATTCTTAGGTAGGACGTGGGCATCACTAACATTGTTGCCTGTTCCTTCTTGCATTTGGGCTGACTGGCTCTCTAAGCCATTACCAGCAGGCAGTTGAGAGTCACCCATGTTGCTCTGGGTCTGGGGTCCCATGTGGGCCAGGCCAGATAAGGACGGCAGATTTCCTTTCCAAAAGGACATTAGTTAACTAGATTTTTTAAAATGACAATCAACATGGTGACCTTCAAACTAACATTTTATTCTAAAGTCTCATTGGATTAAAATTTCATCAGCTGCCAAGGTGGGATTTAGAACATTAACCTGAGATTCTGAATTACTAGTGCAGTGACGTTATCACTACACCACCCCTTGAACCCAGGATTTCTGACTGAGAGGCGGAGATACTACCACTGCATCATAACAAGCCTCCCAACCAGAGCTTTAGTGTGTTTGTTTCTATGGAACTCAATTTATTGTTAATCAACCTGTTCAGAGATGTTAGTACACCACATTTTGGAGCAGATGAGACTTGTACCTGGGTCTATTGACTCTGAGTAGGGACATTACCATTGCACCAAGAACCCATTGTGGAGTTCAACATATTTTTCTCATCAATCTGTTCAGAGATCTTATGCACACCTCTGGAGCAGGTGGAACTTGAACCCAGGTCTCCTGGCTCAGAGGGAGGGACACCACCACTACACCACAAGAGGGCCTCCTAATGTAGAGCTCAAGAGAGTCCCCAGTTAATGATCACCACATACACACAATTTAGTGTAATTAACAAACCAACATATCAGATCAAACATTTGCTGCCTGATCACACGGTCCTGAATAGTGGCGAATGAATAGACAACTAAACAGAGGAGGACACCACAAATATCCTCAATGTCAAGGAGGCAGAAACCCAGCCCAGCATTGGGCAAAAATAAAATTAACTCCCGCCTCCTGATTTCTATCAACAATGCACAGTGGATGATGTATCTCAGATTCCTGCTTGATGTGCTCAAGAGGTCAGATATCAATCTTCAGCCAAATGAGTTAATTTCAAGTGGAGCAATTGCAAGTATTGAATGCAGCAATAACTATTGAAACTAATAAGAGCTAGTCTGAATAACTGAAGATTTCCTCTAGCACTAGCTGTCGTTTTACCCACATTGTTTCAGTGCAGCTGTTGTGTTGGCAGCTTTTGATAAAGGGGTAAGTATATTCTGTCCAAAGAGGTAGAAAAAAATTCAATTCAGCCAATTACCATTCCATCAATCTACATTCATTTTTACAGTTCTAACAAGTAACACTTGCATCAAATAACGGTCTGACTAATATTTAGTTTGTATTTTGCCAAGACATCTGACCTCATTCCAGTCTTGTAAGCACATCCAGACATGGAGAAAAGAACTGTATTCAAGAGGGAAATGAGATTGTGTTTGAGATCAAGCCAGTTTTAAACCAAGTTTGATTCCAAAATGCTTTAGCAAACTTAAGTCAGTGGAAATCAGGGACAAAATTCTCCAATAGCTGGTGTCATACCCAGAAAGTTGTGGTTGTTTGAGGATAATTATCCCAGCCCCAATATATTGCTGTAGAATAGTGTTCTGGGAGCAATGAAATCAACATATTTTATAAATCAGCATCCCATCTTTATAAGGTAAGAATTGCAAATAATTGCTGTGACTGTACACTGTTCAGTTCTGATCAGACTCTAAGACATTGGGATACTCTATGTCCAAACGTGATAATATCTAGATAGTATTCAGACTTGGGCTGATAATTTGCAAGTTACATTCTTGCAATAAAATGTCCAGTAATGACCATTTCCAAGAAAAAACTTATGATCTTAAGCAGCTTTTTTTCGTTGAACCCCAAATGTCAAAACTGAATTTGACCAGCCATATAAATACTGTAGCTGTTAGAACAGGTAATGGGGTGGGAATACAGTACCGTATAACTTAGCTCTCAACTCCTAAATCATTGCCCATATCTACATGGCGCAAGTTAGAAATGTGATTAAGTAATCTCCACTTGCCTGGATGTTGCAATTGCAATAACATTTGAAGAGCTTTGCACCATCAAGTACCAAGAAGCCTGTTTGTTTGGCACCACATCCACCACAGAAATAGTCACACTCTCGACCCTGCAGCAAGTCTCCAATTGTCCTTTGACAGCACTTTCCAAATCCATAGCTTATGCCATTTGGAGGGTCAGCAGACACATGGAAACATGTAGATGTAAGTGAGGACAGCAGATACTGGAGATTAGAGTTGAGAGTGTGATGCTGGAAAAGCACAGCAGGGCAGGCAGCATCTGAGGGGCAGGAAAATCGATGTTTCAGGCAAAAGCTCTTCATCAGGAATGAGGATTCCTCATTCCGGATGAAGGGCTTTGGCCCAAAACGTCGATTTTTCTGCTCCTTGGATGCTGCCTGACCTGCTGTGCTTTTCCAGCACCACACTTTCAACATGGGAACATATGGCAAATTCCCATCATCCACATATCATCCTCACTTGGAATGATTATTAAACAAAAAAAAATTAGAACCCTCTTTCTGACTTTTGTATCTACCCCAGATTGTCTATGGCTTTCCAATTAGATAGCTCACCACAACCTTCACAAAATAGACGGTGAACTTTCCAGTGACATTTACATTCTAACGAATGGATAAAAAATAGATATGGAGTGAGTACATTTTCACACTTTTAAAAAAAGAGCATAAGGGCTCATGGAATCCCTACAGTATGGAAGAAGACCATTCAGCCCATACTGACTCTCCAAAGGGCATTCAACCCAAACTCACCCATTTCTGTAACCCTGCAATCCCCATGGCTAATCCGCCTAGCCTACACATCCCTGGACACTATGTACAACTTAGAATGACCAATCCACCTAACCTGCACATCTTCGGACTATGGGAGGAAACTTTTGCAGACACAGGGAGAACATGCAAACTCCACACAGACAGTGGCCCAAGACTGGGATTAAACTTGGGTCCCTAGTAGTGTGAGGCTGGAGTGCTAACCACTGAGCCACTTTGCTACCCCAAACTAGCTTTGGCAACATTCTCTATGAGTAAATGAGCTTCATGTACAAGAGTATTCTGGGCTGCACAGAGACGGCCAGCTGTTAAAACTTGGGTCCTGTTTGTAGTACTAGAGTTTATAGGTAGCCTCAATGATATTACAGAACTTGATGGACACAAAAGTCTACCAAAGTATAAAGGAATTGTCTGTTTGCTGGGAATTCAGCTACAAGTAACAGATATTGATGCAAATTGATATCTGCTGCAAATTGAAAACCATCATTTGATTCCTCCAAATGTGGCCAATTAGCCACATAGTCTTGCTCCATGATTCAATGAGAACATGGTTGACTGTTTCACTTAACGCTATTTTCCTGCACAATCTCCTTATCCATTGACATCTTTTGCAAAGGTGGTTTGAAATTATCTGTTAATATTTTGGCAAATTGCTACTTTTTAAATCATTGCACTGTCAACTTTCTTAAACTTCAGGAACTTTGCAAAATGAACATGCTACCCAAAAAGTTCTAATAATAGAGCTCTATTTTCTCCTGCAGATATATGTTTATATTGTAAGTTTTTTATTACATTACATAATACATTAACATTAACATTTGCATTAACAAAAAGGTATTCTAATAATGAGGATCCTCCAGCAAACAATAATCAGAATATAATATTAAATGGGCACCAAAATGCTGCTGTATAGTCCAGCTGTGGTTTTTCCCTAATAACTGAAGCATTGCTCCTTTCTCTTTCAGGCTGTTCTGAAACTGAAGAAACTGATGTCTTCTTCCTAGTTGATGGCTCAGGCAGCATATTGCCTGAGAACTTCCAAGATTTGAAAAAATTCCTGGTTGAGGTAGTGAGCTTCTTCACAGTTGGTGCTAACCAGGTTCGTTTCGGTGTTGTGCAGTATGCAGATGGCCCACAAACTGAATTGGAAATCACTCAGTACACCAGCAAAACAAGATTAATACAGGCAATTAAGCGCATTGCTCAAGTCGGTGGGGGCACTAGGACAGGCCAAGCATTGACCTATATGAAGAATTTCATCAGTAAAGCAGAGCAAAGCCGACCAGCTGGTGTGCAGCGTTTCCTGATCACCCTCACGGATGGACAGTCAGCAGATGATGTAACGGGACCTGCTGCAGAAATAAGGCAACAAGGGGTCACTGTCTATGCCATTGGTGTCGGAGATGCAAAAGAGAATGAACTACAACTCATTGCTGGTGCTGCTGAAAGAGTTTTTTACACAAGAAGCTTTGATACATTGACACACATGAAAAACAAAGTGGTCCGGGATATTTGTTCAAAGGAAGGTAAGCATTCCTACATCCTCCCTGAGTGGTCAGCATTTTAAACATTATGCATGAACTGTAATCTTACCTGTGAACACATTTCCTTATCATTATTAGAGAAGAGTTAATTGCTGTTTTGATCTTTTCGGTTAACAACATCAGAAACCACTAAATTGCAATTTCAAGTTAAAACTGGTGAGCAATTTACTTGTAAAATCTTTTTAAGAGTTAACTTTGCAAAATTGCTACATTATGCATGAATTGGAATCCTCCCTGTGAACACATTTCCTTATCTTTTATAAAGGAGATAATTGCTGTTTTGATCTTTTCGGTTAACAATATAAGAAACCACAAAATTGCACATTTCAAGTTGAAACTAGGGAGCAATTTACTTGTAAAATCTTTTTAAGAGTTAACATTGCAAAATTGCTACATTATGCATGAATTGGAATCCTCCCTGTGAACACATTTCCTTATCATTTTATAAAGGAGATAATTGCTGTTTTGATCTTTTTGGTTAAGAAACCATAAAATTGCACATTTCAGGTTGAAACTGGGGAGCAATTTACTTGTTAAATCTTTTTAAGAGTTAAGTTTGCAAAATTGCTTCTTTCTTTCATTGTACATTGAGCTTGTGCACAGTGGGAAATAATGATGATCTAACTTTGCATATCTGTGTAATCCATTAGTGTCTTGCCAACAATCGAGGAAAGATCAGGAGGAACAGATGGAATCCCTATCCATTGAATTGAATCTCAGAGACAAAAAAAAATACTGCAGATGCTGGAATCCAAGATAGACAAGCAGGAGACTGGAAGAACACAGCAAGCCAGTCAGCATCAGGAGGTGGAGAAGTCAACATTTCAGGTGGAACCCTTGTTCAGGACTGAGGAAGGATTACAACCAAAACGCACTCTTTTCCACCTTCTGATGCTGCCTTGCTGGCAGTGTTCTTCCAGCCTCCTGCTTGTCTATGTTGAATTGAACCTTGGCATGATCTCAGAGTGGATTAACTCCAATTCCTGTATATTATTAATTCTAGAAAAAGGCTTTATTATTTGTCAAAAGAGAGCATAGTTTTGCAGTAGTGGAGGAGTTCCAGGAGGTCCATCTATAGAGAGCTTCCAAATCGCTGGAATATGATCTACAAAACAATTGAGGCTACAGTGTTGAATTAGATAGGTACCTGTGAGTGACACATCATTGGAGAATTTGTGAAGTTGTGTGTGTTCCAGCAGATTAAAATACGAATTGAAATTGAGGGCTGAATTTGACCAAAAATCAGCTAAGTGTCAATTTTGAGGAGTTTCATAGAACGTCTTCCTCTGTGATCTCTAACAATTTCCTGACACAGTTCTCCACTGCTCACCTTAACAAGTAGACACCAGACATCTGTGGCACGCTGCTCATGTTATCGTGTGCTCTCCAGCAGCAAAAGTACTCATCACTGCCAGGAACTTCCTGGATTTTCAGGGGCAGTGCCATATTGAAAACTCAACTGTGCACCAGGTCACCACTGCCAGCCATGACCAGCCCTTCACTGGGCATATTGAGTAACAGAAAAACTTCTGAGCAACATAGTTGGCATGGGTGACATTTCTTTCCAAATACAAGATCATAATCATAAATGAATTGCAATTTTTTATCATCACCTGTCTCATAAACTATCCTTTCAGCAGCAGATATGACAATCAAGCTACACAGGTTAACCTTCCTTTGGGCAGCATTTTGTCTATTCTTGGCATCAGTCAAAGGATTGCATAACTGAGTCATCAGCCATAGATGCAGAGGGTAGCCCTTAGCTCCCAGTTAGGATCCTTGTGAGGCATCCAACCATTCTATTGCTGAAGTCTGCTGCATTAAGAGGTAGTGTTGCCAGTGTGGTGTGTGTACATGTCGCTCTGCACAGTGGGAAAGCGACCACCTAGGCTGCAGCGCTGACTTCATCGAGGAAAAAACAAGATGACATGGGTGCATTCTAGCACAACTTATATCAGTAACAGTCTTGATACATTTATGGGATGAGGGTCATGTCACACCACTCGGGTAATCACTGGATCTGTGGAAGCAGCCAATTGCATAAAACATTAGTGCAGTTGTTACCTTAAAGGCTACTGGGTTATAATCGCTGTCTACCCGTTCAGCCCACAGTCCTACCCCAATTACATATTTGCTTCTTTGGATTTCTTCTGGCCCATGATCCCCTGCCTGGCTGGTCATGTATGTCATGGAAGCCATCTTGTTGTTCTGGTCAGCAACCATAAACTCGCCAATTGGATACAAAATTGGCTCACAGATAAAAGATAGAGGGCAGTGGTTGAGGGTTGCTTTTCAGACTGAAGGTCTGTGACCAGCGGTGTGAGGCAAAGCTGAGTCCACTGCTTTTTGTCATTTATGTAAATGATTTGGATGTGAATATAGGAAGTATGATTAATAAGTTTTCAGATGACACCAAATTAGTAGTGTCATGGACAACGAAGAAGGTTACCTTAAAGTTCAAAGAGACCTGGATCAGATGGGCCGATGAGCTGAGGAGTGGCAGATGGAGTTTATTCTAGATAAATTTGAGGTGCTACAGTTTGGAAAGGCAAATCAGGGCAGGACTTATATACTTAATGGTAAGGTCTTGGGGGGTGTTTCCAAACAAAGAGATCTTGGAGTGCAGGTTCATAGTTCCTTGAAAGTGGAACTGCAGGTTGACAAAATAGTGAAGACAGCGATTGGTATCCTTGCCTTTATTAGTCAGTGCATTGAGTATAATAGTTGGGAGGTCATGTTGCAGTTGTACAGGATATTGGTTAGGCCACTTTTGGAATACTGAATTCACTTCTGATCTTCCTGCTATTAGAAAGATGCTGTTAATCTTGAAAGGGTGCAGAAAAAATTTACAAGGATGTTGCCAGGGTTGGAGAGTTTGAAATACAGGGAGAGGCTGAATGGGCAGGGGTTATTTTCCATGGAGCATTGGAGGCTGAGGGGTGACCTTTTGGAGATTTATAAAATCATGAGGGGTATGGATAGGGTGAATTATCAAGGTCTGTTCCCAGGGTATACGAGTCAAAAGTTAGAGAGCATAGGTTTAGGGGGAGAGGGGAAAGATTTAAAAGGGGCTTAAAAAGAACTTTTTCACAGAGAGAATAGTGCATGTATGGAATGAACTGCCAAAGGAAGTGATGGAGGCTGGGACAATGATAACATTTAAAAGGCAACTAGATGGACATATAAATAGGAACGGTTTTAGAGGGATATGGGCCAAATGCTGAAAAATGGGACTAGAGTAATTTAGGATTTCTAGTGAGCATGGATGAGTTGGACCAAAGGGCTTTGTTCTGCAAATAGACCAATCACCTTGAGTTAAAGGGTGACTTCCACAGCTGGCAAAGTAGAAGGTTAACATCAGGTTGGGGCTGGAAGGAAGCAGGATCCAAAGAGGTGAGTCAATCCTCCTGTTTTAACACCCTCTTCCATCTTGGTTTCACCATAAACTGTGTGGAGTAAAATTAAAGACAGTGCCATCATCTTCTGACCCGGTATATCTTTCTGTGTTTGTGTTGTTGTTCTTTATTGTTATTGTTCTTTGTTCAATGGCCAGGCAATTGCAATCCCAATAATTGCGAACACTTTCTTTCCTTACTGGTAGGACATTTCCTCCTTTATCACGCCACCAACAAAATGACCTTTCCTTAAAATATATCCATTTGCGTGATAAGACTTCAAAAATGATGCATTACACTTCACAGAGTTTGTCACTCATCTCCACAGTGTTCCCAATGTATCGGTTCCCTCCCAGCAATGGAATAAAGGTGAAAACTAACTTCTGCTATGATCTATTTCTTTCAGTCTGCAGTCAGCTTGACCGAGTCGACATCATCTTCCTCATTGATTCATCAGGAAGCATACAGGCTGAAGATTTTGCGCATATGAAAAAAGTAATGACTGATTTTGTTGATAAAACCAACTTGGGATTAGATAAAGTTCACATTGGTTTGCTCCAATTTAGCTCCAGACCCAAAGCTGAGTTCCAACTGAATGTCCACTCAGTAAAAGCTGATCTAAACACAGCGATTGGAAACATACAGCAGCTGGGAGGGGGAACTCTCACAGGTAAAGCACTGACCTTCGCAGCAAATTACTTTGATGAAGCTAAAGGAGGTCGCCCTGATGTTCCTCAGTACCTCGTAGTGATAACTGATGGAGAGGCTCAGGATGAGGTCCTTCAACCTGCCAAAGCCATAAGGGATAAAGGTGTCACCGTGTTCGCTGTGGGAGTATTCAATGCTAACAGCACGCAGCTTCTGGAAATTGCAGGAGAACCGGAAAAAGTCTACTATGTTGAAGACTTCAAATCACTGGAAGAAACAGGACAGCAATTATTGTGGGAGATTTGCAGCTCACATAAAGGTACGTAAGCCTTATGTTAAAGACTATAAGGAGCTGATGGGACAACTTGAGGACTGAGTGGCAACAATTCACAGAGATAGGCCTTGGACCCAGTATACATGGGAATGGGCCTCAAATTTACTGTGGAATAGGACCACCTGGTTTATCTGAGTGAGCCTTCACCAGCCTATTATTGGGAATAGTCTTTCATTAGACCGAAGACTAGAAAAGTCAAAATTTTATCATTCAGTGATAATATGGGTTACCAACGGTACTTGTCAGGTCATACAAACATGTAACACAGAAGCAGACAGGAGCCCATTCAGTCCCTCAAGTCTACTTTGCTGTTCACTAAGATCATGACTCATCTGGCTGTGTTTCTAAGTCTGCATTCTTGTCTATTTCCTGTAAGTTTTGATATTCTTGCCTATCAAGAATCTACCTCTGCCTTAAAAATATTCAATCACTCCGCCTCCATTACCCTTTTAGACAGTGAGTTTCAATGTCACACACCCTCTGAGAGTAAAAAGTCATGATCGCTATTGGGAAAGAACATCCCTAATTTTTAAACCATATCAACTGGTCCTGGTTGCACTCTCAAAGAAAGCATCCTTTCAGCATCCACCTTATCAAAATCATTCAGCATTTCTTACCCTTTAATTATTACCCTTCACTCTTCTAAGCTACAGAAGCCCAACCCATCTATCTATTCTCAAAGGACAATCTACACAGACGAAGTGTTAGTCTACTAAATCTAGGTCCTCAGGTATAGTCACAGTTCATGAACATGCTTGTCCTTTGATATTCCTAAATTAGTTTGTGAAATAATTGTACAGAGGCTAGAATCCCATCACCAACCCAGCCTTTGTTTACTTGCAGCCAACCAGCCAGCCCAGACTCAGTGCCATGAAGTGAGGAGACTCTAAATCTCCTCTTTATATTTCCTTGCTTTTTTAAAAATTTCAAAACCCCACACTACCAACAGGCACCTGTTCATATTTTTTTCTTTTGTTCTCTTCCCCCACACTACCGCCTAACAGCAGTAGTGCTTATTTTTCCCCAGTACCCATGTCGTGTGGGTGCAGGTGTAGGACTCAGTGAAGAACAACTGGTGCATATATTTTTATTTATAAAAATACAAAGGGAAAAAGCACCAGAGTGGCCAAAGACAAGTAGTGCCCCTCTCATCAAAGGGCAATGCTGCGTGATCAAAAAGGTGAAGGGGAGGGCAGGGACTAAATCAAAATAGAGTTGGAGGGGGAAATAAAACACTCCACTCCCTGAACAGCTCAAGGGTGTTGGTGGACATCGCATGCTCCTTCTACAGGGACACCCAGGCTCAGAGTAACCACGGAAGAGGGGCTGGCAATCAGCCATAGTGACCCTTCCACAGCCTGCTTCCTGAACTTGTTAATGGCCAGTTTAGCCAGACCCAGGAGCAGACCCACAAGGGCGTCCTCAGGCCTGCCCTCCCTCCTCCGCACCGGGTACCCAAAGGTCAGGAGCTTGGGACTGAAGTGCAACCAAAAACAGAGGAGAAAGTTTTTAAGACAATCACAAAGGGAGTGTACGTGCCCACAGCCAATATATACATGGTCCATGGACTCCACAGCACCGCAGAACAGGCACTTGGCTGGGAGTCCGTGAACCACCACAAGCTGTGTTTGCAGGGGACCACTGCATGCAGCACCCTCCACCCAGATCCCCGAGAGATAGGAGGAGGACTCCCATGTAGAGAGACTTCCACTGGGCATCCTCACCACCCTGTGGCAAATGGGCACACCAGGGCGAGTCTGGGCAGTTATCTCCTGTTTATATATATTTTTTTAACTGAGGAGATTCTAAATCCTCTGTTTATATACTTTCCCACCCCAACTGCGGTAGTGCTTACTTTTCCCCAGCACACATGTTGTGTGCGTGCAGGTATGAGACACAGTGAAAGACACAAGGTGTACAAATCTTCAATTTCCACCACCAGGAAGAAAGGAAACACCAGGGTGATCAGTGACAGGATTAAATCAAAATAGAGTTGGAGGGGAAAATAAAACTCTCCACTCCTGCGGTGCTCACCTCTCCCTGAACAGCTCGGGGGAGTTGGTAGACACTGAGTGCTCCTTCTTCAGAGATACCCAGGCTCTAACGTAACCACGGAGGAGGGGCAGGCAATTGGCCCTAATGACCCCCTCCATGGCCGGCTGCCTGGACCTGTTTATGGCCAGTTTGACCAGGCCCAGGAACAGACCCATGAGGAGATGCTCTGATCTACCCTCCCCTCTCCCTACCAGGTGCCCAAAGATCAGGAGCTTAAGACTGAAATGCAACCAAAAACAGAGGAGAAGATTTTTAAGGAAATCAAACAGGGAGTGCAAGCGCCCATAACCAATATATACATGGTCCACAGACTCCTCAGCGCCACAAAACAGGCAGTTGGGCTGGGAGTCCATGAACCACCACAATCTGTGGTTGCAGGGGACTGCTGTGTGCAGCACACTCCACCCCAGATCCCTGAGAGAAAGGGGGAGGACTCCCACATAGGGAGCCCTCCACTGGGGATCCCCACTGCCCAGTGGCAAATGGGCATGCTAGGGCATGTCCAGGTGGTGATCTGCTGTTTATTTTTTTTTCCCTAAACCCCACACTACCGCCTAACTGCGGTAGTGCTTATTTTTCCCAAGTACCCATGGTGTGTGGGTGCAGTTGTGAGACACAGTGAGAGACGCAAAGTGTACAAATCTCTGTTCAATTTCTACCGCCAGGAAGATAGGAAAACACCCAGGTAGCCAGTGACAAGCAGTGCCCTTCTCATCAAAGGGCAATGCTGTGTGATCAAACAGTGAAGGGGAGGGCAGGGACTAAATCAAAATAGAGTTGGAGGGAGAAATAGTGCACTCCACTCCCTGCGGCACCCACCTCTCCCTGAACAACTCCAGGGTGTTGGTGGACAACGCGTGCTCCTTCTCCAAGGACACCCGGGCCCTAATGTAACTGCGGAAGAGGGGCAGGCAGTCGGCCCTAATGACCCCCTCCACGGCCCGCTGCCAGGACTTGTTTATGTCCAGTTTGGCCAGGTCCAGGAGCAGACCCACAAGGAGATCTTCAGACCTGCCCTCCCTTCTCCGTACCGGGTGCCCGAAGATCAGGAGCGTGGGACTGAAGTGCAACCAAAAGCAGAAGAGGAGGTTTTTCAGAAAATCAAAAAGGGAGTGCAAATGCCCACACCAATGTACGCATGGTCCACGGACTCCACAGCGCCACAGAACAAGCAGTTGGGCTGGGAGTCCGTGAACCACCGCAATTTGCGATTGCAGGGGACTGCTGCATGCAGCAACCTCCACCCCAGATCCCCAAGAGAAAGGGGGAGGACTCCCGCGTAGAGAGCCCTCCACTGGGGATCCCCACCGCCCGGTGGCAAATGGGCACGCTAGGGCATGTCCAGGTGGTGATCTGCTGATTATATTTTTTCGTTTTTCTTTTTTTTTTCCTCTTTTTTTCTTTACCCCCGCACTACCCCCTAACTGCGGTAGTGCTTATTTTCTCCCCAGCACCCATGGTGTGTGTGTGCGAGTGCGAGACGCAGTGAGCGACACACAGTGCACAAATCTTTATTTAATTTCCACCACCAGGAAGAAAAGAAACATCCGAGTGGCCTGTGACAAGCAGTGCCCTTCACATCAAAGGGCAATGCTGCGTGATCAAACAGTGAAGGGAGGGCAGGGACTAAATCAAAATAGAGTCGGAGGGGGAAATGATGCACTCCACTCCCTGCGGCACCCACCTCTCCCTGAACAACTCCAGGGTGTTGGTGGACACCACGTGCTCCTTCTCCAAGGACACCCGGACTCTAACGTAACCGCAGAAGAGGGGCAGGCAGTCGGCCCTCACGACCCCCTCCACAGCCCGCTGCCTGGACCTGTTTATGGCCAATTTGGCAAGGCCCAGGAGCAGACCCACGAGCAGGTCTTCAGACCTGCCCTCCCTCCTCCGCACCGGGTGCCCGAAGATCAGGAGCATGGGACTGAAGTGCAACCAAAGGCAGAGGAGAAGGTTTTTCAGAAAATCAAAAAGGGAGTGCAAACGCCCACATCCAATATACACATGGTCCATGGACTCCACAGCACCACAGAACAAGCAGTTGGGCTGGGAGTCCGTGAACCACCGCAATCTGCGGTTGCAGGGGACTGCTGCGTGCAGCAACCTCCACCCCAGATCCCCGAGAGAAAGGGGGAAGACTCCCACATAGAGAGCCCTCCACTGGGGATCCCCACCGCCCGGTGGCAAATGGGCATGCTAGGGAGTGTCCAGGCAGTGATCTGCTGTTTATTATTAGTCAGCCAGGGCATATTAACAACTCCAATCAAAGATCAGTAGTCAACAACGTCCATCTGGTTACATTCACTACAATTGTTGGAATTAAGCTGTCAATGTTAACTCTATCATTAACCACACACACAAACACACGCACTGACAGCATGCTGAAAACAACTGTAAATCTTTTACCGAATCTAAGTCTATCAAACTGATTTTCCAATTGCAAGTTGCTTAACTCGGAAAGGATTAAGCCTTTCAATTCTTTGGGTCTTCTCCACCTTTCGGTTTAATCATTGCTGGTAATATATGTGCTTCGACTCCATTTCCCCATTGTTGTTTCCGATTCCCTCAAAACTCCATCCCTCACTTCACGAAATTCTATCAGTCTCAGCTTTGAAAGCTCCAAATGACTCTGTGCTCACAGAAACCTAGAGGACACATTTCCAATTATCTACTACCCTTTGTGAGAAAGATTCCAGTCCCAGTTCTTCCTTTATTTGAAATTTAGTCGTCATTTTGTTGGGTGTAAGCTTACTTACTGAAAGAGAGATTATCATCCACTTATGCATAATGACCCAGTTGTGAAGAAATTAATGTGATTTATTTTCCCTTCTGTCATGGCTGTGAATTTAATTGCCTAAACTCTGGAATTTGTTTTCAACAATCTCTCACTCCTCCTTTTAATATGTGTTGTAAAATTTATCTTACCAAGGTTTTGGTCATCTATCTCAATAATTACTTACATAATTCGAAGTTTCAGTATGTTAAACATTAAATGTTAAAAATAAATGCAAATTGTTGTTTATTTTCACTTCACTTTACTTTGGAAAAATAATCCAAGCAAGTGTTTGTGGAACAAAGGAGCTTCTAAAGTGGAGCCATCACAGCTCATTTGTTTTAATGTGTGTTTTATTTTTCCCTTCCTTGTTTCACTCTCACAGATTGCTGGAAGGCACAAATCGCAGATATTATTTTTGTAATCGATGGATCGGGGAGCATATCGGGAACTCAGTTTAACAACATGAAACGTTTCATGGTAGGAATGGTGAACAATTCTGATGTTGCTACAGACAAGGTTAAGTTTGGGGCTGTGCTGTACGGTAATAGCCCTCAAACTGTCTTCCATCTCGATCAATTCACAAGTAAAGATGACGTCAGTAAAGCAATTTATGAAATGAATACTGTAGGTGGAGCTACCTTTACTGCAAAGGCCCTCGATTTTGCAAATGGGCTTTTAGATCCATTAGAAGGTGGTAGAAAGCAGTTTGGAGTGCCCCAATTTCTTCTGGTCATTACTGATGGGCTGTCAACTGACAGAGGAGATTTAAATTCTGTAGTGAAGGTAATCAGCGATGAAGGTGTTAATATATACACAGTCGGTGTAGCTGATGCAAATCAAGATGAACTCCTTCAGATTTCTGGATCTCCAGAAAACTCCTTCTATGTGCAAGAGTTTGAAGACTTGGAACGATTGATGAACACCATATCCCAGAAATTCTGTCATGACTCTAAGCCCGGTGAGTAATTTTGGAAACCTGAAACGTCTATGTCAATGAGGTGAGCAATGCTGTCTTTCTTTTTCTGGTAGTTCTTCAAAACAAAGAGAGCACTTGCCGTGGTGAACTGTCTTTCAATATGGGGAGGGAACGTTATTGCTCCATAGTTCTGGCTGACTAGACTTTCCCAGTTTGACTACCTGCCACAGGCCCTAATGGAGGGTTGATGGGTTGACGTATGGTTGGCTATGCTATGATCACATTTTCTGTGGACATCAGGTCCCAGAGTGGGACATGATCCTGAAGATTCTGGGGCAAAGCCAGGAACATAACCACTGCAAGATCAGCCCATATCATAATATTAGCAGTGAGAAAGAAAGGAATCATTAACAGTTCATGTTATGGAGAGGAGTAGGTTGCTTTCTGCCTCATTTTATTTGAAACAGCTGGAAATTGGACATATCCCACAAAGTCCACTGGACATATTAAAGTGGGCTTTCAGGATTCAATCGGATTTGGAGTAGGTTGGATTTATTTACCTCCATCCAGTCTATGCCAGGAGGTTAGTTTGGAATTAGACACTTTCCTAGGATTGTTTTATCTCATGTGTAACGAGAAAGGAACAAAAAGGGCACAGACAAGGCAAGGATTTATTTCTCTGTCATATAGATCTGAACATTTTGCCTCCTTTGAAATTTCTTTAAAATCCATTACTGGCAAGGCCAATTACCTAAATCCTAATTGCTCTCGAATGGTGAGCTAACTTCTTGAATCTTTGCAGTCTTTGTTACTTGGATACATCCGCAGAGATATTAGGGAATAAATTCCAGGATTTTACCCACTGCAGTGAAAGCAAAAGTGTAGTTCTAGGTCAGGATTGTGTGTGAAAGGTTGACTCTCAGACCCAGTTGATAGAAAGCAGAGACCAGTTTTCTGTACTATAGAAGAATGATTATGTATTGCAAATCATTAGACTATTGGTAAACAGTTACAAACCATTGGCAGGGAACACAGCTAACTAAAACTCTGTTCCCTTATAAACTCCCCCTTATACACACACACACACACACACACACACACACAAAATTAGGGAAAATACATTATTGACAGAGGCAGAGAAAATTTTTAAAATCAGTTCAGTGGTTTTTGTTTCCTGATTTTATTGTTGAGATGATCTGTCATCAACTAACCAGGCTCTTCGTGTTTAGTTGCCTTTCTCTGGAAGCATTCTCTGGTTTGTAAGAAATACAGTGTGACTGGTTTGTTTAGAAAATGTCTCTGATCTCTCAAAAGTCACAGCTCACAGCAAATACTGCAGCAAAGGTTGCTGGTTTTATTCAAGTTTAAACCAAGTTTTCTGTTTAACTGCAGAAAACAGATAGTGGAGGACAACACCGCACATTTCTGGGTCTTTCTTTCTCTCTGCGTCTGTGTAACTTCATCTAGTTCTAACTTCCTTAGTTATTGGAGAATCAATCAGCTTCACCTGTAAACAACTCTGCAGTTCCAGATATCTGCACATGGAAGGAATCATTGCTACAAAAACAGAATGCACAATAGGTACCAGATTGCTTGCTGTGAAATTGTGCAGTCATTCTGGTAAATCCCTAGTTTTTTTTTAATGAACAGTTCTTTCTCGTTGTCATCTGCAAGTTTTTAAAGACACAACAGTAAAAGGACCCAGTCTGTACAGTGGGTAAAACCCACCTTAAAAGCTACCACTTCAAAACCTTTTAGTTGTGACTGTAGATCTTTTATAAAATGCCACAGAGTCAACAGTTGGTCAGTGGTAACCCTCTAGCTTCTGAGTAAAAAAGTTGTGGATTCAATGCCATATCACTAGCTCCAGCATAATATCCACATTGGTGATCCTCTGTGGGATTGAAGGATTGCTACACTGTCAGAAATTCAATCTTTTTAATGAGAGTGCAACACATGGACATAACAAAATGGCAAAATGCTATTTTTCAGAGGAGCACTTTTCCCCGTGACATTTGAGTGGATGTTTATCTTTCAATCAATACCTTTAAGTAGATTATGTGCACAAATAAACTGTCTCTACAACAGAGATCACTCCACAAATGAATTTAATTCACTGTAAACCACTTGGAGACCCTTTGTGAAAGGTTTGATAGAAGTCTCACTTCTTTCCTCTTTCTGTAAACGCATCAGTCAGTCAAAAATGTCCAGCAGTTGTTAAATTCACAAAACTAGTATTTGCAACCAGCCTTCTGGCTACATTTCTGTTACTCTTCACTAGTAACTGTGCCTGTTGGAAAAATGTATCTTGGTAAAGATCACCTCTGCTCTGGTCACAATCAAACATGAAACAAAGGGCGGGAAACTGTTACATCCAAAAGTGGGGAATTACCCCTTGATATTGCTAACACAAAACTCTTGCAGTCTCTAAAAAGGTGGAGGGAGCAGTTACAGTTATAACTTTCATAGGAGAATTCAATAGAATTAGGAAAGGGAAAAATGTATTGTAAGATAGTGGAAAGCGATGAATATGAAAAAGAATTGGATAGCTCAATGCTTTAAAATTGACAAAACTAACTGTTAATGATACACTAAGTTTGATCTTGTGTGGTATAAGATTACGTGATTGTGCTCATGTTGTTCAGGCAGAAGATACAGAAGCTTGAACACACGAATCAGCAGGTTCAAGAACAGCTTCTTTCTGGCCCTTATTAGACTGATGAATGGGCTCTCTGACTTCAAATAACACTGTCAGTATTAATGTTGTATCGCGCACATCCTGTGTGGTGTAACCTGTATGCCTTACTCTGTCCAAGCCTTTTTTTCTCACCCTATTGTCTGTACATCCTTGCTTATTCTGACCTGCCTGTGCTGCTCATATACAAAACTTTTCACTGTACTTAGGTACACATGACAATAAATAAATCAAATCAAGTCAAATATTGGAGACAAAAATGGAAAAAATCTCTCACTTAGCGGAGATTGCAAACCCGGTTAATCTATTTTGTGTCCTGACAGGTTTTGTGTTTTTTTTGTTTTGTAGATTGTGATGTTTACGAAGCAGACATTGTTTTTTTAATTGATGGCTCATCAAGTATTTCTGCAAGTGATTTCAATCAGATGAAAGATTTCTTGAAATACGTGGTGCGGATGTTTACTGTTGGTCAGACAAACGTCCAGTTTGCTGTTGCCCAATACAGCGAAGGACAAGTCGCTATTTTTCAGCTGAATGAGATGAGTGTTCAAAGTGAGCTGATTGACCGAATTGATAAAATCATCCAACTCACTGGTGGAACCTTGACAGGGAAGGCACTTGAGTTTGTGATGGATTTCTTTGAAACATCAGCAGGAAGTCGAAAGCTACAAGGGGTCCCTCAGTACTTACTTGTCATTACTGATGGCTTGTCCGAAGACAGTGTGGTTGCCCCAGCCAGCAACTTGAGAAAGGAAAATATCAATGTTTTTGCAGTTGGCATTGGACAAACAAATGACAATGAGCTAATTCAAATTAGTGGTGCACCAGAGAGAAAAATTTATATTGAGGACTTTGGTGAGTTAGACACAATTAAAAGGAGAATTGTCCGTCATCTGTGCACTCCGCCTGTGGAAGGTTAGTAGACTTGGTGTGGTTTTCTAAATTACAATTAACTGTAGTTCAGTATTTCAATGATATACTTTAACTAAATTAATATTTTCTTTTGTTACCATGAAGGGAAATAAAATCCAATTTGGAAACTATTTATTAAAGCATTTACGTTTTCTCCCTTTTAGTTCTGTGTTAAAGTCATAGAGTCAAAGACATACTGCATGGAAACAGACCCTATGGTCCAACTCGTTCATGCCGACCAGATATTCCAAACAAATTTAGTCCGATTTTCCAGCACTTGATCCATATCCCTCTAAACCCTTCTTATTTATATATCCGTGCAGATGCCTTCTAATGTTGTAATTGTGCCAGCCTCCACCACTTTCTCACACACATTTCTCCACATCTCAGTCCTACACCATCTCCTTTAGACTGCAACCCACCCCCACCCACACCCCCTGACACATTTCAAGAGGTGCCACAAAATGGCTGGAAAATTTTCATACAAAAGCAAATATGGCAGATGCTTAAAATTTGACATAGATCAGGTAAATGCTGCAAATGTTTAGCAGATAATGTACCATATGTGGAGAGAGATGTAGAATTCACTTGTCAGTAGAATGATTCTGTCCAAAACATCCACCCAAAGACATGTGCCTGCCCATTCCTTTATCCAAGGTGACCTGGACATCCTGAGGATTCTGTGCCCAGTCCAGATATCTGCTGCAAAACAGGCCAACACCTCCTGTTGGTTCCTTCATGAAACTGTATTCCACTTTAAGCTCAGAATTTTCAGGTTGCAATGTTGGAGCTAATAGGCTCAGGGCTGAAACTAGGCAGCATACTGCTTTAATTGCTTCGTTTCGTTTGACCTTTTGCTTAAAATTTGCTTACACATACATCACTACTAAAAGGATGCCTTCATGTTGGGACAGGAAAGACAAGTTCACAGGAGTTGCTATGGAGCTCATTGTCCATCAAATATTGCAGAATACATTTGCCCGTGTAGTGTACAAAATATAATAAAACATTTGTGTACAAACAGCAAGATACCAGAATCTACTCCGTTTGGATAAGAGATGCAAGGAGGAATTCTCTTGTCTGCTGTTTTATATAATAGAGCTGTGCAATATCTTATGTGCTCTGTCTAAAATACCTTCCAAAGGATGTTTCCTGTGAAAATAGTGTACCCATAATTTTTCAGTCAGAGCCCAGACTTTATGCTCAAATCTCCAGTAAAAACCAGCCTGCAGTCTGATGAATCAGGAGAATTAGTATGACATTTTCTTTCTAAACTAAATCAAAATAGTATGAAAGTTGATTTGGAAAAATTAGTAGTAGTTTACTTTATATTATGCAGGTCAGAGTTGTTTTCATATAAAATCCCTGTTACGGCATCTGAAACTACTTTAGGAAAACCTTTATTTAATGCTCACATATGGAGCAAGATTTCAGCCATGGCCTCTTTTGATATTCATACACAGGCAACTCCTGCATGAGTATCCTGATCATAATCAGGACTGAGAAACATTTTTAATCTTCCAGACACAGGGATTGGATAGCAAGCTCCCTCTCCAGTGCCTCATCAAGTGCTGCCAAGGCAAACACAACATAGAGTTTAATGCAGAATAACGCTCCATTTGCATTTGAGGAGCAGGGCAAACTCTAATTGTTGTCATGTTACAATTGGCCGCACAAACTGGTGAAATATTCCACCCCCTTGTTGCATCGCTGTGTGTTGGAGGACCCACTGCAGGTTCAATCCTCCCAGCTCTTTGTGCACTTCCTACTTGGCCAGAGTCCGTTTAGTTCCTTTTATGCTCTGCACACCCCAAACCCCACAATTCATTCTACCCTTCCTTTAGTAGTTTACAATCCTAATCTCCCCCCAAAAAAATCTGACAATGTTACAATCGGCAGTCTCATCATCGACTGAGTTTGCACAGTGTTCCAGGATGGTACTGGGTAACCACAGGAGCAGCAAAGCATCTCAATATATGATTCAGAACTGAAAGAGCCAGTTCTGAGCCACAAATGCACTGTCTGTAACGTAGATAATACTCTGCATGCTTGGGACATTTAAAAAAAATTAAAAATATTAATTGTGTTTAAATACTTAACTTTCCCATGCAAATTCTTCTTTAGCTGACTTGGCAGATCCTGGAGCTGATGTGGTGTTCATGGTTAATAGTCAAGATAGCCAAGTACTTAAAATGATTCAGAAATTTATAATGGGAACTATTGGACAGTTGAATGTTGGACTGGACAAATACAGAATTGGATTTTCGCAATTCGGCAAGGATGTGAAAACAGAATTTTTATTGAAGCATTCTGTTAGCAAGAAGGACATGTTGAATCACTTAATGAAGAGTTACAGCCTTCAAGATGGACCACCACTGGCTATACCAGATGCCATTCATCACCTACAAACAACTGACTTCACATCATCGGCTGGAAGTAGGAAGAATGAAAACATTCCTCAAATCGCAGTAATAATTACTGACGCATCGTCACAGGATGCTGTTAAAGATCATTCCAAAATTTTAATCAAAGACGGTGTAAGGGTTATCTCCATTGCCATATCAAAATCAGAGACTGACCAACCACAAATAGGAATGGATTATTCATTGGACTCATTTGTTTCCCTGTACTCGTACTTGAATCGGCTATACCAATATTCAGATGATCTGTCTCTCACAATACGAAATATTACTAAAGAAGAGAGCAAGGTTGAAAAACCATCAGGTAAAACCCAACCTATGTTCTTTGGAAAATGAGTTATCTTTTGCAAACTATAATGTCTGTCTGCTTGGTATTTACTATTCTGCCGAATGCATTAGCTCATCACATATCGGTCACACAGCACATTAGGAGCACGTATCCTTTTCATGAAAGCTCTGCAGATGGGTATACGATGCAGAACAAAACAATTTTTGCTTGAACATAATGAATAAAAATTGAAGCAATAACCTTTATCTTGTCTCCAAGCCTTGCCACCTGGCAAACTGTTTATCAAATTATACCACGTGGAAATAACTGGAGTGTAATGCACATTCGCACACAATCCTTTCAGATCTAAATTCAGGCAGATGATGTGAAAAAGTCCTTTTTTCTATTGGCTGAATTGTTCAAATGTGAAATACAGAGGCTTTGAATAACCTTAACTAAAAAACCTGGGTATTAATCTGTTGTGTAAAATTGCTGAATATTTAAAGTTCACGTTAGAGTACCCCACCTAATATTTTTATCAGGATGGATTCACTTCAAATCGTGAACCCATTTACATATTTGAAATTTGTTCTTATATTCCCAGAGGCATTTCATCCCATGAGTGGCAATAATTCAGCTCTCACAATTAGGAACGAATTGGCTCTTCCATTTTCTTTGAGGTGAGGCTTACAGGTTGCTGTCAATCTTCATGAACAGACTCAACCCTCCATCGCAGGGTGGCCTGAACTTCATAGAAACAATGGTGGTTTGCCAGTCAGTGTGGCTTGAGCCTCCCAGTGTAGGCCAATGGAGGTGATATCCTACTGTACATCAGGTTGATCCTCTAATGTCTGGGCAATTGCCAAGATGCTTTTTATTCATTTGGGTCCAACAGTATTTACAGAAGCTTTCTTCTCTGTTAATTCCTGCCTTCTCCACTCTTGCCTTCTGTGTAAACCACCAATTGGGCTTGCTGTTCAGATGGATATGTACATGTGTAGGTGCCCTATTCTTATTCACCATATTGTAAACATTTTTCACCTGTTTAACACAGCACCTGACTGCATCTTGAGTAACTTCAGAGTTCTGTTCTAATTTGAACCTAGAGATCATGTCAATGGACTAGTGACCCAAGGACGCAGGTAATAAAATCCCTACAGTGTGTAAGTAGGCCATTATGCCCATCAAATCCACACGGACCTTCCGAAGAGCACCCAGCCAGACCTACCCCATCCCTGTAACCCTGTATGTCCCATGGCCAATCCACCTAACCTGCCCATTTTTGGACTGTACAAGGAAACCAGAGCACTGGAAGGAAACCTACACAGACACTGGGAGAATGTGCAAACTCCACACAGACAGTTACCAGAGGCTGGAATCGAACCTGGATCTCTGGCACTGTGAGGCAGCAGTGCTAAGACCCAGATCATGAATAGCAAATCACAAGTATAATACTGACCTTGGGAAGTCCACTACAAAACGTCTTCCAGCCTGGAAAATGTCGAGTGATCATTACTCCCTATTTCCTATCACGCAGCCAATTTTGTATCTATGTTGGTACTGACCCTTTTGTTTCCTGACCAATAGATTTCCTTGCAAGTCTGTTGTATATCAAACCATCTTCTGAAAGTTCATGTACACCACAGCAACAGCATTACCCTCTATTGCCTTTTCAAAAAAAATTCCAAGTTCATTAAACATGAAATTTTTGCTGACTCTTCCTAATCAGTTGACATTTTTCCTGTAACTGCTAATTCTACCCTGAATAATTGTTTCTCAAAACTTCACCACCACTGAAGTCAAGCTGATCAGCTGGGCTTATCATTACAACTTTCTCAGACAAGGTCATAATGTTTGCAAATTTCTAAAATTCTACCATCTCCTCTGAGTCCAGGGAAGAGTATAAAATTGTAAGCAGTGCTCCAGCAATTTGCACTCTCACTTCTTTCAAAAGCCTTGGATGCATCTCATTTGGTTATGTTGCCTTGTCAGCTTCAAGTGTCAATAGTCTGCCCAACATTTCTCTGTCAAATGACTTAGTTCCCTCCTGTGATACCGCAGCCTGGATATCATCTCTCTCTTTAGTAAGGACAGACTTTTTTTTCCCTTATCCTGAGTTCACCTGTGAATTTGCTATTGCCTGTGCTAGTACCAGTTGCATCTCTGAATACTTAAACAGGTCTTCTCTTCTCATATTCTCTCTTAGTTCCTCTAACCCTGTCAAGTTACATTAAAGCCTTCTCACTAGCCCGAGCTGTACAAATGAATCACAGCCAATGAAGCCCACATTCCTTGAATTAATGGGGAAAAACTCTCAAGTCTTTCAGTCATTTCTCAACATAGTTCCTCAAGAATTAGTTCCATGGCATTTCTAAGCAAAGCTTCTAAGGTCATTTAGAGGCCACCACTTCTAAGGAAGATGAGAAACATCAACACTTTGGAAGTGCTGCAGATTGCCACAATGACAATCTCTCTCAAAGGCCAAGGTAGTGGGTGATGAGTTGCAAAGATATGAGATGTGGCATAGTCATGCAGACATGGCAGAATTTTTTGGTTAATCTAAAGTCTTTCCCATTACATCTCATTACATCTTTCAAGTTTATACTGTTATGTTTTTGTTTTACAGTGTGCCAGTCAGACTTAATTGCTGATATTGTTTACCTGGTGGATGAATCTGGCAGCATTGGGGAAACAAACTTTGAACTGATGCGTAATTTTCTGGTCCGTGTTACCAGCGCGCTGGACATAGGTCATGACAAAGTGCAAATTGGTTTGGTTCAATACAGTGATGCTACCACACCAGCACTTTACCTTAACACATTCCAAACAAAGGTCAGTGTGCTTGACCATATAAAAGCAATGCCTTATAGGAAAGGACGGACAAATACTGGGGCCGCCATTGATTATGTGATGCATAATTACTTTAATGAAAGTCGTGGTAGTAGGAAAAGACAAGGAGTTCCTCAGATTGCTATAGTAATTACTGATGGAAAATCATCTGATGAGGTCTCAGCACCAGCCCAGGCCCTGCGGAGTCATGGTGTTACTGTCTATGCTTTGGGAATTAAGGATGCCATTGTAGCTGAACTCGAAGACATCGCCTCATATCCTCCAAACAAGTATGTTTCCAATATTGAGGACTTTGGCCACTTGAGGTCATTGGAAACTCAAATACAGAAGAAGATTTGCAGTGAGATTATAGACATAATCTCTGTTAAACCACATGAAGAAGAGATTCTTCAACAAGGTGAGATTTTTAAAAATGCTACTTTGCAAATTCAGAATGCAGTTGCCATGAAGCTGAATTATTTAACGACCCAGTATCTTTTATGTCAAATGGGCTCAAACGTAAACATTTTTATCCTTGGCCGATAATCATTTTATAATAATTTCTACAGTTAAGGGTGGTGCACAGAAGCTATTCTGCCAAAGATGATTGTTGTTAAAGTAAAGCTGTAATGAAATGACTTGTAGTTGTACACATTCACTTACCTGGAACAGGGCTTGAACCCATGATATTCCGAGATAGAAGTGGAAGTGTTGCAAACTGACTCTAGTATCAAAGAGCAGTGATGTGGAGAGAGGGGCAGAATGCTGTAACCTCATTCCTAACAGCTTTCCTGGAGTGTCCTTTGGTTGAAAGATTACGTGTAAGCATAAATCAGCCATTGGTTTTGTGAATATTCTCCAAGTTTATGGTTGACGTATTATCTGCTTCTGAGGGAGCCTTACTTTAGGAGCTATGCCCTGCAATAGAGCTGACAACTAGAAATTTAGCACTGAATGAAGAATAAAGTTTGCTCTGAGACAACAGGGCCTCGTTTTACACTCTGCGGAATTGAAGGTGAGAGAGAGTACTGCAATTCAAAATGGAACTGGTGTGCAGTCTATCAGCCCAACAGCCTGTTGAAACCCTAAGTGACAGATTAATGCAAACCACGAAAGTCAGGAAGGCCAACTGTAGCTGTATAAGTCACACACCCCGACATACACCGACACACACACACACACACACACACACACACCCCGACACACACACACACACACCCCGACATACACTGACACACACACACACCCCGACATACACTGACACACGGACACACACACACCCCGACACACACCGACACACACACACACACCCCGACATACACCGACACACACACACACACACCGACACACACACACACACACCGACATACACCGACACACACACACACACCCCAACATACACTCACACACACACACACACACACACACACACCCCGACATACACCGACACACACGCACACCCCGACATACACAGACACACCGACATACACGGACGCGGATGCACACACCGACACACACACACCGATACACACACACACCGACATACACCTACACACATACACACCCCAACATACACTGACACACACATACCCCCAACATACACCGACACACACACACACCACGACATACACACACACGCACCCCGACACACACACACACCCCGACATACACCAACACGCACACCCCCCGACATACGCCAACACACACACACCCCGACATACACGGACACACACACCCCGACATACACCGACACACACACACCGGCATACACCGACACACACACACCGGCATACACCTACACACATACACACACTGATACACACACATACCCCCGACATACACCGACACACACACACCCCGACACACACACACGCACACAAATCCCAACACACACACACCCCCGACATACACCGACACACACACCCCGACATACACCGACACATACCTACCCCGACATATACTGACACACACACACCCCAACATACACTGATACACACACAGACATACACCAACACACACCGACCCACACACACACTTACCCCGACATACACCGACACACACCAACACACGCACACCCTGACATACACCGACACACACACACACCTACCCCGACATACACCAACACACACTGACACACACACACACACACACACCTATCCCGACATACACCAACACACACACACAGAGACATACACTGACATACACACACCCCGACATACACCGACACACACACATGCACACGCGCGCGTACACACACACCCCGACACACACCGACACACACCCTGACACACCCCGACACACACAGACACACACACACACCCCGACATACACCGACACACACTCCAACATACACCAACACACACACACATCCCGACATACACCGACACACACCCCAATATGCACCAACACACTGACATACACGGACGGACACACACACACACATACACACCCCGACACACACGGACACACACATACACACCGACACACACACACACGCGCACACACACACACACACACACGGACACACACCCCTACGCACACACCCTGACATACGCGAACACACACACACCGACATACACCTACACACCCCAACATATACCGACACACACACCTACCCCGACATACACCGACACACACACACCCCGACACACACACACACACACACCAACATACACCGATACACACACACACCCCGACACAGACACACCCCAACATACACCGATACACACACACACACACCTATCCCGACATACACGGACACACACACAACCCGACATACAGTGACACACACCCCGACACGCACCGACACACACACACACACACAGACACAGACACACACCTACACACACACCGACACACACACGCCCCGACATACACCGACACACACACGCGCGCGCACACATACACACCCCGACATACACCCACCCACACCCCGACACACACACACACACACACACGCACACACACACAACATGCACCGACATACACCAACACACACCCCGATATACACTGACACACACCCCGACACACACACACACCGACACACACACACACCGACACACGGACACATACACGCACACACACACATACACCCTGACACACACACACCCCGACATACACCGACACACACACACCGACATACACCTACACGCCTACACACCCCAACGTACACCAACACACACACACACCCCGTCATACACCAACACACACACATACCCTGTAATACACCGACACACACACACACCGACATACACCGATACATACACACACACCTACCCCGACATACGCCGACACACACACCCCGACATACAATGACACACACACCCAGACATACACTGACACACACACACAGACATACACCAACACACACCGACACACACACACCTATCCCAACACACACTGACACACACCCACCCACAAACCTACACTAACACACTCACACATACACCCCCGACATACATCGACACACACACAGACATACACCAACACACACCGACACACACACACCTTGACATACACCGACACACACACCCCGACACACACACACCCAACATACACTGACACACACATACCTATGCACACGCCCCCAACTTACACTGACACACACACACCCCTGCCCTGACATACACCAACACACACACGCACCCCGTCATACACCAACACACACCCCCCCCCGTAATACACCGACACACACACCGACATACACCGATACATACACACACACCTACCCCGACATACACCGACATACACACCCCGACATACACTGACACACACACACACACAGACATACACCAACACACACCGACACACACACACCTATCCCGACACACACTGACACACACACACACACAGACATACACTAACACACTCACACATACACCCCCGACATACATCGACACACACCGACACAGACATACACCAACACACACCGACACACACACCTTGACATACACCGACACACACACCCCGACACACACACACCCAACATACACTGACACACACACACCTACACACACGCCCCCAACTTACACTGACACACACACACACCTGCCCTGACATACACCAACACACACACACCCCGACACATACACACCCAACATACACCGTCACACACACCTACACACACACCTACACACACACTCACACACACACACCAACTTACACCGACACTCACACATACACCTGCCCCGACATACACCGACACACACCCACCCCGACATACACCAACACACACACACACACACAACATACACCGATACACACACACACACACACACCAACACACATACACCTCAACATACACTGACACATATACACGCACACACGAAAAGTAGATTATTTGCAGGGTTGAGGAAAACGAGAAAATCCGTTCAGTTGTCTTTGCTTCCTAGTTCCAATGTTGAGATCCTACTCCGGCTAGCCAGCCCCTTGGTGTTTAACGGTCTTTTTTTGAAAGCTTTCACTAGTTTGTAAGAAGCTCAGAATGATTGATGTACTTCAAAATTATCTCTGAATTATCAATTCATAGCTCACAGCCACTGTTGCAGGAAAGAACGTTGACATTTTTTTTTCAAGTTTAAGCCTGAGTATTTTACTGCAAAGAACAGGCAGCTTCTGATGAGAAAAACGGCCGCATTCCATTCTGCCTCTTTCTCTCTCTCTCTGTCAGAGTTGCAAAGCTTGAATTTCCCCATTTTGAGAGTCAACTGAAGGTAAGCAGTGTGAGATGATTGATGAACGGTGAACTGAGGTTACAGTTTCTGTTGTCACACTTGAATTAGTCATTCACATACAGCTTACACAAAAACGACCTGTCCGGTTTTTACTCTCCTGTGCTCTTCACTCTCTTCTGCCTCCTCCTCTTCCTTCTGGACTTGCTCCTCGACTTCTCATCTCAGGCTGTGACATGGATATAGAAACCAGCTGACTCATCTTGTTTTGTCCTGACATTTCACCTGTATGCATTTTTCACCTCGTGCCCCTGGAATAGTCACCAGCCTAACTGAGTGTTGTATCAAATTTACATTCAATCCTGCTGCTTTAGATGAGGTTGCACAGTTCCGATGGATTGGGAAGTGAACATGTGACCTCCCAAATTTAATAATTGATGTTCAAGCCAATGCCATATGTGGTGCAATTTACCTGTCTTAATTTTTGTAGTGCAATTTAATATATGTAAAGTGCAGGTTAATTTGTAATTTTACTTCTTAGGTTTACCAAAGTGTTGGCTTCACAAATTGAAGGGAAAACTGACAAATCTTGAATGCAGGAGTTAGGATAAATCCTACAAGTGAGCATCAGTGCTGCCGTGTGTTCCAGCTTTTTTTGAGGAACTAAAGCAATATCCCTTTCTCTTTCAGGCTGTGTTGAAACAGAACAAGCTGATATTTTTTTCCTGATTGATGGGTCAGGTAGTATACAGCCCAACAACTTTGAAGAGGTTAGAACATTTCTGTCAGACGTGACGAAGCTCTTCAGTATTGGAGCAGACCAAGTTCGCGTTGGGGTTGTGCAGTATTCAGATCATGTAAAATCTGAATTTGAAATAACTCGATATACCAATGAAGCGGGACTATTGGGAGCGATTAAACAAATTGTTCAAGTCGGAGGAGGCACCGAAACAGGCCGTGCATTATCCTATATGACGACTTATATCGATGAAGCGAAGCGCAGCCGGAACACCGAAGTGCAGCGTGTACTGATCACTCTCACAGATGGAGAGTCAAGTGATAATGTAACGAGTCCTGCGATGGAAGTGAGGCAACAGGGGGTGGTTGTCTATGCTGTTGGTGTAGGAGCTGCCAACAAAAGTGAACTTCGGCTCATTGCAGGAGCTGACAACAGAGTTTTTTACGTAAAAAACTTTGATGCTTTATCAGATATAAAAAACAAAATTGGACGGGCCATCTGTATAGATAAAGGTAAGGAAATAGCAATAATCCACATGTTCTTAAAAATTTAAATTCAGGCGTGACTTCCTCATTAGTTATTGTGAAGACCAACAGTAACATTTTTTACCATCTCCTTGCACCAATAAAAATGGTCTTCTGTGATGGCAATGAATTACCGATGGGCTGTTTCTCCTGATCATGACAGTGAGTAACACTGCAGTCCTTCAAACAAAGGTGAATGCACCTGTCCATAAACCACACAATCAAAGAGTTAATGCAGAATCCTTACTTGTGGTTATGAGACGCGCAGCTTTGAATCGGAGACATATGAGAGAATTAAAATAAGAATGTTGAAAGGTCTTTGACATGAACTATTAACACTGTTACTGTCTCCGCTGATGCTACCAAACCTGCTGAGTATTTCCAGTATTATCTGTTCTTATTATGGAAATGATCAATTGTTTGTTAAGGGAGATTCATGAGAAGCAAGGACATAGGTATCTGGTTGTGAGAGTTGATATTGCTCCAAGAATTTATTGGTCTCATGCACCTGGAATTCTGTTGGTAGTTTGACCTCCTCACCTAAAAATGGATACAATTACCACAGAAACAATGCAGCAGAGGTTCACGTGGTATATGAGACGACCAAATGAGGACTGATTGGTTCTACTGGACCTTTAATCACTTGCGTTTTAAATAATGGAAGGAGAGCAGCACCAGAGACCCAGATTTGAGTCCAGCTTCAGGCAACTGTCTGTGTGGAGTTTCCACATTCTCCCAGTGTCTGCGTGGGTTTCCTCCAGGTGCTCCGGTTTCCTCCCACAATCCAAAGATGTGCAGGCTAGGAGAATTGGCCATGCTAAATTGCCCATAGTGTTCAGGAATGTGTAGTCTAGGTGCATTAGTCAGTGTTAAATATAGGACAATAAGGTAGGAGAATGGGTCTGGGTGGGTGACTCTTGGAGGGTGAGTATGGACTTGTCGGGCTGAAGGACCTCTTTCCACACCGTAGGGATTCTATGATTCTATGATCGGATTATAAAATTTTAGCAGGGCTGGACAGATGAGATACAGGGAGGATATATCCCCGGTCAGAGAGTCTGGAACCAGTGGTCTCAGTTTCAGGATATGGGATTGGCCATTTAGGACTGAGGTAAAGAAACATTTTTTTTTCACTCATAGGGTGGTGAACATGTGAAATTGCACTTCTTTTATTCATTCATGGGAAAAGGACCTGGCTGGGCAGGCAGCATTTATTGCCCATTCTTAATTGCCCAGAGGGCTGTTAAAAGTCAACCACATTGGCTGTGGGTCTGGAGACACATGTAGGCCAGACCACACAAGGGTGGCAGTTTCCTTCCCTCAAGGACATTAGCGAACCGGATGGTTCCAACAATTGACAGTGGTCATCAACAATTTGGATGAATCATGTGTCATGGGAAACACTGATCCCATGCTCAGGGACAGCATGCATTCTGAAGCTGCTTAGCTAGTCTCCCAGCTGGAGGGGGTACACCCAGAAGCCTGCCATTAGAGTTGAAGGGTGCAGTCACCATGAGATTGGTGAAGGATTTCCATCACTAGTCATAGCATGTATATTTTGTGTTTCTGCTGCCCAAAACCACTAGGTCTTGCAGGCTTGCTTTGGTTGTGCAAGGTATTTCCTTCTTCCATTGTCCAGGAAGAGGATGTCTGTCCTCTCCGTCATGGCCTTCAGCATCCTCTGGGTGGACATCTATGAGCAAGCAAGGTGGTGTGCCCCTGATTCCAGATCTACACCATTCCTGAGACATTTTCTAAAGGTCAGCAGTTTGACGTAAACAGTGACCACTGTTTAAATTGGACCTGCACATTAAAATTGTAGATTCTGTTCCTGCCCTCTGGCTGCAAATTGGACAGTGATTCCCCCTCTCTCCACATCAGTTAGGGATTCCTTCATGTGGATATTTTGTGTAATTTCTGTCCCCACTGTGTATAGGGTGAGGGTGGTTTGACAACCCAGAAATTGTTCTGCTTTCCATTTCCCACTCCAACTCAAATTAAATCTGCTCAGTATTTTTAAAAGCAAATGGATTTCTTTCGTCATGAGCCTAAGTGATTTTGGCCCAAGGTTTTACGGTGATTGAGTAATATTTGCACCACACAAATACCAGGCAATGACCTTCTCCAATAAAAGAAAATCGAACCAGAGCCTCTTCATGTTCAATGGTGTTACCATCACTGAATCCCCCACTATCAACATCCTCGGGGTTACCATTCCCCAGAAACTTAACTAGACTTGCCACATAAATGCACTGACTACAAGAGCAGGTCAGAGACCAGGAATACTGCAGCAAGTAACTGACTTCCCAAAGCCTGTCCATTATCTACAAGGCACAAGTCAAAAGTGTTATGGCATACCCCCCCACTTGCTTGGATGGGTGCAATTCCAACACCACTCAAGAAGTTTGACCATCTAGAACAAAGTAGCTCACTTGATTGGCACCATATCTGCATGCATCCACACCCTCTACCACCAATGTTGAGTAGCAGAAGTGTGTATTATCTACAAGATGCACTGCAGAAATTTGCCTAAGATTCTTAGGTAGCACCTTCCAAACCCATGACCACTTCTGTCAAGAAGGACAAGGGCAGCAGATACATGGGAACTCTACCACCTCTAAGTTCTCATCCAAGTCATTCACCATCCTGACTTGGAAATATATTGGCATTTCTTCAATGTCTCTTGGTCAAATTCTTGGACTTCTCATCCTAACAGCACCAATGGCACATGGACTGGAGCAGTTCAAGAAGGCAGCTCACTCTCACCTTCTCAAGGGCAACTAAGGACAGGCAATAAATGCTGGGCAGTCAGCAACGTCCATGTCCCACAGGACAATTCAAAACATCTATATTGTATCGTTTGACTGCAGGATCTGTGTAGGCTGATGTTGACTTAATAATAGGAAGACCATTGGAAGACATTGCGTCCTGAAGTAAAAGATTAATTGAAGAACATTAAATATGTTACACAACACAAACTTCTTATTTTTCTCATTCCATTTGAAGTTTAATGCTGGATTTCTGAAATGTCAAATTACTGAGAAATGAAATTATATGTTACAGTTTTATTTCTAAAAGCTTATTAATTAATTTGATTGGATGCAACATAGGGATGCAAATAAGCAATATTGCCCTTGAGCCTGTTCCACGTTCCAGTTACACTGTGGTCTCTTTGAACATCAGCTACGTTTACTTAGAATCATAGAATCCCTACAGTGCGAGAAGAAGCTATTTGGCCCATTGCATCTACACTAACACTCCAAAGAATATCCCACCCAAACCCCGCAACCCTCTACCCTATTCTCATAATTCTGCTACTCCAACTAGCCTACACATCCCAGGACACTGTAGACAATTTACCACACTCAATTCACCTAACCAGCACAACCTCGGACTGTGGGAGGAAAACAGATCACCCAGCAGAAACCCACTCAGACACAGCAATAACAAGCAAATTCCATGCAGATAGTCACCCACAGCTGGGATCGAACCCAGGTTCTTGAGGCTATGAGGCAGCAGTGCTAGCCACCGCACAACTGAATTTGCCTTGGTTCCACATTCCGTAATGGCATAAGAAAAGGAAATCTACAGATCGCAGCCTCAAAGGCACATTTATCTCAGAATGCATGGCATTTTGAGTGGTAGGTATTTAGATTTTTAATGCTGTTGTGTGTGGAAAAATTAATTTCCAAGAGAACTTAGAATCCTAAGATTTCACAACCTCATTTATGATTCTTTAATGAAAGGAAGTATACATTTGTACCAACCAACTCTACTGAATCTTTTAACATTTTGGAATGTTAATATGATGAGATTATTCTGCACACTTCTTTATTGAAGTAAATACTAACAATATTTGAAGCAACATGTATTATAATGTGGCTCTATATGCATTGGCATTATTCTAAATGTTTACATTGAAGATATTATTAATATCTTTATAACAAAATGTTAACAGAAATGAAACTGTATGAAAATCTGTCAAGTATTCAAGATACATGGGAACAAATGTGTAAATATAAAGAAATAGATATCATATATGTAACTTATATGAAATTGTGAAATTGCTATTCTCTTTAAGCTGATTTTCACAGCATTTTAAAAAGACTTATTCTGCTTTATTTTCTTTCAGCTTGCAATCCTGACCGTAAAGCTGACATCATCTTTCTAATCGATGGATCAAGCAGTATAAATGACGAAGACTTCAAGAAAGTGAAGTCATTCTTGATAAGTTTTATAAATAAAAGCAATATTGCACCAGATAAGATTCAAATTGGGTTAATACAATATTCCACAGAAGTAAAGCTAATGTTCCAGCTTAATAAATACTTTTTAAAAAATGATCTGTACAAAGCAATTGGTGACATGAAACAGATTGCAACAAATACTCTGACTGGCAATGCACTGACATTTACATTGAACTATTTTGATGAAGCTAAAGGGGGTCGCCGTGGTGTTCTACAGTATCTCATCGTGATAACTGATGGAAAGGCACAGGATGAGGTCCTTGAACCAGCCAAAGCCATAAGGGATAAAGGAGTCATCGTGTTCGCAGTGGGCATAGGTGATGTAAACTACGCGCAGCTTGAGGAAATGGGGGGATCCCCGGAAAAAGTTCAGTACATTGACAACTTTGATCTGTTGAAAGATCAAGAAGCAGAAATCTTGTGGGAGATGTGCAATTCAGATAAAAGTAAGTAAACATTTTCCTTCACTTCCAAATATAAAGAGTTCCAAGAATTGACTGATCATGTATTCAAAAAGAAGTTTGGAACTAAGATCATAATCCATAACAACAGAAGTAGTCTATTCAGTCCATCAGGTCTGTGTGCCACTCTAGTGAAGTCTGGTTGATCTGATAACTCTCAACTCCACTTTTCCACTTTTTTTCCATGACCCTTAATTCCCTTGATGAATAAAAATCTGATTCTGTCAGCGTTGAATATACTTAACCAACTAGCCTCTGTGATAAAGAATTTCAGGTTCACTGTTATATGTGTTAAATGGGCAGTCCCTTATTCTGAGATTATATCCTTTGATCCTGGACTGTCCCATAAGGGACAACATTCTTCCTGCGTTAGTCCTGTCAAGTCCCCAAAGGATATTGTACGTTTCAATAAAGCCACCTCTCAGTCTTCTAGATTTCAATGAGTATAGGCCCAAACTACTCTAACTCTCCCCAAAAAACAGTCCCTCCGTAGCTAGGATCAATCTAATGAACCTTTTTTGAAATGCCTCCAATCCCAATGTATCTTCCTTTAGCTAAGGGGTCCAAACAGTTCACAATATTCTGGCTGTGGTCTGTTTGGTGCCTTGAATAGTTCCAGTAAAACCTTACCTTTAGACTCCTCTCCCTTTGAAATTCCATTGCTTCTCCCAATTACCTGCTCAAGTTAGATGCTGATCAAAACACTCATATTTAAACGGTTTCTTGGAGTACTTTGAAGAAGCTACACATGCTCTTGATAAGAGAGAACCAAAAGGCATTTGATAAGGTGCTAAATCAACATTTACTGTGAAAAAATGAAGCTTATGGTACAGGGTTTAACATATTGCATGGATTTAAGATTGTCTCACTAACAGGAAACAGACAGAAATGCAGAATTATTTTTTGGTTTGTAAAATGTAATGAGTGGTAAGGTTAAAAAAAAGTCAATGCTAGGCCCTCAACTTTTTACAATTCATATAAATGATTTGGATGAAGGATCTGAAGGTATGGTAGCTAAATTTGCTGACAACACTAAGATCAATAGGAAAATAAGTTACAAAAATGATATAGGAGATTACAGAAGGAAAAGGCAGTGGATAGTTTTCTGTGTGTCCCCTTGTGATTGAATCACAAAAAGTTAGTACAAAGGAAGATCAGTTTATTTGGAATCTTAATGTAATGTCATCATTTATTGCAATGGGAACTGAATACAAAGGTAAGGCAGCTAAGCTTCAGTCATATAGGGCAATGGTGTTGGCACATCTGGAATGTTGTTATGGTACTGGTCTTCTTATTTATGAAAGGATATAAATCCATTGGAAATAGATCAGAGGAGATTTACCATCCTAATACCATACCTTTGGAATGGACATGTTGTCATAAGAGGAAAGATTTTACAGACTCACATTGTATCCATTGAGGTTTAGAAAAGTAAGCAGTGACTTGGCTGAAATGTATCTAAGATCCTGTTGGGTCTTGGCTGGGTGGATGTGCAAAAGCTGTTTCCTCTTCGAACTAGAACTAGGGTTTACTGTTTTAGAAATAAGGGATCACTCATTAAAACAGAAATGAGTGGAAAACCTTTTTGTTCTCTCAGGAGGTCATTAGTCTTTGAACATCTCTTTTTGAGAAGGCAGTGGAAGCAGACTCTTTGATTTTTTTCATGGGTGGGTTCTTAGTGAGCAAGGAAGTGAAAAGTTATTGGAGGGTAGATGGAAATGTGCAGTAGTCAGATCAGCCATGATCGTATTGAATGGCAGAGTAGGCTTAGTGGTCAGAATGATTTGCTATTGTACAAGTATGTATGTAGCACTGTACCTACCTTGCTCCATGATCCAGGGCTGTCTTCTACATGGAACTGTCCGCAGTACCAACAGTGTCCAGTAGCAAACTGTCGGCGCTGCTGCATCTGCTGGAGCTACCTGCAATGAAACTAGCCAGCAGTTCCATTGAGCCGGACCTCTTCCTGGGTCAGGTGCTGGAGTACCATTCTGCCCTTGCCATTAGGCAGACTCCTGTTTTCTCTTTAGTCAGGGAAATGAACTGGTCCACTCTTCTACTCGCCCACCAAAATCCAGCCCTCTGTGCTGGAAATAACTTTCACTACATATGTACAGCACATGTTGATTGAAAAGGCTTCAGTCCCTGGTGAGAGTTTTTTGTTTATGTGTCATTTGTAGAATGACTGTGATCATATTATCAGTTTACATAATTATAGCACTGAAACATACTATTCAGCCCAACTAAGTTCAGATGTTTTTGCTCCACACAAGCGTTTCCCTACCCTACTTCTTGAAAGCTAATCCTTCCATTCTTTTCATGCCCTTCAAATTAATTTAAAATATTTCCCTCTATTGCTTCATATGGTTGCGCTTATCGCATTCCAAATCATTCTCCGCTGAATTATCTTCCGATATCCACGTTTGGTCTGCACACAAATGGAAATGTACTCTTTCCCTCGATCCTACCAATGCTTTGAAGATTTTAAACGTCTCTATCAAATCACCCCTCTCAGCTTTCTCCTTTTTTTGGGAAACCAAGCCCAGCCTGTTAAATTTTCCCCAATAACGGTATCCATTCTGTTCTGTAGCACGCAGTGTCACACCTAACAGGTTGAATGGTATCTTCCTTTGCTTCTGATCTATAACTCTATCATTATATTTTAGCTTACACTACAGTCATAGAGTCATAGAGATGTACAGCATGGAAACAGACCCTTTGGTCCAACCGTCCATGCTGAACAGATATCCCAACCCAATCTAGTCCCACCTGCCAGCACCCAGCCCATATCTCTCCAAATCCTGCCTATTCATATACACATCCAAATGCCTCTTAAATGTTGCAATTCTACCAGCCTCCACCACATCCTCTGGCAGCTCATTCCATACACATACCACCCTCTGCATGAAAAAGTTGCCTCTTAGGTCTCTTTTATATCTTTCCCCTCTCACCCTAAACCTATGTCCTCTAGTTCTGGACTCCCTGACCCCAGGGAAAAAAGACTTTGTCTTTTTATCCTATCCATGCCCCTCATAATTTTGTAAACCTCTATAAGGTCAACCCTCACCCTCCGACGCTCCAGGGAAAACAGCCCCAGCCTGTTCAGCCTCTCCCTGTAGCTCAGCTCCTCCAACCCTGGCAATATCCTTGTAAATCCTTTCTGAACCCTTTCAAGTTTCACAACATCTTTCCGATAGGAAAGAGACCAGAGTTGCATGCAATATTCCGACAGTGGCCAGACCAATGTCCTGTACAGCTGCAACATGACCTCCCAACTTCTTTAGTCAATGCACTGACCAATAAAGGAGAGCATACCAAATGCCTTCTTCACTATCCTATCTATCTGCAACTCCATTTTCAAGGAGCTATGAACCTGCACTCCAAGGTCTCTTTGTTCAGCAACACTCCCCAGGACCTTACCATTAAGTATATGAGTCCTGCTAAGATTTGTTTTCCCATGATGCAGCATCTCGCATTTATCTGAATTAAACTCCATCTGCCACTTCTCAGCCCATTGACCCATCTGGTCCAGATCCTGTCGTAATCTGAGGTAACCCTCTTCGCTGTCCACTTCACCTCCAATTTTGGTGTCATCTGCAAACTTACTAACTGTGCCTCTTATGCTCGCATTCAAATCATTTATGTAACAGGTGTCATTTCTGCCCATCGCTCCATATCAGAGAGTACTCAGCACAGCCTAGGTTGGCTGAAACTTCCAAACTTAAGTGCTTTTACCTGAATGGACATGTTGCCTGGTCAGATGAAAACTTTGATGTGAAGAGAAACCTGCAGGCTTTTCCAGACTAGCATGACCATCCCCCTCCCCCCACCCCCACCCCCACCCCCACCCAACTAACAGCCAGTTGAATTCTCATTGTCACAGAGGACTTCATCAAAGCTCAACATGGACTTTTACACTGGATGGCATAAGACACAAGGCTGGAGTCATCATAGTTGCAAACTCCAGTTCACCCATCCCTCCCCATTCACCCCACATTCCTATTCTGGGGTATATCATTGGCAGTCACACTGGTAGTAGTGTCCCTACAAGGTTACAGTATCTTTTCCAGAGTTTAGACAGGATGGCAAGGAATTTCAGTCCTTTGTTTCCCCAGACATTGTGAGACATTCACTGGATTTTTTTTCTTCTCTTTAGATTGCAGAAGGACCGAACAGGCTGACATTTTATTTGTAATCGATGGATCAGGTAGCATTAAACCGTATCAATTTGAAAGCATGAGGAATTTCATGTTGGCCCTGGTGAACCAGACCAACGTTGGCCCGGGCAAGGTTCAAATTGGAGCTTTGATATTTGGTGATGCACCCAAAACCGTATCTCGGCTGGACAAATGGCGAACAAAAGCTAAAGTGCAAGAGGAAATCATGCAATTAAACAGTGTAGGTGGAAGCACTTACACAGTTGAAGCCCTTGCACATGCAGAAACTCTTCTGAGTAAACAATATGGTGGACGAAGAGAAGCTGGAGTTCCTCAGTTCTTGATCATCATTACTGATGGGGAAGCAACAGTTAAACAAGGATTGGAAGCTAAAGCCAGAGCTATCAGAGACAGCAATGTTGAGATCTTTGCTGTTGGTGTAGATCAAGCCGATGAAAAAGAACTACAGACAATTGCGGGATCAGATAAGAATTGGTTTTATGTTCACAACTTTACTCATTTGGAGTATTTATCCCGAAACATTTCTCAGAAGATATGTTTGGAAACCAAACCAGGTGAGTTACTCAGAGTGAGATAATTACCTCTAAATTTGGAGAAAGTTAATGATCATCAGACTTCATGATGGTTTTCGACTGTTGTTGAAGAAAGCTGAACACTTCAATGTTTCCTTCAATAGTCCATTTCCACTCTCTCCTTTCCTGAAACCTGGCATGGGGCAGTGACCACAAGAGCTTTCAGATGGCATGGATCAGTCAGGTACCATGGATCCATCCAAAGGAGGATATGCACCAACCTGTACCATGCCAATTAACTACATTCCTGCACCTCTCATAAAATCTGATGCCATGGGGCACTGGTGGGCATGATCTGGACAATCCTGCTGCCCCAGGGAAATAATGAATTTTTAATTTCAATTTATGAAACTGAAACTGACTTGATGTACATAAATTTTGAGTCATGTTCTTTTTAGAGCTTTCCTGTTGATTTGCATCCTTCCACAGATGTATGCATGCTTTGATTCTAAACAATCAAATGCTGTACAGTGTAGACATATAAAAGTAGTTCTGAACAAATCTGTTCATTCTGCTAATTGAACTTCAAACATACAAGGCTCTTAGAGATCTTGACAGGGTAGATGTGGAGATGATGTTTCTTCTTAAGGAGTCAAGCACCTTTACCGGAGCAGAAATAAATCATTTTTTTTTTCAAAAACGTAACGTGGCCCTTTGGAACAGGTAGATGGATATTGCTCAGCAAGGAGATGACAGGTTATCATGGGTATTTGGGAATATGTATTAGAAGTTACACCGACTTGAAGAAATAGGAGCCCTTAAGAATGGCATTGGAAAATGTCACCCATCTCTTTCATAGTCATCACCCACTGAGCCACTAAAATCAAAATCGATAGTGTTTACATTCCCCCCTGAACTCAGCAACCCAGAAACCATCTTTAGAGAGAATTAATTGACTGGAGGCAGAACTTGCACCTCTCATTTGGAGGAAACTTCGCCACAGAACAGCCTGAGAGTTCCACTGGTATATGTTCTGCCACAGGAGAACTCCCCTATTCCTCTTTGACTACTGCTTGGGGTCTTTTACTGCCATCCTACTTATTATTTTCTATAGTGGACCACAGCGGATCAGTGATTAGCACTGTTGCCTGACAGTGCCAGGGACCTGGGTTCAATTCCACCCTCAGCAACTGTCTGTGTGGAGTTTGCGCATTCTCCCAGTGTCAGTGTGGGTTTCCTCCCACAGTTCGAAGATGTACAGGTTAGGAGGATAGTCCTTGCTAAATTGCCCACAGTGTCCAGGGATGTGTAGGCTAGCCATGGTGTGTTAGCCATGCGAAATGCAGGGTTGCAATGATAGGGTTGGGGAATGGGTCTGGGTGGGATGCTCTACAGATGGTCAGTGTGGACTCGATGGGCTGAATGGCCTGCTTGTTGAAAAATCTGGTGCTGGAAGAGAACATCCAGTCAAGCAGCATCTGAGGAACAGGAAAATCGTCGTTCCGAGTATGAGCTCTTTCATGATGAAGAGCTCATGCCCGAAACGTCGACTCTCCTGCTCCTCAGATGCTGCCTGACCTGCTGTGCTTTTCCAGCAACACACTTTTCAACTCTGATCTCCAGCATCTGCAGTGCTCACATTCTCCTCCTGAATGACCTGCTTCCACACTATAGGGATTCTATGATGATTCTCACTTTGTGGTGCTTCAGTTTTGTTCAGATGTACAGCTATAACCTGTCATGGGGCATTTGTTTTCCACCAATGACAGTAAGTGAGTGCAAGTTAGTATGACACATTGCCATTACTAATAATGTGAATTTGGTTAAAAAAAATCTCAAGAATTTAACATTTTTTGTATCAAGTTTAAAACAATAATGCTTGCCAGATGATTTAAAACTCAGTTTCATTCAAAGCTAGTTGGCTTTCAAGACATTTATAAATTTATTTGAACAAGTCCAAAATTTGTAAAGTATGTGAAATACTTACACCTGTAAAATATTGGTGTCATTAAAGTGTTTATGTTCTTCTGTTCCAGATTGCGAACTATCTGAATCAGATATTGTTTTTCTAATTGATGGATCAGAAAGTATTAAGGCAAAGCAATTTGTGTCCATAAAGACATTCGTGAAGTACGTCATTGAAAAGCTGAGTATTGGCCGTACAAAATTTCAGTTCGCAGTAGCTCAATATAGCACAGAGCCAAGAGCTGAATTTTATCTGAATGAGTCTAAGGACCAAAATGATCTCTTTAAAAAAATTGACAAGATCAACCAAATAAAAGATGGCACCAGAACAGGGAAGGCACTTCAGTTTGTGATGAAATTCTTTGAACCGTCAGTAGGAAGCCGAAAGCTGAAGGGGGTTCCTCAGAACCTGTTGGTGATCACGGATGGGGAATCCAAAGACAGCGTGGCCAACCCTGCCAGTGACTTGAGGAAGAAAAACATCAATGTTCTTGCTATCGGTATTCAAGAAGCAAGTCCAAATCAGTTGGTCGAAATCGCTGGATCTCCAGACAAAAAGTTCCATGTCTCATCATTCAATGAGTTAGACAAAATTAAACGAAGAGTAGTTCGTGAACTTTGCACTGAATCTTGTAAAGGTTAGTGGCCTCTGCTCAGTCAGAAATATTTCCAGAATTGTACTATAGAATATCCTTTATTGCCATGTATACTCCACTACAGAAGTACAGGGGCCAATTGGATACATAATTGGTTTATTGGCAGGAGACAGGGATTAATGGTGGATGGTTGCTTTCCAGACTGGAGGCCTGTCACCAGCAGTGTTCCAAAGGGATCCAGTTCTATGTTCTCTTTTGTTTGTCATTTATATAAATGATTTAGATGAGAATATAGAAGGCATGGTTAGTACGTTTGTGGACAATGCCATAATTGGTGGCATAGTAGACTATGAAGAAGGTTTTCTAAGATTACAAAGAGATCTTGATCAAATGGGTCAATGGGCTGAAAAATGGCAGATGCAGTTCAATCTGGATAAATGTGTGGTTTTGCATTTTGGTACAACAAATAAAGGGTGCGGCTTATACAAACTAATGATAAGGTGTTGGGTAATGTTGTAGAACAGAGGGACCTAGGGGTGCAGGTACATAATTCTTTGAAGTCACACATAGATAAGGTAGTTAAAAGGCATTTGGCATGCCTGCCTTCGTTGCTCAGTCCTTTGAGTATAGGAGTTGGGAAGTCATGTTGAGGATGTACAGGACATTGCTGAGGCCACTTCTGGGATACCGTGTCCACTTCTCGTCGCCCAATTATCGGAAGGATATTATCAAGCAGGAGAGGGTTCAAAAGAGATTTACCAGGATGTTGCCAGGTGTGGAAGGTTTGAATTATAATAAAAAAGGCTGGATAGGCTAGGATTTTTTTCACTAGCGAGTATAGGAGGTTGAAAGGCAATCTGATAGAAGTTTATAAAATGATGAGAGGTACGGATTAAGTTAATGGTAGTTGGTTATTTTTCCCCTAAGATGGGGGATTTCCAGACTAGGGGCACATTTTTAAGGCGAGAGGAGAGAGATTTTAAAAAGACATAACTGGTAAATTTCTTACACAGAGATTCACATGTGGAATGAGAAAGTGGTGGATGTGGGTACAATTACAACATTCAAAAGACATTTGGATAGATACATTAATAGGAAAGGTTTGGAGGGATATGGGCCAGGAGCAGATAGGTGGGACAAGTTAAGTTTGGGATTATGTTCAGAATGGACTGATTGGACCAAAGAGTCTGCTTTCTTGCTGTATGACTCGATGACTCTATAAGTACAGTGAAAAGTTTTTACAATGGCTGCCTCTAATGGTGTAATCTTAGATACATGTACCTAGGTAAAAATCTTGAATACAAAGAGGAATAAAAGGAAAAATAGTAATATTAATTACAATGTCTAAAACGTAAGTCAGAAATAACATAGTAATAACATAGTAATAACATAGTTTTAAAGGATTGACATTGCAGTCTGATAACAAACTTCTAATAGATTTTGTGACTTTAGCAGTAAAGTTGCCTCTGACATTATTGCTAAATATGTACATAGCTGAAAATGTATTGCTGGAAAAGCGCAGCAGGTCAGGCAGCATTCAAGGAACAGGAGATTCGACATTTCGGGCATAAGCCCTTCTTCAGGCTGTACATAGGTTGTGACTACCATGAAGGGGAGTAAATGTCGATTCCAACCAAGACCATTATGAACAACTTGAAGTCAAACTTGCATGCCCCTATTGATCAGCATAAATAACCCTGATATATAGGAATAAGGAAGGCAAAATGGCAGAACTGTGAGAAACAACAGATCAGAGAAGTAAGAACATTCACCTACTTAAGGAATATCAGGATGGGGGGATTTTTTTTTGCTTTGTTCTTTCATGTGATGTGGCAAAGTTATCATTTGTTTCCCATTCCTGTTTACCTTTAAACTGGATGGCTTGCTCAGCCATTTTAGAGGGCAATTAGGAGTCAATGACATTGCTGTGGGTTTGGAATCACATGTGGGCCAGACTGGGTAAGGAAGGGCAGATTTCTTTATCTACAGGACATTAGTATACAAGTTGGGCACCAACTTGGCCGTGGAATTTGAACCCATGACCCCAAAGCATTAGCCTGGGCCATTGCATTTCCTATTTGGTAACATTGTCATAACAGCACCATTTCTCCACTCTCCACAAAATCAGAATAAATGGAAAGAAGAGCAAAGAATTTCTAAAGTCGACCCAGGAATTTATTCTTGATCAGCATGTTTCTAGTCCACTGATGGAGAAAGCAGTGCAGGATCTAGTTCTGTTGGATAATGTACAGCAAGGGAAATGTGTTGGAGAACATTCATAGAGTCATAGAGATGTACAGTATGGAAACAGACCCTTCGGTCCAACTCGTCCATGCCAACCAGATATTCCAACCCAATCTAGTCCCACCTGCCAGCACCTGGCCATATCCCTCCAAACCCTTCCTATTCATATACTCATCCAGATGCCTTTTAAATGTTGCAATCATACTAGCCTCCACCACTTCCTCTGGCAGCTCATTCCATACACTTACCACCCTCTACATGAAACAGTTACCCCTTAGGTCTCTTTTATATCTTTCCCCTCTCACCCTAAACCTATGTCCTCTAGTTCTGGACTGCCCCTACCCAAGGAAGAGACTTTGTCTATTTATCCTATCCATGCCCTCGTGATTTTATAAATCTCTATAAGGTCACCCCAGAACCTCCGACGCTCCAGGGAAAAGCCCTGCTAAGATTTGCTTCCCCAAAACGCAGTACCTCGCATTTATCTAAATTAAACTCCACCTGCCACTTCTCATCTAATTGGCCCATCTGATCAAGAACCTGTTGTAATCTGAGGTAATCTTCTTCGCTGTCCACTACACCTCCAATTTTGGTGTCATCTGCAAACTTACTAACTGTGCCTCTTTTGCTCACATCCAAATCACTTCTATAAATGATGAAAAGTAGTGGGCCCAACACCGATCCTTGTGGCACTCCACTGGTCACAGGCCTCCAGTCTGAAAACAACCCTCCACCACCACCCTCTTCCAACAGAGTTCTACGGTACACCTGATCAGGTCCTGGGATTTAGCCACTTATATGTGTTTCATTTACTGATTGCCATATAATTAGTAATAACGCAGCCACCCACAAAGATGGCTGAGCATAAAATGAGAGGGAAGAAAATTAAAAAATTAATTGAGATCTCTGTACAGAATCACTAATAGTGACTGTAAATTAGCAGAGTTGTTGTAGGAAGCCATGTGTTGGGAGATACCAGAGAACTGAGGGATTACTGAGACCCAGCTACAGCAAAATTAGGAATAGGAATGAGCAGCTTTTAACATATTTCATAATGATAGTAATGGGAAAAGGAGAGGTGGAGGATTTGTACATGCAAGGGATAATATAAATAATTGAAAGAATAAAGGACACAGCTATGAGGCTGTGAGGTATGTGAGTTGCTGCCACTTTCTGGAGCACACTAACTGAAAGGATAATGGTACCTGATTCCACTAAACCTTCGATGTGCAACTGGATATATCCTCAAAAGGGACTCATTTTCAGGATCTTTAGAAAAATGCTCAACGTAGAACTAAATTTGATAACCTCATCAAAGAACTACCATGCACTTGCCAGGCTGACTATCCTTTGTACCCATTAGAATTTAAATTAATCAGAGTTGATATTAAGGAAAGATGTAAGACTGTGAAAGAAATTTAGAGAATGCTTCCCTTTGTATGAATTAAGTAGTGATCCCTGGGATGAAGGGGCTGACTTACCAAGGACAGCGAATTTAGTTAGGCCTTTTGTCACTGGAGTATAGAAGAATGAGGGGTAATCTTAGTGATATATGTAAGGTTCTAAAAATGCTTGACTGTGTAAATATTGAGATATTCCACTAGTCAGGAAATATGGAAGTAGGGGAATATAGAGTCATAGAGTCATACAGATGTACAGCATGGAAACAGACCCTACGGTCCAACCCGTCCATGCCGACCAGATATCCCAACCCAATCTAGTCTCACTTGCCAGCATCAGGCCCATATCCTTCCAAACCCTTCCTATTCATAAACCCATCCAAATGCCTCTCAAATGTTGCAATTGTACCAGCCTCCACCACATCCTCTGGCAGCTCAGTCCATACACGTACCACCCTCTGTGTGAAAACGTTGCCTCTTAGGTCTCTTTTATATCTTTCCCCTCTCACCCTAAACCTATGCCCTCTAGTTCTGAACTCTCCGAGCCCAGGGAAAAGACTTTGCCTTTTTATCCTATCCATGCACCTCATAATTCTCATAAACCTCTATAAGGTCACCCCTCAGCCTCCAACCCTCCAGGGAAAACAGCCCCAGCCTATTCAGCCTCTCCCTATAGTTCAAATCCTCCAACCCTGGCAGCATCCTTATAAATCTTTTTTGAACCCTTTCAAGTTTCACAACATATAGTTACAGAATAAGGAGTCACTTATATAAAAATGAGGTGTAAAGGAATTTCTCCCTTTAGAGAGTAGCAAATGTATCAAATTCAGAGAGTTTTGGAGGCTAGACAACTGAAATATTAAAAAGAGGAAGTAGATTAGTGAAATATCAGGGAGCTGATGGCTGTGCTGAGCTGGTACAAAGGAAAATTGCAGACTGTGATAGATCAGGTTCACAGCTCCTTGAAAGTCGAGTCACAGGGAGATAGGATAGTGAAGATGGCGTTTGGTATACTTTCCTTTATTGGTCAGAGTATTGAGTACTGGAGTTGGGAGGTCATGTTACGGTTGTACAGGACATTGGTTAGGCCACTGTTGGAATATTGCGTGCAATTCTGGTCTCTTTCCTATCAGAAAGATGTTGTGAAACTTGAAAGGGTTCAGAAAAGATTTATAAGGATGTTGCCAAGGTTGGAGGATTTGAGCTATAGGGAGAGGCTGAACAGGCTGGGGCTGTTTTCCCTGGAGCGTCGGAGGGTGAGGGTTGACCTTATAGAGGTTTACAAAATTATGAGGGGTATGGATAGGATAAATAGACAAAGTTTTTTTCCCTGGGATCGGAGAGTCCAGAACTAGAGGGCATAGGTTTAGGGTGAGAGGGGAAAGATATAAAAGAGACCTAAGGAGCAACTTTTTCACGCAGAGGGTGTTACGTGTGTGGAATGAGCTGCCAGAGGATGTGGTGAAGGCTGGTACAATTGCAACATTTGAGAGGCATTGGGATGAGTATATGAATAGGAAGGGTTTGGAGGGATATGGGCTGGGTGCTGGCAGGTGGGACTAGATTGGGTTGGGATATCTGGTTGGACCGAAGGGTCTGTTTCCATGCTATACATCTCTATGACTCTATGACTCTATCAACCATGATCTTTTAGAATGTCAGAGCAAGCCGGGGTGCTGAACGGCTTACTGCTGCATCTATTTGTGGTGTACCTATGTTGAGGACATGCTTTAAAAATAGAGGGGCCTTCCATTAATAATGGAGGTAAGGATTTTTGTTCTCTCAATATTATTGCTCAATGGAATTCTCTTCCCCAGAGACTGAAACATTGAATATCTTTAAAAGATTGAGTTAGATAATGTCATTAAAGGGTATCCAAAATAGACAAGCAAGTGTGAGGATACATTCCAATCAACCATGAGTTTATCAAATGACGGAAGGGACTGGAGGTGCTGAATGGCCTACTGAATTTGTCTGTTCATCCAGGCTGCAAGCTACACTTTCATACGCCATGACACTGAATAAAAGTGACTATTCCTTTGATGACCATGTTACTTCTGGTGGGAGGAGGGACCCGGAGCACAGTTCAACGATTGTGTGCAGGTTTCTCTCAGGGCCTGTGACCAGGCAGATTGAACAGGCAGGCTGGTTGCCATGCCAACCAGGCCTGTTGTACGAGGTTGTAGCCAGTGACCACAGAAGAGGGAGGGAGAGACTGAGGGTTCACCGACTGTGGGAAACCAGAGTTAACAGTGACCATGAGAAATATAGTTGGTTGGTGGTGCCCCTGAAGGGATTGGAAGGGGGAAGGGGGTGAACCATTGATTGGATGGTAAGAGGGCAGTGCAGGTGTGGGGTGTATTGAGGATTTAGCGCATCATCCCAGAGATTGAAGTGTGTCCTTGTAGAGATTGAAATGGTGGTGCATGGGCATGCATGGAGATAGTCAGATGGGCACCTAATTAAGGGAAAATAGATGGCCACATTGATGATGGAGTTTAACAGTTTATTTGGGCTGCTGGGAAAAAGCAGAGAAATCCAAGCCAGCTACTGTTAAAACTGGATTCATGTTAAAACTACAACCTTGTTAAAATATTTAAACACAAGTAGATTGGCCACTTGCATCTGACCCCTGTTAAAACTGCAAATATGTGGGTTTGATTTTGAGTTTGAAATTGGTCGTGTTTTAACTGACCTTCCTGTCATATGTTGAAATTGCTCTTTGTGTTGGTGTCCATAACAAATCTTGAACCAATTGTGTTGGAATAGAATGTGCATCCAACTAAGTCAAATTGACACAAAGTACTGATAAATAGAGCCAACATCTATCTCACCTTATTCACTCATAAGAACCACCTTCCTTGCTTTGCGACTGCAACCACCACCTTCTTAGAACCAATCTTGGGATGGGCAGCTAAAGTGCTTCCCTACTCCATTGGCAGCCTATGTGCAACATTGAATTACCATGATGAGCTGACACTGCACATTCAAGGACCATCTTGGCATCCTCTATCCATCGAAACACTAACTATCTGTATTGCTCTCAACCTATGACAAAACATATGCAGTGAGGATACCAAGAGTAACGCTAAAGAATCTGCTCAATAGATAGGCAGGAGGCTGGAAGAACACAGCAAGTCAGGCAGCATCAAGAGGTGGAGGAGTCGATGTTTTGGGTGTAACTCTTCTTCAGGACAGGGGCGTGGGTGTAGGAGGAGCTGCAGATAAAGAAGGAGGTGGGGGCAGGGTGGGGAAGTGGGGATAGGTGAAGGCAAGTAGAGAGTACGACCTGGTTGGTCAATGGGAGGAATGAATCTGGTTGGTGGTAGGGAGAAGTGGAAGGGTGGGACTGGGAAGGCAGTCGGGGAATGGGGAGGGAGGTTATTTGAAATCGGCGAATTCAATGTTGAGTCCTTCGGGCTGTTGGCTGCCCAGGCGGAAGATGAGGTGTTGTTCCTCCAATTGTCTCTAATGAATCTGTGCAGCCCACATAAAAATGTTGGACTACTATTGAACTATCTGGGGCCCCAGCTTGTGGTCACCCAGTCCTGCTTCTGCCGCAAGTCTCAAACACTCTTATACTCCCGGGACCGGTAAACTGCAGCAGCATTGATGCCTTGATTGTAAATAAGACCTCACATTTGCAGGCGTGAATATTTACTGTAGGCAATAATGTTCAGATCACTGAGTCGTTCTTTTTTGTCCTCGGCACTTCTGATACAGAGCCTCTTAGAACAGACAACATTTGAGTGTCTCGTATCAATAACTCAGACCAACTTTTTCATCTTGATTTGTTTGACTATGATGATGATAAACAGATATTGTTAAAACCGTAGAGCTGCTGTACATCATGTATGTGCAATATCCATGGAACCTGAAGAGCTGTTTCCCATTCCATTTATTCTTTTGTTCTCCAGCCTGCACGGTTGATGTTGCTGTGGGATTTGACACCTCAGAGCAGAGACAGTTTGAAGACTTACTTGCTGGTCAAAATACATTGCAAGTAAAGCTAGATGAAATCTTCAAAGTAATTACCTCTCTAAAGACGGTGAGCTGCGAGTCAGTTTCCCATTTGGAAACAAGAGTTGGGGTATATATCAAAGACAAGAATGGCGTGGCAGTCCATGAGACCCGATTTGATGAAAACATTTCAAAACTGGCGAATAGCCTGAAAGGTGTCAAGACAAGCAGTCAAGTTATTTTAAATGCGAAGACTTTAGAATCGTTTTGGGGGAAATTCAATGAATCTACTTCAAAAATCAAGGTAATGTTTCCCGTTGATAATTTTATTAACAATACTCTTTAAAGCATTTACAGAATTAGTCGATTCTTATTATATGTTCTTATTGTAACAAAGGGGGTTTCTGTCAATGAATTGGATAACAGATATGATGTGACAGTGATTCACAATCTGTTTTCTACATTTATGCAGGGATGTGGACATCTCTGGCTAGGCCAGCATTTATTGCCCATCCCTAAAAGCATTTAAGAGTCAACCACATTGCTGTGGATCTGGAGTCACATGTAGGCCAGACTAGGTAAGGGTGGCAGATTTCCTTCCCTAAACAGCATGATGGAACCAGATGGGTTTTCCCAATAATCAGCAATCGATTAATGGTCATCATTAGATTCTTAATTACAGATTTTTTTAAAAGTGCTAACCTTTAACCCTGCAATCCCTGGCATATGAAGTGACTGTGTCAGGTGTGGGTACCCACTGGCCTCATCTCAAAGTCAGGGCACTGCTGACACACTATGCCAGGATTTCTGACTGACCAGTATCTCTAGACATTGCAGTGAGGATAGCTCCCCTAAGACTTTCAGATCTGGCTCTCTACTCGCTCCATGTGCAGTGTTACTGGTACATAGTGCATTAATTGGCACAGTGAGTCAAGGCAAGGCATGAATGGTCAAGCCTGCAGGTAGGCACTCAGTGAGTGAATGCTAAGAAAGTAAATGAGAAACAATAAGATATAACATGGTTCAATCGGCGGTCTGCGTCCCTATCAGTGCATGCAAAGTGTCCTTGCTGCATCCTTTCAATGCTAGTTGCTGGTGTACCCTCCACTGCAAGTCTGTGTTTCCTGTGTAGCTGGCTAGTGTACAGAGAAGTACCAAGATGGTGTTGGGTTGGTAAATGCTGGATGCCAGTATCTGTAGAAGATGTGTGCACGTAGCTGATTTGGTCCAAAGCAACATGGAGATACTTGGCAGGAGGCAACGAGCAGAAATTGCAAGGCATCCCCTCTGATTTCTAAGTCAAATAAGAAGCTGAATATCAATAAGGCAAGTTAAAAAGATGCTTAACAAGCCATAGTCCCCCAAATTGACAACCTGCTGCTGCCTAGTGAGAAATGTATCATGGGGTAAGTGATGGCCTAGTGACATTAGCCCTGGACCATAATCCAGAGACCCAGTTAATGTTCTGAGGAGGACCTATGTTTAAATCTTGTCACGGTTGAATTAGAACTCAGTAATAATCTAGAAGTAAGAGTCTAATGATGACCATGACAGTGTCAGGTAAAATCCATTGAGTTCACTATTACCCTTTAGGAAGGAAATCTGCCATTCTTAATTGGTCTGGCCTACATGTGGAAACAGGACCACCAGCAGTGGATCAACACTTAATTGCCTCTGGGCAATAAATGTTGGCCTGGCCAATGGTGCCCACATCCTGTGAATGAGTTTTAATGTTGGTCAAAAGCATTAAAGGTGATGCATGATTTCCTGATCATTTCTGGTGTGCAATTCTGCTCTCCCTACTTTAGGAAAGATGTTGTGAAACTTGAAAGGGTTCAGAAAATATTTACAATGGTTTTGCCAGGATTGGACGGTTTAGGCTATAGGGAGAGGTGGAATAGGCTGGGACAGTTTTCCTTGGAGTGTGGAGGCTAAGGTGACCTTATAGTGGTTTAGAAAATCATGTGGGGCATGGATAGGGTAAATAAATCTTTTCCCTGGGGTGGAGGAGTCCAAAACTAGAGGACGTAGATTTAAGGTGAGTGGGGAAAGATATCAAAGGGACCTAAGGGGCAACTTTTTCACATAGTGGTGGTCACATGTATGAAACGAGCTGCCAGTAGAAGTGATGGAAGCTGTTACAACATTTAAAAGGCATCTGGATGGGTATATGAATAGAAAGGGTGTAAAGGGATATGGGCCAAATGCTGACAAATGGGACTGGATTTATTTCAGATATCTGGTCATCATAGACAAGTTGGACATAAGGGTCTGTTTCTGTGCTGTACATCTCGATGGCGCTATATAGACCATACTGGAAATCTGACGCAATTCTGCCTCAAACCCTGAAAGTAACATAAGAACGAGGAGCAGGAATTAGGCCATCAGTCCCTTCGAGCCTGTTCTGCCATTCAGTAGGATCATGGCTGATCTTATCGTGGCCTCAGCTCCATTTATCTGCCCTCCCACCATAAACCTAATTCCTTTATTGTTAAACTAAATCTATCTTACCTTTAAAAACATTTGTTGAAGTAATGTCAACTACTTCACTGGGCAGGGATTTCCATAGATTCACAACCCTCTGGATGAAGAAGTTCCTTCTCAATTAAATCTAATTTTGAGGCTGTGCCCTCTTGTCCTAGATTCATCCACCAGTGGAAACATCCTCGCTACTTCTATCTTATTTATTCCTTTCATAATTTTATATATTTCTATAAGATTCCACCCCCCTCCCCCCTCCATTCTCCTAAATTTCAATGAATACACCTAGTCTACTCAGTCTCTCCTCATAAGCCAACCCTTTCAACTCTGGAATCAACCTAGAGAACCTTCTCTGCAACCCCTCTAAATCCAGTATGTCCTTTCTCAAATTCTGCCCACGATTTCTAATAAATTAGGGCAGATTGTTCTTGTAGTTTTCCTATTTTTTTTTGTAAAGAGTTGCAGCAAACCTTACGAAAAGTGTATTATTACTGAAGAACTTACATGTTGTCCTGAATTAGAATAATTCAAGAACAGCTGTATGGAAGTTATTATATTGAAGTATAAGTCTGGTCACGGTAAGAAAATTGTCGTTTTCTGTCTGTTAATTGATTCTTTGGGTTGTCAATGATCAAAATAATACTTGTTTAAATGTAATTTGTTTAAATATAATTTCTGCCTCTTAATTGATCATTTGGATTGTCACTGATCAAAAGAATATTGGTTTAAATATAATTGATTTTCAGGTGATTTTATTCTTCACGGATGGATTAGATGACTCCTTAGATCACCTCAAGCGAACATCGCAAATGCTCAGAGAAAATGGTAAATATATCCTTCTTTTCAAAATGGCTTGTTTTGGTATTGTTGATCCTGATGATAGTGGGACTTCTCAGCTGTCAAGGTAATTGGATTTGTGTGCAGGCAGGAGGTTAAAATGCTTGAGAAGCTAGTCAGATACCACTGATATCTACATTTAACCCAACCTTGGTGTTTAAGGAATGCCAAGCCCCTGTGAAAGAGATAGATCTCTATTTAAATATGTGAAATCCTCATGAACTGCTGTTTTGTTACTGGGTTTTGACTTGATATTTGTAATCATACATTTTTAAGGGGTCCTGGGATTCAATCAGAAAACGTGGTTGAAAGTAGAAGGAGCTACTGGGCCAAGCGAGCAAGGTTTTAAATCCTGATGTCTTTAGGCTGCTTCCTTTCCTGAGTGAGAGGCCTGATCTGACATCATGCTTTCACTGCTCTGCAGATGGTTTACAAAATATCTGAAAGTCACTCCTGCACTGTCAGCCTTTTTTTGCACTTTCCTACTGTAAGTCTTCTCAGCAGCATGACATTAGCTAATGCAGCCCCACCTTGGACCTCAGATGCAGAATAGAAACAAGAGGAGGAGCACATCAGGAGGATCAGCAGTAAGGGCACCACCTCACGAGGACCCTAGTAGGAGAACCAGCACAGGAAGAGCACCACAGGAGGGCCACCAGCAGGAATAGCACCTTAGGAGGACCACCAGTAGGAGGAGCACCAGTGGGAGGAGGACCATCTTTTGGAGCAGTACCTTAGGAGCAGCACCAGTGGGAGGAGGACCACCATCTGGAGCAGCACCTCAGGAGGACCACCAGTAGGAGGAGCACCAGTGGGAGGAGGACCACCATCTGGAGCAGCACCTCAGAAGGACCACCAGTAAGAGGAGGACCACCATCTGGAGCAGCACCAGCACAAGAAGAGCACCACAGCAGGGCCACCAGCAGCCTTCACCTCAAATATGACTTGACTCTCCACAGGACTCCAACCCGATGGAGGCACTTCCTTCAACAAAAGGCATACAAGCAAATGACGTGCCTTCTCTACAAGGCTGAGCTCAGGGAAACTCGGCTTTCCCAGATTTGAGACCATGTGGAAGCAGTCCTTCTTCCAAGAGCACCTGCTTGGCACCCATTCCCAGTAGTAGTTAAAGTAAATTCTTAAGCTTTGCCTCTCATTCCTTCCAAGAATCTGCTTATGGGATTGGCCCAACCCATATCTGAAGCCCTCACATGCATCTCTAAGTTGATGAATGGCATATTGGTCAAGGCTGATATTCATACGCACTTTACTGTTGATATAACCGGTCAAAATGAGAGAACACTTAGAATTATGACAGGCCCGGGAAGTCATAAAAGTGACCACTACAGTTTCACCATTTTGCACACCTGTATTGCTCATGGAGACATAAGAGATGTACACGGAAACAGACCCTTCGGTCCAACCCGTCTTTGCTCACCAGATATTCCAACCCAATCTAGTCCCAACTGCCAGCACCAGGCCCATATACCTCAAAACCCTTCCTATTCATATACCCATCCCGATGCCTTTTAGATGTTGCAATTTTATCAGCCTCCACCACTTCTTCTGGCTGCTCATTCCTCACAAGTACCACTCTCTGCGTGAAATAGTTGCTCCTTAGATCTCTTTTATATCTTTCCCCCTCACCCTAAATCTATGCCCTTGAGTTCTGAACTCCCCCACCCCAGGGAAAAGACCCTGTCTACTTATCCTATCCATCACCCTCATGATTTTATAAACCTCTATAAGGTCACACCACAACCTCCAAGGCTCCAGGGAAAACAGCCCCAGCCTATTCAACCTTTCCCTACAGCTCAAACCCTCCAACCCTTGCAACGTTGTTGTAAATCTTTTCTGACCCCTTCGAGTTTCACAGCATCCTTCTAATAGGAAGGAAACCAGAACTGCATGCAATATTCCAAAAATGATCTAACCAATGTCCTGTACAGCCACAACATGACCTCCCAACTCCTGTACACAATACTCTGACCAGTAAAGGAGAGCCTTCTTCACTATCCTATCTACCTGCGACTCGACTTTCTAGGAGCTATGAACATGCACTCCAAGGTCTCTTTGTTCAGCCACACACTCTAGGATCTTATCATTAAATGTATATGCCCTGCTAAGATTTACTTTCCCAAAATGCAGCACCTCGCATTTATCTAAATTACACTCATCTGCCACTTCTCAGCCCATTGGCCTATCTGACCAAGATCCCATTGTAATCTGAGGTAACCTTCTTCACTGTCCATTACACCTCCAATTTTGGTGTCATCTGCAAACTTCCTAACTATACTTCTTATGCTCACATCCAAATCATTTATATAAACGACAAATAGTCATGGACCCAGCACCGATCCCTGTGGGACTTCACTGCTCACACGCCTCCAGTCTGAAAACAACCCTCCACCACCACCCTCTGTCTTCTACCTTTGAGCCAGTTCTGTATCCAAATGGCTAGTTCTCCCTGTATTCCGTGAGATCTAACCTTGCTAATCAGTCTCCCATCAAGGAAGAAAAACAGAAATTACTGACAAAGCTCAGCAAGTGTGGCAGCCGTTGGACCAAAGGGTCTGTTTCCGTGCTATAACATCTCTATGATTCTATGGCTCTAGCTGGGGAGAGAAATGAGAGTTTAGTTTTGGGTCGAGTGACCTTTCCTCAGAACTGAGGAACAGTCACTCGAACTGAAACATTAACACTGATTTCTCACCACAGCTGCTGCTAGACCTGCTGAGTTTTTCCAGCCATTTCTGTTTTTGTTTCTGATTAACAGCACCCATAGTTCTTTCCATGTTTAACATTCATATCAGTGCAAGAAACCTGGGGAGTTGAACACGATGTATTGAGCCTTAATTGGGATTCCCACATATATTTACACCTATGCAGCATCAATAGATAGCTCTGTTGAGACACAATCTACTCTGTGCAGATATGACTAATGATACCTGTGATAAGCTCTGCCAGTCTTGCTCAGAAAGAAGCCATGTGAGTACCAGACTTGTAAATGAGAAAACAGCTGGGGAGGCTGAAGGTCAGATTCAGGTAGTGGGAGAGATCTGAGGTCCTCTTCAACCTGCATCAACATGGGTGTTCTGATTGTGCATGGTGTAGCACACCACTATCAATGCAAACCTGCTGCAAAACTGGAGGATGAAGGCTCGTATGGAAGATGAGGAAGAGCAATATGAGGAGACTGATATTATGAGGGTATCTGTTACTGTTCACTCAGCTGCCAGAGGTGTTCAGAAAAGACAAATGACAGGCTAAGGTACACTTCAGTTACACTGAAGTGTGGCTCAGGGTCTGTGAGCCCAATGTGCTCCACTAGACTCCTGTGTAAAGCAGCTCCATGCTCTGCTCTCTTCCTTGACACCCACTACTCATCTTTTTCTGTTTTATTTTCTTTTTTCCTTTTCTCAGCACGGAGACAGGCCATTTGGCCCAACTGGTCCATGCTGATGAAAATGTCCATCAACGCTAACCCCTTTTCCCTGCACTTGGCCCATAACCTTCCAAACGTTTCCTATCAATATATTTGTCCAAATGCCTTTTAAATGTTGTTAATGTACCCACCTCAACCACTTCCATTGGCAGCTCATTCCATATGTGTACCACTCTCTCTGTAAAAAAACGTTGTCCCTCAGGTTCCCTTTTATTCTCTTCCCACTCAACTTAAAGTGATGCCCTCTTGTCCTTGATTCCCCAATCTTGGGAAAAAGACTGAGAGCATTCACCCTATCCATGCCCCTCATAATCTTGTATGCCTCTATAAGTTCTCCCTTCAGTCTCCTACGCTGTAAAGAAAAAGGTCCTAGCTTGACCAACCTCGTCCTATAACGCAAACCGTTGAATCCTGGCAACATCCTTGTAAATTTTTTCTGCATTCTTACCAGTTTAATAACTTCCTTCCAAAGCAAGGTGACCAAAACTGAACACAGTACTCCAAGTGCAGCCTCAATACCATCCTGTACAACTGCAACATAATTTTCCAACTTCTTGACTCAGTGCCCTAACTAATGAAGGTGTAAATTTGTCAAACATTCTGCATAATGGTGTAATCCACTTGGATAGAGTCTTAGATTCATACAGTATGGAAACAGTCTAACCAGTCCATGTCAAACATAATCCCAAACTAGACTAGTCCCACCTGCCTGCTCCTGGCCTATATCCCTCCAAACCTTACCTATGCATGTACTTATCCAAATGTCTTTTAAAAGTGCCAGGCAAAAAACAGGGAAAAGCAGATGCTGGAATTCTCCCAGAAAGTTTATTCATCATAAGCATTGCACAGAAATGACAATATAACACAATGGGACCCACTTGCACACTTCTGTGCAACTACAAATTTTTGTCTTCCTTTTCCTGGTGTTCCTTAGTGCCACATCCCATGCATCTTCAGATACAAGTAGCTGGCTTGTATCCCAAGTCAGACTTCTCAATTTTGTTTTAACAAAAGCCCCTGGAGTTTCAAGACTGTAAAGATCCTGCTAGAAGCTGACCTACCTACGCTTGTGGAGGGGCGACTAAACCATTGGGAGAGAAGGCAGCATGTGGGATTCTGTCCTGGAGTGAATGGAGGGTGGGTATGAAAGCTCAAAACTGCTTTTAACAGAGGTCTCACTTTTGTATTGTCTTTCTCCTTGTGCCGTCTTATGGTTCACTCACTCTGCTCTGTTATCCAAGATTTGGGGTGCAGTTTGCTGCACTTTAGTGACCAGATTTTTAAACCTAGTGGCGTTTGCTTAATCCCATTTCACAGGCTAAATGTAAGGTTGGTGAGGACTAGCATGTACATAGCCTGCAATTTAGAATCTTAGAGTCATACAGCACGGACGCAGACCCTTCGGTCCAACCAGTCTATGCCAAACATAATCCCAAATTAAACTAGTTCCACCTGCCCAGCTCCTGGCCCATATCCCTTCAACCCTTTCCTATTCATATACTTAACCAAATGTCTTTTAAATGTGGTAATTGTTCCTATATTATTCACTTCCTCAGGAAGTTCACTCCATATGCGAACCATCCTTTGTGTAAAACATTTGTCCCTCATGTCTTTGTGAAATCTCTCTCTTCTCACCTTAAAAGTGTACCCCCTTATCTTGAAATTCCCCATCCTGTGGAAAAGACAACTACCATTAACTTCACTCTTTCCATGTATGTTGGCACCAGCATAGCTTGATGCATCATGACACTCATGGTAGAGATTGACTGCTCCAGCATTTCTTTAAGGTACACAGCAATGCCTCTGGAAAAATTATAATGAAGTTGTCCATGTTCTGATGCAGTTCCAAAATAGTCCTCTTCCTCATTGGCCACTCAGAGGGGTCATTGTCTGGCTGAAATAAGTTTGGAATGTCCTGTGTCCTCTGACAGAGATGCTCCCATGCTGTACTGGCTTCAAAACCTGCTCCTGTCTGATTCACCACATGACCTCCACTGAGGAGACTTCACCCTCCACGCTGGTCATGTTTTTGGAGGTAGAGAGCAATGTCTTCTTCTCAGAGGGCCATTACTCCTCGCTTGCTCATCCAGCAGTGGAGACTGGGTCACTGAATTTATTCAAGGCTGAATTAGTCAGATTTTTAATCGACAAAGCAATCAAAAGTTACAGGTAACAAGTGGCAAAGTGCTATAAAGGCCCCAGTGATTGTCTTATTAAATGGTGGATCTTGCTTGATGAGCTGAATGGCTCCTAGTTCTACTGTCCTTCTGAATTAGAACTGATAAAGGAAGAGTATTCCAAGTCATCACTCTGCAGATTATCACACTTCAGTGGCTACTGATATCATGTTTATGCCATGACATAGTGTTATGTTTACTGCTCCTAACTCTCCTCCAGCGGACAGCTATTCTGAGACCTTGCCAACTCTATTGCCATCTCCTCTGCGATGTTCAAGTTGGCAATGACTGTATGCCAAAGTCCTGTTCTCTGTCTTTATCTGATGTTGTGAGGTCCTTTCTCCTACAAGAAAGAAAAGACAAGTGTGAGCTCTCAAATGTTTCTTAGACAATGTTAACATTGCATTTGTGGAGGTTTACTGTCGGGGAGGCTGCTATGCAACAATTGCAATCCCTTGGTGGTTGATATGATGGCAAAGTGAACAGGTGGCTCTTCAGAAAGAGATTGGTACACCTACCAAATATGTTGGTCTGAAGAGTAGTATGTAGGAGCAGATGAGGGAAGGAAGAGTAAGGGATTGGTATTTGAAGGTGCCATGTCACACTATTGCACTGATCAGCTCAGTAAACTTCTTGGATTATGTATCCAGCAGTGACACACCAGACTCTTGTTGACCTCTTTAGCTCGCAAATAAGACATGAAATAGGAGCAGAAGTAGACAATTAAGTAGATTAATAAATAAATGAATTAATTCAGATAATTAAGTCTGATTTACTTTGCAATAAGATAATATGTAATTTATGTTTCAAATTCCACATTTGCATCTATTCCCGATAAACTTTGATTCTGTTGCCTAACAAAAAAGTATCTATTGCCAGCTCTAGCCAGATTTGCTTGTTTTCTGAGGCTGCCTCCCGTCTTGTCTCCAGAGGGAAGACAATCTCCCTAGGTGTCCTTACAGACTACACTGTCACATCCTGGCATGCACCAGAGGTTCTTGCTGGTGCCTATCCACATTCAGACTCTACCAGTAAGATTCCTGGACTCTTATCCCTGGTGTCTTCCACTACACTTCAATCCTGACTCCCACACATTCTCCTTAAAAAGCAGAGCTAATTGAGACAGGTCCACGTCGTGATTATCAAGGCCAAGGGAAACCTGGGAGTCGGAGGCAAGTGGATCAGCTGGATTCAAAAGCTGCTAAAAATTGCGTTCCTGAAACTTCCACATTGCCAGGGCACTGTTGGTCCTGTCTACTGTGACCAGGTTTGGAAGGCAAATTGCAACTTCACAACTTGAACATCCACAACCATGAACCCATAACATGGAAATCTATGCGGCACTGGAACTCTTGGTTAATGAGTAATGATCAAAACAATTAGTAGCTCAGAAGCAAAATGCTACATTTTTGATCATTGCATTTGAGGTTTAATCACAGATTTACTTTCATTTGTTTGATCGGAGAGCATTGCACTGTACAACAGTGCGTCAGTAATTTTTCCATCATCAGCTTTTTAGTAAATTATTTTACACAGTTGCTATAATGTGTGAATTAACACACAGAATGGCATTGCCAACTGTAACAATGAGCCATACAAAACAGAAAGCCATTGTCTAATTCCTGCACTGTAATTTCACAGAGGGAATGAGTAAATGTTGGAGTTCTGTTGCTTCTTATTACTCCTTACTCCACCTTAATCAGGAAAAATAGGAAAGGTCTTTGCTTCTCCAGGCTGACGTTAGGTTTGATCAGTTTCTACACGGTCAGTTTAATTAGCCAACAGAAATTTAGATTATTCATGTCTACTTGCCTTTAAAATCCAAATTTAAAATCTTCTCATCTCTCCGTCAATGTAGATTTACAATGAAAATACTGTAGCTTGTGATGTTTTTGATCATTAAGTGCCAACTGAGCCAAAAAACAACACAAGAACTATAATGGCTCATATAGAACCTCAAAACACCTTGCAATAAAATCATAGCTAGTCAGATCTTCTTGGTGTCAACACCATTCTCCTATCTTGACTTCCTTATAGTTCAAAAATCAATCTGTTTTAACCTGGAAAAGATCCTCTGACTTAGACAACATATACCTCTTGGGTGGAGAATTCCAAAGTTTTATGTCCATCTAAAAGAAAGAAATGCCTCTTAACTTCCACCATAAATAGAGCACATTTTGTTTAAAAACATTTCCTGGTAGTTCTAGATTTCCACCAAGACAGGCAACATCCTATCAGCATCTAACGCAGAAAATCTTTTCAGAATCATAAATGTTTTAATCAGATCACTTCTCATTCTTTGGGCGTCTCTTTTTTTGGAGGTTCAATCTGTTCAATTGTTCCTCATTGTATAATTTTATGAAAATGATAAACATGGGCTACTGGTATTTAAACAAAAAGACAAAGGACTGTGGATGTTGCGTATTGTGCTAATCACCTAAGAGGGGTTTAAAAAGACTGTAGCAGATCAACATCCTCAGCTGGATAATGGATTTTGTTGTTAATATTGTCTTCTTTCAGCTGATTTCAATACCTACAATCTCCATAGGCTAAAGTGACTTCTGAAACAGACAAATACTGACCTAAAATGCCTGCTATGATAACCTGGCCAGGTTGAGTCAAGCTCATGAAACTGGCAACTAGGATCAGTTGTAAATGAAATGAACATCATTTTTTTAAAAAACCATTGAAACTCAAATCTATATTTCTTGGTTGATTTGCAACTTTCTGAAGTCACTTGCAGATCAGCCTGTTTGAAAAATGAATGATGCCAAACACCAGAATTCACAAAAGCACTGTATTTCAGGCAGCATCTTTTGAACGGCAAAGCAGGGGCAAAAAAGAAATATGAACTGATATCAACAAGAAGCTGGAAACCTCCTGTTCTCTGTCTCTCAACCGTCAAGTCAGTGCCTGGTGAAAATGCAGCTTATTCATTGAGAATTCAAGGAGATCTAGTAAACTTCACCAATACTGAAGAAACAGGACTACCACCAAGCAGTTTGGATTCAGATCATTCTTACAAGTCAAGGACTCTTACAAAATTGAACTGCAATGGCCTTCATTTTCATGTCTGGATGAGAGGTGTTCTCTCCACTCCCTTCTGTTTAAACCTACAGCCTGTTTTTTGCAACTGATGACACAATTTTATTATTTATGGGTTTGAGAGTAGTAAGAGAATAAAATTAATCTTTCATTCAAGGGAACCAGGTAATTGGTTTCTTCAATTATGCTGTAATTAGTAATATTTTAATTAAACTATGATTGCTGTGTGTTAAATAAGATCAGAATCAATTAAGAAGGGTTAAAAAGAGTGGAGCTGCTTCAATATCTTAAATTGGTCAAAACAGCCACCTATCACTCAGGAATCAAATTTCTTAACCCTCTTGGAACTGATTGTAAGCATTCTCCTCCCTAAGTAAAGAGATCAAAACTGTACACATTACTCCACATGTGATCTTGTCAGTGCACTGAACAATTGTATCAGGTCTTCCCTGCATTTATATTCTATACCCCTTACAACAAAGCTGTTTTTGTAGATTAATAGCAGCTGTTAGACACTTCATCTTCATACTACCTATAGCAGTATGATAATTAGTGCGCAATTTGTAATTCCAGGAGTCCATGCACTCATCCCAGTGGCTATGGAAGGTGCTGTAGATGCTAATGAAATACATAAAATTGAGTTTGGAACTGGATTTGCGTACAAAGACCAACTATCAATGCAAGTTGGCAATATGGAAAGTGCCTTGCTGGAAAAGATGGTAAGTGTCCTTTTGAAAGGGAAGACATAATTGTTCAACATTCTGTAGAGTTCTGCAAAAAAGGGCTGAGGTTACCACAAACAACTCTCCTTCTCAACTCCTCCCTCACCTGAAGCATAGTGACCCTCAGCTGTGTCTTTATCTCTCCATTGAGAAGAGTGTCCCTATGGTCTAGTAAGATCATGGTAACTTTGCCTTTTTAAATTTCTATAAGAAAATGAAATTTCAGACAAAGAAATCCCAATCTTAGTTAATTGTATTAATGATTGATGATAATATCGGTCCATTTAGTAGTAATTTATTCTGTTGAAAAATCAGCTGCTCAGTGAAGTTTCAAAACATTAATTATCATGAATGGATTCATATGCTTTTTCTAAAATTGTAACAACTGAATTAACAATTCTATCCTTCTTTTAAAAAAAACAGAGAGCAGTTGCGGAAAAGCAATGTTGTAATGTAAAGTGCCTTTGCACTGGAGAAACAGGAGGGTACGGAAATGCTGGAAGAAACGGGGATGCGGTAAGATGTAAAAACAAGCAAATGCAATGTCTATTTTCTCCCATTAAATTGAAGGATTATAGAATATAAATCTGCATACGTTGCCACTTTTCAAAATGAATCTCACATGAATGTTTTGACCTCAGTATTCAAACAAACTCACATCATTTTGGAAATGTGTTGAAAATGGGCTTTAAGTGTAGTTAATGGAACAGGATCAAACACCATTCCAAAGGACAAGACAGATTCAGTTACATTCTTGTCATTGGATACAGTTCGGCTTTTAACAGTAACATCTTACAATAGAAACGACAGAGCATTTATCTGAAGAAAAGTAGTTAAATTCCACTGAAGTAGATGACTTTAAAATGAAAGAACCTCCCCATGGACTTCATCAGCATCGATGACGTCTCTTGGTTTTCTGTAGTAGGACCACTAACGCTTGGAAAGAAGATCCAGAATATTTTCCAAGGGTTTCCCATCTCCGCCATTGCCGTTTTCCCCCTAGATGTGTAGAGGGGAGGCAGAAAGTCCACATCTATCACTGGTTTCTCAGCTAAAGATACACATAAGCAGGCATAATAGCAGAGCTAGGTAATACTTTTTTTTCCCATTTCCCTCATTTCACACACCAAACCCCCAAATCAGAACTTTAAACACTACTGAAATTTATTAAAATTGTTGTGATCCAGTGAGGAACCATTTTAACATTCACAAAGGAACTTGAATACTTTCTTTTAATGAGAGAAATTTGGCACAAGATTTCACATTTTCTTCAACCACACAAACTTTATTATTGATATAAGAATTAAACAGAGACAAAATTATTGTCCTAACAAAATGGTTTGTTTCCAGAAATGTTATGCAAAACATTTACTTCGCATTTCCCCAAGAATTTTCTTATAAGACAAATCAATCTTAAAGTTTTTTTTCTTTCTGTAAGATGTACTGATGTACTGCAAGTGTGGTACTGTACGCTCAAGAATTTTTCTCAGCTATCAGAGTTGAAACATTCATTACCACACCTTGACAGTGGAGGCTGTAGTCCCTCACTCTGATAAGGTTTCCAATGTTTTCACAGTATTCTGCTGGTTACTTTCTGTTGCAATAAAACACGAGGCTTTTTTTTTCTTTATTCATTCACAGGATAAGGGTGTATCTGGCTAAGCCAGCATTTATTGCCCGTCCCTAATTGCCCAGAGGGCAGTTAAGAGTCAACCATATTGTGAGTCTGGAGTCACATTTAGGTTGTACCAGGCGAGGATGACCCTTTCCTTCCCTCTAGGACATGATTGGACCAGATGGGTTTTTTTTTCTGACAATGGATTCATGGTCATCATGTGATTCTTAATTCCAGACTTTTTAAAATTGAATTCAAAATCCAGCATCTGCCTTGGCAGCGTTCAATCCCAGATCCCCAGATCATTGCCTGTGTCACTGGATTAATACCCCTAGAGATAGTACCACCAGGCCATTGCCTCCCCACAATGGACAACATTACATCTTCTGTTTCTCACAAGATTCACACTGATATTAGCCTCACTCACTTATCATGCGGTCAGTGATAACTTTAGAGTTTTATTTTTTTTTAATTTTGTCTAGATCTCTCAGTGAGCTGCAAACCACGAAATCCAATTTGCAACTAAAAATCTCTGCCAACAAACAGACAGACAAATTGAAACTGGAAAGAGTTTTTAATCTCTACTCTTCTCAATGACAACATAGCCTGCTCTGGTGTTCTCTCAAACTGACCTTCAAGTCAATTATCCCTCATTTACAGTTTCTCCAGATACTTAAACTCAGCCGCAGTTTTGTCACTCTATCTTCTCTTTTCTGATGCTTTAACCTAACACATAAAAGTTAATTACTAAAACTAAAATTATATTCAAACTACCAACCATGAATCCGATAATTGTAGTTCAATATAAAATTTATTTTTGCATTGAAACATCAAGTTTGTTTTCCATTCTAAGATTAAAATATACATTTATAATTGTTACTAATTACTTAATGGATGTGTCATTATTGCAGGGAAATTCTGGCCAGCGTGGGCCCACTGGCTTTCCAGGACTAGACGGGGATACGGTGAGTTAGTTTATTTTCTGTCATTAGTGGAGAAGTTTATTGGCTTTTAATTTATATCTGTGTTCTTCTGGTTTACAATGTTAATTGATTGGGGATAACAGGATTATCTGACACTACAATGGCTAACATTATCAGTTTAATGATATTTTGATCAGTCCTTTGCCCTTATAAAGGATGCTAGTACAATAAAGTGTGATCAACTTTTATATTTTGGCAACATACAGCAAATCTAGATTTTTGCATTCCCTTTGGGGAAAAAGTGAGGTCTGCAGATGCTGGAGATCAGAGCTGAAAATGTGTTGCTGGAAAAGCGCAGCAGGTCAGGCAGCATCCAAGGAACAGGAGATTCGACGTTTTGGGCATAAGCCCTTCATCAGGAATGAGGAAAGTGTGTCCACACTTTCCTCATTCCTGATGAAGGGCTTATGCCTGAAACGTCGAATTTCCTGCTCCTTGGATGCTGCCTGACCTGCTTCGCTTTTCCAGCAACACATTTTCAGCTCTTGCATTCCCTTTGTTGACATTAAAAGGAGCTTAGGAGCAATGGGACTCAAGCTGCAGGATCGATCAGCCAGTCCCAGTCAATATTCTGATGCAGACGATGTGCAGGGTACAAAGTAAACTTTCTTGCAGTACCCTGGAAGTGAAGCTTTATTGTATTTCACAGGGACCAAGAGGCCCACCAGGTATCACTGGCAATCAAGGATCCACAGGATGCCAAGGTTACAGAGGCAGAAAGGTAAGTAACTGTTCAATTCATCTCTTACATCAGCAACCAAAAGCACGCTCCAACTTTTGCTAATTATATTCTTACATTTGTGCATTATGTTTCAGGGAAAGACAGGTTATCGAGGAATGAAGGTAAAACTGGTTTATTTACTCCTCTTCCATTTCAGTGTCACACAACTGCTTCTTGTTATCTATCGTCTGATTTTGCTACTATGCTAATACCCAATATTGTTGCTGTAACAGGGTAACGAAGGGACCTGCGGTATTGATGGAATCCAAGGAGAGCAGGTAATTGGTGATAGAAAGTTGTCAGAATTCACTTTTCATTTTTATGTGCATGTGTTAATGCAAGATTGTGTTTTCACAGGGAGAGGCTGGAGAGCCGGGCAAGGCTGGGGAACACGGGAAGCCAGGATATCTGGTAATATATTTTGTTGGCATTTCCTGACACTCAAATGAAACTTGACCCAAAGAAACTTGTAATCATTGCATATCTTTCAAACTGTTCCATTCATTTTACTTTCAGGAACAGCAGTTTATTTGTCCTTTCTTAATTAAGTAGTAGTCATAAAAAGTGAAAGCTATTTAAATCCCATTACTGAAGAGTAAAGTTCACTGATTGTTGTCATTAATCTCTGGAGAGACACTGCTATGCCTGTGTGATTTAGTATCTTAAGCTCTAACTAAATGTTGTCACTCTAGTAGTAACATGGTATGAAAATGATAGACTAAGACATTACATAATGGAGATTCATCTCTTGTGGTATAGTGGTAGTATCCCTACCTTTGGGCCATGAGTCCTGCATTCAAGTCCCACCTGCTCCAGAGGTGTGTCATGACTTATCTGGACAGGTTGATTAGGAAAATATCTCAGGCCTATATAAACAGACACCGACTAAAACTGGGATAGGAAGTTTATGTATCAACTGTGTAATTTTGTAATTAAATATAACATTGAGTAAAGATTGGCACCAGTTTAAAATAAGCTATTTTGGCACAGTGGTAGTGTCCCTACCTCTAAGCTAGGAGGCCTATGTTCAAGTCCCACATGCTCTAGAGTCATGTCATGACATCACTTGATGAGAAAATATCAAGACATTATTTAGAGAAACTGCATAACTGTATAGGGAATTATGCGAGTAGTGCATTCAAGTGAGTATATAGTAGAATTATATGATTTTATTTTGCATTTATGACTACAGTAAAAGTCTATTCCTCAACTTTAAAACAATGTAACTATCAAAATTACATTGCAGTTTGATATATTTATCTAACTACCGCGGAAAGTAGTTGCAAAGAAATGTTACTTTTCAAAGTAATGCTCTAACACTGCAGCCTTCATGGGAATAATCAAACGTTTTATTTTAGGGTAAGAAAGGCTCGAAGGGAGACATGGGTGAGCGTGGTCTACTTGGATTACGTGGAGACCCGGTAAGTAAAATGATATGGCCCTGTGAGATACAGAGGAACCTATTTAACTCAGAATGGATACTTTGTGAATACAAGTTGGCAATCCTTTTACCGAAACACTTGGGACCAGCTGTCCTTTGGATTTCGGAATTTTTCAGATGAAAGATTAAATGACATTTTCATAGTAAAATACAAAAAAAAATTACCGAACAGCAGACCCACCTGTGATTATGACTAGCCCTGAGGCAGGATTGATGCCAGCCAGTGGTGGACTATGCCACTATATCACATCTGAGTGATATGGGTCGAGTGGGTGTGGAATTGTATTAACTGTTTGCATGCCAAACAACTTTGATAATGAGAAAAAAAACTTCACAAAAAATACTTTGGATTTCTGAGATTTTTTCAGATTTTGGATAAAGGATTGTCCACCTGTAATATGTTGTCCCATTGTTCATTATTTTCTAAGGGTTCATTGAACATTCAGGAATCAAAAACAGTGTATAGTTGAATTTCTAAAAGACACAGTTAATAGATGAAACAGTACTGACTCATAAACATTCCCCTCAACCACTCTGCAAGCTTAATGACATTTCAGGAAAAGTTTTGTTTGTACAACTGTTTGCTATTGACTGGCAGTACCATGACATGGTGCAAATCAACCATACCATGTGATATCAGCTTGCACTTTTCATATTAAGAACTTCAGCAAGTTATCCTATGTATGTCGTAACTATTTATGTTGCACTGCATGGAACTACCTCCAAGTCTTGGGCTTATTCCTGCTACTGCTGTGTGTAAACAATGATGCTCATACCGGCCTCGGATACACTAAGGAAGCTTCACTCCAACAATGACAGACACGGTGGGTCTCTGTGACCCAGCTTCAAAAACTGAGATAAATTAATCAACAAGTAAAAAGTGAGGTCTGCAGATGCTGGAGATCAGAGCTGAAAATGTGTTGTTGGTTAAAGCACAGCAGGTTAGGCAGCATCCTAGGAACAGGAAATTCGACGTTTCAGGCCAGAGCCCTTCATCAGGAATTCCTGATGAAGGGCTCTGGCCTGAAACATCGAATTTCCTGTTCCTAGGATGCTGCCTAACCTGCTGTGCTTTAACCAGCAACACATTTTCAGCTCTAAATTAATCAACAGAGAAGCATTTGCTGTTTTACAAGAACATGTGTTTGCCATTGTAAGAAATGAATTGAAATCTTACCACACTAAGAACTGCCCATGGAGCATCTGTAAGAGTTAGGTCAAAAGTTGTTGTTCTAGAAATTATTGGATAGTCTTGTAGTTCATTTCAACTCTGGGAGGCTGCATTCGGTGCAACAAAGTGGACTGAAAGTTGTAGACTAGTTTGTTCTGATCTTCTGGACTGGATTTTCATGTAGTTGTGGAGGGATGAAATGGTAATTGGGACCTGGTTTCAAAATTCCCAGGATTTCCAATCATCTGAAGTGCAATGTAAGGGTCCAAGTTGCCTCCAGTGTGAGGACAGGCGCAACTTAGTCTTCCAAAATGTTCACAGAATCGGTCCAGCTTTGAAAGATTCATTGGTAGCTCTGAGAAGTTGTGAGCTGTAGTTTGGTTGAGAGAGCCATCAATCATCCTCGTTGCCTTGCATCCAGTCCCAGGGTCCTCAGACCCTCCATGCCAAGGTCTGGCACTTCTGTGCCCATTCTATAGAAGTTGTGAGCCCAACAGTATGTGTTTAAAATAGGCATTCATCCCAAACCCCCCACTTCCTTAAAATAAAACTCCTTTCACTACAGCCAAATAAAAGTGCCAATCTTCTAGACCTTTTAAAATATTGAAAACAGAGGATGCAAGCACTTAAAATATCTTTATCTGTTGTAAATAATTATTATTCAATTGACAGTATAGATCAGAGAGTCAAAGTTGCCAATTATGTAATGTTTTCCCTGGGATTCAGTTGTTTCAGAACTCCAATAGATATCAGAGCTCTCAACCCAAGAATGCACAATGTGGTCTGTTTCAACAATGCCCACTTCCTCTGATAGGTTCCTCCTATCAGAGTTTCGAGACAACTAATTAGGAGACTGCCTCTGGAAATTATTGTTGCCTCACTCCAGTGGCAGCAAGTTTTGGTTTTGGATCCATACTTGATCCTGACATCATGATCCTGAAACCTAAAATAAAATTCAGCTCATTGAGCTCAGCCAACAGCAACATGAACTTGCCAAAATATTATCTGGTGCTGGGCTGCAAGGCAAATCTAAAGCATATATTCCTCTATGTATTCTGAAAACATTCTTTCCTGATAAGACAATTCTTGTAGAGTTCTGTGATGGTAAACAATAAATAATCAGGTTTCACATCAATACTAGCCTTAATTGCTAATATTTATGTATCTCAGAACACAGAGTAGGATAAGCAGCCAATGTATTAGACCATTGTAACATCAAGCATCATAAATCTCAGTCATTGAAATGGCTTTGTGTTTAACTCTTCTCTGTCATGAACATGGCAACATAAAGAACTTGATCATGTACCAAATTAATTGGCCATTTGACATCACAACACATTGGAATACTTAAAGATACATTATTTCATAATTCTGGATCAAGTCCAGTCCCAAAGTCTTGTATTTGTTTTTGTTAGTTTTTTTTAATCATTGACTGAAATGGGAGGGTGAACATGAGAAAGAGTGAACTGTTATGCTCTGAATCATTGCAGTGGAAAGAGGTGTTGGAAAAAGAGGAGCCCAGAGGGCTACAAACCCAACGAGAAGGAATCTTGATTGTTGTCAACTGTGTAAACTGAGATCTATTGATCCAGCCATCTACATTTCAGATCCCCACTTTTTAATTTCTATTGAAATCAAGAGAAAAACACGATTTATTTTTAATTTATTTATGACCTGAATTCAAACCAAAACGCAACAGGGGGGAAAATAGAGTGAGAAAGCCCTGAAACCCACACCAATTCTTGATGTTTTTGTGTTCGTCTACTCAATATTTCAAACATGTCTTTTTTAGAATTTGAAAAATGCCACGCCACATTCTGTATGTACATGTGTCTGCTAAAAAAACAAGAGTTCACTTTAGTTCTGCTGGATCTCTATGAAAAACGTCATTTCTATTTTGTTATTATTTAAAGGAAACAATCATAAGATTTAAATAAAAAAGGAAACCTCAAACACTTAAGGAGCAAACTCAGCAAATTCCGGAAGTGTGCACCAGGTTTGCCCAAATCTGTGAAATGAGGGAAAGTCTAATGTTAGATCCTGTTTTTGAAGGAGTGGAAGGAATACTTTACCTTAAAAAAACCATTCTTTTTTTCTCTCTTTTCATTTAAGGGCAGTGCTGGTATTAATATCAACACACCAGGTGAAAAAGGCAACAAAGGAAATCCGGGACTACAGGTATGTTTACCAACTTTCTATGCTATTCCTTGGAGTGGATTTTATGTGGCAGCAATATGTCCACCTAAGTGAGGGAGAGGCCAACTCCCAGCAGCAAAAGAGTCACCCATTGGTGATTAAATTGCAGGGTGGATGGAAATTGTATGCGATTCCCAGTGCTGGCCAGCAGTTGGGGAATTGCTGGTTTCTGAATGCATGGTAGTTCTTGGTTAAAGTCCTGAATCCCAAGTAAGCCTGATGATGGGCTTCTAATCATCAGAAAGGGCACTTAATGCCACCATAGAACTCTCAGGTCTTCTCCAAGTGGTGCAAGAGACCCTTGTCAGGTTGATTAAATTCCAGCTATATATTTATCATGCATCATGTTATCATTTGGTATATTTTATTGAGCAAAATCATGATTTAAACTACACATTGGTCATACAGTGAGTTAGGGAGTACAGTGTGTATGCTAATATAGTAGCTGGTTACTAGGATGGTTAGTTAAAAGATTAATTAATCCAGAGATTGTGTGCTCAATCTCCACCATGACCTTTTGAAAATGTCTGGAAATAAGAGATTTTTTCAGAAACCATGTTTTTTGTTTTAGTGTCTTTCAATGAAGGGAACATCCCTTTCTTTCCTGATGGTCTTTAAGTGGAAACCAATGTGATCTTCTGACCATTCACTCACACCCCCCTAAGATGGTCATTCTACACTTCTGTAATACTGCCTACTCTGCCCCAGCTTTGGCTCATCTGCTGAAACTCTCATCTGTGCTTTTGTGACTGTTATCTCTAAACCTGGCCTTCCTCCCTGTTCTATCCTCAGTAATGTTGAAGCCATTTAAAGACCTGCTGTCCATGTCCACACCAATACTTACTCATGAATCACCCACCTGTACATTGATGGACATTGACTCCAAGTCAAGCAATTCTATAAGTTTAAAATTTTTATCTTTGTTTAAAGTCCCTTTGTGGCCTTGTCCCTCACTCTTTATATTCTCCACTAGTCTCACAACCTTCCAGGATATCTTTGCTTCTCTACCTTGAGCTGACCTCTTGTACATCTCCCATTTTGTTTTCTCCACTATTGGTGGCCATGACATTTGTTGCCTAGGCTATTAGCTCTAGAATTCCCTTTCCAAACTTATTTGTGTTTCTACCTGTCTCTGCACCATTAAAGATGCTCCTTAAAAACCAGTTCTTTGACCAAAGTTTTAATCTTTTCCCATGGTTGGACGTGGCTTTTGTGTGACCCCTGTTTCAAAACTCCAGGGTTGTGTCTTAAATGTGGCCACTCAGTTACCTTCTCAGGTCAACCCAGGATGGGCAAGAACAGGTGGCTTTGTCAGTGATATCTCTTCCTGAGAATGATGAATAAAGTCAGAAAGTTGGGGGGATATATTGTTCAAGCACAACATAATCAAGAATTTTGGGTAGGAAAATGAGAGCCATCAAAGCCCCAAAATCATGTTCAAACTTAAATTGGTCAACTTCCTTGTTTCCCATCACTACTATGCCTTCGGCCCAGCTCTCTATCTGTCAGGTTTCTATGGCTTTACATCTTTGGAGATGTTCCCCTTAATGGATCCACAAGTGACAGTTCATCTTTCAGTGCCCTGTCCAACTAGAGAAATTGGCATAGCTAGCACAGACAGAGCCAAACCCAATTTAATCTGCACACCCACAGTTACATTTGCTGGAGTAGTTACTAAAAACCAATCAGTAGCTCAGGTAACTTTTTTGCTTAAAACAGGACATTGTATCTAGCTACTATGCTCCTGTAAGTACATCAGCAAAATCAACATCACTCTGTACAAACATTTATCAAACTTATTCACATGATGCAGCTCCTCATTGCACCAATCATTGCAAGATGACAGACAGTGATAAGATTGACACTATTGTATGGGCATTAGGCTTTAATTTGTTGCACTGTTTAAATTTTTAAAAAATTATGACTTCAAACTTCTGGAGTGAAGCATTGGCCACTGAGCACTCAAATCAAGGAGTTGAACACATGATTCACTACTTCCTGTAGCTTTTTGTTTTGTCCATGTGCATCAGGCCAAGAGGATCCTTGTCCTGAGAGCAAGATGTTGTAAATTCCACTCTACAGAGTCAATAGTAGTGGCTCTCTAATGTTGTGTCATGACAGAACAAAGAGTTCAATAAGGTTACACCAAAATAATTGAGGAATCAAGGCAAATGGCAGGAAGGCTCATTAAAATGCTGTAACAGTCTGGACCTTGCTAATTAATGTTCTGTTGACTAGTTTCAGGCACTGAATAAAGAAATGTTTGTATTTAAATTGAATTGTTCACAATCTCAGAACATCACTAAGTACTTTACAACCAATGATATGCAGCGCCTTTAGAACGTTGGGAAAATAAAAGTCAATTTGTGCTCAATCAACGATGTCTTAGAAACCACATAATTGGTTTTAATACTAGTCAAGAAATGAGGGTGACCTTCTCCATTCATCTTGAAAATAACACCATAAAGTAATTTATATTCACTTGAGATGGTAGATAAGACTTCAGTTTAACAATTTAACAGGACTGTGCCTCAGACAATCTCAGCACTGAACTGAAGTGGAAGTCTGGGATGTTCTGAGTACACCTCCAGACTGGGACTTAAATCCACAGACGTTTTAAGAGAGACGCCAAGTGAATCACAGCAGACGGTGCTGTGGAGATTTATCTATAATTCCAACAATAGTTCCTGCAGACTTCTCTGTGCCTGGACAGCAAAGTCATCAAATGTATTCTTCTGTGTAATGAAAGGGATCATCATTGGTAAATTGCTGAATGAACTTAAAATGGTTGGAGGGGAAAAGAAGCTCCTGTACTATTTTCAAAATAGAGGCTTCAGTATTTCCCCAGTATCAGCTAACATTCTAGCATAAATCTTTGGACTGGAAGTTAAATGCACAACATTCTGTGGACAGCACGGTGGCTCAGTGGTTAGCAGTGCTGCCTCACAGCATCGGGGACCCAGGTTTGATTCCAGCCTTGGGTGACTGTACATGTGAAGTTTGTACATTCTCCCCATTCTTAGTGTGTATGCTCCAGTTTCCTCCCACCATCCAAAGATGTGCAGGTTAGGTGAATTGGCTGTGCTAAATTTCCCATAGTGTTTGGAGCTGTGTAGGTTGGGGTAAATGTAGAGGAATGGGTCTGGGTGGGTTACTCTTGCGAGGGTTGGTGTGGACTTGTTGGGCCAAATAGCCTATTTCCACACTGAGGATTTTATGATTCTGGTTCAGGCAAGAGATTGTTGAAAGTCTTATTCTTAACTACCAGAAATTTTTGTTCCTGACAAGTTAATTATAAGATATATAGGTGGCTACTCATTCTGATCTGATCAGGATATTTCAGAGCAGATTATACAGACTCTTGAACAAAGACATTTACAGGGTGCGATTAGCAAGTGAGAAAGACACAAGTGGTATCTTTGAGAAAATATGTCTAATATTGGCCTAACATTGTCCAATCTCAACAGACCCTGTAACTGTGCAGATACTGTTATGACTCAATGGGAGACAAATATTGATCTGAAATAGTTATTATCTGCGTTTATAACATCTCCTCTGAATCATTGGAATTATTTTCCACAGATGGCTGGATCAATGAGAATATTCAAGGGTGAGACAGACGGATAATCAATAAGGAAATAAAAGCTTATAGGGAAGAGGCAGGAAAGTGGAGTTGGTGATTATCACAACAGCCATGATCTCATTGAATGGCAGGGCGGACTTGATGGGCTGACTGGCCCATTGCTGCTTCTATATCTAATTGTGCAACTTTTCCACAGTTTGACTTGTTCTGAAAAGTAGTTGATGAAACGTTAAACCAGCAACTAAATACAGCTTTTTAGGGATTGTGAAGCAGTCCCCGTTGAAGTTCCAAGAATTTATTTTATGCAATTTAGAAAATAAGGACTATGTTAGCTTTCTGTTGGCACCTGTTTGAATAACATTCTGAGGAAATGCTGATTTTAGAATGTAGCTCAAATAACACTGCAACCTTATTTTTCAGGGTGAGGCGGGAAAACCTGGTGAAAATGGACTTGCCGGTGCAACAGGCAATCGAGTAAGAGAATCTACTCCTTAGTGAGATAATGATGTATGTATTCATGTAACAGTTAAGGATGGGCTAGTAACTGAACAACTCAGGGCCAAAACTCCTTCTGTCCTTGTTAAAAATTCAATAAATTTCCACGATGTGTACACAGTGCTTTAGGAGATTGTCACGATAAGTGATTTTCTGTGAACAATGAAAAGAGTTGGCTGCACACGCACAATGCGTGAAACATGCAGTATGCAGATTTACCCCAGAAAAGCATGAGTGAGTGAACATTAGAGCCACAGACGGCAAGAGGATATGGAGGAAGAATCCTGCGGAGAAGTGAATACATGGTGGACACAACAGGACTTGACTCTTGAGAATTGCCAAACTGTAGAGAACATGAACGAAACCAATGATCAAAGATTAGATCCTATTTCATGTTCCCCTTGAACAATAGATTAATGATACAAAACTGGGGAAGAAAATGGATTTTAGCTTATTAATGTCTCGGTGAAGGTCAATGAACTAAAACCTGATCACAGGTCCACAGGTGAGAAGACGTATCACATGTTGCAATCAACATATCTTTGGCATCAAGAAGCAAATAACTCGCTTTCATCTATAAATTGCATTTATACCTACCACTACTTACCTGAAACAAAAGAAAAAATATCTTTGACATAAATTTTTATAAAGACAGAGATTCTCTTCTTGTGAATCCCAGACTTTGCAAAGAGTTTTTCTCATATATGCTATCTAGTATTTTTCATTCATATATGGGATGAGGGTGTCAGTGGCTGAGCCAACATTTATTGCCCATCCCTAATTGCCCAGAGGGCAGTTACGACAGGTTAACCCTGATATCCAGCTGCCAATAGCAGAAAGTCACAAATTCCTCAATGTCTCAGACACAAATACAGTCCAGAACTCCAAACGAGCCAGCAGTCAGCCATGTTGCCAATCAGACATTCAGAGTCTCGTTGAAACTTTGCATAATCAAGAATCCCATTGATCCATGAATCCCATTTACAAAATCTTACCAGTGAGCACTACAAGAAAATTCAATCCCTTTGAACTATAGACATTTACAGTACAGAATAAACTCTCTCAACTTCCCAGCTGCAGATTGCCAGACATCTGTGTACTTTTATAGAAATGTTTACTTCTGTCCATTTGTGCAAACAAAGAAGGTCAGAACTTTAGTTAATATTGGTTGCATTGCAAAGTGATTGAAGTGTTTGGCAGTAAGTTCCTTATCTTCAGTGAGTGGAAAGTGATCTGGCAAAAAACAACAACATCAGTAGAACAATTCGTCTATAATAGGCTGAAAATTGGGCAGTTTCTGGATGCTTTTAATGACCCAGCTCAGAGATGTTATTAACGCATCTGAAGTAAACAGGATTTGAACCCGGGCCTCCTGGCACAGATTACAACTGTACCATAGAGCCACCTTCTTTGGGCAGCTTCAATAACTAGCAGCCAACCTCTTTACCAGATAGCAAGGATAAAAAAAAAGCTTCATTTTCTTTTTGGTTCATTCACTCAGTGGAAGCCACTGGCTGCAACCTATTCATCTAGTTATTCTACTCCTCATTACACTGTCATTGAAGGATGGCAATAAGTTGGTGACTGCAGATTGCTTGCTGTACAGTCATTTTGCTTGAACATCTTATTTTTCACACTGTTGAATTCCCTCTCTGATTCTACTGGGACAAGGAGAAATGACTTCTCTTGCCCAGCCAAAGTGTTTTGTTTTACATATTAAATAAGCTTAATGTGTTTTTCTTAATTTTCTTTAGGGCCCAGAAGGTCCAAGGGGAATGCTAGGCACAAAGGTGAATTTGATCTTGACATTTTACATGGTTCAAAAATTGATCCATATGTGTTTTTATTTGTATTTTGTCACATGACGTTAACAAGAATTGTTAAGTATGTTGTTGAATCTAATCCAGATTTGAGCTCAATACTTTGTTAGACCTCTTAATTATCATGAACCACGTCCACAACTTGTTCAATAACTTTCCACAGTGTCATGATTGGGAGATGCCAGTGTTGGACTGGGGTGTACAAAGTTAAAAATCGCACAACACCAGATTATAGTCCAACAGGTTTAATTGGAAGCATACTGGCTTTCAGAGCGATGCTCCAAAAGCTAGTGTGCTTCCAATTAAACCTGTTGGACTATAATCTGGTGTTGTGTGATTTTTAACTCTTCACAGTGTGGCATCATTGGCAGTATTTAAAAACCTGATATTGTGCTGTAGGTGTTCTAACATTTCTGAATCCAAACTGATTTTAAGGCATTAAATTCTAAGTATTGAATAGGCTTGACAGGGACAGGCTACAGCTTTTTAAAGTGATTTCAGAGTTGCAGTTCACAAATACTACATGAGCTAATGATTCATGATAGCCACTGATGCATCAGTGACCAATCCTTTGTAACCCCAGCCTACAACAAGCCTGTAGGAGAACAGCAGAACCAAATGATTCATAAAAGAATACAGAAGCAGGTTAGTGTTGCCTTCTTGAGTAAGTTTCGAAGTGCCAAATGAAAACAGGTTACCCAAACATTTTTAAATCCGTTTTATTTTGGATGGAGTTGTACTGTAGGCGACTGAAGGTAAATTGACCATCTCATTATGTGGATATATACTACTTAGCTTTAGTGCTGTTAATGCTATTTGGTTCTGTTTGTACTAGATACAAAAGAGACTTTTATAATGTGATATGCAGCTCTGTTTGTATCTGTGCATTAATGAAACATGTGCACGTTTGGCAGTGTAACTGCAGATGTGCCTTCATTAGAAGTGGGTTTAAATTTGGGAAATTTTATATGAAATGAGTATTATTGATTTGCCATATATTATAAGACATACATGAACTTCTCATGCAATCCCTACAGTGTGGAAGAGGCAATTCAGCTTACAACCCTCCAAAGAGCATCCGATCCGATACCTATAACCCTGTATTTACCATGGCTACCCCACTGAGCTTGCACATCTCTGGACACTACTGAGCACTTTGCCATAGCCAATTTATTTTCAATTGAAATCAAAAGATAGAAACTATCCTGGATGACTAGTTTTCCCCTGGAATTTATATTCTTGTCAAATAATCCTAATAAGTGCCAGATGAAAAGCTTCACCAAAAGTTTAGTTATTAATTATATTTTAATGAACTAACGGAAATATAGTTTGCCTCTGTCCTAATCGAGGGCCCTAACTTCAGCCTGGAGTGTGTAATAGCTGGAATTGGATATGCAACAGGGTTCCCAGTGTGTTTTAAACAGTACCTGTGTTTTTTTAACCTCTAGATACTTAATAATCACAATTTCCCCTGGCTTTGTGTTCAGATTTAATGGTTTTATTTAAAGATTTTGATTTAACCATTATGAGATCAGGCTGTGGAAAGCCTAGTTTATCATTTTGCAGCAACATTGTGTGTTTTTCTGTTGAGAGATTAATCCATCAAAAACCGCACCATTAAAACTGGCCTCTTTCCTCACAAAGGGACAATCTGGGATCCCTGGGAAGCCAGGTCGTAAAGGAGATCCGGGAATCCGAGGATCACAGGTGACAATCAGTATTCCGTGACAATATTCCTGCTGTTACACTGCCACTGCTTCGCTGGTTTCATCGCATGATGTGTTTTTAATATAATTTTGAAAAATTAACTCCAGATAATGTACACAGCTTTGCTGCCTGATCTCGTTTGACCTGGAAGCCCAGAACATAACTCACCCCAGATGCCATCATATCGTCTCATGGAGATTCTTGTTGTTGAGCTGAGACTGGATGGGACCTACCTCGCGTGGTGCACAAATGTGATCCTTTCCTCATTAAAGCGACACAGGGTCCATTCTAGAGCAAGGCAGTCTTGTTTTAAGTCAGTTGATTTGTTTTCCCAAGACGGGACAGGAGGGTGGGGTTAGAAACTAGTATGGACCCCTAAAACATTCACACTGGAGCACTTCTGAGGGACTGGAACAACAGGTTCAGTCTGCTTCAATTCAAGGGCACATTGAACGATTGCAAATGGAAAACATGAGGAAAAGCTGCTGATCAGAATTGCACAGCGATAGGGTTAAAGGCTAAAGTTGTGAAAGTGGGAGACATAAAGGAAAAATAGTTTATTACTGATTAACAAAAACTTTAAAGCATGATACAAAAAGAGAACAAATTAATTGAGCTTAAAGGAAATTTGGAGAGATTCTGTCTGTGTGTATGTGGGGGTGGGGAGTGTTGGTGAGGGGTAATGATCAGGGATTCACTGTAAAGAAAGGCAGAATTTTAAAAATATGTTCAATAGCTTCTTAGGTTGGAACGTAGCAGTTGAACTGCAGAGTATAGACTATAACGGACAAGTTGACTAACAAAAACTGCTGGAGATCACAGCAGGTCAGGCAGCATCCAGGAAGAGAAAGCAAGCTAATATTTTGAGTCTAAAAATGGCTCACTAAAAATTGGTTTGAGCAGTACCCACAATTTCTGTAGAGGCACACTGAGACTCCTGCAAATGCTGAAATCGAAATGACTCTTGAAAACAAGGAAGGCTCTGGGAAAGGTGAAGCACCAGTCCAGAGGCAATCATAATTGGTAATCTGGAATAGGGCCTGAAGTCACAAACCTTATTTTTTGCCCTCAAAATTTGAAGTTGTAGGAGAAAAAGGAATAAGGAAAAGGGCATTTGGAAAATTATTTTGATTAACTTGCTTGGTTCACTTCCTCAAATTAAAGATTTTCTCTTGGATTTTAAAATCTGACTGGTTGTGCCAGAAAAGATTGTGAAATAAATACTTGAATGATTTGCTTAGTTGAGTTTGATTTATTGATAGGATTCTTTCCTGGCTTGCTGTTACAGTGTTGTGGTTTATAACTATTACACATAACTCAAAATCTGAAGCCAGAGATTTTCAACAGGATTTGTTCTGTTTTGATTATTATAAATCACAAACTGTGGGATGATCAGTAAAGCAGGATTTCACTGTCAATTACAATAACTCGGAACAGCTAGAAGAAAAATGACTGTGGATAATTATCTGTATAATTAGTGTCTAATATCTCAATTTATAAGCAGCATCTGATTTTATTTTTCTGTCTTTTAAAAGGGAGAACATGGGATTCCAGGACCTAAAGGTCAAAAAGGTGGGAGTGGAAACAGAGGTCAACAGGTTCGTATTATCTGAAACTTGTTAAATGCTCAAGAAATATGACAATGAGAGGATGTGTTGAAAAGGCACAGCAAATTGTGGGCAGCACGGTGGCACAGTGGTTAGCACTGCTGCCTCACAGCGCCAGAGACCCGGGTTCAATTCCCGACTCAGGCGACAGACTGTGTGGAGTTTGCACGTTCTCCCCGTGTCTGCGTGGGTTTCCTCCGGGTGCTCCGGTTTCCTCCCACAGTCCAAAGATGTGCAGGTCAGGTGAATTGGCCAAGCTAAATTGTCCGTAGTGTTAGGTAAGGGGTAAATGTAGGGGTATGGGTGGGTTGCGCTTCGGCGGGTTGGTGTGGACTTGTTGGGCCGAAGGGCCTGTTTCCACACTGTAAGTCTAATCTAAAAAAAATGAGTTACGCGAGAGGACAAGACAAGTGATGGTGCTTTGATTATATGCCATGCATCAGAGCCAAGTATTGTTATAGGACTAAGTTTTTAGTAAAGTTAGAACAAAACAGAGGATAAAGGAGGAGAGCTGCACTGGTGGCACAAGTTACAGAAAAGGAGATAATGGGCTGAATGGCCTGCAAAAACATTTCAGTATAATTCTATTAGAATTAAAAGTTCATCAGTGGAATAATGGAGAAACCGAAATGAAAAATAGTGATTCGGCCCTTAAGTGCAGATGGGGAAAGGAAGAAAAATGCAAATGACAAACAGCAGTTCGGAAATTGTGAAAATCTGGTGACTTTCATTCTTAAATAAATTAAATTTGACTCATTCAGGCGTCAGATTTGATCTGAAGAGTTGCACAGTGTACACCAGGAAGAGATTTGTTATAACTGAAAGGTGTTTGGGGACAGCACAATTTAATGTTCATGGATGGGAATTTAATACATCCCGTTATTACAGAGTAATCAGCAAGAGGAATAGCTGCTGATCAGAACTTCACAACGAGTAGGGTTAAAGGCGAAAGTTGTTCAAGTGGGAGACATAAAGGAAATATAGTTTATTATTGATTAACAAGAAGTTTAAAGCATTATGCAAAAAGAGAAGAAAATAATTGAGCTTAAAGGAAACTGGAGAGATTCCCACTGTGTGTGTGTGCGCTCAGTCCATGAGATGCTTTACATCTTTTCACGAGTGAAGGAACTCTTTCCTCATTGGTCAGTAATAATTTTTAAAAAGGTCAACAACACAAGTTCAGAACCCCTGCCACTCTTCTGTGTTTCCAGTAGCCCCTATCCTAAATATCAAATCACTCCACTTGCTTCAGATACGACCAAACTATCCCTCCCAATTCAGTTAAATGAGGTAAACAAGGTTGGTTCAGATTCCTAGCCACAGGGTTCAGAGGAAAGCAGTTGGAAATACTGAACAGAAACATTGACTGTTGTTCCTAATGCTTTCAGTGAAAAAAGCTGCATAAACAAAACCGGTGTCTGAAATTTATGTAGTGTGCTAAAGAGAGTAAAACATGCCAAAGTGCTACACAGGGCCGTTATCAGACAAAGACAATACGGATGACGCAAGTCCATGCCTCCCCTCTCATATTCAAATTCCAGAGTCTGCCCTGGAACTATCTGAGTCAGATAAAATGGTCAAGTCTATCAATAGTAGAACACAGTGTTCTTTCACCTTTTTACACCACTGATAGCATGCAAATACACTAATCACTCCAATTTCTATCAATAGCCACAAATACTGTTCACTTTTCTTCCCTTTCATTTCCAAGTATTACTTGCTCCCATGATCACATGAAGTTATGTTCAGACAAAGATTCATATTGAATTCAAAGCATTTCTCCCTCCACAGATGCTGGTAGGCTGAGTATTTCCAACACTTGCGGTTTTTCACTTTCGAACTCCAGCATCTGCACTATTTTACTTTTATTTATTGACAGATTCTCCCATATGTGCAGATTCTCAAGCCTGCCTGTGGTTATCCTTCTAAGGTGTGTTTCCACCCCTAAGTGCACACTAAATTACAAAAAAAGCCTCACCTCATTCACAGTGACTGGCTCAGCTGAGCCTCTTCTGGCAATCCTATTTTTGGTAGTAATATCTTGACTCTTGTATCAATTCTACATGTTAGGTTGTGGGCTCTCTTTAACACATCAAGAGTATTTTGACAAGGACTATTCTGAACTGAGATTGGTGAATGGGTTTTGCCATCTGAAACAGGTTTGAAATTCAGTGCCCCCACCCCCCGTACCAGTGGGGGAATCATTCTTAAACTACCGTGGAAGCCCAAAACTATAGCCAGGAGCAAACCCATTCAAACCCTACCTTCCTGGCAGTCCCCCATCCCTGGTTTCAGAAGGTTCCCTATAATATGTTCAGGCCACAGTAAACTACAGGTAAGTGAAACAGTGGGAAATGATTCTGCAGTTACGGGGATCGCCCTGCACTCTGATTTCAGCTAGTGGTCACGACTGGAGTACAAACTTTGATGATTATTCATTTACTGCCATGTCTCATTGGGGTAGCACACTGATATAAAGCCCACTATTCCCAGAATCATTACTAAATTTAATTAAAACTTCTAAAAAAAACACAAAAGATCCTCCAATTTATCTCATTTCTACACCAAGGTTAACAGAAAGCACAGATCAGGTTTCTGTGCTTAACAAGAATGACTGTTTATTAAATAGGAAACATGGGACAGGAGTAGGCCACTCAGCCCGTCGAGTCTGTCCTGTCATTCAATGAGGTCATGGCTGATCTGTGGCCTACCTCTGTGTACATACCTTTGGCCTGTACACCTCAAGACATTCATTTAATAAAATTTATCTATCTCCGAATTGAAATTAACAACTGATCCAGTATCAATTCCATTTATGGAAAAAGAGTTCAAACGTCTCCCACCCTTTGTGTGTAGAAGTGCTTGCGATATCTCTTTGAATAATCTGCCCATGAGTTTTAGACTATGCCCCTTCTAGAATCTCCAGCCAGTAGAGTTACTTTGTCTTTGCCTTCTGTATCTTTTCCTGTTAATATCTTGAAGATTTCTATCAGATCACCACATAACCTTATAAATTCTCAAGGAAATAGGCCTATATTTTATAATCTCACCTAATAACTCCTGAAGTCTAGGTATAATGCTTGTAAGCTGAAAATGTGTTGCTGGAAAAGCGCAGCAGGTCAGGCAGCATCCAAGGACCAGGAGATTCGACGTTTCGGGCATAAGCCCTTCTTCAGGCTTATGCCCGAAACGTTGAATCTCCTGTTCCTTGGATGCTGCCTGACCTGCTGCGCTTTTCCAGCAACACATTTTCAGCTCTGATCTCCAGCATCTGCAGTCCTCACTTTCTCCTCTAATTCTTGTAAACCTACATTATACTCCCTCCATAGCTGGTACATCCTTCTAGAGGTGTAAATGGACTCTAGCTATAGTTGGTTCTGCTATAATGCCGGTTTCCTCCAACGCAAATTGGCTTTAACACAATTGAAGAACTTAGACTATTATTTGTAGAATGCAAACTTTCCTTATCATTATTGCCTATAACACGACTCCGGCTCCATTAGTTTAAATGGGGCAGCTATTGTGCAATTTTCTTACAACGCAACATCGCATGAGAATGGGACTATCAGATTATATCTTAACTGACTGTACAGGTAAACAACTGTGAACTGATTAAAACTCTAACATATTTATAAACCCCACCATATATGAGCACACAGGTAGAATAAAAAACATAGGTGATGATGGGCTAAAGGACAGACTGGAAAGGAGGTCTGGTGGTTCCTGTTCACAAGACTACTGAGGTGACTCAAGCTGATCAGAATGTTGCTTCTTCATCTTCCTTCTCTGCATGCTTTAACTGGTTTACTGGAAGCACAGGGTGAGCAGTTCACTGTTAGTTTTACCTTTAGTGACTTTACACTGAATTTTGAATTCTGACTAGTTCATTAAAATTCACAGCCAGTTGAAGGAACTATGAACTGGTTTTCTTCAGGCTCAAAGTGGATTTTGTTGCACAGATCCAAGACAGCTCCTGAGCTGCTCTGGATCATGTTCACAGCCCTAAGCCGTTCAGCTACCTCAGAGTCAATCACATAGTTGTTGGCAAACAGAAGGCCTTTGTCATCAAAAACTGGTCAGTAGTCCATAGACCAACCAACTATATGTTTCCAGCTGAATCTCCATCCTACACATCCTTGGCTCCAGCTTATCTGCACCTTCTATTCCTGCTCTAAACAGCAGCTGTGTAAACAGTATTTACAATGAATGTCAGGCAACTTGTTTTCAAAAAGAAATGCAGAAATCTTTGAGTTCTTTTCCTATTTCAGTCCACAATTAAAAATAGAGACAAGTAGAAAGGCACGGTCCTCATATTATAAACTGTCTTATGGTCACATGCCTTGTAATATTAGCTCCTTTTACTAAATGTGTTCTAGCTGAGGCATTGGATAATTCAAACTCAATCAAAATTTTCCCTGCTCTGCTATCAATGATCTTCCTGTCCTTGCGTTCAGCAAATCGTTCCCTACACTGACTCCTTCACCCATACACATGGCCATGATTTCAATCCCATGATCAGGCCAGTTGTCAAAACCCTTGAGATCTCTCTGCTGTATTAATGTCTGTCTTGTATTTGTATTGAAGCACATTTGCCTCTAGACTCAACCCTCCTTTATTTTCATTTTCTCTGTTTGGATAAAGAAACCTTTGATCACCCCTCCCATTCTATTGCTTTTCTCCTGTGAAGATGTTAATGTTCTTCACAATGACCTTAGTTCTGCCTTCAGTGACTTTACATTATATTTTGAACATGTTCCAAAGTCTGTCACTCTCTGTCACAACAGCCACTCCATGGGAAGTAAATCAGAAATGCTAATGATATATGGTCAGCTTTTGTAGTTTATAACAAGATTTGGCATCAACACTGAAATGCATTCATTATTCCCTCTCCCAGGCTATATATTCCTGAAACTTCAAAATAATGTTTGGGAGTGGAAACAATTCCAAACCACTACTTTCTCAGTTATTTGCTGATCTGGTTTGGCTATTCTTCAGCACTATTTCTATTTCTTAAATTGCTTCTCATTACAGTTGATAGCTGCTTGCTACAATTATTGCACTACCTGATGGGGAATAACTTGCTGTGAGAGTCTGGCGATAATGTTGAGAAGCCCCATAACATTACTGAGTGGACCTTTACCCTTCCTGAAGGTGGTGAGAATGTGTTATGCCTCATGGTCTTATTTGAGCTACGCAGGTAGAGATCTGCCTTAGTTACTAGACCAAAGCAAGACAGTGAAGCATACAGAAAAGTTACTTATCTTTGCACTGTTAGCATCTCATTATCCACATTCCTGTCTTCCTTCAGACACAAACAATAAAACAGATGCCCCTTCTCTGTCATAGGTTAATCTCCTTCAGCTAGACAGGGTGTAAACAATCAAGCTCAAACCAGATGTTGCCCTCTCTTCCTTTCGCAATGTTCTTCCAATTCTGTCTCATCCTGAGGCCTTCTTAGAAATGTTTTTTCTAAATGTCATTCCTGTTCACCAAGGTGCCAACTGGGATTCTATTGTCATTAATTCTAAGTTGCTGCTAATATGGAGGCATTATTTATCTCTTGGAATTAAAAATTAAAAGTTTCTCCCTGATATTAGTTATCACTGTTATGGATGAGGCCAGGCCCCTCAAAACATTTCAATTAGGTAGCCCAGACCCTAACTTTGCTATATGATTTCAGCAAGTGTATAGTGAATATTTCAGGAGAGAATCAACTGGTCAGACTACTTAGTTTTAAACAAAAAATGAATTTATTTACAAGATTACTGAATGAAACACAAAGAGCAGAAAACAGAAAACCAAATAACTTGTCCTATTTGAACCCAACAGACTGTCCCGAAATACTTGCAACAATCCCCATGAACACCCCTTGGCACAAAAGGTAAAATCAAACAAGGGTTTACAGGCTTGAAGTTAGAAGGAGAGAGAGTCCAGCCTGACCTTGCCCCAGCAGCCTTTCTTCATAAACACTGCTGCTGACCTGTCAGAGCTGCTAAACTGGCCACTCCCCTTTCATTAGGCAAGTTTTTTTAAAAACTTGAAAGCCTTCTTCCTGTGGCACTATCTGTTAGATTTAAATAAATGGACCCTAAAATCTATCCTAACTCTCAGACTTTTCAGAGTCTGGGTCGTTTACAACCCCTCTGAAAAAGATTCAAGGACGACATCACCTTGCCAGAATGAGCAGCCTTGTCACCCCACCTAACATGCTGGCCTCACATTTTGACTCATGTCCACTGATTTAATCTCTGAATAGCACTAAAGGTCAAGATGGCACGGACAAATTTTGATTTGGGGGTCTCTGCATTACAGTGACATTTCTCCAGAGGTCCTTGACTGGCTCAGGGTCCAGTGCAAATGCATTGGGCATGGTTCTAACTCTGCTCCAGGTAGCACCAACACCAGCCTTGAGGTTTGCATATTCAACTAATCACTGTTGGTATCAAGCTAGCACAGTCACTGTTTATTCATGGAGGATTAGGAATATCTCTTAAACCATCAGTCATTTGATAGATAATGGATGAATCAATATGCAGATAGGGACAGATAGGTGAGTTTTCAATATTTTAGTTTACCCCAAGATTGTGCACAAGTTAGTTCCAATGCCTGAGTACTTATGAAAACAGAACAAAAAACTGATTTGCCTATAATACAAAAATGAACTAACTTATTTTCAGATTCTACTTTAATTATTTTGAAAGTTGTACAAGCTGCTTGATAACCAATCAACTGTATTACAAATCATAATTCCAAAAAAAATTGAGGTTGCTGAAAATTACTTCTGGAGATCAGCAGTGGACACCACTGACCTGACTTGGTCTTTCTCCAGTTCACATACCCTTTCTGTGTATCTTTTAATTGCCAAGAGCAAAACAGAATTGGCAACAGATGTATGTTCACTACCTACTTTTAAGATAAAAATAAATAATTTCATAATGCACTGAAGGTTGAGCAGTATTTTTGTCTGTTAATTACTAACAGGGTCCAAATGGAATTTCTGGTCTTGATGGAATAGATGGAAATCCTGGAGCTAAAGGACGTCCTGTAAGTGTACTTTCAGTTTTAATCCAGTCTAATCCATCATTTTAGAAAAATACGCTTTATGATTCCATAGACATGTTACAGCATATTATCAGTATTTCAAACAGACCTGTTTCCAACTGGAGATCCTGTTGTAAAAATAAAGGAAGCTTTGGAGTTAATTCGATTGTGTTTTGGCATTTATGTGACCAGAACTCCTTTATCCTGCTTGGAAATCTCATCCCTGTAAGGATGCAATGTCCTTTTGTTGGGTTAAAACTCCATATACTGAAAATGTGTTGCTGGAAAAGCGCAACAGGTCAGGCAGCATCCAAGGAACAGGAAATTCGACGTTTCAGGCATAAGCCCTTCTTCAGGAATGCCCGAAACATCGAATTTCCTGTTCCTTGGATGTTGTCTGACCTGCTGCGCTTTTCCAGCAACACATTTTCAGCTCTGATCTCCAGCATCTGCAGTCCTCACTTTCTCCTTAAAATTCCATATAAACTTGTAGTGTTGTTTCTCCTACTGTAAGCACAGTGAGTAAATGCCATAAAGGAATTAGGAAAGTATAAAAGGACATGAAGCTATTCCTTTCAGTCGATGGCCCAGTGTTGAGGACATTACGTTGTCACCTCTAATCAGTTTGCTTCCAAGTACTTAGTGAATCTCAACTTATCTGGGGCCACCTACTCCCCCTGTTTCCATTGGTCAATCCCACACATTCATCATATTGAGGCAAAATTTTTAAATCTCTTCACTACCTTCAGCCCAAAATTCCAAATTCAATGCAGAAGAAAAAAATCATGGTCCAGTCACAGATAATGAGGATTTTCAAAATTAAAGACTGGAAACCAAAATTGGATCTTCATGGATGGGACAAAGCAGAGATTTGACCCTTCAAATGGTTTTCCATCCATTCAGTTTGTTCAAAGAAAATTCAAGAAAGCGTAGTCTTGGTTTCTCTTGTTTCAACCCAGTGAGGGCTATATCAAACACAGGCATTAATGTTAGAAAAAACTTAACTAACAAACTCTACCTTTAATCCACTAGGCAGATCTGAAGAATCAGTTGCTGTTTCATTTCTTCCAATACAATTGTGGAGAACTGATCTTGGCCTCCTGTCTAAAATTGTAGTATCACATATCACCCATTACTAGACCAAAATCAGTCGCTACGTTAATAAACATTTTAAACATACTAAAAGAGTAAATTATTGCATACTGTGTTCAAGGAAGACTTCCTTATGGTTGGGAACAGTTCAGATTGAGTGTTTACTTGCATTACATGGAATGGTTTTGATGAGATATGTTTTTGGATGTACCTACTAATTGGAGTGAAATAGGTAATGTCCACTTCTGCACATGTGTACGGAGTAGGAAAGGGTTTTACTAATCAGTCTTTTGGGCATTCAATAGGGTCTACATGGAAATCCAGGCATCAAAGGCACCATAGGACAGGCAGGACCTCGGGGGAGTCCGGTAAGCTTCTGTTTTGTTAACAATTTCTTAAAAGCAAAGTGAGAAATAGTCTTGATCTTAAAGAACTCCCCAACCTCACTGATAACCTGCAATAAAATGGAATCATCAGCAAGTATACAAAGTAAGGTTCCATTATTATAGCTCCCTCAGAAAATTATCGTGTATGTGTAAAAGTAAGGGCAGAATGTGATCTGGCCCAATTATCTCCAGACTTCTGCACTCTCTTCGAATTATTGTACTGGATCTTGATCCTCTGAGGGTAATTTTTGCCTTTTGCAGTGATGTATAATGAATCGTAATGAATTGGGATCCTTTCATTGAAGTCAGAGAAATAAAGGTCTATGAGAGATGCACCTGTTTAATTCCATCACACAATGTAGTCAATGACCTCATTACCTATGTGCATCAACATTGAGGTTGAATATTTACTAACAAATTATGATGAACATATTCTTTGTCACACAGGGCATGGATGGTGCAAGTAGATTTGGTTCTCCAGGAATAAAGGGAAGAAAGGTAACAGACTATATTATTGACAAATGGAAAATATGACCAGTAATTTGCTGAAACGTTATTGGGACTATAACATCACATCCTCCTGTGGCACATTGGTTGAATAGTTAGTCAGTGCACAGGGTGGTAAATAGCTGCCTTATTGCTGAAATATGGGGATTGGTAGTAGATGCAGAAACAGACATGCAAGTCCCATTGCCTGAATCAATATTCTTGATCACTAACCACCTGATGAAGGAGCAGCACTTCGAAAGCTAGTGCTTCCAAATAAACCTGTTGGACTATAACCTGGTGTTGTGTGATTTTTAACTTTGTCCACCCCAGTCCAACACCAGCATCTCGAAATCATGACTACTGTTGGTGGCATTCTTAAGTGACACTGTTGAGAAAGAATTTTTCTTTTTCAATAACATTGAAGATATGAATACAGAAGAAAATATTAAAGGTCAGTATGCTCTCCTGACGTCTGATGTCAAATTGATTACTTTTCCAGACCAGAAATAGTAGCATGAACAGAAAGCATAAAAAAGGAAAATGGATAAATATTTTCAAAAGAATAATTTTAAATGTTTGAAGGAAGGTGAGTTCCTTATGAGGGATAGTTCAGGTATTATGTGCTGAATTTTAACTTAGGGTTGGTGTCCCTGAACCCTGTTGGAAAGGTCTATGACAAATTCATGTGTACTTAGCTGACTAGCCCCACAGCTATTGAAAGACCATTGAGATGTTGACCTAAAAGCTGCTGCCGGAGAGGAGTTCCTATCTCTGTCTGCTCTGGCCAGTCAATAGCATGTAATGTTCCTGTCCCAGCAGCACTAGTGGGAATAATATCCTGAAGTGAAGAAACTGATGGAGCCTAATCGTTTACGTATGTCTGGGGTCTTGCTGGGACCTGTTGACAGATCAAAAGGAGAGGTGGGGGGGGGGGGGGGGGGGGGGGGTGTTGGTTGTTGCATCCCGTTCAATAGGGCATGTTGGTGCATCAGACACAAGATGCCCAAGTAGGATATACCGCTTTCTAACTTAGCTGCCAACCTGGACACTTGATATGGACCATGGGAAAACGTCCATTGGCAGTTGGGTGTAGACTAGTGAGTAACCTTTAGTTAGTCCAACATAACCCCCACTTAAGGGTATCAATTGCCCCATGGGCGAGGCTTCCTTCTCTACAAAGAATAGGCAGGAGATGGACATGGAGGTGAACTTTACAAACCCTTCACCTGCTTTTGCACTCTGTAAACAAAGGTTCAGCGTGGCACCAACCCTGTCCAACACCACCTCCCACCCTCAGCTCTGCCCAAAAGCGCACCCTGCCCCCAACCTTGCCCAATACCGCCTCCCCACACCCAACCACGCCCGACACTGCCCCCAACCCCCCAATCCTGCCCAACACCACCCCCTGCACTCAACCCTGCCCAACAGTGCCCCCAGTCCAACACCTCCCCCTCCCCAACACTGCCCAAATCCACCCCATCCCCAACCCTGCAAAACACCGCTCCCAACACTGCCCCCTGACCCCCAACCCCATCCAACACTGCCCTCCCACCACCAACACTGTCCAACACCGCCCCACCCCCAATCCCGTCCAACACTGTCCAAAACCACCCCCACCCCAACCCTGCCCAACACCGTTCCCCTGCCCCTAACCCTTTCCAACACTGCCCCCTGCCCCCAACCCCATCCAACACTGCCCCTGCCCAACACCCTACCCCTGTCCCTAACCCCTTCCAACACCGCCCCCTGTCCCACAACCCTGCCCAACACCCCCCGCCCCAACCCTGTCTAACACTGCCCCTGTCCCCAACCTTATCTAACACCACCCCGCCCCCAACACTGCCCCCTCCCCCAACGCTGCTCAACACCGCCCCCGCACCCAACCCTGTCCAACACCGCCCCCGCCCCAATCCTGTCCAACACCATCCCCCTGCCCCAACCCTGTCCAACACCACCCCGCCCCCAACCCTGCCCACCGCCCCGCCCCCAACCCTGTCCAGCACCGTCCCCCCTGTACCCTACCCTGCCCAACACCGCCCCCCCGCCCCCAACCCTGCCCAACACTGCCCCTGCCGGCAAACCCCGTCCAAACACCGCCCCCGCCCCCATCCCTGCCCAACACTTTCCCCGCCCTCACCCTGCCCAACACTGCTCCGCCCCAACCGTGTCCAACACCGTCCCCCCGCCCCAACCCAGCCCAACACCGCAACCACCCCCAACCCTGTCTAACACCGCCCCCGCCCCCAACCCAGCCCATCACCACCCCGCCCACAAACCTGTCCAACACCGCCCCTGCACCAACTCTGTCCAACACCGCCCCGCCCCAACCCAGTCCGACACCGCCGCCTGCCCCCAACCCTGTCCAGCACCACACCCCACCCCAATCCCTTCCAACACCACCCCCCCGCCCCCAACCCCTTCCAACACTGCACCCACCCCCAACACTGCTCAACACCACTCCAGCCCCCCAACCCGGTCCAACACCGCCCCCGCCCCAACCCTGTCCAACACTGCCTCAGCCCCCAACCCGGTCCAACACTATGCCCCCGCCCCCAACCCTGACCAACACCATGCCCCCGCTCCCAACCCTGCCCAACACTGCCCCCGCCCACAACCCTGTCCAACACCGCCCCGCCCCAACCCTGACCAACACCGTTCCTCCACCCCCAACCCTGCCCAACACCGCCCCGCCCCTAACCCTGCCCAACACTGTCCCCTCATCCTCAACCCTGTCCAACACCATTCCCCCAACCCCTTCCAACACAACCCCGAACCCCTTCCAATACCACCCCCACCCCAAACCCTTCCAACACTGCCCCGCCGCCCCCAATCATGCCCAACACCGCCCATGTACCCAACACCGCCCTTCCACCCCCAACCCCATCTAAAACCGCACCCCAACACCCACCCGCCCAACACCTCACCCAACTCAGTCCAACACCGCCCCTGCCACAACCATGTCCAACACCAGCCCCTACCCCACCAAACACCGCCCCCCCACCACCCACCCTGTTCAACACCGCCCCCGCCACCAACCCCATCAAACACCTCCCCTGCCCCAACCCCTCTAACACCACCCCTAACCCCATCCAACACCGCCCTTCTCCCCCCATTCCTGTCCAACACTGCCCCCACCCCCAGCACAAAGCGCATGAACCCCCACCGCTAACACTTCCTCCCCAACCCACCCCCCAACCCCATGCACACCCGCCCCTCTCCGGGGCAGCCGGACTATTCACAAACAACAGGACTGCTGCCACACGCATGTGCACATACGCACACACACACACACACACACACACACAACATTTTACTGCACCTTTTTACAGTACATCCAGAGCATGTGTGGAGCGAGAGAGAGGTCGGGCGGTCAGTCATTTGGAGACGGTGCCTGTTTAATCACTGTAAACAGCAGATGTGATCACTGTTGGAAACACATCTTTGATGTAATGTTTCTGTCGGGACCTCAAGATCTCCTTCAGATAATCTGATTTTTGGATAATTGGTATTCGGATAATCGAGATTCCCCTGTACTCCCATGAGAGGCGAGGAAAGCAGCAGCCCTGCTAAAATCTCAGAAAATTATTGAATATGTTCACTATGACTGGTCAAATCAAGGATAAGGTCACTTGCTGAGTCATGTAAGGTCATTTTCAGGATTACATGAGTTCTGTTTGAGTAATTAATTTGTTTGAGGTTGGAACATTATTCACTATGCAAAAGTGGAGAAGAATATGGATACAGATTGCAAATACCTATCACAGCTGAATCACTCATTCATCTCAACCATAAGGTTCCGTTAAGAATCTTAATTCACTATGCATTCAGTTTCAGATCTTATATCCCACTTGAAGTGAATAAGAAACCAGTCTCTAGACAGGATTTCCCCAGAAATTTACTTTAATTTATTCCCGAACTTCTAAAGTTCATTTCAAGCAGAATGTGGCACATGGTTAATGCCCTTCCGCCAATGCAGTAGTGTGGATTGGTTGATGATCACATTTGGTGAACAAAATTCCGATTACTCATCCTGTGAATATGCAAGACTAAAGCATAATCCAATTGTGAAGTTTAAGATGACCAAGGACCATGAGAGGACAGATAAATGACCAACACCTGGGAATGACTTTAAAATTAGTGTTAGGCTGTTCAAGGGGAGTGAATATAAGGAGGTGTGTGCCAGTCTGATAGGTGAAAGATGTTTGATGCTCAGTAAGGCTGAAACAGCAGAGTTTAGAATGATCTCGTCTACAAAATGTACAATGTAGGAGACAAGGCAGTAGTGAGTTGGAATAATCTAGTCTGGAGCTAACGAAGATACAAATGAGGATTTCAACACTTGACCAAGAGGCAAAGTTAGGAAAAGTTTTGGAAGTGGAAATGAATGGTCTTAGTGGTTGATTAATTAGGTAGTCTGAAGCTATCCTTGGTGTCAACAATCATGACATCAAGCTTGCAGATAATCTGGTTGAACCAGATAGTTGACACAGGGAGAGGGGTGGAGTTGGTGGCTAGAAAGTAGATTTTGGAGCAGGGATCAAAAACAAGCGATTCAGTTTCCCAATAGTTAATAAGAGACCATTTCTGCTCATCCAGGGCTGGAATTCTGATAAGATTAATGATTTAGCAACAGTGAAAGAGTCGATGAGATAGAGTTGAATACATAACAAGTAGCAGTGGGAAAATTACACTATGCTTTTATTCTATTAATATTACTCAGGGTGATATAAGAAACAAAATGTATCCAGGGATCATGAATCAAAAATACTTGATGAAACTAAAATGCAGACAAAACATGATCTAATTATAATAGAGGGAAGCTCTGGGGCTGATGGCTTGCTATAATTTCTGTGATCTGCCCTGGAGCGTGAACTAAGAATCAATTGGAATCCAATCTAGCTATTAATTCCAAAGATGGACTTAGAGGTATTGTAAGACTGCATGCAGTTAACACAAAAAATCGTTCATTGGAAATGCATTTTAAAACAGCCCTATGTTTTGCTGCTGTTAAGTATTTTAATCATCGTTTCTAATCACCTCTATGCCATTGGTGATTCATATCATTTTTGTCTTCAATAATTTATCTTTAACATTTTGTTCCTTAACCATTCAAGTGATAATGCGAATATCTAATTTTGTTGTTATCTTTTCAATGATACGAGCTGAAAGAGCTTTACAACTTAGTTTTGACTGTCTTTGTTTCTCCTCTAATCCTTCAGGGGGACGGAGGAGGCATCGGAAGCCCTGGACTTCAGGTATCGACAATATTTCAAAAGAGTTCTAGGTTTTCCTGTTGTGTGATAAGAAAAGTCCTGATTTTCATTCAATGCTTTTTGTTTCAGGGAGAAATTGGCGAACCTGGTCAATCAGGCAATGCCGGATCCAAGGGAGCAAGAGGAACAAGGGTAGATGTTCCATTAAAAACATTTAATTGATCAAAGACGCTTGTGCATTCTTTTAACAAAATAGAGTCATAGAGATGGACAGCACGGAAACAGACCCTTCGGTCCAACCTGTCCGTGCCGACCAGATATCCCAACCCAATCCAGTCCCACCTGAGGAATTTTAAAAACGCTCAAGATTATTTATTTCCATTTAATCATTTTCACTGCCTGGTTCTGCATTGTGCCAGAACAGATTCGTAGCTTACATGATGAAAAGATGAGAACGAAGAGAATTTTGAACAATTGAAAAGTTGTCACACTACCTCTTTAATAAGTCATCCAATTGGATCTTGCAGCAAATTATAGAATTATATCAACAGTATACAAGTAAAGCAGGGCTACTCATCACAAAATGATAAATGAGGTGATCTGTCGAGAGCTAAAATTAAATAGCCTGCTGTCTTTGCTCTTTTTTTAGGGTAATGCTGGATCTCCTGGTGAGCATGGGATTCCAGGTGATTACGGACCACCTGGACCTCCTGTAAGTTGGACAGATATGTGGAGAGATTTACTTTTGCCTTTATCTAAATGCTCTTTCACAAATTCAAAATGAATGTATTCATTGAATTGATGCCAAAGGTTTTATGAATTATTACCATGCTCCTACCAGCCTACACTGCTGCTCTGTTATTTGAGAGACACAACTGGTAATGGTTTAACCCTAGGGGAGACTTTGAGAAGGAGCATCCTTCTTAGTGACCTCAGCTAGCACAGGAATTGCACCTACACAGTTGGTATCACTCTGCATTAGCCGTCTGGCCAAGTGAGCTAATCGATTGTAAATAACCTATCCATTAAACAATCATTTATAACTCACACTGCTCCTGTCACTTGGACAAGTGAACATTGGAAATATGAGTAGATGTAGACTGAAATAACTTCACAAAAGCCAGTATCTCATCACCAAATCACTCCTTTATTTACACAGGCACAGTACATGGGCTGTGACCAGCCAGCTCCAATGCTCTTCCTAGACTGAGGAGAATTGAGAGTGTGTTAATGGAAAAGCACAGCAGGTCAATCAGCATCTGAGGAGCAGGAAAATCGACATTTCAGGCCAGAGCCCTTCATCAGGAATGAGGCTGGAAACCTGGGGTGGGGGGGTGGAGAAATAAATGTGACGGGGGGTGGGGCTGGGGAGAAGGTAGCTGATTGTGCACTAGGTGGGTGGAGGTGGGAGTAAAGATGATAGGTCGGAGAGGAGACTGGATTGGATAGGTGGGAAGGAAGATTGACAGGTGGGACAGGTCATGAGGGCGGTGCTGAGCTGGAAGGTTGGAACTGGGATAAGGAGGGGGGGAGGGGAAATGAGGAAATGGTGAAGTCCACATTGATGCCCTGGGGTGGAAGGGTTCCAAGGTGGAAGATAAGGCATTCTTCCTCCAGGCATCGGGTGGTGAGGGAGTGGCGATGGAGGAGGCCCAGGACCTGCATGTCCTCAACAGAGTGGGAGGGGGAGTTAAAGTGTTCAGCTGGAGGGGTGGGAGGAGGGTTGCAGTTTGGTTGGTGCGGGTGTCAAGATTACTTTTCCGATTAGCAGAGAAGCAGAGAATTAGCAGAGAAGCTGCATTTGGAGCTGCCTGCTTCAGTGAGGAAAGGAGAGATAATTACAGCAGTAGCTCAGCATTCAAACTTGCTGCAGAATCCATCAGAATCAATAGAGATAGCAAGACTTCGATTGCAAATGAGTTAGAGACGAGAGATAAGGAAAGGGCAGCAGAAATGAAACAGTTTGAGTTATGATTAAAAGCAGAAGAGAGGGAAAAAGAGGGCAGCAGAAGAGAGGGAAAAGGAGAGAGCAGAAAAAGGAAAAGAGAGAGCGTTTGAACTTCAAAACCTGACACTTAAAAAGGAAAGTCCAGCTTAAAAGGCTGGAGATAAAGGCTGAGGGTAGGCTTAGTGAGGTGGAGCAAGCCCCTGATAGTCAGAAGCCGAGTGAGAAACTGTTCAAGTAATTTCAAGCATTGCCTAAATGTGATGAGAAGGATGTGGAAGGTTTGTTCATCTCCTTTGAAAAGGTGGCTAAATAAATGCAGTGGACAGTGGCAATGTTGTTTTTTTTTTATCTAACAAAACTTTTAGGTAGGGCTAGTGAGGTATTTGCATCACACTCAGAGGAGGTATCTGGGGAGTATGAGGAGGTGAAAAAAGCCATTTTACGTCCGTATGAGCTTGTATCAGAAGCCTATAGACAACGTTTGAGGAATCTAAGGATCTACATTGAGTTTGAAAGGATCAGAGATAGTAATTTTGAAAGATGGATAAGAGCTTTAAAAATCGAGCAAACCTATGATGTCCTTAGAGAGGTCATTCTTTTAGAGGAATTCAAAGATTCTCTACCTAAAGTAGTGCAAACTCATGTGGAAGAGCAGAGAGTTAAAACAGCAAGGTTAGCAACTGAAGTGGCTGATGATTATGAGCTGGTCCTTAAAACACGGTTTGACTTCCAGAATCAATTTCAGTCCATGAGGGCTAGAGACTGGGGCAAAGAGAAATCCTCACGTGGAAAGGGAAAGGTAGATCTCAGTGAAGATCATAAGGATAACTTACCACAGGGTAAAAAAATTAACCCTTGAGGGGGACAAAGAAGTCTTATTCACTTTTTGCAAAACTCCCAAAGTACCTGCATCCACATCCAGAAACCCTTTGGCAACTAAAAGAGCCATTTCTATCCCAAGCTTTGTCCACCCAACCAAGACAACACCTGAAATAAAGAAACTAGCACCTACCACTGGCTATTTAAAATCCCACAGAGCCCCTAATCTGTTATGGACTCGCCCAGACCACTCAAAACATTTTTAAGCAGGCAGCCTAGATGATATCTTTGCAATTTGTTTTGCTAAGTTACAATGAAAGTTACCCAGAGTAAGATAGCTAGGTTAACTACCAGGTTTAAAACAGACAGAAATTCCCATAATTACACAATGAAACACAGAGGTTGGAATGAAGAACCCCTACAGAACTCAAACTATCCAAACCATACTTAATTATGCTGACACAACAGTCCCAGTAAGCAAACCCCCTTAAAACACAGTTTAAAAAGAAGCAGATGCTTACAGGTTGAAGTTAGAAGGGCAGAAAGGGAGAGAGCTTGTTGATGCAGTCTGCTGCTGAACTCCCAACTAGTCAAATACATTGGTTCAACATACTTTCTTCAAAGGAAATCATGTTGACTCTTCCTGACTAACTGCTTTTCTAAATGTGCAGCTATAATCTAAGCCCAGCCAAACCTCCTCAGTCCCATCTTCATGACAGCCGACCCTAGCCCCCAGTTCTTTTCTCTTCCAGCTTTTCCTGAGCAGTACAATGTGTTGATTGGATGATTGTCACCTGAAAGAGAGGGTTCTTCTCAGCACTATGATACCTCAGTGTACTTGGCACGTGGATCTCCAACATTTCTAAGGGACAACATTTTGACTCAAGTCTTTCTTTGATGCATTCATGGGATGAGGGTGTTGCTGACTAGGCCATCATTTATTGCCCATTCCTAATTGCCCAGAGTGCAGTTAAGAGTCACACACACTGCTGTAGGTCTGGAGTCACATGTAGGCCAGACCAGGTCAGGGTGGCAGTTTCCTTCCCTCAAGAATATGAGTGAATAAGATCAGATTTTCTGACAGTCGACAATGATTTCATGGTCATCATTAGTCTCGCAATTCAAGATTTTTATTGAATTCAAATTCCACCGCCTGCCAGGATGGGATTCGAACCTATGTCCCCAGAACATTAGCTGGGTCCCTGAATTAACAATCCAGTGGTAATGCCATTTGGCTGTTGCCTCCTCAAGTGTTATATTTTATAATATTTCATATCCATGCTTAATTTTGGACAACAAAACTGGAAAGTCACAGGTGATGAACAAGTGTTTTTGTACCCTGCTAAAGCGACTGTTTCATTTCTCCTCATCCTAGGGCCACAAAGGACCGGATGGCATTACTTCCATGTCGGTAGGTCACGTTGTACATGTATGAAAAATGTTTACAGTTTATTCACTTCTTAATGTTCATTGTCTAAGCCATACTTTTCTACTTTTTAATCACAGCCATGTGAACTAATATCGTATGTTCGAAAGAATTGTGGTAAGTATGGTGTTCAAGTTGACAGCACATTTTTGGGGAGTGGACCGCTAGGTAATAGGGTGCCAAAGTCTCCAGAAGCAGAGTGTCATGACCATCACCAACCCACCTTGGCTGGAAGTGATAGGTTAGGTGTTGGGCAGGCCAGCTACCCTGGGACTAATCAAAGCTCTTAAAAACCAACCAGTAGTACAGGGAGGGCCTCCTCAAGCTGTTGATAATATGTGGCAGTAGTAGACTTCAGGCCACCCCCATTTGTCTCTCACTGCATGCTTCTTACCATTACCCTTTGTGGCTACTTGTCACTACCCCTCTCTCCCATGACCACCACCTCCCCAGGACCTAAATGACTGACCCCTATAATGCTGCCCCACTTAATTTGGTTATCCACTCTTCATGGCCCATTGCCATTCAGCAGAGGAGAGCTGCAGTCTTTCTCTAATTGATCAGCAGCACTTGTGGGTGGACTTGTTTGCTGGTGATGTCAGACCCCACAGGGTGGCTCAGTGTGTAGCGCTGCTGCCTCACAGCACCAAGAACCCAAGTTCAATTCCCGCCTCAGACAACTGTCTGTGAGAAGTTTGCACATTCTCCCCGTGTTAATGTAGGTTTCCTCCCACAGTCCAGAGATGTGCAGGTTACGTGGATTAGCCATGCTAAATTACCTGTAGTGTCCAGGGATGTGTGGGTTAACTGGATTAACCATGAGAATGCAGGGTTATAGGGATGGGATGAGTCTGGGTGGGATGCTCTGTGGAGGGTCGGTGAGGACTTGTTGAGCCAAATGTCCTGTTTCCCACTGTGATGATTCTAAGATCTATACCCTCAGGCAGTTGACTGCCATGACCATACAATCTGGTGAAGCCAAGCTCATCCATCCCCCCGACCTTTAACTGGGCGGATGGGAGCAACCACGGACATCTCGAGCTTTAAATTTCCATCAGAATATTCCTAAATGGAAAGGTTTAAAAGCTAACCCGACCTGACAATTAGAAATGAGCCACTCTCCAAGAAAGCAGACTTTGCTTTTTATCAATCACAAATCCTTTGGCCTATGTTCCTACTTAAACATGCCTGTGAGGAGTGAATGAAGTGAGATTGTCTTGGTGTGGTTTATTTTTAACTGTTTAAAGGTATGGTTAAAGTGCTGGTCTCCTCTGCAAAGATTGATTAGTTTAGTCTTTTGTATTTCTTAGTGTTAAAATGGTTTCTTTTTATTAGCATGAGATTTCCCACCACAAGCAGCTGAAGACAAGGTAGCAGTGTGAGTTTAATTAGGGACTGGGTGGAGAAAGGAATATTGTCCTTTCAAATCTGTCACCTGCACAAAAAAAACTGCAGTTGCTACTGTTAAGTAAATTATTAATTTCATCCCATTTGCATATGTAGGATAGGAGGAAATGTTGAAATTAATTAAGAGTTGGGTGAGGCTGAATCTTATCAACAACCTTTCAAGGTAGCTTTGGAGGTGGGAGGGTGAGAAAATTCTGAAAGCTGCCCTTCGAGTCGTCCAACTGACATATTCCTGTCTCCCTGTCATCTTGTTGGAGGCTGTAGAGATTGTAGAGAAAGTGAGGACTGCAGATGCTGGAGATCAGAGCTGAAAATGTGTTGCTGGAAAAGCGCAGCGGTCAGGCAGCATCCAAGGAACAGGAGATTCTGAAGAAGGGCTTATGCCCGAAATGTTGAATCTCCTGTTCCTTGGATGCTGCCTGACCTGCTGCACTTTTCCAGCAACACATGTTCAGCTGTAGAGATTGTGTCCAACATCTGTCCTGATATCTAGGGGCTAGTGCCAAAATTGGCAGGGCTGTCTGACAGATGTATCAAGCAACAGCCTAAAATAGTAATACTCACAGACAATGTCCCAGCCACCACCAACACCATCCCTGGATATGCCCTGTCCCGCTGGCAGATCAGACGCAGCTGAAGTGGTGGCACAGCAGTCTACAGTCCAGAGAGACTTGCCCTGGCAGTCCTCCACATTGTCTCTCTGCGCCCAGTAATGTCTCATGGCATCAGATCAAGCATGGCAAAGAATCTTCTCTCTGATGACCATCTATTGCACCCCACTTCCTCCCTCTCTAATGTACCAGTGCTCTTCCATGGTGAACAACACTTGGAGGAAGCACTGAAGGTGACAAGAGTGCAGAATGTACTCTGGGTGGGGGATTTCAATATCCAGCACCAAGAGTAGTTCAGCAACAGCATTACTGATCAAGCTGGTCGGGTCCTAAAGGACATAGCTGTAGATTGGGTCTACAGCAGTTGGTGAGGAAACCAACAAGAGGGAAGAATGTTTTTGATCATATCCTCCCCAATCTGCAGGCTGCAGGTGTATGTGCTCATGACACTATCAATGAGATTGAGCACCACTCAGACCTTGTGGAGAGCAAGTCCCATATTCACCTTGAGAATACCTTCCATTGTGTTTAAGGACACTGTCAGTGTGCTAAATGGGACAGATTTTGAACAGAGCTAGCAACCGGACATCAATGAGACAATGTGCACCGTCAGCAGCAGCAGAATTGTACTCCAGCACAATCTTGGCCTCCTGAGGACCTCAGCATCACAGATGCCAGCCTTCAGCCAATTCAGTTCACTCCATGTGATATCAAGAAACACTGGCAGACATTGGGTACAGCAAAGGCCGTGAGTGCCGAGAACATTCCGACATTATCCAGAACTTGCTGCTCCCTAGGCACGCTGTTGCAGTACAGTTATAATACTGGCATCTACCTGACAATGTGGAAAATTACCCAGGTATGTCCTGTACACAAAAAGCAAAACAAATCCAACTGAACCAAATAGTACCCCATCAGTATATCCTCAGTTATCAAGAAAGTGATGAAGCAGCACCTGCTCAGCAACAACCTGCTCAGCAACAACCTGCTCAGTGATGCCCAGTTTGAGTTTCTCCAGGTTGACTCAGCTCCTGACCTCAATACAGCCTTGGTTCAAACATGGTCAAAAAAGCTGAATTCCAGAGGGGAGGTGAGAGAGACAGCCCTTGACATCAAGGCTGCTTTTGACAAGGCATGGCATAAGAAGCCCTTAGCAAATATGCAGTCATTGGGAATTACAGGTAAAATCTCATCACTGATTGGAGTCATACCTGGCACATAGGAAGATGGCTGTGATTATTGGAGGTATATCATCTCAGCTCCAAGAAAACTCTACAGGGCGCGCTCAAGTAGAGTCCTGGGTTCAACCAGTTTCACCAATGACCTCCCCTCCATCATAAAGTTAGAAGTGAAATATCTGTTGATAACTACTCAATGTTAATTCCATTCCTGACTCCTCAGATACAGAAGCAATCAATGTACCAGTACGATAAGATCTGAGCCATAACAAAAAAGAATGAACTGGAAATCTGAAACAAGAAACTGAAATTGCAGGAGAAGCTCAGCAGGTCTGGAAGCATCTGTGGAGAGAAATCAGAGTCAGCATTTCGGGTACAGTGACTCCAGTATAAGTGCAACAAGAACTGAACCTTATCCAGGCTTGGGTTGAAAAGTAGCAAGTAACATTTGCACCACACAAATACCATGCAATGACCATCAGCAACAGAGAGAATCCCTTGACATTCAATGGTATCACCGTCACTGAATTCCCCCATGTGATTCCCCAAAACATTTCCACCATCTACAAGACATTAGCAAGGAGTGTGATGGACTACTTCCCGCTTGATTGGCACCACATCCGCAAACATTCAATCTCTCTACCAACACTCAGTAGCAGCAAGATATACTGCCTACAAGATGCACTGTGACAATTCACCAAGGCTCCTTAGAAAGCATCTTCCAGGGCCATGATCATGAACATCTCAAAGGACAATGGCAGGAAATGAATGAGGACATCACCACCTTGGATTTTCCATTAAAGCCACTCACCATCTTGATTTGAAAATATATTGCCATTCCGTCAGTGTCAGTTAATTAAAAATTCTGGAACTCCCTACCCAAAAGCATTGTGGGTCTATCTACAGCAAATGGACTGAGGCAGTTTAAGAAGGCAACTTTCCACCACCTTCTGAAAGACAATTGGGATAAATGGTCCAGCCAGCAATGCCCACATCCTACTAACGCATAAAAAAATTCACATAGTCTTTCCAAATTCACTTGAAGCCCTTTGCACCTTTGTCACCTTACATTGCAATTGCTCCATACATCCAACTCATTTGTATTGTTGTATAGATTTTGAACAGTTGCAGTCCTAACACCGATCATTGCACTACCCGACTGGTAACAATCTATGATCCTAACGATAACTCATTTATTTACTCTCTGCCGTTTCTCTGTTAATCAGTTCTCATTCCTAATTATATATTCCTCCTAATTCCATCCAAATATTAAATTTACTAATCTCCAGTCTGAGACTTCAAAAACCTTCTGAACATCCAAATGGACCATATCTACAGCTACTTGTTTATCTGTGCAACAGGTAACATTCCAAAAAGTTTCCGACTGCTTAGTCAACCATAATTTTCCTTTTGTAAATCATTGTTTATGCTGCCCAATTTTCTCATTATTTTCTCAGTGTCCAGTTATCATAATCTCTCTATGTTAGATTTTAACTTTCTCTGAGAGGCCTGAGGTTTGACAGTCTCCCTTTTCCACCTTAAATCATGGAGTTGCATTTGTGACTTTGCAGTCTGCGAGAATTTTTCCAATATCAATAATATTGTGATTGTCTTAGTAGCCACCTCTTTCAACACGCTGGGATGTTGTTTATCTAGTCTAGGGGGTTTATCAAGCTTCAATCCAGTCAGCCTTTCAAGTACCTGCCTCTTATTAGTAATAATTTCTTTCAGTTCCATATTTCCATAAGCCCATTGGTTGCCTAATATTTCTGGGAGCTTTTCTGTATCCTCTCCTGTGAATTTAGACACAAAGTAACAGTTTAGTTTCTCCACCATTTGCCTACTGGCCACTATAAATTCTCCAATCTCTACTTGTAATGTCCATAGTTGGTTCATCTTTCCCACTGGTTGTTTGTGCCTTAGAGGAACGTATATCTGTTGAACTTCTTCTTAAATACTAGCCATTCCCACCCAGCTGTCAACTATTTTATTTTCCCAACATACCAGAGCCAACTACCCCATACCTTGTTTAGTTTCCTTTGTTATGATTTAAGTCACTGGTTTTAGAATTTAAAATATCACATTCAAGCTTAATGTGAATTTAGCTTTAGATTTTATTCTTCCAACATATTATGATTAGAATTTTCCTAAAGCTCCTTTTAAACAATGGATATTAATTAGCCCTTTCTTATTACAATAATATTAAATCTAAAAAACCCCAAGACATAACTTGGTTCTTCAAGGTACTTCTCCAGAGCCTCATTCTCATACACATTCTAGGAATTCTTCACCCAAGCTTTCAATGTGGGTACATTTACTCAGTCTTTATGTGAATTGAAGTTGCCTATTCTTACTGTCTTACCCATATTACATATATTTCTAATTTCATGATTTATACCATGTCCAAAATTATCATGATTGGTTGCTGGTCTATTTGTTGATTCTTGGCTCCACCCAAACTTAATTTCTACATTCAAGGATTTGAACGAAAATCCTTGCTTATTAATATTCTGATCTCATCCCTTATTAGGAGTGCTACCACACCCATGTATTGGACAGGGTCCTCACAGCATTACAACTCAATTAGCTACCTCTGAAGGTTATGCAGGCAGATAGGACACAGGCGTCAGGACTGGCATGTGATCCCAGTCCAGAGTTAAAGACAGTATTAGTGAGGTTATGCTCATGATATCTTTAGCATAGAACATGATGCAATACATTGCACAAAGCTGCGATCCAAAAGTAAATGCAGAGCTGGAGAAGGAAATATGAGCAAGTTTGAACAGAGGGTTTCGGGCAGGGACTTACAGAAGCACACAGCCTGCACCAAGAAATGAATTGAATTCCAGAATGACAATGTTTTCAAATATTAACATTTGGTTTTTTTTGTACCTACAGCTTGTTGTTCGAGAAGTAAGTAATTCCCTTACGCATTTCTCATAGCCAACTGGCAATTCCTTTGAGTTTTAGCTCTCACACATTTGAGTAAGTTACATCTTTAACTATTTTATTCTCTGCGTTGTTCCAGGAAGAGGAATATGCCCGGCGTACCCCACAGAGTTGGCATTTGCTCTGCATGTGTCTGAAGATGTTACACCAGCAATATTTCAAAGGATGAAGACCATTGTAATAGATTTTGTCAAGAATATTAACATCGCTGAAAGCAACTGTCCCATAGGGGCCCGTGTAGCAGTGCTGACCTACAGTAATGCGGCAGAGACTTTCATTCGATTTTCAGACTTTAGGAAAAAACAGTTACTGCTGAAAGAAATGGAGGCACTGACATTTGCGCGATCAAGAAGCGGACGGAATATTGGCGATGGTATGGAGTTTGTTGCAAGAAATACTTTTAAGCGAGTTCGCAACGGTCTCCTTGTGAAGAAAATAGCTGTCTTCATCACGAATGGTGGACCCCAAAACATTGAGGCTTTAGTTGAAGCTGATAAACGGCTCACTGCTACAGGTGTCATTCCAGTCATCATCTCCTTTAGGAACATCCAAGAAGTAGAACAGGTTTTCGGGGTAAGGAAACAATGTTTTCTTTTATTGGACTCCACTGAAGTAATTATCCTAAATACGACAAACCTTTCCTTCATCTCTCAGCATAGGGTGCTCTTTGAGAACTCTGTTTCTCTTAACTAAGACCCTCAGGATTGAGGAGGACTTATTTACACTCTGATTTTCATTGAACTCTGAGGTAGCTCGTATGTGCATGAGGTCAGGTGGTTCCTGGTGGTTTGGTTAGTTGAGTTGCTTAGCAGTTTCTGTGCTCTTTGCAATTCCACTTCTTTCCCTCTGCGTGGTTCTAACAAAGTCTCCAATGCTTGAGGTACCTTTCCAGATGAATGTTCTCTATTTTGCTTGAGCACAAGCCAGTGTCTCCCGCGAGGTGGCAGGAATGTTTGATCTCTTCTCGGATGCTCTGAGGATATTTCTGGAACCTTTCTGCTGCCTTCTGGAAGCTTTCTGCTGTGACTGAGCTCTTGAGTGGAGCAGTTGCTTTGGGACTTTGGTGTCATACATTCGAGCAATGTGCCCTGACAAGCAGAGGTGGTTTTGAGTGGTTTGTGTCTCAATGTTTGGCCAGTTGGCTTCAGAGAGCATACTGCTGTCAGACTGGATTTGGAGATCTTACACAGGCACAACTGGTTTTACATCTCCAGTACTTTGAGGTACCATGATACTGGAGCCAAACCTTATTTCTCGAGCTCCATAATGCACTTTATAAATGCCAGGCGAGTGCCAAGAGCTTTATCAGAGCATGGATCAGATGGGGCCCAGAAATAGCTAATAGTGTCAATCTAGGGATCATTTCACCCCGCTACTTGGAATTTTCACCAAGTCAAACCTAACTGAATGGTCTTCAGGCCAGTACGGCTCCATGTTTACAAGTCCATGATGCCCATTGGGCCCACATCAAGACAGTCCTTCCCACCACACAAACCTGTCCCCTATTACCCCAACATTTTCTTGGCCTGTCCACTCCCAACTCCCTTTTCTCAAATTCCTGATGAAGAGCTTTTGCTCGAAATGTCGATTTTCCTGCTCCTTGGATTGCTTTTCCAGCACCACACTCTCGGCGACTCTTTCTCAGGTCTACCAAGCCAACCCACTGTGACCCCCTGGGTTTGTCTGAGTTCCATCAGCATGTTGCCATTAGGGCTGTCACAATGCCAAAAAGGATTCACCTTCTAATGGTGGGAAGAAAGTGTTGCTGGCCATTTGGTTGATCTGTTGCTGGCAGAGATTGGTATGTCTCACAAATGGGGGAAGGGAGGGATAGGATTGAATTGTATTGGTACCACTACTCACCTTCCTCCTCCAGTACTGACATCGGTGGAAATCTGCATGTGGGTAATGTAGGGGTACCATTTCTCACTTCATTCCTTGGGTGGTAATCTCAAGGCATCGACCTTTCATCATTTATAGAACCCACCTGATTCAGTTCTACAGGCATCAAAGTAATGTAAAAATGAGCTTATTTAATAACATTGCATTTCACCAGATTACTATCTGGGTGAGGTCACTAACACCAGGCATTTCCACAGTGTGGTCAGTCAACTGTGAATTGTTAATTTCTTCATTCTGTGAATTATGTAGCCCATTAAGCCTCCTTTTGAGAATTTTATTTAGTTTTCAGTATCAAAAGTAACTAGCAGCAAGTGTTACTTTTGAACAATGTCAAACTTTAGTTTATTGCTCAAAGTTCTCAGTAAAAACACGAAAGTTGTTTGTTAATAAACAGATATATAAAATAGATAAAAGATACTGAAAAAGATGGATATGCATTCATGTTGCATACTTTTTACTCACATGAAGATTTCTACTTTGACAAGAAGGGATTATAAACTTGAAGTCAGAATTCAGCAGTTGTGACAGTTTCTGTAGTTGAAATAGTTGGAAGTTGCTTTCAAAGGTAGAGCAGAGATAAGCAGAGCTGGCTTTGAGAGAGAAGACTATGTATTCATCATTGGTTCTGTGGCTATGGCACTTGAAGACTGGCTGCACCTTTTTGGCAGAATTGTGCTTGACTTCTGTAATCAAACATGTCTCTTCAGTTAAGAACTTTCATTTCTGGGAATTCTGGTTTTTAAAACAGTGTTTCACAGCTTATTCAACTTAAATTCGCTTCTGTTAACTCCTGATGAATCACTATCCCACAAGGCAAAGGCAAAGTCAAATATGTTAGAATTCCGTGTCTGAGTTTCTTCTAGTCTCCTTCAGCCTCACCTCACATGCATTTTCATAGAATACATACAGTGTTGAAGCAGGCCATTTGGCCCATACCAACCCTCCGAAGAGCACCCCACCCAGACCAATCCTCCAGCCCTGCATTTTCCATGGCCAATCCACATAACCTGCACACCTTTGGATTATGGGGGGAAACCAGAGCACACCCATGCAGACACAAGGAGAACATATCAACTCCACACAGAAAGTCACCTGAGTTTGGAATCAAACCCGGGTCCATGGCGCTGTGAGGACTACTGCTAACCACTGTGCCACCCCGTACTTAATCCTCTCGTGTAACCCAATCATCCAGATTGGAGCAATCCATTTGATGCATAGAAATGTATGCAATCTGTAGATTTAAAGCTGTTTATTTTCTTCTGTTGCTCACTGTCATAATACACATAATGAATATTAAAACATCTCTTTCTGAGTATTTCAGCTGATCGAGATCTTGGGGGGTACGGTTTTCTGTATCATGAACGAGGCCCTGCAGAAAATATATTTTACCACTATCCTTTCAAAATCCTCAAGTATATTCCTCTTGTTGGGATTGTTGGTAATAAAAGCCCTCATTTTACCTCTGGGTGAGAATCAGTCAGTGTGAGCACATGGCTTGTTTGAAACAAGCCCATTCCATGCTGACACATCCCCACTGGCAACACTAACACAAGTCCAAGAAAGCCCAAGCCTCAGTTTTACTCCTCCACTCAGTTTCCAGAACTAGGGATGAAAAAATTAGGTGATGTTCAGGCTGCTGCTTGGGATCTTCCCACCTGGGAAATTTGGTGTTTTAAAAAAATGACTTGTCTGCTGAGATCACTTCTGGCCCTGGTTCCCTCCTTCCCACTCTGTATTCCGGATGGCAAATCACACTGTCACTGAATTTCTTTGTTGCATTTATCAGCCTTAAATGGTTTTTAATAGTCTTGACTTTTTGATATTTTTATTCCTTATTTTGTACAAGGATGCAGTGACTGTATTGCCAAGGCAGACCGCAAGATCGCAAGAAATGTTACGCCGCATCCAGTTATGCACATTATGCTATGGTAAGTTTTCAGATTTATCATATTTTTAATTAAGTAAAATTCTTACATCCAGGTGCGCTTCTAACACACTTTTCCCATTAAAGCTTCCCATGTGCACTAGTTGGAACATCTTTGGTAAATGAATGATTTAGGCACGCATTGGACCAGATGAAAGATATTGAAGGCTTGACAAGGTAGATGCCAAGAGGATGGTGCCAATCATGGGGAAAGTCACAAATGAGTAAGAAAATAAGGGGTGTCCATTTAAAAACTGAGCAGAGGCAGAATTTGGTCAATCAGAGAGTCAGTAGTCTTTATAATTCTCTTCTGCAGGAGTGGCGGAGGCTGGGTCATTAAATACATTCAAGGGTGAATCAGTTAAATATGGATTATGAGGGGGGTGGGCAGGCAGGAAAGTGGATTCAAGGTCACAAAGAGATCAGCCATGTTCTGACTCAATAACGGAACAGGCTCAATGAATGGCCTACTCCTCTGCTCCTGTTTCTTCTTATGATGTTACAAGGTTCTCAGGCAAGATCGCAGACTTCAAGTGTTGGCCTGTTTCTGTCTCTCCACAGCTGCTCAGTATTTCCTGCAGTTATGGCTTTCATTGAAGCATCCTTAAATAGTTTGAAGATGGAGGAATGCAATGATAACTAATAGCCTGTATTACATATTCTGATTAAACTGCCTTCTCTCTGCCCTCACCTCCAACAAATGTGAGGGGCTCACCAACATTTTTGTAACAAGAACAAGCCCTTATTTTGCCATCCACCCTTCTGCTAAGTCACTGGGTCAGACATCCCCATGGACCTCTGCTTTTACCCTCACCTTGCATCTTTCTCCAGACTCTATGCTATCTGTTGCCTTGCTTTCAATAAACACGCCATGTCCATGAGATCTATCCCCTACTCTTGTAAACCTGTTCAGACCAAACAATTGGCTAGCAACACCCTCCAATCTCCCTTTCCATTTCAAAGTGTTATCACTTTCCAAAGTTGTGTCTATTTATTTTCTGTAATTCTATATTTGACAGTCTCCAGTCGGACTTTAGGACAATACCTAATTGGCTCTTCTCAAACACACAAATGCTATTTTTGTGACTGTGACTGATGACAGACTGTCCCTCATCATCCATTTCAACCTATGTGTAGCCTTTGCTACAGTTGGCCACAACAACCATTGCCAAAGTATCTCCCACTGAATTGTACTGTTGTTATGCAGGTTCCAAACTTAACTATCAATCATAACTAAAGCACCACTGACAAGGGCTTCTCCTTCCACTCCAGGACCATTACCTAAGAAGTCCCCAAGAAACTATCTTTAACCTCCTTCTATTTCTCATCTATATGCTACTCCTCACAATATCTGCAGAAACACATCCAGATCACTGACTCAGCTTTATCTCACCAGCCCCCATCTTTTCTTCCCAAAATGAATTCTTCCATCATCTCTGATTTGCCACACATTGGGTTCAACATCCAGTATTAGATGGGAAAGCATTTCCTCCAGTTAATTGTGGGGAAGATTTCTGGTTCCTGTTACAAACCTCACTCTCTCCTTCTATTCTGGCAACAATATGGAGCAGATCAATATGTTTGCAAAATTGCTATTGTATTTGATCCTAACTGAACTTAAAAAACACCTGTCAGCTCCATTACCAAGATTGTCAACTTCTACTTACACAACGTTGTCCAACTCTAACCTAGCCTGTGTTCATCTGCTGCTGAAATCCTAAAGACGACCAATCCAATATTCTCCAAGCCTTCCATCTTCCACCCTACTTCAATTTTTGTTCACCCAAACTTCTACTGCCCACATCTTAACATGCTTCAGATCTCATTCCCCCATTATTCCTGTACCTGCTGTCAGTCTGATAATACCTCAGTTTTAAAATCTTTGTTTTGAAATCCCTCCAAGAGTGACTCATTCATATCCAAATAACCTCTTCCAATCCTAGAAGTTTAAAGAATCACTGTGATTCTTGAATTCTAGTCCCTTTCACATCCCTAATTTTAAATTTATCACTTTTGGCAGCTATATTTTCAGCTGGCTAAAGTCTATGTTTTCCCCTCTCAAACTCTCAATTATTTGCTCTTTTTAAGATTGTGTTTAATGGCTACTTCTTTGACAAACCTTTTGGTCATCTTCCCTGATGACAGTATTACATTTGATGCACAATATTTCAGCTGTGCACATTCACAACAGAAAATGCTTGTATAAACTTAGTTGTGGTACATTTCACAATTCCACCACTTGAGGTGCTACAGCACTGAAAATGTGAAATTACGGGATTAGACAGTTTTTACATTATAAATATGGCATTGTAACTTGTGACGAAAGTAGATCTAATGATGAACACAACATGTAAATTCAGGGAGGGAACTGAATTCCATTCACTTGGGCAAAATCATCCCCTGCCCTTTCATCTCAAACAAATTCGAAAACTACTGTTGGTCTTCAGCAGACATGGGCAGCATAATGGGAGATCAGTATGAATTGTATATTGTGACAGATGTAAAATTGTGTTCAAAATGTTTAATTTTTTTAAAATGTTGATTCTATTTGTATGGAATCTGACAGTAATAGCTAAGCAACATGTGTCCAAAATGTTGATTGGCCATAAGTAAGCTCAGGACTTTTGTATTCTTTCACAGATGTGTGTGAGCCATCTTCTGACTGTCCAACAGCCAGAAGCTCCATTGTTTTTCCAGTGAACTTGGACTTCACAATCATAGTCGATGATCTGCAGCAAATGGAACCTGAAAACTCTGAAAATATTCGGCGTTTCCTACAATCAACGATTATTGAGTTTATAAATTCCACAGACTCAAACACCCGGCTGGCTGTGGTGCAGCAGACACCAAGATACGGGAAAGATTCACTTAACCTAGAGTTTGGAGTTTTGGATTATACTGCAAAAACGCTGAAGAAGAGACACATCCAACATTCATCCAATCAACTAGAGAGCCCCTCTGGCATTGGCAGTGCTATTGAGTGGAGCTTGAAAAACCTCATCTCAAATTTCTCAACTCAGCAAAAGGTTTTCTTTACAATATTTTCAGAAGAAACAAGTATCGATGAGAAAAAACTGCTGGAAATATCTCAAGATGCCAAATGTAAAGGTTTTGTAATGTTTGCATTAGCCCTCGGGAAGGTAGCTAATGTTGCAGCCCTGAAGGAGTTTGTTAGTTTTCCTTCTGATCAACATCTCATTCATCTGGATAGAGTCCAGAAGGATGAAATTGAATACGCACAAAAGTTTACAATGGCTTTTCTGAAACATCTTGCAAGTAAGTGCAAGCAACATTAGAAAAATTCAAAAATACAGCCTAGCCAGACAGTGTTATGTTTACTATTCATAAAATCATAGTGCAAATTCAATCCAGTCATGTCTTGCTCTAAGTTAAATGAATAAGAATGAATTATTTACATGATTTTATGTTGATGAATACAATGAGAACAGAGCTGAGACATCTGTTCCCAACTTAGTCACTGAATATAACAAGGACAGAAGTGACAAATTTAGGGATAAATTTTCCTTTGCCAATTTCAGCATCAAGGCAGCAGTGATGATAGGACTGTTTTATATTAACATGTACTTTGTAAACTGGGAATGATATAAACTTTTGACTGCAAGGTTCTCCTATTTATTATGAGCAAATATTTCACAATTCAAGCAGAGGAAATCTAAAATCTCAGTGACAAATAATCAGCAGCAACATTTGACTCAGATACATTTAAAAGCCTACTTTCTTTACCGTGTATATGAAACACCAATGACTTCAAATTGTCCAATTTGTTTGAAACAAAGGAAGAAATTCATGGTGTTTATTTCACAACCTCAGCATTTTGCAGCCAATGAAGTGTTTTTGAAATGCATTCCATTGTCATGCTGTGGGAAATAAGACAACATAAGAACCGAGAACAGGAGTAGGCCATCTGGCCCATTGAGCCTGCTCTGCCATTTAATTAGCTCATGGCTGATCTTTTCATGGACTCAGCTCCACTTACCCACCCGCTCACCATAACCCTTCATTCCTTTACTGTTCAAAAGTCTATCTATCTTTAACTTAAAAACTTTCAACAAGGTAACCTCAACTGCTTCAATATAAAAATCTTTCTCAAACTGCAATGATATACATGTCAAGGTACTTCAGTGATGTTAGTTGAAGGATAAATATTCACTTAGTCACTAGGAGACCCCCTGTGATTATCTTCTACAAAGTGCCCTAACATCTTTCCGATGAATAACTTATGCCTGAAACGTCAACTCTCCTGCTCCTCAGGTACTGTCTGACCTGCTGTGCTTTTCCAGTGCCACACTATTTGACTCTGATCTCCAGTATCTGCAGTGCTCTCTTTCTCCCTTCTTTTATATCTGGCAACTGTTTAAAATGCCCCCCAGAAGAGAGACCTTCCATCAGTGTAGCAACCTCAATATCAGTATTTGTGTTCAAGTCTCTTGAGTGAAACTTGCACAGTGTGACCCAGAGACCCATGTTCAATGAGGCAGGTCACCCCACCTTCTCATGGACAACTAGGGACAGGTAATAGTGATGCCCATGTCCCATGCGAGAATAAAAAGACAAAATCCTACTGCTGAGTGTGGTGCCAGTCGTCACTGGTGCATAAATTATCCAACGTTACTTAGTTCCCAAAATCTGTCAGCCTTGTAAACAATTCCCCAGGTGGATAATACATGCCCCCTGCCCGATGTGTTTGTAGCTGGGGTATGGGGCATGTTTGTTGAGTTTCTTATACAGCCCACCACCTTTCCACTCACCCTTCAGCTCACGAACATGAAATGAAGAGTGGGCATGTGCCAAAACCGACAATAAAAACCGATAGAACTGTGGATGCTGGAAATCAGAAACAAAAGCATAAATTGCTAGAAAAACTCAGGGGGACTGGCAGCACAATAATGGCTTGTGTGTAATAGCAGACAGTGTGATAATAAGGGCTCGAGACATCTTCTCTCATGTCCTTACACAAACGCACGCTACAGGCCTTGTTATCACATGGTCCACTATTACACACAATCCATTGTGACCCACTAATAGTCCCCATTAGTAGCTATTCATTCTTCTGGGCTGATCATTATTCACTCCTCTGTCTGTCCAACTGTTCTTCTCTGTCCTTGGACCCTGTCACTTCATCCTTCCCACTCCACCACCCCTCCCCCCCCCCCCCCCCCCCCCCCCCACCTCTGTATAAAAACAACTTTTTCCAAGCTACCATCAGTTCTGAGGAAGGTCACTGGACCCAAAGGGTTAACTCTGATTTCTCTCCACAGATGCTGTCAAACCTGCTGAGCTTTTCCAGTAATGTATTTTTGAATCAAAATCAACAGCCCACTCACCATATATAGATGAATAATAAAGGGCCATTTGAGCGAGCTAAAAACTCAATTAACCCGGACTTTATTCGACCCACACCATAAGTAGATTGTGGTAGGCTTCTCATTATTATTTAGTTTGCAAAATGGCAGGAAGAAGGTGGGAACTGCTTCAGGATGCTGCCTTTTGGAATAGTTGGGGGGAGCTGTGGGAAAGGTTTGTTTTCTGCATTGTTACTAACTCCTCTCCTCTGGCCAGTGAGGAGAGGTTTGCTGAGGCATTTTTCCCACATTATCATTTAAATTTCTCTCCCACACCCTGCCTAAAACTTGCAAGGGAACTCATAGTTCCCAAGATTTGCCAACATCTTCAGTATCTGTAGAGGCAGTGGTACTTGCATTTGGTCTGCTTTTACCATCTTGCATCCTCATTCCCAGCAGAGGATTCATATCCCTCAGTAAAATCATTTATCCATAATTCAGTCCTAATGACGGACCCTCTATTTTGAGACTGAGCCCCAATTTTGGACCGACCAGCATCTCCCCTGTCAAGTGTCTTGGCAATTAATCTTCTAATATCTAGAGAATGTAGGCATAGTGTACTCAGTCTCCCCATATAGGACAACCCTTAACAACAGATCTCCATCTGATTGTATTCTTTCCAAGGCTGGTAGAGTTAGTTTAGTTAATGAAATGTTTGTGGCTGGCATAGTGGCTCAGGAGTTAGCTCTGCTGCCTCACAGTGCCAGGAACCCAGGATTGAATCCACCCTCAGGTGACTATGTGACATTTGTACGTTCTCTCTGTCTTTGTGTGCTCCAGTTTCTTCCCTTGCTCCAAAGATGTGCAAGCTAGGGTGATTACCCATGGGAAATGCAGGGTTACGGGGATGGGGTGAGTCAGAGTGGGATGCTTTCTGCAGGTCAGTGTGGATTTGATTAGTCAAATGGCCTCTTCCACACTGTAGGCATTCTATGATTGTATAACAAACTGCAGGTATACCCTAATGAGAATCTATGGACGAATAATCATATAACTGAGCTGCACAGGGTTTTGAAAGAGATGAATGTTAAGCACATAGGCAGCAGAAGGGCATATGATAAAAGAGATTAAGAGGGAAGTCGAAAACACTAGGAAGGTAAAATGGAACAAAGAAATCAAGTTATCGATGAATGTAAAATATTGTACAAGTACATCACTAAAAACTTCATGCTGCATTGGAATAGGACCATTTCCCAAACCAGAGGACACAGTTTAAAAATAAGGTGTAGGCCACTTAGAACAGAGTTGAGGAGAAACGTCTTCACCCAGAAAGTGGTGGGCGTATGGAATGCTCTGCCCCAGAAGGCTGTGGAGGCCAAGTCTCTGGATACTTTCAAGAAAGAGTTGAATAGAGCTCTTAAGGATAGTGGAATCAGGGGTATTGGGAGTAAGACAGGAACAGGATGCTAATTGAGGGTGATCAGCCATGATCATAATGAATGGTGGTGCTGGCTCGAAGGGCAGAATGGCCTACTCCTGCACCTATTGTCTATTATCTATTATCTATTAACGAACAAGCAGGATAACATAAGACAAAAACAGAAATTGCTGGAGAAACTCAGCAGGTCTGGCAGCACCTGTGCAGAGAAAGCAGATATGACATAGATAACTAGATGTATTGCATCCAAGTAATTTAAAAGAATTTAGAGAATAGCAGAGGCATTACTACTTATAATCAATAAATCATTAGAGAAAAGATCTAGTGTCAGGGGACTGGTGGATAGCTAATCCAATTCCTACCTTGAAGAAGGGCTCCAATGTGGTTTAAGAAATTATGATCCAGTCAGCTTAACATCAGAGATAAGAAACACAATGGAATTCTTAACACAGGAGAGAATCAAAGACCATCTAAGAATAAAAGATAAATTCATGAAGTCTGCATGGATTTTAAAGAGGAATTTTTTTGAGGCGGTAATATAGTGTGGAGTAATTTGTCTTTGGATTTTCCAAAGGCTTTCAATGAGATACCTTGAAATAGATGAATGAATTAGTTTGGATTGGATGGATTGCTGACTGGCTTCAAGACAGAAAGCAGCTGGTGGCCATCAAGGTTAGAAGATTGGGAGAAGATGACAAGTCCCTTAAAAACCTGTGACCACTGCTGTTCATCATTTCCTTTAATGATTCAGACTTTGGAATCTAAAACAGTTTCTGAACTTGCTGTTCAGACTCAATTTGGTGCATAGGGAAAATAGTTAATACTGAAGAGGACTGCAACAAAAATTTACACAATGGGCAAATCATTGGCAATTAACGTTCAACACTGCTAAATGTGAGGTAGTACGTTTGGTTGGAATAGGAAGATTGCTAATTAATTGAAAGATGCAAGACTAGGTGGGATGGAGGAACAACAGAATGTTTAGTGATTGATATGTTTATATTCTATCACAGGTTAGCAAGACCATACACAAAGTTAACCACCAAAGTAAAAACACTGTCTATTTTTCCTGGAAGTACAAAATTGAAATGTAAGATTATGTTAAACCTTTAGACTTCTACTCTGTACAATTCCAGTCACCAAATAATAAAAACATAAGAAGGACAGAAAAGGGTAAAGAGAACATTTACAAGGATTATATCAGAATTGAGTAGGTATGCTCATCAGGTAATGATTGAAAAGCTGTGTCTCTTTATTCTTCAAGAAGAAGGCTGCGGTAAGATCTAATAAAGGTTATTAAAATTACAAAACTTTGAATAGCCTGCATATAAAGATAGTATTTGTTCTATTTTGGGGAAAGGCATAACTGGAGGCCAGCAATATTAAATAGTCACCAAGAATTCCAGTATAAATTCAAGAAATGTGTTCATCCAAAGACTCACAAGAATGAGGAATTTGATCCCAGGACTGGAGTAGATGGTGTAGATGCATTAAAGGGAAACTAGCAAGGCATATAACAGAGAAGGGAATAGATGGTTCCAATGCTAGATTTACATGAGAAAAATTAGAAAGAAGGTCAACTGGAGCATGAACATTAGCATGGATTAATTGTCAGAATAATCTCTTTCTGTGCCATAAATCCTTTGCAATCCTATTTAAGAGCTTTTATAGGATCTTCATGTTAACTTGCTATGAGTTGTGTACAAGGCCACCAGTATTCTTGGCATTGAATAAATTATGGGTCTGCCAAAATCTGAAACAGTATCATTCCTAACTCTGCCCCATGGTTGAAGTATTTGGGATTTTATTTAAAATACATCCATTTCACCCCATTTCCTCCCTGAACACATTGATGATAAATGTAAGTTGTTAGTCTGTTCTGGCTACGTAGCCCTCTTTATGTTTTCCAATTATGTCCCTGGTGATGTACAGGGATAATTAACTATAAAATGCAAATTGGCAAAGAAATCGCAGGAAAAGCCACTCATTGATGAATCAGGAAATGGAAAGAAGCATCTTTATTAACTCAATCCCAAACAAATAAGGTCAAATCTCTTGTTCTTTTATTAATTTTGAAATCAATACTGGGCTTCATGGCATGCTTCATAGAAGGAAGACCAGTCTCTCCAATAGGAATGTAAACTTGTTGGCAACTGATGTTTGTGACACAGAAGTATTACTTTCTGGGTCACGTCTTTATCTACAGTTCTCTCTGAATGGAGTAATACACGGAAGCTTATCTTGGGTTTTACTTTGATGTGGATTCACTAGTAAAGAGAAAGTCTGTTTGTAATTTTACAGTGGGAATCAATAAGTATCCACCTGCATCTCTACTGAAGGAATGTGAACGAATAAAATCTCAGGGAACAGGAAATATCAGTACCTCAGCAAAGTTAGAGCGGTATGTTTTATTGATATTTAGTACCAGACATTGAACACTCATATATGTGTTGGTCAGTGACTAATGTATTACCTTTTCATTCCAGAGTGCAAGACATGATGCAAGACGTCGAAGAAGAAGAACCAAAGGTCAATAGTAAAGGCAAGTTATTAGGAAAATCATAGGAGTGATAGAAGTACCAGTTGTCCTGTTGTAATGCGTGTTTTGTCAGCATGAATTGGTTATAACGTGATTGATGAATTGTGGGCAATGTTTAAATAATGCAAACTTTCTACTGAATGGGTATAGTGATTTCCTATTAGCGATCTTCAACAGTGGGATTTCTATAGCGGTTTTCCATAGTGCAATTCTCTATAGTGCAAGGTTGTAGAAGAACACAACTGGCACATTATAGCAGAATGACCTGTAAGAGGGTGCCATTTAGTCTCTAAAATCTGCTTTGCATTTTCAGTTATGGCTGGCCAGTGGCTCAATTCATTTTATCCACACGTGTTCCATATTATTTGTAGTTTCATCTCCAAAAGTCTATTGAAATAGCCAATTATCTCTGAGAACTATATGTTTTGACAGAGTGAGTATAAACATTTAAATATATTGCTGAAAGTATTTTCATTAATTTTATATGACAGTTTAGTAAATAAATCATATTCTAGGAAAGCTGATGCCTCAATGCATAGTTATTATGCTTTAATTAATAAAAATATAAAACTACAAAATCTGTCTCTGCCAATATAGAAACAAATTAAATACTACAAACACAATACTGATCACTTTCCATCAATATAAATATTACAAATGCAATGACAATCGCTCTTCAGTGACCATAACTATTCAAAATGCAATAACATTCACATTTCTGAGACGATTGTGGGTACAATAATAATTCCTCCACTGTGACCGTAAATGTTAATCCATAAACATTTTATCATTTGCGTTTCCTTCAGGAGCACTGAGGGAAAGTTTTGAATGTTTATCATCTGGCCTCAGCCCCACAAGTTCCCTTATAGTCCACAATATTCTTGGCTGTGTTGCCATCTCTCTGGCCCAGGAGATAGTAGATTCCAAGAGAATTTGGACACGAGACAGTTTTAAGCGAGAGCTGCATTGACTACATGCCTTAATTCAGATGCCTCTGAAAGGTACAAGGTTAGAATACTAGGATTGTTCTGGAATGTTCATACTAAACTTACTTTCACTCAATCTCTTCCCGACCGCAACTGTCACCTACTGTCAATTAGGTGTAATTGTCTGTGGCTTCTCTTCAGACACATTGTGCTCAATGCTTCAATGTGACCTGTCTGTTATTTCTTTCATTTTCTTCTCTGCAACTCTTGAATACTGAACCAGCTTCCAACACTAAGGCACTAGATTTTCACCAGTTCACACATTTAGGAAGACTGAAGCCTTTGCTGTTGGCTTCTGCTCAAATCTCTTCACTTTATTTTCTGCACCATCCCATACCCTGTCTACTTGTTCAGGCTGAAATAATTTTAATGTTCTGTTTGCAAATATATCTGCAGCATGCAGATGATGTTGGTGTATGTGCAATCTCAGAGGACATATTCCAGACCATCATCAGCACCCTTAGGTATAGGAGAGCATGGGTCTCACTCCGAACATCCGCAAGATGAAGGTCTTCCGTAAGCCTGGGCATTGTGGAACAAACCCCCAACCATCAAGGTCCAAAGGAGACCTTCGAGAACGTTGACTACTTCCAGGACCTTGAAAATGTCCTGTCGGCCAAAGCAGGTATTGTTGAAGAGAACCTGCATCGCCTCCAGTGTGCTAATGCAGCCTTCAGTCTCCTAAGGGAAAGGGTGTTTGACGACAACAACAACATCAGATTCAACACCAAGCTCACAGTTTGCAGAGCTGTAGTGGTTCCCACCCTCCTGTGTGGCTCTGAGATGCGGACTATTTACAGCAAGGCACTGCAGCAGTCCCACCAGTGGTGCCTGCGCAAGATCCTGCCAATCCACTGGGAAGAAAGATGCATCAACACCAGTATCTTTGGCCAGGCCAATATCCCCAGCATCGGGGCACTGCTGTGCTTGATTGGCTACAATGGGTTGGGCACATTGTCTGCATAGATCACAAGAGACTCTCCAGTCGGTGCTGTACTCCCAGCTCTGAAATGGCAGGTGAACCCCCTGGTGGATAGAGGAAGGGCTTCACTGGCAAAGTGCAGCATTCCCACGGACACCTGGGAATGACTGGCTCAAAACTGTTCAAAGTGGAGGAGGAGCATCCAGAGAGGCATCAAGCACCTCGAGACTTGCCATCGGGTAAAAGCGAAAGCCAAGCGATAAGAGCGTATGGAGTGTGCTGCCACACCAATGCCCCACCCACCCTTTCCCATGGCCACACTTTCCTCAAGTGTAATAGAGCCTGCAGTAGCTGCATCGGTCTGTACAGCCACCTACACACACCCTGTGAGTGAAAGTGACTTGATGATGATGGTGATGATGATATCTCATCCACCATCAGGAAAACCTACTCCCAAACTGTGCCTCCAGCACTGCTTAAACCTTTATCCACCAGCATCATCAGCTCTCAAATTAACCTACAAGTACCCATTCCGTTAGCTTCCCAACTTTGACTAACTATCCTATTTAATTGTTCGGTATTTGGTTATTTAAGTCTGGTTATTCCTGGTGCTCGTTGCATTTGATTTGTTAAGCCTGGATGTGGATTCAGGGTAAGTGCTAATGGAAATGAGTTTACCGTGACAGACTCCTGCGCCTTGTTTCTTTCTTTCCTGGGTGATCGACCTATGTGGGGGCATCTACAGATTTCATGGTTTCAGATTTTTGCTGTGGGAATGGACAGTCCTAATGTAGTGAAAGTGAGGATTGCAAGTGCTAGAGTTTAGAGTTGAGAGTGTGGTGCTGGAAAAGCACAGCATGTCAGGCAGCATCCGAGGAGCAGGAGAATCGGCATTCCTGATGAAGTGGGTTGTTGTGGGAACTTGCGCTTAGAGTCAATAGGGTGGTGCTGGAAAAGCACATCAGGTAAAGCAGCGTCCAAGGAGCAGAAGAATCAATGTTTCGGACAAAAGCCTTTCATCATGGCTTTTGCCTGAAACATTGATTCTCCTGCTCCTCGGATGCTGTCCGACTTGCTGTGCTTTTCCAGCACCACACTCTCGAGTCCTAATGTAGTAGCAATCTGCAGGAAGGCAATCCTTGTGTATTGTCTCAGAACAGAGCTAAGCAAAGATTTAAACAGCTCACAGAAGACACGTCTTTGTTTAACGCAGTGCTCTGGAAAAATACTTGAAGCTGAAGAGAAGTCTGATGATCAATGATATGTATTCAACCAGAGATGCTCAGTAAATTATGAGCCTGTTAAACAATATAAGGCACCTGACTTCTCATTGTGTCAATTTGGTGGACTAAATACTAGTGTAATTTGTTACCAATTAATTGAAAAGACTAAATTCCACACATTAGGGCACAACTCCTAATTGAAAATGAACTAAAGTTGGAAGCAGCCACAATCTTGGCAGTCAAATCACATCTAAGATGCAAGATTTCAAAATGCTATGCAGAAAGACACCCTTTATCTTGGGGTTACCAACACAGCTTGTCCAGCCAGCTGAAGTGCCAGGGATATCATCAAAAAAATCTCAACAGCAAATGCCAGATCATGGTCAAATATCGTGAAAACTGTGCCCAAATTGTGGAGGTGTCCATCAATTCATAATACCATGACCAGCTGCAAGGCAAAGAAATGTGAAACAAGCTTAAAGAGCATCAATTCTGCAAACGCATGTGGATGGAAGAAGACAACTTCATCAGTTCAACACATGGAAAGTGAATTACAGCTCGTGCATAAAATCACGTATCATCATGATCTATTACGCATCAGGTCCTTTGAGGGAATGCAGAGTTGAGATCAAGGACATCTCAGTGTCAACAAACGTGCACTGTATGATGACTATATTGCATGCAGAACTCAAACTGTTATCTCAAAAGTACTAAGCAATGTGCACTGTATCTTGTGTATCTATGACATCCATCTGTTGTTCAGATGAAATAATAAGTCTGTGAGATAGACTGGTAGCCAGCAATAGATTGCTGCCCGGAAGGACTTGATAAAGAAAATGTGTACACTCTGAAACTGGGCTCTACAATTCTCCAATATATCTTATGGCCAAAACAATTAATGGCAACAACTCTCTTAATAATTTAGAGAAGTGGAAGCAGTCCCAAAGAATCCAATGTGTTTTGTTTATTGTTGGGAACCTACATAGCATACAGCCATAAATCTCAGAACCACCAGTAACCTTCATGTTTACGAAATCGGATTTGGCAAAAACACTCACGACAAAACAATGCATTTGTGATTACTTCCATTAGAACATAGAACATAGAAGGATACAGCGCAGTACAGGCCCTTCGGCCCTCGATGTTGCGCCGACCGAATCCTACCTAACCTATACTAGCCCAATAACTTCCAAATGCCTATCCAATGCCCGCTTAAATGACCATAAAGAAGGAGAGTTCACCACTGATACGGGCAGGGCATTCCATGAACTCACAACCCGCTGTGTGAAGAATCTACCCCTAACCTCTGTCCTATACCTACCACCCCTTAATTTAAAGCTATGTCCCCTAGTAACACCTGACTCCATTAGCGGTAAAAGGTTCTTAGTATCTACCCTATCTAAACCCCTAATCATCTTATACACTTCTATCAGATCTCCCCTAAACCTTCTCTTCTCCAATGAGAACAGCCCCAAGTGCCTCAGCCTTTCCTCATAAGATTTTCCTACCATTCCAGGCAACATCCTGGTAAACCTCCTCTGCACTCGTTCTAAAGCTTCCACATCCTTCCTATAGTATGGCGACCAAAACTGCACACAATACTCCAGATGAGGCCGCACCAGAGTCTTATACAACTGCAACATGACCTCAGGACTCCGGAACTCAATTCCTCTGCCAATAAAGCCCAGTACACCATATGCCTTCCTCACAGCACTATTTACCTGGGTGGCAACTTTCAGAGATCTGTGTACATGGACACCAAGATCCCTCTGCTCATCCACACTACCAAGTAGCCTACCATTAGCCCAGTAATCCATCATCTTGTTATTCCTACCAAAGTGAACGACTTCGCACTTAGCTACATTGAATTCCATTTGCCACATTTCCGCCCAGCTCTGCAACTTATCTATATCCCGCTGTAACCTACCACTTCCTTCCTCACTATCCACAACTCCACCGACTTTTGTGTCATCCGCAAACTTGCTTACCCAGCTTTCAAGTCCTTCCTCTAGATCATTTATAAAGATAACAAAAAGCAATGGTCCCAAAACAGATCCTTGTGGTACACCGCTAGTAACTGCGCTCCAAGATGAACATAATCCATCAACTACTACCCTCTGTCTCCTTCCAGCCAGCCAATTCCTAATCCAAACCTCTAATGTATCCTCAATGCCATACCTCCGAAGTTTTAGCATTAGCCTACCATGGGGAACCTTATCGAACGCCTTACTAAAATCCATATACACAACATCTACTGCTTTACCCTCATCCACTTCCTTGGTCACCTTCTCAAAGAACTCAATAAGGTTTGTGAGGCACGACCTGCCCTTCACAAAACCATGCTGGCTATCCCTGATCACGTTATTCCTACCCAGATGTTCATAAATCTTATCCCTTACCATTCTCTCTAAGACTTTGCCCACCACTGAAGTCAGACTCACTGGCCTATAGTTGCTAGGGCTATCCCTACTCCCTTTCTTGAACAATGGGACCACATTCGCTATCCTCCAGTCCTCTGGTACTATTCCTGTTGACAACGACGACATAAAAATCCAGGCCAATGGCTCTGCTATCTCCTCCCTAGCTTCCCATAGGATCCTGGGGTAAATGCCATCAGGCCCAGGAGACTTATCTATATTCATCCTTTCCAATATTCCCAAAACCTCTTCCCTGCATATTTCCAGGGCATCCATTCTAATTATTTGTGATTCCATATTCACATCAGCAACAGTGTCCTGTTCCTGAGTGAATACTGAGGAAAAGTACTGATTTAATGTCTCTCCAATCTCCTCCGCCTCCACACACAACTTCCCACTACTATCCTTCAATTCTGTTCATAGAGTTCCCAGCAAATTCTGGAATTCATCTCCATCTGACATTGCAATTTGACCTTCAATCTAATGGCGGCATCAAATAATGTGGTCTTTCAATAACAGCGTAAAGGACTTTCTGAAAGCTGGGACAAATCATTCTGATACTATATTGGACCAATAGATAAATCCCACACTTTCTGGCTGGGAAGACACTGGCCAAACGTATAGTAAATATTGTGAGACATTGACCATTCTTAAACCATCACTGCCATTCAGTGAGGATTTCAAAATGAAAACTCAAGAAATTGCAAAACGCAGAAGCAAAACAATGCCATCCTCATCAAGGAATTGAGAGAACCATGATTTCAAATTGCAAATTGGGTTTATATCAATCAGCCAAATTACAACCAGAAACTCACATCATCTCTGTTTGGACTAAAAAGGATCAATGATTACTTGGTACCAGAATTTACCTGTTAGATGACAACACACAATGGAACACATGACATTTGATAGCGAGCAGATCAGAATATGTCAAGGACAGTTGTTATGTTGATACTGTGGGTGGTAAGATGGCTCAGTGGTTAGCACTGTTGCCTCACAGTGCCAGGAACCTGGGTTTGATTACAGCTTCAGGCAACTGTGACTGTATGGAGTTTGCACATTTCCCCTGTGTCTGTGTGGGTTTTCTCTGGGTGTTCCAGGTTCCTCCCACAATTCAAAGATGTGCAGGTTAGGTGAATTGGCCATGCTAAATTGCCCATAGTGTTCATAGATGTGTAGAATAGAATATGTGTAGAATGTGTATTAGTTAGGGGTAAATGTAGAGTAGGGGAATGGGTCTCAGTGAGTTACTCTTCAGAGTGTTAATGTGGACTTGTTAGGCCAAATGGCCTGTTTCAACACTGTAGGGATTCTATGATTTCTTTTCTGATGAGCAATTCGATGTTGATCGAGAGATGACACAAAACTGCAACCTTAAATTCCAAGATGTCAGCATTATCATTATCAGTGTCACCTTCATTTCTCAATACATTTGTTTGTATTTGGAGAAGTTGAACAAATTCAACTCAAGAAATGTTGTTTTTTGTTTGGATTGTTTCATTTAAAGTAAGGTGTTTGATTTATATGGAGGATAAAATGCAGGATGCAGTTGTTCTGTATTTGATTATGTGAGTCTCTTTACTATTGTTGCTCATTGTGTTCTATTGGTTAGGCCTGGATATGTTCACAGGGAAATGTAAATAAAGCAAGAGGTAAAGATGGAAGCAAGCGATGGAGTAGACATTCTAACAATGTATAAATAAACTAATCCAAACATTGGAACTAATGTCATCTCTACATACTCTGAGCTACAAGGTACACAATGCCTTCCATGGGTTCCAAACTTTCCAAAAGATGCATTTGCACTGTTCCAAATTTAACAGTCACTCACTCATCAAACACCCATCTTATACCACTAACAGCCAGTGACACACAAGGCTCCAACTTGCCTCAACACACTACTACTGGAACCTTCTCCAGCTTTACATTTGTTCTCTTAACTCTGGCTCCCAGGTCATCTTTTACTTTTCCCCTGGCAGAGACATGGTTTCTGCAGTGCGTACTTTGTAACCTCATTTCCAAGAATCGTCAATTCCTCCTTCCCAACTTAAAAAGAAAATCTGATAAAAAATACATGATGAAGCCCTAATTTTCAGTCACCTCACCAGACCATTTGACAAGCTTTGGCTTCAAACAAGTTTCTTTTTCACTTTTTATGATTACAGTCAGACATTTTTATTCTTTAAGCATCTTCACAGTCCTTGTGATCTCTAAGAGCTTGGATTGTAACCTACTGTTTTCATCAGGTGATCCAGAACCCCTGGGACTCCAAATGAACTGTGCAGCTCCAGTCCATGATGATAAAATTTTAGCCTGAGACCTGAGCAGAGAAGTAATGAAGCCTTCTCCACTAGGCCAAAGCTATATTGAGAGAAAGATGAGGTTTTTTTTGAAGATATGTAGGATTCCTTGCATAAAGGAAGTGACAGGGTCCTGCAAGAAAACCTTGAATCACCTCTAACCTAGATTTTTATTGTCCCCTGCTATCCCCCAGCCCACTCTCTGATTGCCTCCAGTGTCTCAAACACCCCAAAGGGCCTTGATAACGATGAACTTCAATGTCTGGCCCATTCTGGTCAGCTCCACAATATCTGCCTTCTTCTGTTGGATATGTCACTTGGGCTTACTGTTCAGCATATATAAATCCAGGATTGAGCAGGATTTTAAACAGGGACTAATAAATTGGGAGTAGGGAGTTACATTCCCCTGAGCTTTTGGCAATACAAGGCTGAAAATCTTGTTCCAAGTCCCAGCCCCACCCAGCCAAATGCAGTGAGTTAAAAGATCTATCAATTCCTCAGGTCTCCTCCATTGATGCCTCGTAAGATTCTCAGCAATGACAACCTTCACTTCCACAGCTAGTGCAGTACAGAAGGGTAACTTTCCCTGCAAACACTCATGGAGCAGGTAGCACATCTGACTGATCTTTCTCAGTCTGTTATTATTATTAAAACCTGAAATATCAGCTAGGATGGTGGGAAAGCTTGATTTCCTCAGAATCATTCTTCATCATCAAAAAGATCTTAAGTTCTTTAAAATAAAGTCTTGTTTCCCAAGCCATTGAAGAAAATTAATTAAACTTAATGTTTGATTTTAAAGCTCTACTCATTCAACATCGCATTTTTATTAAAGATTCATTATTTTTTTCTCCAGGTGAACACAAAGGAAGTAAATCATCAACAATAAAAAATAAAGGTAAACAGAAATGTTCAAGGAATCATTTTTGTGACAGTTTAAAATGGTCACTCACAAATCTCACTCTTTATAGCTCACTTCTCTCACTTTACAATTCTCCTGATTGAGACAAAGATTGCTGTAAACTTGATATAAAGCAGACTGCTGATTGACTATGACTCTGTTTTACATTATTGCTCAAAGCTAAACCCCAGAACTAATCTTGGTCTAGTAAAGCAGTTCAAGTATAACTTCTGTTTGCAATATCTATTTTGTCAGCAATGGTGATGAAGTGTGGTATCCAGCCTTCCATTGAACCCATCCAATTGTGATTTCCTACTTGAACCCATGAGCGGGAACATTGGACTCGTTCTATAATGGGTAGATGTCCTTCCTCCATCAGCTCACTGTCTCAGGCTAATATCCACCTCCAACAAGCAAGCCAATTGTATAGAACTCTGAGGATGCTGTGCATATTTTACCACTCACTGTTGCCTTTAGCTTGGAGTTATTGAATTAATCTGTTCTTGTACGCTTTGACACAGCTCCGAGGCAGGTGGTATTTGAACCCAGGCATCACTTCTGCACAACAAGTCTGCTGTATTTTTCACCCTGGCTAATTGTTAGGAGCTCTCATAATAAAAACACATGCAGGGATTTGAACCAGAATGTGTGACTCCTCAATAAAACATGTAAGTTTCCCAAAGATCAAGAATTGCTTTTACCATCGAGATCCTTGCAGATTAGCTGTTGTTACTTCACTATCATTGGCGTAACATTCATAAAGTGCTAGAGGATACCAGGTCACCCATTACGGTTTGCCAGCTCTTTGAATGAGTTATCCAGTTGGTCCCACGGCTTGCACCATAGTTCGCTGTCAATGATGTTAAGAAAATGAAACAAAAACCCATGTCACATCATGTGATGTTCAGCAAGGAAAGCCAACATGGGATGTATAGTTGGTAAGTTTGCCCATGACACCAAAATTGGAGGTGTAGTGGACAGCGAAGAAGGTTACCTCAGAGTACAATGGAATCTTGATCAGATGGGCCAATGGGCTGAGGAGTGGCAGATGGAGTTTAATTTTGACAAATGCAAGCTGCTGCATTTCGGAAAAGCAAATCAGAGCAAGACTTATACACTTAATGGTAAGGTCCTGGGGCATGTTGCTGAACAAAGAGACCTTGAAGTGCACCTTCATAGTTCCTTGAAAGTAGAGTCACAGGTAGATAGAATAGTGAAGAAGGTGTTTGGTATGTTTTCCTTTACTGGTTAGAGTAATGAGTATTGGAGTTGGGAGGCCATGTTACAGCTATACAGGACATTAGTTAGGCCATGTTTGCAACATTGTGTACAATTCTTATCTCCATACTATTGGAGGGATGTTGTGAAATGTGAAAGGGTTCAGAAAACAAGGAGTTTGAGGATTTGAGCTACAGGGAGAGGCTGAATAGACTGGGGCTGTTTTCTATGAGTGTTGGAGGCTGAAGGATGACCTTACAGAGGTTTATAAAATCATGGAGGGGGCATGTATAGGATAAATAGACAAAGTCTTTTCCCTGGGGTGGGGGAGGCCAGAACTATAGGGAATAGGTTACAGGTGAGAGTGGAAAGATATAAAAGGACCTAAGGGGCACCTTTATCATGCAGATGGTTGTGCATGTATGGAAAGAACTGCTAGAGGGGAATAGTGAAAGCTGGTCCAATTACAGCATTTAAAAAGGATCTGGACGTGTATATGAATAGGAAGCATTTAGAGGGATGTGAGCCAAGTGCTAGCAAATGGGACAAGGTTATGTTAAGATATCTGGTTATAGAGTCACACATGGATGAGTTGGACCGAAGGGCCTGCTTCCGTGCTATACACCTCTATGACTCTAAGAACTATACAAGTTCTGTGTGGAATGTTTATCTAGTAATGGAAGAGATTTAAAACTATCCTTTTATATGGTGTTTAAAATTTAATAAAGAATCACTAGAGATTTTTACATTGGACAGTAGGTTTATAGATAAAATATGCTACCATTTCTGCATCATTGATTTGGATATTGATCAATCCTCTGAAGATGATCTGCTATAGAATGTGAAATAATTCCATAAATCATGCCAGGATTGTGATCACTAGCAACCGCTAATGTTGAGCTTACAAGTTCATTAGGGAATCACATCGTTTGAACGGGACAGGTTTGAATACATGACATCCCTCTTGTGTCTACTTCGCCCACTGTCTAATCACTTTGGCCCTGGGATCTCCCAAGTTCCTTCACCTCTCACTTTGGTCTCACCCTCTCATGCATCGATAGGCAAGAGATGGATTGTCGTAACGCATAGTAAGTCCTGTCATTGGACCTTCTTGCTCTTTGTTGCATTGATCAGAGTTGCAGCATGAGTGTACTGGAAGGGCTAAGAATTTCTGCTCCCAATCAAATTTCTTGAACTCTGTCCCTTTTTTCCATTGATTCCTGTGCAGTGATCTGTATATTCTAATTGACTTCAGATTTATTGGATTCTGTGTTCTTTTCCATTATAGATATATGTGCACTGAAAGTCGAAGAAGGGAACTGTTACTTCTACCGATTGAAATGGTTCTTTGACACAACATTACAAGTCTGCAAAAGGTTCTGGTATGGTGGCTGTGAGGGAAATCAGAATAGATTTGATACCCAAGACGACTGTGAAGCCTTTTGTCTGAAGTCCACCTTCTAAATATGATATGCAAGGACTAAATCTTATTTAACATGCACCTTTGAGAGGTAGAATAAGAAAAAGCAATGTTGCATTGGAAAAAAACAAAAACTCTTGTTTTGCATATGCAAATTAAATAAACTTTTGGGAACAGCAATGCTACCAATTCATACCAAGCACAACTTTGAACATAATATACACTAAATAATATACTCAAAATCAAGCAATAAGTCACTGTTTCTTTCTATGTTTATTCTGAATTGCTCTATTCCAGTCAGACTGTTTAGAATTTGCTTTGGGTTCAACACACATTTTTGTGAATTGATCAATAAGGAACTCCAATGTAGGAGAGATATGGCACAATGTGAGACTTAGCTACGCTCATCCTGGGTCATCACAGCCCTCTTTGAACTTCACAGGGTTGGGAAAAATACCCATGCTGTTAATGAAAAGATGTTTTTTTTTAGTTTATCACAGGTAGGGTAAACATTAAAGACTATTCACGTTGTTTTCAGTTCAGACATACCTAGGACAGAAACATACATTTTTCAGTTCAGTTCAGGTGACATCAGGTTCAAACTTAGAAGTAAGATGAGTTTCTGTCCGAGGAGAAGTTCAGGGAACCAGTTAGCTCACTGGAGAGATTTAGTTTGTGTAAGTACCAAACCAGAAATGTTATCAAAACTGAGAAAGTTAAACTCTCAGTTTTGACAATAGTTTATGCCAGCAGACTTGGGAAGAATGTATCAAATTGTCTGCACAGTTCAGAGGACAAATAACTGTAAAGAGTCTGTTAATTGAACCCTAAGGTGTTGAGATAGCGAATAATTCCTTGATACAAATAGTATCAGAAAAAGCTTGATGCTTTGTTCTAATATTTGTGTTGTAAGATCATTCTAATTGTCTTCTATATTTAGATAGCTCTGTTTTATTTTATTATTTCTTTTTGTAATAAATGTCTGTTGTTAAAGAAAGGTCTACAGACTTGTGTGATTGTGTTTCAATAGCTGGGTGCATTGCAAAATAAACAGTGCAACAAAAAGCCCGAAACATTCCTAATGAAGGGCTCTTGCCCTAAATAATTCTCCTGCTCCTCACATGCTGTCTGAGCTGCTGTGCTTTTCCAACACCACACTCTCAACAAGTGAAGGAATACCAAAATAGTTCAAAGTCAGTGGGTTGTTGTGGGAACTTGCAGTTGCATTCAGAAATGTGAAAACCTTTTGTTCTTCTTGATGTTAGCGATCACGGGTATAGAAAGTGCTGTTGAAGGAGCCTTTAGCAGGTTCCTGCAGTGAATCTTTTACTTGGTGTAACCGTTACGACTGTGTGCTGGTAGTGGAGGGAATGTATGTTAAAAGTGCTGGATGATGTACTGATCAAGTGACTTTCTTTGTTCCAAAGGAGCACAGGTTACTTGCTTTTTCTGTGTTGCCTTTATGTCCTTAACACACTGGAAGTGTTAAGGAATAATACTGAAGCATATATTTCATGACAGTAAAACCATGACACATTGGAAGACAGCATTAGTATCACACAGAGCAGCTTGCAACTCCTCTGGGACATGTCTGGCATAATACAAAAGGAATGTTTCCAATCTTTAAAATGTCAAGAAAACCACAAGAGCCCCAATTGCACACTTGTCTTGGAAGCCTTGTGGAAACATTACTGCGAAACACTGAAAGATACATTTAACCTTAGGAGACACTAACTGATTAGGACAAAAATTTATGAATGAAAATATTTCCACGGTGACTCAATGGTTAGCACTGCTGTCTCACAGCACCAGGGACCCAGATTCGATTCCACACCTGGGTGACTGTCTGGTGGAGTTTGCACATTCTCCCTGTATCTGCGTGGATGTCCTCCCACAGTCCAAAGATATGCAGGTTAGGGTGGTTCGGCCATGCTAAATTGCCTGTAGCGTCCAGGGATCTATCTTGCACAATGGTGGCCATCACCAAACTGTACTGGGAGGGTAAGATAAGGCAGGTGGAGTCTCATTTTGAGGTGGTGTGTGCGAACTTGGGTTCAGTGAAGACAGGCTGTCCAGGGAATGTAAGGGAGAAATGGACATGGAGTTTACATTTGTTGGGAGAGGGGGTGCATGCAGCTCACAACTAGGCAGAGTCTGATACTCACAACGTCCAGTGCAACCTACACTGCTTGCGATTATGAAAAGCAGCCTGCGGATGAAAATAGCTGGGACCATGCCGAGCCAGTGACAGTTTGAGTACCAAAAACATGGACACTATTTCTGTGAGACACGAAGCTTCTCAAGGCACAGTTGCATCTATCCTGGACTTGCAGGGTGCAGGAATAAGGTCAGTTCCAAACGTATCATGGTTCAGGTGAAATTCAAGCAGTATGCCATGCTTTGGGGTCAAATGCTGGTCACAGTTAACGTCATTGCTCCCTTCAAATAGCAAACAGATATGTCTGAAGCCAAATTCATCACATGCAACCTTAAAAGAAGCATGGGTGGGCCACAATGCACACAGTTAATGCAAATCTTCCTAAGCTGCAAAGAGACATGGAACTGGTTCCCTCTCCCCCGGACTGTCAAAACCATCTTGTCTGTAATGATGATGTAGAACAGCCGGTGTTGGACCGGGGTGTACAAAGTTAAAAATCACACAACACCAGGTTGTAGTCCAACAGGTTTATTTGGAAGCACTTGCTCCTTCATCCTTCAACTGTCTGATAAAGGAGTGGCACTCCGAAAGCTAGTGCTTCCAAATAAGCCTGTTGGACTATAGCCTGGTATGGTGTGATTTTTAACTTTGTAATGATGCCTTTGATTTGCATTGTAAGGTTGAGGGGAGAGGGGTCCCCTACTCCTATAGCATTTCAACCCTGCCACTATCTCCTCAGAATATAACTGATGGATACTGACCAAAATATGGTCCAAAGTCAAAGTGCCAAGATGAGTCATTTCCTACTTGTCAGAATATAAAACATCCCTTTGAGGAGCATGATAAGCCGCTGTTTGAAAAGCCTGCAGCTGCTGACAATTCCATTGCATACACCTGTTCTGTTCCTCACATTCCATGCCCCCTGTCCCCCCACCACCCAGTAACCAATGGATCCAGACTGCTGTGATAGCTGACCAGGCTCCATCTCCTGAAGAGGTCACTGCTAAAGGGCCATCGTCGCCATCTCACCATGACCACAATAGTCACATCATAGTAGAGCTTCACGTAAGAATGCTACACTTAATTCATAAAAATATGAATGACCAGTCACAAAGGCACTTTATACATCAAAACAAAGGATTAAAAACTAATACAGATAATTTCTTTCTGCCAAGTCAAAGCAAAATGATTAATCAGCAATATGACTAATAGCGGTATCTGGCTTTTTTACAGATAAGTCTCAGGCAGAACAATCAAGATGATTATTCTCATTAAACTCTGACCAAACTCTAAACTGAAACCACTTTTTGCAAAAACATTACTGATAATTCCAATGTTAAAATATTTAGCTATTGGAGAGCATTTGGTGAAGGTGAACATTTAAAAATATGAATGAGAATAAAAAAAAAATTTCCCTCAATATTTTAGGCACCAGAAAGTGCTGAGATTAGAAGCAGAAATGTTGCCATCTGGAATGAGGTCAATAGGTTCCTGCTACATGATTCCAAAGAGTTAGGACTTGTCAGTGGTAGTGCAAGATCCCTTAAAAAATAAGAATTTGGAAAGTCAAAGTACTGCAGATCATGGAAGGGCAAAGTATCACTTGGAACTACACGTTTACAAACCCTTGATAGATGAGAAATCCATACTGCAAGTAACAGAGACATTTTACAACTTCTATTCAACTGAGGAGACCAGAACAAAGATGGCAGCTGCCTGAACTTCCAATGTTGCTTATTCTCTGTTAATGTGCAATCATTGTAATGATTGGAATGAGATAAACTAGGAGAAATTGAGGATTGCGGATGCTGGAGATCAGAGTCGAGAGTGTGGTGCTGGAAAAGCACAGCAGGTCAGGCAGCAGCCAAGGAGCAGGAAAATCAGCGTTTTGGGCAAAAGCCCTTCATAACTGCTGATGAAGGGCTCTTGCCCGAAGTGTCAATACTCCTGCTCCTCGGATGCTGCCTCAGGTGTTGCGCTTTTCCACACTCTTGACTTGGAATGGAATCAAGAAAGTGGACCTCTTTGAATATGAGTTCCCTGATTAGGCCTGTTAATCTAGTCAAGTTGGAGAGTCCTAGTTTGAGGTGCAAGAGGTGGGTTATGGTCCAGTACACGCTGCGAGTATCTGAGGCAGAATCAGAGGAACCAGACTTTGGAGTGAAAACTCCCCAGGACAAGGTGCAGGAAAAAGGTGAGGCCCAGAACTTAGCGGGTGGGGGAACATAGTGACTGAAACAAGGTCAGCCAGGTGCACCTCAAAGAATATGAATTCCCTGATAACCTGGGCCAATCAGGGAGCGCTGGCTGACAGATCTAAACAGGACTGTCAGGGGTTTTGCTCACTCTAGGCACCAACACTGAGCTAGCGGAGTCTGAATCATGCACTATGCACATTTTAAAAAGGGGTGACTTGATGATGGGATACTGGCCTCTGTAGAGTTATTTTATTGGGAACAAGAAAAAAAAATCACGCCACAAAGAGATTCATTTGCAACATTCGTCTTTGAGCTGGCGTAAGCATTTCTGGCATCATGCCATTGTCTGGAAAGCTTGGCTTGTTCAATCCTGCTGTCAAAGACTGGGTCCAGTATGTGAAAAGAATCTGTTATCTTATCCAGGCAAATGACACTAGAGTAGATGAATAACAACGATAAATTCTCCTGACAGCTTGTGGACCATAGCTTTTTCAGTTATTCACAAACTAAGTTTCCCTGAGTCATCAGGAACTGTAAGCTTTCAAGAGTTGACAGATTTAGCTAAGGAATATTGCACCCCCAAGCCTCTTCCAATTCTGAGACACTGTCAGTTTTTCTTGACAATTCGAGAACAAGGGGAGTCCAGATTGGGATAGTTGACAAGGTTAAGATGACTGGCAGAGACATGTGACTTTGGTTTAACCTGTAATGAGATTCTAAGAGACTGTTTGGTATAGGGGATTAATTATGTGACCATGCAAAAGTCCCTACTAGCTGAAACCCAACTGGACTTCAAACAGACACTACAACTGGCCTTGTCAGTGGAAAATGTGGCTAGTGGAACTTATGAGTTACAGGGTGTGTTGATGGAAGTCAATATACTTGCCAGGTTAACTCAACTTAGGGGACACCACTTGAGTAAAGGCCTTAGTCAGGACATATCCTGAGGGACTCTAGGTCAGCCCACAGGAAATCCCCAAAACAAAGCCAAGCCTCAGCCAAACAGTGAGCATTTTCTTCAGGATGCGGGCCAGCAGGCCTTTGTAATTGCTGCCAGTATGTGGACTTGAGACAGCAAAAGGGTCCCACTAAGCCTGAATTGAGTAAGAGAGCTCATAGACCAGTTTCCAGGAGACTGCACACCTGGAAAGTCTAGCTACAACTGGTTTGGAACATTTAAATTGTTTAGCAACATTTACATCAGAACCAATCAAAATAAATTTTTGGATAAATGGTCACCCAGTGCTAATGGAGATCGATACCAGCAAGGCTGTATCGGTGATTGCAGAACCAATCTTTAACAAAATCCACTCTGGACTCCAATTCTTAAGTTTGTGTAAGACCCCAACTAGAATGAGAACCTTTACCGGGGATCTCTACAGATTGTGGGTAGCCAGTCTCTTAAGAGAAGCAGCTGGTTCAATTATCATTGATTATAGTAAAAGGTTTGGGCCCAAGCTTGATGGACAAAATTGGTTGAGAAAGATTGAACTTGACTGGCTCAACATTATTCTATTAGAAAGTGGCTGCCTGAGTGATGTTTTTAATTAAATACAACAAAAGTTTTTGGAAAAAGATCTAGGGACTATCAAAGGGGCCAAGTACACCTTGTTTGTTGACCATGAAACAATTCCCTGATTCTGCAAGGCCTGCCCAATGCCATTTGTCCTATGTGTGAAAGTAGACGCAGAAATCAGGAGGTTGGAAAGAAAAGGAATCATCAAACCAGTCCACTTTGCAGAATCATAGAATTCCTACAGTGTGGAAACAGGCCTTTCAGCCCAACAAGCCCACACTGACTCTCCAAAGAGTAACCCACCCCCCACCCCCAACTCTATATTTACCCCTGACTAATGCACCTAACCTACACATCCCTGAACACCATGGGCAATTTAGCATGACCAATTCACCTAGCCTGCATATCTTTGAATTGTGAGAGCAAACAAGAGCATCCAGAGGAAACCCACACAGACAGTCTCGCTGGAATTGAACCTGGGTCACTGGCACTGTGAAGCAGCAGTGCTGACCACTAGGTCATTGGGCCGCCCCACAAAATGGGCAGCACTGTTCACAGATTGTGATGTCTAGTGGGTCAGTTTGCCTTTGTGGGGATTTTAAACAAACAGTGAACTGCTTCTCACTCCTGAATAAATACTCAATCCTTCACATAGAAATCTTATACATAAAACTTGAGGGAAGGCTATCCTTCATGAAGCCAGACATGTGTCACGTGTTCCTGCAATTGCGACTAGATGAAGAATCGCAGAAATATGCTATAATTAATACCCATAGCAGTTTGTAGCAAAATACGAGACTGCCCTCTGAGGTATCATCAACCTCAGACAGTTTCCAGCCAGAAAATGAGAATATATTACAAGGTCTACCCCAGGTGGCCATTTATCTGGATGGCATCCTAATAACCAGGAAGACCAATAAAGAGCATTTAGAGAACATGGACATGGTACTTTCATGTTTCTCCACGGCAGGGGTACACCTTAGAGGGAAAAATGGGTGTTCCAGGTGCCCCAAGTGACTACTTGAGCTATAGATTCAGCAAGATCAATTACATCTGTTGGAAGATAAAGTGAAGGCAATCAAGTGTGCCCCAGCTCCATATCTGTGTCAGAGTTCAGGTCTTTCTTTGGATTGGTGCATTATTACACAAAGTTCAGACATAAACTGGCTTCCGTCCTGGCACCCTTACACCTGCTATTGAAAAAGGGTCAGCCTTGGAAATAGTCTCGTAGATAAAGATGTAGCCCTTAGGGAAGTGAAGAAGCGACTACACTCTATGATCCCAAGCGAGAAGTGGTGTTGACATGGGATGCCTCCCCGTACGGTATCGGGGTAGTGTTGGATCACTAGTAGCCCAACGGAGAGGAACACCCAATTTCATTTGCTTCCTAGACTTTGGTTGATGCTGACTGAAGATATGCTAAGATAGAGAAGGAAAGTTTGACGGTCATCTCTGGTGTGAGAAAGTTCCACCAATACCTTTAGGGATGTAAGTAATAACAGAACACAAATCCCTGCTAGGGCTATTTAAAGAGGATAGGGCCATGTTGCCCATAGCTTTCGAATGAATTCAGCATTGGACTCTTATTTTCAGTGTATACAATTACAAGTTGGAATGGAGTCTGGGAGGCCAAGCAGCAAATGCAGATTCTTTGAGCCATCTCCCCCTGGTAAATACACCACTGATGATACTGCCACGGGAAGAGTCCATTCTGGTCTTAAACTGTTTGGATATCCTTCCGGCTATAGCTGACAATATCCGACAGTGGACACAAAACAATCCCATCCCATGGAGAAACTAAACCAGCTGGTGCTGCTAGGAGAAGCAACCTGAATTGAAACCATCCTGGAATCCAGGGAGACCACATCACGGTAGAGGTCAATTATTACTAAAGGGAGCAAGAGCAATTGTCTCGAGCAAAGGTCACTGCCACATACTGGCTGAACTCCACCAGGGTCATCCAGGGGTATCCAAAATGAAGATGTAGGTGAGATGTTATGTCTGGTGGCTAGGATTGGATGCTGACATAACCATGTCAGTGGGGCAGTGCCGAGAGTGCCAACAAGGACAAAAATTACCGCTAGTAGCTTCTCCATATTTGTGGTAATAGCCAAGTAAACCCTGGGTTCAGTTACATGTTGACTATGCCGGTCCTTTCATGGGCTGTATATTTTGAGTCATTGTGGATGCCCATTCAAAGTGTTGGACATGTATAGAGTTCATTCATCAAACATGGAGACAATGATTGAAAAGTCGTAAGCAATGTTTGTAATACATGGACTCCCGGAGGTGTTGATCACAGACAACAGGCCATCATTAACCAGCAGGGAATTCGGGTACGGTAGAACCTCGATTATCCGAATGACATGGGCGGGGAGTATTTTGATTGGATAATTGATTGTTCAGATAACTGATCTCATTATAAACAAGCAGTAATTTATAAGTGCTGGGTACCCAAACATTTCTCAGTTATCCAGCAATGCACGCCATAATGCCATTTAACCGATAGTTGATCTATTGTAAGCAAGCGGTAATTTAAGTGCCGGGTATCCGAACATTTATTGGTTATCCGGCAATGCACACCATAATGCAGTTCAACTGATAACTGATCTCTCAGAAATAAGCAGTAATTTGAGAATCAGTTATCAAACATTTCTCGGTTATCTGGCAATGCACGCGTAAAGCCATTTAACTGATAACTGAATGCTGAGTTGCCTAACGCCATTTTTACAGGACCTATGAGACCTTGTCCAGATAATCTGAAATTCAGATAATTGATGTTTAGATAATCGAGGCTGTACTGTACTTCCTAAAGTCAAATGGCATTGAACATGGAAGGACAACTCCATACCATCCATTGTCCAATGGTCTGATGGAAGAACAGTCCAAACTTTGAAGGCAGATTTCAACGAACATCAACAGTTTCACTCAATACCAAACTGTCCCGGTTCCTGTTTGATTGTAGGACCACCCCTCATTCAACTACAGGGATAGATCCAGCAGAGTTGCTAATGGGGACTCTGGATCAGGTTAAATCTGATCTTCCTGGACATGGGGGTGAGTGTGAAATGGCATCAGGAATGTCAATGCCAAACACAAGACTCCTCTAAACGAGAGAGGTAGTTTACCTCCGGGGATGCAGTTTGGTGTCGAAAGCAAGAGATTTGCCCTGCATGGGTAAGAGGTATGGTTGATGCGAGATCTGATCCCATGATGTCCAAAGTATGGGTAGGAGAGATGATTCTGAACAAGCATGTGGACCACATATGAAAGCTGCAACCTTACAAACAGAGCAGGGGCAAAGCATGCCCGACCCCTCAGAACATCCAGCAAGGCTATCAGAGCCCATGGGTTCTCCCCTTTCTGCCTAGCATCGAAGGAACCTCCGAGGATGACATGGACACAGCAGAAGTTGCAGCTTCAATGATGTTACCACCTGGAGAAGAAGATGAATTTCGACCATGATACTCTGGGCTGAAGAGGTGGGCTACAGTCCAGTACATGCTGCCAGTTATTCAAAGCAGAGTCAGAGTGGCTCGATCTGATGTTAAAACACCCAGGGAAAGGCGACAGGAAAAAGAGTGGGCCTACATTCCAGAACTTAGTGGGGGAGGAATGTTGTGACTGGAATTAGGTCAGCCAGGTCAACCTCAAGGAATATGAATTCCCTGATTGAGGCTGTTAATCTGGGTCACAAAGTGTGGCGCAGCAGAAGCACAGCTGGTCAGACAGCATCTGAGGAGCAAGAGAATTGACCTTTTGGGCATAAGCCTGATGAAGGAAAGTCGACTCTCCTGCTCCTCGGATGCTGTCTAACCAGCTATGTTTCTCCTGCGCCACACTTTGTGACCCAGATTAACAGCCTCAATCAGGGAATTCATACTCCTCGAGATTGACCTGGCTGACCTAATTCCAGTCACAACATCCCTCCCCCACTAAGTTCTGGGACTCCAGCATCAGCAGTCTTCACTATCTCCCAGGCGCTGTTAATCCTGGCTGACAGATATAAACAGGAATGTCAGAGGTACAGTTCACTCTAGGAGCCAGTCTGAGCTGGCTGGGTCAGTGTTATATCTTATGCATGTGTAAATAAAGGGTTACTTGGTGAAAGGGTACAGGCCTTTGTGGAGCTATCTCAACCATATATTGTGGTTGTTTTTGGAAAACTGTTCTAAAAGTTATGCTTTTAAACTTTGGCCTTGGTCTGAACTTAAAGCTGTTTTAAAAATTATCTCCGAGGTTCATTTGGCTTTTTCCTTTGAATTCAGAGAGGAACAGCTTCCAAAATGACAAAAAGATGTTCTCAAGCATGCATGAACAAAGACATTTTGGAGAGATTGAATCTCACATTCTGTATCATATCACAGGTCATGCAGAAAATTGACTCTTTCATTCACCAAACTGTGACATGTAAAGTTTTAGTATGTGTGTGTGTGTGATATAGACTAAGTGGAACTCGTGAGAGCATGTAGCTCAGGAGAATTAAAAATTGAAGTTTTTTGCGGTCTAATGTTCCCGATGGAGAAAACGTCGGCACTAACTGGGGCAATGACATCTGTCACTGGCCTCCCAATCAGTGCCAGAGTGCAAAGGAGGCTAGAAGATTGAGAGATGATATCATTCAAACAAACAGAATTCTTACATGCTCAACAGGGGAGATGTAGCAAGGAGGTTTACTTCCCTCCTGGCTAGGAGGATCTAGAAGCAGGGCAATATCATCAGAACAAGAGGTGAGCCCTTTAGGACTAAGGTGGGGAGAAATGTCTTCATTCAGAAAGTGACAAATCATTTGCAAATTTTGCAAATGTTTTAGTCTTGTCATTTGCACTGATGCACTGGCCTCTGACATCATTGAGGTTTGTGGCACCTCTTCCTTCTGTTGATTGGATAATTATTCACCACCATTCATGATTGGGCATGGCAGAGGTGCAGAGCATTGATTTTATTCATTGGTTATGGAATTGCTTCATTCTGTCTCCAGCATCTAGTTTTCACTGTTTAGCATTTTTGTAGTCTTGTATTGCACCTTATTTTTAAGTATGCCTGGTGGAGCTCCTGACATGCACTACTACATATCTCAATGAATAAAGGTTGCTCCCTTGGTTTGATGGTGATGATAAAGTGAGGGATGTGCTTGACTACGTAATTAAAGATTGAATAGAATTCTGTTGTTGCTAAAAGCCAAGTGCCCAGAACAACCAAAACTGCTCTGAATCAATCCCATTTAGAACAGTGAAGGTTTCTCTGTGTGTGTTCTCCATAGAACTGTGTGCTTCACATTCTGAAAAATACTGCCTTGGACAGCTGCATCAAAACAGGCAGCATGATGGAGATAAGGTCAGGTAGATGTTTCCTTATTGGTTCCTGTATATCTAACACAGGCACAGTCAACAGGTATGTCCTTCAGGATTTGACTAGCTTAATCAATAAGAAACTATTGGTGATGGCCACTGAAGGCCCTCACACAAACTAAATTCTATAAGTACATTTGCTATTCTGAGACTTCTTCCAAATGGTGTTCAATATGCTGCTGTATTGATTCATCAAGTTGTGAAAGGATGATTGGTAGCAGTTAGCATGTGGTTTCCTTGCTCGTGACTGGCCTGATGGCATGAACTGTCAGTGAAACAGTATACAGCCCAGCATGTTGATGGGGGACACTGGAGCACTACATGATGACACAGTGCTAAGCACTGCTGCCTGTCAGCACCAAGAATCTGGGTTCAATTCCAGCTTTGGGTGACTCTCTGTGTGGAGTTTGCACGTTCTCACCATGTTTGTGTGAGTTTTATCCAGGTGCTCCAGGTTCCTCCCACAGTCGAAAGATGTATAGGTTAGGTAGACTGGCCATGCTAAATTGTCTATAATGTCCAGAGATATGCAGGCTCAGGGGATTAGCTTTAGGAAATGTAGGGTTAGAGGGAAAGCAAAGGGGTGTGGATCAGGATAGGATGTTCTTTGCAGGGGCAGTGCTGACTTGATGGGCCAAATGGCCTGCTTCCACTCTGTAAGGATTCTATGATTAGCTGAAATGTATGATTCTATGAATAGAATTATATCAGACTGCTGCTTGATTTGTCTGTGGGACAACGTGAGGACTGCAGATGCTGGAGATTCAGAGTTAAAAATGTTTATCAGACAGCTTTTCCAACCAAGGTTGATTTCCCAGACATAAAAACAGAAATTGCTAGAGAAATTCAGTATGTCTGACAGCATCTGTGAAGAGAAAATAGCATTAGTATTTCAAATCCAGCGACTCAAACATTGGACTTGAACATTAACTCTCCTATCTCTCCACAGATTTTGACGGATCTGCTGAGTTTCTCTAGCAATTTCTGTTTTTCTTTCAGATTTCCAGCATCCGCAGTTGTTTGTTCTATTTGGCAATTTCCCAGATGTAAGTGTTTAATATTTTGCATGGTCAACCGGTTTGCTTTGTCTGCTACATAGATTGATGCCAGGAACTCGTTCGAGTTCTATTCTCAGTTGCCTCTTTTGTAGCAGTTTGATTTTGAAAGACTAGGCCATTTCAGACAGCGATTAGAGTGGTGCTGGAAAAGCACAGCAGATCAGGCAGCATTCCAAGGAGCATGAAAATCATCAGGAATGGGTTTTTGCCCGAAATTTCAATTTTCCTGCTCCTTGGATGCTGCCTGACCTGCTGTGCTTTTCCAGCACCACTCTAATCTTGACTCTAATCTGCAGCATCTGCAGTAGCCACCTCCGCCCATTTCAGACAACATTTAAATGTCAACCGTATTGCTGTGAGGTTAGGAAAATGTTCAGGCCAGACTGTAAAGACATAAGATCTCCTTTTCTAAAGGACATTAGTAAAACAGCTGAGCGCTTGTTTAACCATACCCCAATTATAATCTCTTCCAACCTCTTCCATCGGGCAGTAGATCCAAAAGCTTAATCACATGTACCAACAGATTCAAGAACAGCACCTTCTCCACTGTTATTAGACATTTGAGTGATTTCTCAAATTTTAAATTTCATGTTGATCTCACTCTTTGTGCACTATTTCTGCAGCTGTAACACTGCATTCTTCACTCTGTTCTGTTACTGCCATGCACTTTGTACGGTATGATCTGCCTATACTGCATGCAAAACAAAGCTTTTCACTGTACCAAGGTACATGTGACAATAATAAATCAAATTAAATACAGTCCAATAGCTTCATGATCATTATTACTGAGTCTGTCTTTTATTTCAGATTTATTTATTTACCAAGTTCCTGCATCTTTCCTTGCCTGCTTTTCTCTTTCAAAACAGGACGTAGATGAGTTTCCTACAACTTTTCTGAGCAATTGATTGCATAAGAATATGTGTGGACCAGAGAATATATAAAAAAAATCAACCATTGAAGTTCATCCTTCATGTTGTCTAAACTCATCATCATGTTTTTTTTTGGAACTTAGACATACAGTACCTTCGCATAGCTATTGCTTTGCCTGTGAGATGATTGCAGGAATTTTTCATGAGGATTTACTCAAAATGTTTTTTTTCTCTGGTTTAACTACAGAAACTTGTTTTATTTTAAAGTAATATACACATATAATAAAAGTCAATTATCTGTGGTCAGATTCGCCATTAGTTATACATCCTGTTTAGATCCTTAAATTCTGGGAGCATTGATAAATTTTATTGACTTTCTCAATAAAGGTCCTTTCCCTTTGTTATGACTCAAGTCCTTGTGTCTAAGTTAATGTCTGGTGCAATATTTCTTCTTCCACTTGAAGTGACATGGGAGTATGTGCGATTTTCAGTTCATAAAGTGACATAGCTGTGTACGTTGGCCCGTCGATCTCACTATATTTACTGAGACATGGACAGGTAAAAGTAGACTGACAGCACAAAAATAAAACACAGCCATCCTTTGAAAGGCTATATGTTTGCAGAAGTTCTAGTGTTTTCTTAAGCTTGTAGGAGACCACATTATTTCTCTTATTTGGACAATAGGCTGGAATTGAAGTGAAACTGGTATAAAGAGAGTAATAGAGATTTAATGTCTGGTTGAAGATTTGTAGCTCGGGTGTCCGTTGTTGTGGTTCTGTTCGCCGAGCTGGAAGTTTTTGCTGCAAATGTTTCGTTCCCTGGCTAGGGAACATCATCAGTGCTATTGGAGCCTCCTGTGAAGCGCTGCTTTGATGTTTCTTCCGGTATTTATAGTGGTTTGTTCTTGCCGCTTCCAGGTGTCAGTTTCAGCTGTAGTAGTTTGTATGTGGGGTCCAGGTCGATGTGTCTGTTGATGGATGTTCTTGCCGCTTCCGGGTGTCAGTTTCAGCTGTAGTGGTTTGTATATGGGGTCCAGGTCCATGTGTCTGTTAATGGAGTTTGTGGATGAATGCCATGCCTCTAGGAATTCCCTGGCTGTTCTCTGTCTGGCTTGTCCTATGATGGTAGTGTTTTCCCAGTCAAATTCATGTTCCTGGTTGTCTGAGTGTATGGCTACTAGGGATAGCTGGTCGTGTCGTTTTGTGGCTAGCTGATGTTCATGGATGCGGATTGTTAGCTGTCTTCCTGTTTGTCCTATATAGTGTTTTGTGCAGTCCTTGCATGGTATTTTGTAAACTACGTTAGTTTGGCTCGTGCTGGCTATTGGGTCCTTTGTTCTAGTGAGTTGTTTCTGAGTGTGGAAGTTGGCTTGTGTGCTGTTATGAGTCCTAAGGGTCGCAGTAGTCTGGCTGTCAGTTCTGAGACGCTCCTGACGTATGGTAGTGTGGCTAGTCCTTTTGGTTGTGGCATGTCCTCGTTCCGTGGTCTATCTCTTAGGCATCTGGTGATAAAGTTGCGTGGGTATCCGTTTTTGGCGAATACCTTGTATAGGTGTTCCTCTTCCTCTTTTCGCAGTTCTGGTGTACTGCAGTGTGTTGTGGCTCTTTTGAATAGTGTCCTGATGCAGCTTCGTTTGTGTGCGTTGGGGTGGTTACTTTCATAGTTTAGGACTTGGTCTGTGTGTGTTGGTTTCCTGTGTACCCTTGTGGTGAATTCTCCGTTGGGTGTTCTCTCTACTAACACGTCTAGGAATGGGAGTTGGCTATCCTTTTCCTCTTCTCTCGTGAATCGTATTCCTGTGAGTGTGGCGTTGATGATTCGGTGTGTTTTTTCTATTTCTGTGTTTTTGATGATTACAAAGGTGTCATCGACGTATCTGACCCATAGTATCACTACCAGGGACACCAGCATACAAACTGGCCAAAGAACTACAACAAAAACTGAAACACCTAGTCAGCTGATCCAAACACTCCATACAATCAACACAGGAATTCTTGGACATCATCAGGAATACACACATAGACAAAGAAGAAACCATGGTATCATTCGACGTGACGGCACTGTTCACATCGATTGACAAAACCCTAGCCAGAGAAACAATAGCCAACCTACTGGACATACATAACAGAACACAGGAGGCCGAACCTATCAACAAGGACGGCATACTTAAACTACTAGACCTGTGCCTCACCACACACTTTACATTCAACAATCAGATATACGAACAAATCAACGGAACACCCATGGGATCACCAATCTCGGGACTCATAGCAGAGGCAGTTATGCAAAGGTTAGAACATACAGCCCTACCACAAATCCAACCCAAACTCTGGATCAGATACGTCGATGACACCTTTGTAATCATCAAAAACACAGAAATAGAAAAAACACACCGAATCATCAACGCCACACTCACAGGAATACGATTCACGAGAGAAGAGGAAAAGGATAGCCAACTCCCATTCCTAGACGTGTTAGTAGAGAGAACACCCAACGGAGAATTCACCACAAGGGTACACAGGAAACCAACACACACAGACCAAGTCCTAAACTATGAAAGTAACCACCCCAACACACACAAACGAAGCTGCATCAGGACACTATTCAAAAGAGCCACAACACACTGCAGTACACCAGAACTGCGAAAAGAGGAAGAGGAACACCTATACAAGGTATTCGCCAAAAACGGATACCCACGCAACTTTATCACCAGATGCCTAAGAGATAGACCACGGAACGAGGACATGCCACAACCAAAAGGACTAGCCACACTACCATACGTCAGGAGCGTCTCAGAACTGACAGCCAGACTACTGCGACCCTTAGGACTCATAACAGCACACAAGCCAACTTCCACACTCAGAAACAACTCACTAGAACAAAGGACCCAATAGCCAGCACGAGCCAAACTAACGTAGTTTACAAAATACCATGCAAGGACTGCACAAAACACTATATAGGACAAACAGGAAGACAGCTAACAATCCGCATCCATGAACATCAGCTAGCCACAAAACGACACGACCAGCTATCCCTAGTAGCCATACACTCAGACAACCAGGAACATGAATTTGACTGGGAAAACACTACCATCATAGGACAAGCCAGACAGAGAACAGCCAGGGAATTCCTAGAGGCATGGCATTCATCCACAAACTCCATTAACAGACACATGGACCTGGACCCCATATACAAACCACTACAGCTGAAACTGACACCCGGAAGCGGCAAGAACATCCATCAACAGACACATCGACCTGGACCCCACATACAAACTACTACAGCTGAAACTGACACCTGGAAGCGGCAAGAACAAACCACTATAAATACCGGAAGAAACATCAAAGCAGCGCTTCACAGGAGGCTCCAAAAGCACTGATGATGTTCCCTAGCCAGGGAACGAAACGTTTGCAGCAAAAACTTCCAGCTCGGCGAACAGAACCACAACAGAGTAATAGAGAAGCAGACACTCCTGTCCAACACATCCACGATATCCTAAACAAATCTAGTCTTAGTTGCTTTCATTTGGCCTATATCCCTCTGAACACTTCTTATTCAGATACCCATCCAGGTGCCTTTTAAATGCAGTAATTGCACCAAGCTCCACCACTTCCACAGCTTATTCCACACACGCAGCACCCTCTGAGTGAAACGTTGCCGCTTAGGTCTCTATTAAATCTTTCCCCTCTCATCTAATTTGGATTCCCCCACTCCAGGAAATTGGCAATTCACCCTATCCACACCTCCTCATGATTTTATAAACTTCTATTTCTGAGATACCAGGTGAGTTCTGTAATGGTCACAAGTCAATATATTACAAATCTTTGCCTTTCTTTGCCATTTGATAAAATTGAGGATGTTCCAGTAAATTGAGTTACTATTTGTTAATGAAAACAGACCTGGTGGGACCTGCCTTTGTTGTTGTGGTTCTGTTCGCTGAGCTGGGAGTTTTTGTTGCAGACATTTCGTCCCCATCTAGGTGACATCCTCAGTGCTTGGGAGCCTCCTGTGAAGCGCTTCTGTGATGTTCCCTCCGGTATTTATAGTGATTTGTACCTGCCACTTCTGATTGTCAGTCCCAGCTGTCTGTTGCTGTGGTGGGTATATTGGGTCCAGATCGATGTGTTTATTGATTGTGGATGAGTGCCATGCCTCTAGGAATTCCCTGGCTGTTCTGTTTGGCTTGTCCTATAATAATAGTGTTGTCCCAGTCGAACTCATGTTGCTTGTCATCTGAGTGTGTGGCTACAAAGGGTAGCTGGTCATGTCTTTTCGTGGCTAGTTGGTGTTCATGGATGCGGACCGTTAGCTGTCTTCCTGTCTGTCCCATGTAGTTTTTTGTGCAGTCCTTACATGGGATTTTGTACACTACATTGGTTCTGCTCAAGCTGGGTATCGGGTCCTTTGTCCTGATGAGTTGTCTGAGAGTGGCTATTGGTTTGTGTGCTGTTATGAGTCCTAGTGGTCGCAGTAGTCTGGCTGTCAGTTCAGAAGTGTTTTTGATGTATGGTAGTGTGGCTAGTCCTTTGGGTTGTGGCATGTCCTCATTCTGTTGTCTTTCCCTTAGGCATCTGTTGATGAAATTGAGCCGGTATCCGTTTTTGGCGAATACATTGTATAGGTGTTCTTCTTCCTCTTTTTGCAGTTCTGGTGTACTGCAGTGTATTGTGGCCCTGGTGAACAGTGTCTTGATGCAACTTCTTTTGTGCGTGTTGGGGTGGTTGCTTTCATAGTTTAGGACTTGATCTGTGTGTATGGCTTTCCTGTATACCTTTGTGGTGAGTTCTCCGTTCTGTGTTCTCTGTACCATCACGTCTAGGAATGGGAGTTGGTTGTCCTTTTCTTCCTCTCTAGTGAATCGGATTTCTGTGAGTGTGGCGTTGATGATCCGGTGCGTGTTCTCTATTTCTGTGTTTTTAATGATTACAAAGGTATCATCTACACATCTGACCCAGAGTTTGGGTTGAAATAGAATTACAAAGGACTAGTCACACTACCATACATCAAAAACATTTCTGAACTGACAGCCAGACTACTGCGACCACTAGGACTCATAACAGCACACAAACTAACAGCCACTCTCAGGCAACAACTCACCAGGACAAAGGACCCTATACCCAGCATGAGCAAAACCAATGTAATGTACAAAATCCCATGCAAGGACTGCACAAAATACTACATAGGACAAACAGGAAGTCAGCTAACGGTCCGCACCCATGAACACCAACTATTCACAAAACGACATGACCAGCTATCCTTAGTAGCCACACACTCAGATGACAAGCAACATGAGTTCGACTGGGACAACGCTATTATTATAGGACAAGCCAAACAGAGAGCAGCCAGGGAATTCCTAGAGGCATGGCACTCATCCACAGATTCAATCAATAAGCACATCGACCTGGACCCAATATACCGACCACTGCAACGGACAGCTAGAACTGACAACCGGAAGCGACAGGTACAAATCACTGTAAATGCCGGAGGAAACATCACAAAAGCGCTTCACAGCAGGCTCACATGCATTGAGGATGTCACTTAGATAGGGGACGAAATGTCTGCAACACAAATTCCCAGCTCGGCGAACAGAACCACAACAATGAGCACCCGAGCTACAAATCTTCTCCCAAACTTTGGACGCCTGCCTTTGTGCTGAGTAGCAGTCAGTCAGGCTAATTGGTCAACTTGACATTGTAATCAGGATTTTATATATTCTGTGAAGACCTGTGGATCAGTGGGGCATAATTCCGAGTTACATCAAGACTACATGAGTAGTCCCTTCCAGCTATAAAATCAGATCTCCAAGATGCACTGAAAAAAGAAGCTAATTTCGAAGGAAATTTTAAAATGAAATCAAAATATTGAGTGGGACAAAATGATGCACCCCAAGCAGTGCAGAGCCCAGCCATCATGGAATCAGGAGCAATCTATGTCCTAACCTGAATAGTATTCATCTAAATGATGACCTGCTACACAAGACTCACATATGTGAAAATGAAACTTTAATATAAGAGCATGTTTAACATATATTATAAATATACATTCTGCCATCACTAATTTTACATTGTCTTCAATGCTCACTGCTAGAGGTGAAACACTGATTAGCAATTGCAGAGACTTGCATGCTCATATTTAAGCTGTGCATTTTCTTTCCATATTTTCTTTCTTATAACTGTTTCATCCACTGAAAAGAACAAATTGCCGCAAATAAATTGAAAAAAAGCACAAAAGGTGAAATTTTTTCTTCAACGCTTTTGTATGTTTCAATGCTACAATGGTGGCCATTAAATCCTGCAAGAATCTGGAATTACTAGCAAACTTTGCAGTAACCAGTGTTGCTTTGCTGAATGAGATTCAAATTACTTGTTGATTCCCTTATCATGTGCTGTGATGTCAGCACAGGATTTTGAGTTCTTTATAGACTGTGTACAGTTCTGGTCACCCTGCTATAGGAAGGGTATCATTAAACTGGAGAAGGTGAAGAAAAGACATACAAGGATGTTACCAGGACTGAAGGGTTTGAGTCATAAGGAGAAGCTGGGTAAGCTGGGACATTTTACACTGGAGCATTGAAGGATAACTTTACAGAAGTTTATAAAATTATTCCTAGAGCAGCAGAGTCCAAAACTAGAAGGCATAATTTTAAGTTGACAGGAGAAAGATTTAAAAGGGACCTGTGTGACAGCTCTTTCACATAGAGGGTGGTTCTTTTTGCCAACATATCTTTTCTCTCAGATGGTGGTGGTGGCAGTGTACACAGCATCCAGGCTCCTCAGTACAGGGCTTGTCCATTCCATTTGCTTTTCTTCTTTAATTTCTTTTCACATTCTTCTCTCAATTTTTAAAGCTTTTTGAGCTTCTTTTTCAAAAGAAACTTACCCTGGTGTAGCGGTGACAGCATCAGAGCTGGAGAGAACTGGAGCAAAGTAGGCTGGAGGCCCGGAGTAGAGCCAGACAGACTGCAGGCTGGAGGCCCAAGCTGAGCAAGATGGGCTGGGGGCCTGGAGAGGAGTGGGACAGTCAGTGGGCTGGAGGCCGGGCGTTGTGTGGGATGGCTGATGGGCTGGAGGCCAGGAGTGGAGTGGGATGGTTGATGGGCTGGAGGCCAGGAGTGGAGTGGTTTGATTGATGGGCTGGAGGCCGGGAGTGGAATGGGATGGTTGATGGACTGGAGGCTGGGAGTGGAATGGGATGGTTGATGGGCTAGAGGCCAGGAGTGCAGTGGGATGGTTGATGGGCTGGAGGCCGGGATTGGAGTGGGATGGTTGATGTGCTGGAGGCCGGGAGTGGGATGGGATGGTTGATGGGCTGGAGGCTGGGATCAGAGTTGGATGACCAATGGAGTTCAGTGGGATGGCGAGCATGCCCAGAGCAGGGTGGTGACAGGTGTTAGACTGGAGACCGGTGCATGTGGTCAGAGACTTGCAACCCCGATCAGATCACGTGTGGAAGCCTTTATAGAAAGTCTGTAATGTTTGCGTTTTTAACATTATTTCTTAGTTTTCTAACCATGAATAAATATTAGATAATGTAACTTCTTTTTCTTTATTTCACTATTTTGGATCTAAGATTTGTATTTAGGTACTTTGTATTTAAGGGGGTGGCATGTGGGGCAACATTGTAAGCTTTTCACTGTCCTCCTGCACTTAGGGAGAGGATCCAAGCAGAGAGCAACTTGGGAAGGTGGGTCAGTCTGAATCTGAGTGCGAGACTCAAAGGTAACATCACAGGAAGACTGTGATTTGATTGGCTAATAAGGAATCTGCTTAATTTGAATCTCTGTTAAATTGAATTTTGTTAGTTTATTGTATACAACTTGCATAAGCAGAGATACAAAAACAGTTAAAAATAAAAAAAAAACACTAATTAAATAAAGTAATGGTCAGGTAATGTGTTGTTTCTGTATGTTATAAGAGCTGGTGGACCCCATTGTGGTTCCCAGTGACCATGTCTGCAGTAAATGTTGGTTGCTGGAAGAACTCTGGATCAGAGTTGATGAGCTGGAATCTGAGCATCAAACATTGCAACACATCAGTGAGGGGGACAATTACCTGGACGCTGTGTTTCAGGAGACAGTCACACCCCTTACTAACTCGAATTCAGCCAGTGGTCAGAAACAGTAGGGTGTGGCTGTGAGTGATGCAGGTAGAGGTTCCAGGAGGTAGAGCTGCAGGAGCCTCAGCCCCTGTCCTTGTCAAACAGGAATAGTTTTGCTCCCTGTGTGGCTGGGAATGGGGACTGCAAGGAGGATGAGCTACTGACCACAGCACTGTAGTGTAGAGAGCCATTCAAGTGGTGGGAGAAAAGAGAAATGTTGTTGTATTTGGGGATAGTATGGTTGGGGCATAGACACTGTTCCCTGTGACCAGGATCAAGATCCCGAAGGTGATGTTGCCTGCCTGGTGCTTGGTTGCGGGATATCTCATCAGGACTGAAGAGGAACTTGGAGTGGGAGGGGAAAGATCCAGTGGTTGTGGTCCACGTAGGTACCAACGACCGATAAAACTAGGGCAGATGTTCTGCTACGGGAATATGAACAGCCGGGAGCTAAATTAAAACACAGAACCAAAAAGGTAATACTCTCTGGACTACTACCTGAGCCATGAGCTAATTGGCACAGGGTCAATAAGGTTAAACAGGTAAATGTGTGGCTCAAAGATTCGTGTAGGAGAAATGGGTTTGAATTCATGGGACATTGGCACCAGAGCTGGGTAAGAAGGGACTTGTTCCAATGGGACAGTCTTCATCTAAACCATACTGGGACCAGAGTCCTAGCAAATCGCATAATTAGGGCTGTAGACAGGGCATTAAACAAAATCAGGCAGGGTTCAGTTCAAGGGGAAATTAAAAAAACTTACATTCAAAGAGGAGGTAAGAGTGCAGAACTCAGGAGAGGTTATTAAAATCTCCAGCACAACACAAATAGGACAGGGTTAGAATCAAACTTCAAGCACACTGGATAAATGAGTGACAATGAGAAAAGGGACTGTTAATACAGGACTGAAGGTGTTATATCTAAATGCATGCAGTATAAGGAATAAGGTAAATGAGCTTGTGGCACAGATCGAAATTGGTAGGTATGACATGGCGGGCATCATGAAGACGTGCCTGCCGGGGATCAGGACTGGGAGCTGAATATTCAAGGATATTCATCCTACCGGAAAGATTGGCAGGTGGGCAGAGGGGGTGAGATTGCCTTATTAGTAAGAAATTAAATTAAGTCAATAGTAAGAAACAAGGTAGTGTCAGATGGTGTAGAACCTGTGTGGATTGAATTGAGGAATCGCAAAGGTTAAAAAAGATTATAATGGGAGTCATGTATAGGCTTCCAAAAAGTAGTTAGGAGCTGGGGTGCAAAATACACTAGGAGATAGAAAAGATGTATAGGAAAGGCAGAGTTACAGTGATCATGGGGGATTTCAATATGCAGATGGACTGGGAAAATCAGATTGGTTGTGGCCTAACCAATGTCCTATACAACCACAACATGACCTCCCAACTCCTATACTCAGTGCCCTGACCAATATAGGAAAGTATACCAAATGCTTACTTCACTATCCTATCTACCGGTGACTATAAACCTGGACTCCAAGATCGCTTTGCTCAGCAACACTCCCTAGGACCTTACTATTAAGTGTATACGTCCTGCCCTGATTTGGCTTTCCAAAATGCAGCACCTCACATTTATCCAAATTAAACTCCAACTACCAATTCTTGGCCCATTGGCCCATCTGATCAAGATCCCATTGTAATCTGAGGCAACCTTCTTTGTTGTCCACTACACCTCCAAGTTTGGTGTCATCTACAATGATACTAACTATACCTCCGATGTTCACATCCAAATTGTAGGTTCCTATTCAACTGTGTTAACTGGCACAGATTCTTGTTTCATTTGTTGTCATTCATTAAAGATTATGGGGAAAAACAGATGATGTGATTAATTGGATCGCTCTTTTAAAAATCTGGAGCAAAATGAGAGGTTGGATAGCATCTTTGGCATCTTATGGTTTTTGTCTTTAAAATTGAAAAGTGAAAGGTTATACAATCTGCAATAACTCCTGAGAAGCATTTTTGCAGATTTGATCTGATTGGTTGGCTGCTTCATGCCATGTCAGTGCCAGTTTTGAGTGAGGACCACTGGAACCTCAACCAGTACCTGAACAAGAGGAGTTATGGATCCAGATGTCAAGGTAAGTCAGGGTATCAACAGGACTTGGCCTGCGGACCTCAGTGAGGACAATGATGGCCAGGTTTGAGAGGCATTGGAGGTTGGGTGTGAGAGGCTGAGGAGAGAGTTAAATCAGAGTTAACATTTCAGGTCACAGGACCCAAAATGTTAACTTTGATTTCCCTTCACAGATCTGTCAGACCTGCTGAGCCTTTCAAGCAACTTCTGTTTCTAAATTACAGCATCCGCAATTCTTTTGATTTTCATTTAGAGTGTTAAGAGGGTTGGTGGCATGATCTTGGATGGGGTGCCTCTACTGCCACAGGGCACCCCCAAATGAAATCACACACTATTTTGACCAACACTAACCTGACAAGTACATGAGTAAACACCTCATGAAATGTTTGGCAAAAATGAAGGCCTGGACAATATGTAATGTTTATTCTTCATAAAACCACAATATGAACATAATGTGGAAAAACTGAATTCAAAGTTACCTGAATAGGAATGGTCAGTTTGGTTTTGGGACTGTGATCTAGAGTGTTTAAGGACTGACAGTAGCTTTAAAAAAAGTTATCTAATTCTGCTTCTTGTTCCACATAGAAATGGTAAACTTCTCGGGGTATGGGAAGCAGTGGAGGGGATGAGAATATCTTCATTTCACATAACTTGTCCAATGAGACAACTCAAACAAGGACTTGACTGAAACTAAGCCCTATGTAATAGTGTATTGCCCTTCTGATGAGTTCATATGTCACCATCAAAAGTTGCCAGCAGTTTTGATCCTAACATAATTCACCAAGTTGGTGGCCTGTCCAACCACTGGGCCTGTAATATTCAGACAGTTGACGGTCACTGCTGTGACATTTTAAATTACGAACTTGCCCAATGAGAAAAAAAAATCAGGGAGAGTCTATGTGGGGGGGTGCAGTCTTTGTTGTATTTCTTTCAGGACCACGGACAGTAACCAGCTTTGTGATTCTCCTGGTACCAGATAGCCAGCCACTCCAATAATCCGCATTGAATATCCAAATCTGTCATGGATGGTTGCTTCATGCTTTTTCCACCTTCAGTTTTTGCAGTTTCCAGACGAATTGAAGTGCAAAGAGCAGAGTATTATCCATTTGGGTAAATTAGCACAGTTCAGTTCCCTTTCTTCAAATTGTATGTTCTGCCTTTATCTATATCCACTACAATTCTCTTTGTCAATATTATAATGTAAAAACACACCATAAACTTTTAAGTCAGCCCTACCACGGGGCTGCACTTGCAGTAGTGGAAAAGTAAACTACTTGCATACTAAGCTTCTACAATCAGATACCCAGATCCCTCTGTATCTCAGAACTCTGCAACGCCTCAACACTTACATAACATACTTCATTATTTATCCTTTCTGCCAAAATGGACCATTTCATACTCTCATGCATTAAACTCCACTTCCTAGATCTTGACCCACACATTTAACCTATCTATGTGCCCTTCTAGGCTCTTTATGTCCTAGGTTATATGTTAAAATTAGATTAGATTAGATTCCCTACAGTGTGGAAACAGGCCCTTTGCGCAACCAGTCCACATTGACCCTCCGAAGAGTAACCCACCCAGATCCATTTCCCTCTGACTAATGCACCTAACACTACGGGCAATTTAACATGGCCAATTCACCTGATCTTTACATCCTTTGGACTGTGGGAGGAAACCGGAGCACCACGCAGACACTGGGAGAATGTGCAAACTCCACACAGAGTTGCCCGAAGCTGGAATCGAACCTGGGACCCTGGTGCTGTGAGGCAGCAGTGCTAACCATTGAGCCCCATTAAGGAAAAGGTTCAGGACTGGAGCCACGATACATGGAAACACTGTCCCTGAAAGTTTACTGCAAGTGACTCTGATTGGGAAATACATTGTCACTTCTTCACTGGCCTGAAACTCACTCCCTTACAGCACAATGGCTGCCCCTACACCAAATGGAATTTAGTGTTTCAAGGAGGCAGTTCACCATTACCTTCTCAACAGCCATTAGGGTGGACAGCAGAAGTTGTCCCAGCCCGTGAAGGCCACAGCCTCTGAATGAATGAAATAAAAATCAATTAAGGTGCCAAAGAAGGGCCCAGCTGTTATTTTAATATGGGTCTGCACAGGGAAATGTATGCAGCTTTGTAACATTGACAACCATTCAATTTGCTGATGATATCTCCACAAATCCTCAGCTAATGCATCCTTGAACCACCAATAGTCACTCAGCAGGCTCAGAGTTCCGCTTAACATTAGGGTGACAGTGCCACCCACAGATTACACACACCCACTACATCTGGTGGCATCCTTTACTGAAAGGTTACACTTAACTCTCAGTAATACGGCACTGCATTGCACCTTCCAAATACCACACACACAATACAACTTATTCTGTACCTAAACAAAAATCCATAACTCTTCTCTTATTATTAGGGAGGGTTGGGGAAGAACCAGAGGACACAACTTAAAAATATGAGGTAGACCATTTAGGACACAGATGAGAGAGAGACTTCTTCACCCAGAGAGTGGTGGCTGTGTGGAATGCTCTGCCCCAGAGGGCAGTGGAGGCCCAGTCTCTGGATTCATTGAAGAAAGAGTTGGACAGAGCTCTCAAGGATAGTGGAATCAAGGGTTATGGAGATAAGGCAGGAACAAGATACTGATTAAGGATGATCAGCCATGATCATATTGAATGATGGTGCAGGCTCGAAGGGCTGAATGGCCTACTCCTGCACCTATTGTCTACATGCAGTCCAATTCTGAGATGGCCGATAAATCCATTGCACTATTGGCAGATTCTTCCATATTTGGAGCAGGTGAGGCTTCTCGAGTAAATGGGTCAGTAGAATTTTGTGAGCACCTGGTGATGTCTTGCTATATTCCAGTGAAATCTTTCTATATGTTAGAGGTCTTCCACATTGAGCATTTTGATTGATCCTCAGGAACCAATGGGGATGCATGGTTTTTAAGGGATGCTGTCCTCCTGGAAACAGAGCTCTGCTTCAGGATTCTGGTGTTGTGCATGTGAATGTGCCTCAATAATCAGCCAGTTGGTTTGAAAGCTTTTGAACTGCCTTTCTTACTGCTGGATTTTGCAATGTCACTGCTGTTGGTATTCCTCCAGTGCTTTGTGTCAGTCATTCTGAGGATATGGGCATCTGGGAGATAGGACAAAATATCTGAAGGAGCTGCACAAAAAGGCTTCTGCATTGCTAAATAAGGTTGCACTGAACCAGACAGAAACAAGAAACTGCAGACTGATGTAATTCCAACAAAATACAGAAATAATGGTTAATTATAAATTGCAGCTGGAGACAAAAAGGATCCTGCGTCTACATGACTAACTGGTTTCCTGTGCCTATGGGATTACCTGCAGCTAGTCTCTCAAGCTACACAAATAGTTAACCACTAGAATGCAGAAGTAGACCGATAAAAATGTTGTGATCTAAGTTATTTACCTCCAAGACCAAACTGTTTCTGGACATAAGATATATGGCTACTCCACCTGGTCAAATGCTTTCTCTGCATACAGGGAGACTACCAAGCCTGGAATCGACCCTTGTTGGCATATCTAAACCATATTTACTACTCTTCTAATGTTGTTAGAAAATCTAAGACCCCTAATAAAACCTGTCTGGTCCTCCTTTACGATGGGAGGCAAGACCTTCTCCAACTTCAACACCAGAATTTTTGACAAAATTTTAAAATCCACATTTCATAGTGATATGGGCCTGTACAAAGTACAATCCTCTGGGGCTTTCTCTCTCTTGAGAATAAAGGTAGATATTTGCCACTTTAAAAGAGGATGGGAGGCAGTCCTGACTGTACGAATAATTGTACATATCCAACATTGGTCCGGCCAGCATGTTCATAAACTCTTTATAAAACTCGCTCTGAAATCCATCTGGGCCGGGTGCTTTACCACTCTGGAGCTGCCTCACCACCTCCTGTATCTCTTGGATTGTCAGAGGGGCATTCAAAAGAGACACTTGCTCTGAAGTTACACCTGGGAGGTCCAAAATCTTAACAAAGCACTCCATCTTCGCCAATCTGTCCTCACAGCTCTCCGACCGGTAAAACTCAGAGTAGAATTTCCTGAATGTCGCGTTAATCTTTTTGGAGTCGCAAGTGAGAGTACCAGCACTCTCTCTAATGGATGTGACAGATTGGGGAGGACATTCTTCTTTCTGGCCAGATACGCCAGATATCTACCTGGTTTATCTCCATACTTGAATAAATCTGTTTTGCCAAGGAAATCTCCCTCTTTGCTGTCTGGGTGAACGCAACATTCAGAGCATCCTGGAGGACTGTAATCCACTGCAACTTGGTCACAGATGGTCTGTCAAAGTATGCTGTCTCTGCTGCCTTCAGCCGAGCCTTGAGAATACGCTGCTGCTCTCCCCTCTGCCACTTCCAAGTCGCCGAGTAAGAAATAATCAAATCCCTTGCATGGTCTCCCAGAGCACCGATGGATTATTGTCCGTACGCAAATTAGTGTTGCAAAAAATGTTAAATTCCAGTGAAAAATACTCAATGAACTGGTTATCCTTCAGGAGGAAAGGATCCATGCACCAGTGTCCCGAGCCTGTCCCATCGTCATTGGCCTTAACCTCCATGTACACTGCTGCATGATCAGAAATGGCTATGTTCCCAATTCTACAGGACAGCACCGAATTCAAAATAGCTGATGAAGTAAAAAACATGTCATTCCTAGTGTAGCACTTACGTGGGTTAGAAAAAAAGGTGAATCCCTACCCTCAGGGTAAAGACATCTCCACACATCCACCAACTCCAGCTCCCCACTCAGGTCCAACAGTTGCCTGGATAGCAGGAATATGCCCATGACAGCCCCAGGCATCTTATTAAGCTCGGGGTCCATAAGTCAGTTAAAGTCGCCCCCTATAATCACATGATGTGCTCCAAGGGCCATCAACCTGGAAAGTGCACCAGTTAAAAATTTGAGGGGGTGTGCCGGGGGCAATATACATTCAAAATCATGTACTCCTCTCCCATATATTAAAGCTTTAAGGATCATAAACCACCCATATTCATCCTTAATTTGGTCTAACAGCTGAAATGGGAGATTCTTCTGGATGAGCATAGCAACTCCTCTGTTTTTAGAATTAAAGAATGGTAAAACCTCTGTCTGAATCCTTCCTGCTGTAACTTTAAAAGTTCCTTTTCAGTTAAATATGTTTCTTGCAGTAAGGCTACATTGACTCTTTCTTTTCTAAGACTTGAAAGTATCTTCTTTCGCTTAAGTGGTGAATGACCCCCCATTAATATTCCAGGTGCACCATTTAAATAAACTATTAGCCATAGCCATCTGAGACAGCCCGTAACACCCCTGGGATGAAGAATTCCTCTCATAACGCGCCAAGTGAAAACAGTAAACAGTTCGTATTAACTTGAGAATACAACTACAAAAACTACCAAATCAAAACTTCTAACAACTATTTCTACAATGAATCAACACATGAAACAAATGAGAGGAGACCTTCCTCCTTGCCCACAGGGAGCACTCACACAACCCACTAACCCCTTCATGGCTCCTCTAGCTGGATACGTGCCCCAAATCCAGGCAAAACAAAGTTTTACAAAAATTACATGCATCTTATAACAAGAAAATTAAAAGTGGACATTCAGCCCATCCCATCCATACTTTGACCCAAGGCAATCCTGGTGGATAACCACCGCCCCCCCACCCACCAACTCCGGCTGCCAAACACCACACCCCATCCCATACCAAAAGAAAGAAAGAAAGAAAACCAAGGGATAATGGAAAGGGACAAAGAAGGGAGAAGAGGGAGAAAAAGAAAAAGTGAAGCCCCACATATTAAAAGAACAAAACCAGGTAAACCAAGCAAACCACAGCAAAAAATAAACAAAGTGAACACTATTGTCCTTATTATTTGAGCCAGCCAGTCTATTTTAAGGTGCCTAGGTGGTCCTTTGCCTTTTCCGATGAGTCAAAATTAAACATGGACCCTCCCTGGCTGAAATGTAATATTGCCAGATGTCTTAAAGAGTACTGAATATTCAAGTCCCTCAATCTCCTCTTTACTTCATCAAAGGCCTTCCCCTTGTGGATAACAGCCGCAGAAAAGTCTTGGAAGAACATAATTTGTGATCCCTTGTAGATCAAGGCCTGTGGATCCGTCCCCGGAGCTCTGGAAGTTCCAACATCATTTGTTTATCTCTATACTGCTGGGGTCACACTAAGACCGGACTGGTCCGGGCCTGCACACTACCACCCAGTGGGCCTGTTCAAACTGCACCTGGCCTGCCCAGACTTCCAGCTTCAAAAACTGCAGGAGCCATTACTCCAAACAATTGACCAGCTGGCCTCCTCCATTTCTTTCCAGCAGCCCGACCAAGCAGGTGTTCTTCCAACGGCCTTGATTTTCAAAGTCGTTGACCTGCTCCACAAAGGCCTATACCTACCATTCCGAGGCCTATAAGAAGCACTCTCAGAGTTTTCTTTAAAGCTCAAAATTAATTAGGTTCTGGGCATTACTTTACAGGCACAAAGCTAGCTGGAATTGTTAACCTATAAAGAACTGTATCATTTCCTGGCTGGAAAGTTTGTTGGATACCACATAAACATTTTGCAGCAGTCTAGGTAGGTAACATTCAGCACACTTCATTTCATTTTACACTCTAGGGAGTCAACACAGTTAATATTGAGGAATTGATTTTGACTTGCACTTGGTCATTGAACTTCAATCCATGGCCAAACCAATTCAGCAGGGAACCAAACAATTTTGATGGTTGGCCATCATATGACTGTGATGGCCAACTGCCTACAGTTTAGCCAGTAGTGACAGGAGGCTAGCAAATGAGAGAAGTGGTTTGTCTGGTCAGCCTATTTAATAGTATATAATATTCAATGGCTACTATTCAACAGTAGGCTGTGATATGTGCTTCCTTTTACTGATCCCAAGATTCTCTGACAATGATGGAAATGCTGCTGAGGAGGTCAAGGCTAATGGGGAAGGTGCTTTCCCCTCTAAAAAGCAGAACAGCGGTCCTCAGGCAGCTTTTACAACAAGCTTTGAGGGAGATATAGAAGAAATTATGTCAGGAACAACACCAAGACATGGGTACAGTGGAGGAAACGTTTTAAAATCTTACCTGGTCAGCCAAAGTATGAATTGTGTTCCAACTCATTCTGTGCATTAAACCTGGAACCAAACTCTGCCACCAGTCACTCTCCTCTCCCACTCCTCCAAGCACTACTACACAATGCATCATGCTGTTCATTACAGGCACTCTCAATAGGTCACATGGTCCATTTGAGACAAAGGGCATTCTGATGTCAAATGTATTCAAAGTCTAAAATAAAATCTGTAGTCAGTTTTGATGCATGTTCACTGGACCCAAAATGCTGACTCTACTTTCTCTCCACAGATGCTGCTAGACCTGATGAGTTTCTCCAGCAATTACTGTTTTTGATGTCAAAGTTCCTTCTTTTTAATTGCTTCCATATATCAATCTACAGCCAACTTCTTGAACTGATTTCAAGGTCTGAATTTTATCAAATATTGGCTAAGCATCAATTTCACAGAGTGTTGTGCAGGGTTTCTCTCCATGGTCTCTAGTGAATTGTTGCATACAATTCTCAGCAGTTCACCTCATTAACTGTGCATCATGTCTCCACAGTATCATTCCCATGCCATCTTGCACTCAGCAGTTGAGAAATGCTTCTCAGGAACAGGACCTCACGCATTAACACCACTGGCACCAATTGATCTCTATGTCAAACACTGCCAGCCAAGGCAGTGCAGTGTCCATAGTTTGGAGGAACGTGCTAAAGGTCAATAAAGGTTATTGACGTTCAGTCTGCTACCTCATTGGACCCACCTCCCACCAAAGCTCATTGTCTGCCCCTCTCAGTATTACATGCAGCATCTTGCCTCAATGGTTCTCACCCATCTCCATTCCTCTAAACTACTAGCCTCTGCTGTCATCTGCACTTCCTACTCACTCACTTGGGACACCTCACCACCTTTCCTGGCTGATGAAGAACTCAATCTTAATTGACCATAATCTTCCTGGACTGTTTATTGCTGGCAAGAATGGCAAGTTGACCAGCTGTTTGCACTAAAGGACAAGGAGACAATGCTTTGAGCATCCGAGTAAGTTTTATGTGAGTGACAGCAAGTTAAAACTCCCAGATGAAGCTAATTCATGTGTCTGTCCCTGTGTGCAGTGTGACCTAGCAGCAGCATTGGAATATAAAGTGTCAGTGAATTCCAAAGTGTAGTAATGAAGTGATGAACTATATCAAAAGTGAATCTAAGGTGTCTCCTGATGAAGGCGTAAGGTTGGTGCTTTGCCAATGTCATTCTCCATGAACAGAAGGTGAAGGCTGGGCAAGACAGATACCTGGAGAAGAGGTCAGTGAGTTGCAGAGGCAGGATACCCCTCAAATTTTCATATCAGGAACCATTGCTATATAGTTTCTCTACAGGGGAGAAGGCAATGGCCTAGTGGTATTATCACTGAACTGTTAATCCAGAGACCCAGATAATATTCCAGAGACCCGGGATTGAATCCCGTCACAGCAAATCGTGGAACTTGAATTCAATCAAAAAAAAATCTGGAATTAAGAGTCTACTGATTATGGGACAAACCCATCTGGTTCACTAATGTCCTTTAGAGAAGGAAATGGCCATCCTTACCTGGTCTGCCCTACATGTGACTCTAGAGTCACAGCAATGTGGTTGACTCTTAACTGCCCTCTGGGCAATTAGGGATGGGCAATCAAAGCTATTCTGTCTAGCTAGCAACACCTTCATCCCATGAATAAAATAAAGGATTAAAGAATTTAAAAATCTACCTGAGAAAATACTGCATACAAAAGGGGCACGAGTATGTAATAATGAGCTCTTAATAAATGCAAATTACTATTCACCAGTGAGATTCTTGTCTGATTGTTAAAACATTGGAAAATTTGGATACTTATACTTGATATCTGGAATCTAATCTATTTTTCATTTTCACCATAATTTACGAATAGACCTATCATCCTTGTTCAGGAACTTGGAAGATTCTGCCTCCTGTTTCAAATTAAAATTTGTAAATTAAAATTCATAGCCTCAATGGTCTAGAAACATTCTTAAATATTCTGAAAATGCCATTTCATTGGTGAGCAGGCTTTGAATTATATCCAAGCACCCAACAGGAAATTGCTACAACATCATTGTTGCAGTTTAACTACACAGTTTAGAGATTCTGTTGAGGTATCTGCAGAAAAGATACATTACAAATGGAACAGCAGTTATAAAGTCATAGAGATATACAGCATTGAAACAGACCCTTTGGTCTAATTCATTCATGGCGACCAGTTACCCTAAATTAATCTGGTCCCATTTGCCAGCACTTGGCCCATATCCCTCTAAACTCTTCCTATTCATATACCCATCCAGGTGCCTTTTTTTTAGATTCCCTACAGTGTGGAAATTAAATGTTGTAATTGTACCAGCCTCCAACACTTCCTCTGGCAGGTCATTCCATACATGCACAACCATCTGTGTAAAATAATTGCCCCTTAGGATCCTTTTAAATCTTTTCCCTCTCACCTGAAACCTATGCCCTCTAGTTCTGGACTCCCTCACCCCAGGGAAAACGCCTTGTCTATTTACCCAATCCATGTCCCTCATGATTTTATAAGCCACTGTAAGGTCACCGCTCAGCCTCTGACGCTCCAGGGAAAACAGCTCTAGCCTATTCAGATTCTTCCTTTTGCTCAAACCGTCCAACCCTGGTAACATCCTTGTAAATCTTTTCTGAACCCTTTCAAGTTTCACAACATCCTTTCGATAGGAAGGAGACCAGAATTGTACACAATATTCCAAAAGTGACCAAACCAATGTCCTGTACAGCTGCAACATGACCTTCCAACTCCTATACTCAACGCTCTGACCAATAAAGGAAACCATACGACATGCCTTCTTCACTATCCTATCTACCTGCGACTTCACTTTCAAGGAAAAATATGAACTCCAACGTCTCTTTGTTCAGCAACACTCCCCAGGACCTTACCGTTATGTGCATATGTCCTGCCCTGATTTGCCTTACCAAAATGCAGCACCTCACATTCATTTAAATTAAACTCCATCGGCCACTCCTCAGCGCATTGGCCCATCTGATCATCTGACTATCCCATTGTTATCTGAGGTAACCTTCTTTACTCTCCGCTACATCTCCAACTTTGGTCTCATCTGCAAACTTACCAACTATACCTCTTATGTTCACAGCTGAATCATTGATGTAAATGATGAAAAGTAGTGGACCCAACATTGACCCTTTGTGGCACTCCACTGGTCACAGGCCTCCAGCCTGAAAAACATCCCCCCACCACCACCCTCTGACTTCTACTTTTGAGCCAATTCTGTATCCAAATGGCTAGTTTTCCCTGTATTCCATGTGATCTAACCTTGCTAACCAGTTTACCATGAGGAACCTTGTTGAATCCCTTACTGAAGCCCATATCGATCACGTCCATCACTGTAAGTTTATTTATATTCAAGTCAAAGTGTAATATCTTCACAACTGGAACAAATGTGCAGCAGAACTAGAGACAGAAAACATAATAAAGAAATCTAACAGTTCTCACCTTTCTCCTACAAAATACCTGTTTCTATGAAATGAGACTCACCCTTCCTATCTGAAATGCCCTCTCCTCATCCAATGTCAGATTCCACTTGTCTACAGAACATGTGACAAAGGGCACAGGTCAAGTTACATGGTGAAACATTTAGCTTTTCAAATGTTGAACACAAAAGACATTGCTCTCTTATTTTGAGTACCATGATAATAACACGTGTGATTTAATAAACAAGTCAGTGATATTTGCACAAATGACAATGCATATGCGTATATGTAATGCTTGGTAGATTTTATTTTCAACATCTTCACCTGATTTCCCCCCACCCACCTTTCCTGAACTTTCTGGGCAATGACCCCATATCCACTATTCATGTTTGAACTTCAAGTGTAAGTATAATGGGCTATTACAATACAGAAGATTTTACAGCCAAATAGGTTTCTTTCTTCACCAAAGCTCTAAGCAAACAGGCATTTAACAAAAGGTACTTTGTTATCGTTGTCTGGAAATTCCTGGCTGACTTATCACTCTGCAACTCAGGTGAGCCAAACCTCTACCAAAGGCCGAGTTGTAAATAAGATGTTTGCACAATTCAAATACACTGGCCAGGTCCGCAGAGCTCTTGGGTTTATTCATTATGATGAAGTAATCTCCCAGATATTTATTTTCAAAACCTGATTCTTGTTGAAGATCAGTCCTGTGGCATTTCCTAGCGTGATCTGGGGCATGAGGCTTCACATTCTTCCAGGGTGTCGAACCGATTCTTGTTTCCTCCACATCCGCCGTACCAGAACTGTCGACAGCCCTGCTGCTCTTGGTCAAAGTACCATTTCACGGCATAATTCTGACAGATCCCTCCATCTCGATCAAGCGAGCACATGTCTGGAAAAGAACAAGGAAACAAAATTTATTGCTGGAAGAGTGAATCATTATAATGACTCAGAATTTGTGCCAAACAAATGCACCAAAAAGGAACAAGCCACTCGGCCCTTTGAGTCTGCCCCCCTCCCCACCCCATTCAATAAGATCATGACTGATTCCTGAACTCCATCACAGATTTTCTATTGGCTTTTGCAGTATTGCAATTGTACCAGCCTCCACCACTTCCTCTGGCAGCTCATTTCATACACGTACCAACCTCTGTCTGGAAACGTTGCCCCTTAGATCCCTCACAAATCTTTCCCCTCTCAACCTAAACCTATGTCTTCTAGTTTTGGACTTGCCTCCCCTTACCCAGGGGAAAAGGCATAATAGAATATGCAGTAATTCAAAACAATAGAGTGTTCTGAATAAAGTGATCAGAGACCTGTACAAACCTGACGAAAGGGAGCTGTAACCTAAAGCAGGAAGTATAAGCAAAAATGTTTAATTCATGATTATATCATAAATGGCAAATTAAATAATGAGAGATAAAGGTGGGATTAAAATAAATAAATAAAAGTAATGATTAATATGATAAGGTTAAACATCCCCAACTTTAAGTAAAATATGAAGGAATGATACTTCACACCTGTAAAAATTCATTTTCAGTATCCGATAGGTTGCTTGGCAGTATTAGAGTCATTTAGTCACATCGTGTAGAAACAGGCTCTTCAGCTCACTATGTCTATGCCAAATAACAAACACCTACTACATGAATGCCATTTACCTGGTCAATAGCCTATTACACCCTGGCTTTTATAAGCACTCATCCAGATGCTTCTTAAACGTTGCAAGAATATCTGCCTCACCACCCTATCAGAGCGTGTTCCATATTTCTACCATCTCTAAGTGCAAAAGTTCTGTCTCAGATCTCCTCTAAGCCACTTGCCCTCTGGTCTTAGGCACATCTGCCATGAGGAAGAGATTCTCACAATCTACTTTGTCTATATCTTCCTTTATTTTGTAAACCTCAATCACATCCCCTTCAGCTTCCTCTGCTCCAAGGAAAACTAACCCAGCCTATCCAGTCTCTCCTCATAATGGAGACTTTTCATCCCAGGCAACATCTCAGGAATCTCCTCTGCACCCTTTCCAGTGCAATCACTTTCTTCAGAAAGTGTAGCGACAAGAACTGCACACAGTGTGACCTAACCAATGTTTTATAAAGTTGTAGCAAGACTTCCTTGCTCCTATGTTCTACGCCCCGTTCTGTATGCCTTCTTCACCACCTTGTCTACTTGTGCTAATACCTTCAGGGATCTATGGGCAGGTACATGGCAGTCCATTTGTTTCTCAGTACTACCTAGACACCAACCATCCATTGTGTGTCCTATTATTAGACATGCAAAAATGCATTACCTCACAATTATCGGGATTAAATTCCACCTGCCACTGTTCTGCTCAATTTAACCAACTAATCAATATCAGACTGTAGCCTGAGACCAGCAACAACATCACCAACTTATGTATCATCTGCAAACTTACTGATTATACCTTCTATATTCACATCTGAGTCATTAACACAAATAACAAACAGCAAGAACCCCAGCACTGAACCCCATAGTTCACCACTGGTCACAGATTTACAATTACAAAAATAACCATTTACTATTTCTTTTACCTCCATTTGTAAGCCAGTTTTCGATCCAGTTTGCCAACTTGCATCAGATCTCATGGGCTCTTACTTATTAGATCAGCATTCCACGTGGGATCTCATCAAAGACCTGAGTGCAGTCCATGTAAACCATATCAACTGCACTGCCCTCAATATATTTCACCAGCCTTTGAAGTAACTCAATTAAATTAGGAAGATAGGATCTCCCTTTAACAAACCCATGCTGACCATCCCTAATCAACACCTGCTTATTCAAGTAATGATTAATCTTGTCTTTCAAAACATTTTCCAATAATTCCCACCACTGACGTCAGATTAACTGGTCTGTAATTACCTGGCCTATTTATTCAACATAGGAACCACATTAGCTGTTCTCTGCTGTGGCCAGCGAACTATTAAATGTTTCAGCCAGGGCCACAGAATCTCCTCTCTTGGCTCCCAAAGCAGGTTGGGAAACATCTCATCAGGCCCTGGAGATGTATGCACACTTATGTTCACTAAAACGTTTAATACCTCCTCTTTGTTAATCTTAACATGTTCTATGACCACACCATCCCAACTGAAATCCTCAGCTAAAACGTCTTTCTCCTCTCTGAATACAGATGAGAAATATTCATTTAAGATCTCACCCATATCCATTGTCTCCAAAACAAGAGAAAAAAAATGATCAAATTTAACAAAAGTTTTGTTTGGTTTGAAGAGAAAAATATACATTTGCATTGCACTTTTCACAATTTCAAGGGATCCCAAAATGTTTCCAGCCAGTGTTGAATTTCTTTGAGGTGCAGTAACTTTGTTATAAGGAAACAAGGTAGTCAATTTGTGAACAGCAAGTCCCAACAACAGCAGTGAGCATCTCTTGGACGCGTTGGTAGAGGGATAAATTCTGGACAAAACTCTGGAGGAAAGGTTCCTGCGCCTCTTCACAATGATGTCACGTGATTTTCTATTTCCACATGAGAGGGTGGACAGGCCCTCAATTTAATATCCCATTCAAAAGACAAATCCTCCAACAGTATAGCACAGCCCCAGCATTTGACTGAAAATCAGATGTTGTTCTCCAATCCCTGTTGTAAGCCTTGAAACTATGCCCTTCTTACTTGAAAAATGAAAATGATTCTTTAAAATCAAGATGACTTTAGTCAGAACATTCACATATACTTGTTGAAGGAAGCTCAGCAAAAGGGAATTAATGGCAGTATAATGGAAGTAATCATGACCTCCCTTGTGAGGGAGGCTCCCCATTCACTTGGGTATAGATCTAAATGACTATTCACGATGACGGGGAATCATGGATCCGGAAGCTCATCACATACACACACCCATTCAACGGATGATAAACGCCAGAATAGAAAAGTCTTATACATTAACTTCCAGTAATTGGGACACTCACGCAAGTAAAACTGCTGTAATGCTATGATTCTCATTTCAGGACCGTGTACACAAAATCATGCACAGTAAATGGATTTAGTTCTTTTTTTAAAGCACTGTGCAGCAATGTCCCATCACGCCTACCATAAATCATGTCTGTTGTACTCTCAGCTTCTGCTCCTCCTGGGAATTCTATCCCTTCTTCAAATTCTTCCTCCTCTACAGGTTGTATGGTTTCTGGTCCCCCTACACTTGCACTGCAAAAGAACCGCAAGTTAAATCATATGCACATAAATCAATGAAAAAGTACTGAAAATTTATTGAAAATATAATCCAAAAAGGTTTTGCCAATGAAAACATACGCTCCTTCTAAAGGTTGTGGAGTTACTTCCGGCCTAAACCGAACTAGTGCTGCTCTCTGACATTCTCTCTGTAAAGCTGGATATGGGTATCTGTTGATTCTAACTGTAAAATATAAATTGTAATTAAATCACCATGGTCCACACACTTCAAAGCTGCCAAAAATTATTTCTGCATGCATCAAGAACCAGCAGTAATAATTTCACAAGTTCAATAAATTTCATTCAGTAATTTATTTTTCAGTTTTCAAATGTGATGGCCTTATCTATCTCAATTTAATTTAAATAGCACCTTTCACAACTCAGGATATAGCCATACATAACACAGCCAAGGTATTCTGAAGTGTACTGAATTGTCAGAAACACCCATTTGTGCACAGTGCAATGTGACAGCACAAAGCTTGGTAGTATTTGTTGATGGGTTAACTCTGGCCAGGACTCTAGGACACCAAATCGTGCCCTGGGATTTTTTCAACCCAGGGTGTGGCATAATTTTGTATTCTAAAAACATTACTTCTAACAATATACCACTCCCCCTATAAATAAATTGTTGTGGTTCTGTTCGCCGAACTGGGAATTTGTATTGCAGATGTTTCATCCCCTGTCTAGATGACATCCTCAGTGTTTGGGAGTCTCCTGAGAAGCGCTTCTGTGATCTTTCCTCCGGCGTTTGTAGTGGTTTGAATCTGCCGCTTCCGGTTTGTCAGTTCTAGCTGTCCGTTGCAGTGGCCGATATATTGGGTCCAGGTCGATGTGCTTATTGATTGAATCTGTGGATGAGTGCCATGCCTCTAGGAATTCCCTGGCTGTTCTCTGTTTGGCTTGTCCTATAATAGTAGTGTTGTCCCAGTCGGATTCATGTTGCTTGTCATCTGCATGTGTAGCTACTAAGGTCTCATTCGATGTAACGGCAGTGTTCACCTCTATTGACAAAACCCTAGCCAGAGACACAATAGCCAACCTGCTGGACATACAGAACAGACAACAGGACGTTGAACCTATCAACAAAGACTGCATTCTCAAACTACTGGACCTGTGCCTCACAACACATTTCACATTCAACAACCAAATATATGAACAAATCAACGGCACACCCGTGGGCTCACCCATCTCTGGACTCAGAGCAGAAGCGATAATGCAAAGATTAGAACAAACAGTCTTACCGCAAATTCAACCCTAACTCTGGGTCAGATATGTGGATGACATCTTTGTAATCATTAAAAACACAGAAACAGAGAACACACACCGGATCATCAACGCCACACTCGCAGGAATCAGATTCACTAGAGAGGAAGAAAAGGACAACCAACTCCCATTCCTAGACATGATGGTACAGAAAACACCAAACGGAGAATTCACCACAAAGGTATACAGGAAATCCACACACACAGACTAAGTCCTAAACTACGAAAGCAACCACCCCAACACACACAAAAGAAGTTGCATCAAGACACTATTCAAAAGGGCCACAACACACTGCAATACACCAGAACTGCAAAAAGAGGAAGAAGAACACCTATACAACGTATTCGTCAAAAATGGATACCCGTGCAATTTCATCAACAGATGCCTAAGGGAAAGACAACGGAATGAGGACATGCCACAACCCAAAGGACGAGCCACACTACCATACATCAAGAGCATTTCCGAACTGACAGCCAGATTACTGTGACAACTAGGATTCATAACAGCACACAAACCAACAGCCACTCTCAGACAACAACTCACCAGGACAAAGGACCCGATATCCAGCATGAGCAAAACCAACGTAGTGTACAAAATCTCATGCAAGGACTGCAGAAAACACTACATAGGACAGACAGGAAGACAGCTAACGATCCGTATCCATGAACACCAACTAGCCACGAAACGACATGACCAGCCATCCTTAGTAGCCACACATGCAGATTACAAGCAACATGAATTCGACTGGAACAACACTACTATTATAGGACAAGCCAAACAGAGAACAGCCAGGGAATTCCTAGAGGCATGGCACTCATCCACAGATTCAGTCAATAAGCACATCGACCTGGACGCAATATACTGACCACTGCAGTGGACAGCTGGAACTAACAACCGGAAGCAGCAGATTCAAACCACTACAAATGCCGGAGGAAAGATCACAGAAGCGCTTCACAGGAGGTTCCCAAGCAGTGAGGATGTCACCTAGATAGGGGACAAAACGTCTGCAACACAAATTCCCAGCTCGGCGAACAGAACCACAACAACGAGCACCCAAGCTACAAATCTTCTCGCAAACTCTGTAAATAAATCTCTGGAGTGGGAGGCTCAAGGGAGTGTGTACTATCAACTGAGCCATGACACCATGCCGTCAGCAGAATGTTGGGTTTCCCCAGTCCTTTTAGCAGATGGTCTCTGTGGTGGATTTAAAGGAAAATATAGCATTTGCAATATCCAGCAGGTTATATAGTTTAAAAAAAAATTTAGTGCATCCTGAAGTTTTGAAAGGCACTTAATTAATTAATTTTTCTTTAATATAATCTAGTTTACGTTAGAAAACCAGTCTCTGGAGAATATTTTCTGTCAAAGATATTTACACATATGTCGCTACTTTTTAAATCATGCATAACTTACGTGTGAGACTTTTCAGAAAGGCTCGTACAAACTTCTGGACGTATATCATTTCATGATTCAACAGAGGATCCAGGTGAATTAAATGTTGATCAGAAGGAGCACTAACAAGCTCCTGCAGATTAGTTCTAGGGGCATCCTTTCCAAGGAAGAATGCGAAGATCACAAAACCTCTACACTTAGCTTGTAATGACACAGCCCTTAGCTTCTCTATATCAAAGGCATTGGTTTCTCCTGCAAGTATTAAAAATATCACCTTATGTCGTCGTGGATTTGGAGCGCTTAAGAAAATGTTATTGAGCGTCCATTCAATGGCATGGCCAGTCCATGAAGAACCTTCTAACTTATTAAATGAATTCTCGATATATCTCTTCATCATGCTTTTGGTGCCATAGCTCAAGAATCCAAACTCCAGTTTGACTGGCATCTGGCCAGTTCTGGGCAGGTAACCTGCTGGTGAATACTGGACAAGGGCTACCCTAGCACGATTATCCAAAGTCTTTGGGTTTCTTGAGATCATAAAAGTGTCGAGCATTGAGCTGACGAAGTCCTTTATTCTCTCAAAGTCCATCATTCTCAGATTGCGTGAGCTGTCAACAATAAAAGCAATGTCCATCTGAATGGGGATTGGAGGTGGAGAGATGGCCTGTTGACACTGGGTATTTGGTTCACACCTATCTGTGAAGGAAAATTAAAGCCCAAAGTTGAAATGCTGTAAATGTAAAATACTCTGTTTAGCATGTATCTTCAATTTCACGACTAATTAAAGCCATTTTGCTGCTGCTTCATTTTAACTTCATTTTTGTAGATAATTTCTCATCTACAAAATTAAGGGAACACAGTTAAAATACGTACCAAAACAGAAAGTACATAACCGGATTTTGCGTAACTGTTCTTGTGCTTCTTGCTGTTGTCTTGACAATACAACCACTTGAAACATTCTTGTATCGTCAACCTTTTTCAGAGGAAAAGGAGGGAAATTTCCAAATTCAGTTACAAAAATTTAATAATGGATTTCAAAATGCTGTCAATATTGAATGTCCAGCTTAGTTAGATTCGAGGCCAGTGCTGCCTATCCAATGGGTTAATTAATTTAAAGCGTCAAGAGAGGAAGTGAGGTCATTAGATTTTTCCTCGAAGCACTGCAGGCAGAAATGTCAGATGCATATATTTAATTTCAATACATTAGAACATAGAGTTGTCTTGTTTCTTTGACAGCTGTGTTAATATTTGTTTTTCTCCACTTCCATGGGAAATCTATATACACACACATATACGTGAAAAAACAACACTAGTTTTTGCGTGAGTATCAAGCTTGCAGCTGTTATAATGGAAAGGAATGCTTGATTTATATGGCAACTTACACAGTCTAAATCAAGATGTCCTAAAGCATTTTACAGCTAACAAAGTACTTCTGAAATGTGTTCAATTATACAATAAAAGAAATATGGAAGCCAACACGCAGATAGGAAGGTTACACAAAATGAGCAGATGTTCTGATTTTCACAGGTTTTGTTTATGGAATATTGTCCAGGACATATACGAATATATGAAATAGGGGCAGGAATACACCCAGCAGCATAGTGAATCTATTCTGCTGTTTGTTAAGAATATGGTTGATTTGATTTACCTCCTCTTCTTTTTGACAACCTTATCAATTGCAAATTTTTCTAACAGAGTCATAAAAATATTGGAATCCCCTGCCTCCAGTGTTCCCTAGGAAAGAGAGAGAATTCCACAGAGCAAGAAACCTCAGAGGGAAAAATTGTCCTGATAGTCATCTTAAAGGGAAACCCCTCACTTCTAAGGTGCATCCCTTAGATCTACACACGAGGAAACATACTTGTGTCAATTCCCTCAGCATAAATGATTCAATAAATCACCTCTCAGTTTTCTAAACATATAGACTTGACCAGACCAAAAGTTTGTAACTGATAAGGAGGAGATATTAGGTAGGCAGTCTGCACTAAGAGTTGAAAAGGAACCACGACTGATTGAGGTGCATCCAAGGATCCAGATGGAAGTGGGAGTGGAAACTGCAGAAGCACTTCCAGATCTTCGGATTATAAACCCTTCCAATGATTGAGTTTCCTCCTCCTTTACCATGACCTGGATAAAGTCTTTTTCCTTATTAGAGACACCTTTTCACATCTATGCCTAGAGAATAATTTGGTATTCCCTCTTAATGTTATCTGCCGGTCTCATTTCATATTCTATATTGTTTCTCTTTGTCACCGCTGCTCTTCATTATTCAGCCTGATTTTAAAATTGTATTTTCCAGCTAACATCTATCATAAACACACTTTTCCTTTTATCAAAGTTTTTCAATTTTTATTAATCTCAGATGTGTTGTCAAAGGTCTAGAAATGTTCAAACACGATGCTCCTGTTCAAACAAAAGGTGTAAGAATAAGCAAAGCAACTACCAAGAAGGCAGTTTACCTTTGAAGAACTTTGGGAAACTTCTAGAAATAGTAACGAAGACAAAATTAACAGTCACATAGACAACTGTGGGTGAATTAAGGACAGCCTGCATAGTTTTCTAAAAGGAAAATAGTGTTTAGCTAAGTTGCAGGTGTTTTTGAAGAGGTGACAGAGAAAATTGAACTGGGCAATGCTGCTGACCTGGTATAGATGGACTTCCAGAAGGCATTTGATATAATGCCACTCAGCAGATCCAAGAGCAAAGCTGAACGTCATAGAATGAAAAGGACAGTAGCAACATGAGAGACAAAACTGCCGAGTAACAGGAATTAAAGAGTAATGGTTCATAGAAATTGTCTACGGTGGGCAAAAGTTAGTACAGGAGTCCCCCAGGAGTCAGTGCTAGGATCCTCATATATGTTAATGACCTAGACCTGGTTGTAGAGGGTACAACTTAAAAATTTGATAAGAAATTTAGAAGCATTGTGGACTGTGAGGAGAATGATGTAGAACTTCAGAAAGACATTTTTAAAAAGTGGAATAAAAACAGAAATTGCTGGAGAAACTCAGCAGGTCTGGCATCATCAGAACGTTATAAAGACGGGTCACTGGACCCGAAATGTTAACTTTCTCCCTGCAGATGCTGCCAGACCTGCTGAGTTTCTCCAGCAATTTCTGCTTTTGTTTCAGAGTCCCAGCATCTGCAAATCTTCGTCTTATCATAAACAGAGTTGGCAGACAAAGTTCAATACCGATAAGTCTGAGGTGATACATTTTGATAAAAACATAGAGAGAAAATTTAAAAGGGCAGAATTCAAAAAGGGGTGCAAGAACTAAAGGACCTAGGTGCATAAGTTATTAAAGCATACAGCACAGTTGAGAGCGTAGTTAATGAAATATACATTATCCGAGTCTTTATTCACAGAGTCATTGAATATAAGTGTAAGGAGGTAATGTGGATTGGATATAAGTATTTAGTCTGGCTACAGCTGCAGTATTGCATCCAGTTCTGAGTTCCACTTTAGGAAGGAATTGAAAAAGAGGGTCATGAGAATGGTTCAATGAATAAATTCAGTTAAGATGATGCATTGGAAAAGCTAGGACTATTTTTCTTTAGAAAGGAAGGCTCAGACAAGGTCTGTTTGAAGTATTTATAATCAGGAGACATTTAGGTAGGGTGAATAGGGAGAAAATATTCCCACTCAGGAACTGATTGAGAACAAGAGGGGATAGATTTAAAATAATTGATAAAAGCAGTAAAAATGATGGAGGAAAACATTTTTCAAGCAATGACTAGTTAAGCTGCAGTGTACCGCCTGACAATGATGGAGACAGGTTCCATCAAGGCATTCAAATGAGAAATAGATGATAATCTGCAAAGGGTCAATGTGCAGGGTTACAGACTGACAACAGAAGAATGGCACACAGTAACAGGTTCATACAGAGAGCTGGCTTGGACACAATGGACCGAATGGTCTCCTTCTGGCCTGTAACAACTTGGTGATTCGATGAGTGAACACAAAGAATCCAAGAGCTTACGTAACTTTTACTTGCATGAGGGCACCTCATGACACCATTCCCTCCCTTTCCTGCTGGACCGCTGTGCTCAGTCAATCATACTCTACAACCTAAATAACACACTTATTGCACAGCTTTCAATGGGCTCTTCATCCTTTTACTAAAAAATTGAACTGCTCAGAACAAATGAGTTTCTCTCCTTCAATGACGTAACAGAACAATCCAAACAAGTGAGGAAGTTACGTAGGGGAAAATACAATGTTGAACATCAAATTACTATTTAAGCCGAAGTGCTATTGATGAACTACACTTCCCCTTTAGGTACACCTTTCGTATTTTAAGTGACAAAGTATGAAAGTACTAGTCAACCTTCTGTTGTATTATACCAAGGGACTTGAACAATGTTGTTTTCATGTGAAGCAGGAGATAAATAAAAATGGAGTTTAATTCATTTAGTCACTATGTCAAAGACATACAGCACAATTTTCCCTTGACTGAAGGAGGCCAGGAAAGTTGCGAGAAGGGCAAATAATTGAATAATTTGGCCTTGCAGTGATATTCTTTTTTGTTTCCCCACTACAGTTGTGACATACTGGGAGAGACGTTTTAGTGGAGTCCCTCTCAACTCGCTCCAAGCAAAGTCCAAAAATGGTCGATTAAGAACCACGCAGATGACCTGGTTGGCATTTCCCTCAGTCTGGGGCCATTTGGGGCAGGGATGGGGGAAATGTAATGGTTACTGATTGCTGACCACTCATCCTGCACCCCCATGACACCCACCTCATGAGATATAAAAGAAAAAGGATCTAAAACTTCTCTTTGATCTCCTTATGTCTAAGCCTCAAGCAACAATCTTTAAGATGCAGAAGCTGCCAGCCTTTGACTGGTTGGTAGCTTCTTTGAAGGTGGGAGTCAATGTTTAAAAGACATTTGGGTAAGTACATGAATAGGAAAGGTTTGGAGGGATATGGGTCAGGAGTAGGCAGGTGGGACTAGTTTAGTTTAGGATTATAGGCAAAAGTGAGGACTGCAGATGCTGGACATTAGAGTGAGAGTGTGGTGCTGGAAAAGTACAGGAGGTCAAGCAGCATCCGAGGAGCAGGAAAATCGACGTTTTGGGCAAAAGCCCTTCATCAAAAATGCAGCTGGGACCCTCAGGGGTGGAGAGATAAATGGGGCTAGGGCAAAGGTAGCTGAGAGTGCAATAGGTGGATGGAGTTGAGGGTAAGGGTTATAGGTCGGAGGGGAGAGTGGTGCAGATAGGTGGGAAGGAAAATGGACAGGTGGGACAGTTCATGAGGGCGGTGCTGAGCTGGAAGGTTGGAACTGGGATAAGATGGGGGGAGGGGAAATGAGGAAACTGGTGAAATCCACATTGATGTCACGGAGTTGGAGGGTCCAAAGGCATAAGATGAGGCATTCTTCCACCAGGCACTGGGTGGTAAGTGGACTGGTTGGACTGAAGGGTCTGTTTCTATGCTGTATGATTCTATGTGGACCTGTGACTTATTGAGACGATCAGCAGTCAGCTCTTAACAAGTTGGTTGGAGCTCAATTCACCAAGTTCTCTCACTGTGGAGGGAGAGAGTCCATCATTACTGAAAATGCTCACCACCCCATATTTCGGCATGAAAGTCGAAAATCTCAACTTTAGAATTTAGCACCAGTTTTAAGCTGTTATAAATTGTTACATCCCAATTTATATTGAAACTGCCTCTGTAAATATGTCATGCTGTGGTTATACTTTGTCATATGTTGTGGAGCTATACAGTCTCCACCTGCAGGTGACAAAAACATGCAACACAAGGTTCATATTACTAATGCGGACATAGACATTCACAACAAGGTAAGTTGACAGAAGTGCACATAAGTGAAACATTTTTAAAATAATCAGACAGATAGGTCTCTTACCTCAAAGGCACGTTGAATTTCAGGGACATTACCAAAAGAAATGACAACTGGAGTGATATCCAAGGCACTGAACTCCAGGGCAGCAGTCGCCACCTCTGAGATTTCACGCGATGAGCCGTTAGTAATAAATACTGCCACCTTCCTGCCAAGAACACCACTGCGAACACGCTTGAAAGTATTTTTTGCAGCAAACCTCATTGCAGTCCCTACATTCCGCCTGCTGCTCGATCTCTCGAAAGCTAAATTCTGTAGCCCTTCGAGAAGTTTTTGCTTGCTTCTGAAGTCTGAAAATCGGATGAATGTTTTTGCCGAGGAACTGTAAGTAAGGATCGCCACACGGGCTCCCGTTGGACAGTTACTTTCAGTGATTTTAAGATCCTGCACAAAGTTAATGACTATTGTCTTCATTCGATTAAATATGGTTGGTGTGATATCTGAGGACATGTCCACAGCGAACACCAGCTCAGTTGGATATACAGGACATTCCATTCCTCCTGAAACAGGTCAAACAACCAGCAAATAAAAATTAAAATTAAAAAAGGAAAGATTTATGTGACACGATTCATAACCAAGATTCTACAGCCAATTAAATACTTTCGAAGTGTAGTCACCTTTGTAACTGTAGAAAACACAGGACCCAATTCACACACAGCATGCTCCAACAAGTAGGAATGTGAAATTGACCTAAGGATTATTTTTGTGGTGCCTGTTGATAAATAATGACCACGATACTAGGGAAGACTCTCTTGCCCATCTGGAAATAATATCATTTGGAGTTTTTTCTATGTGCAACTCTGAGGCCATGTGGAGTCTTGGTTTAATGTCTGTTTCACATGATGACACCTCTGACAAAGCAGCCCTCCCTCGGTGCTGCACCATGTGCTCTTGTCCCTAGAGTGGGATTTGAACCCACAGTCTGCTGACTAAATTGTGACAATGCTGAAATGGGGGGGACTGCTAACACCGATAAGTGTTATAAATAATCATAAATGAAGAAAAAATACTGACCTGATGAACAACAGGCTAAAAATTGAAGAGAAGGGAAAAGAATTATAAATATAGACACAAAAGTTTAAAAATTATGTAAGAATGTAGAGGTACATTTTGCCAACTTTACGACATGTCACATTTCTTGTTTTTATAAGAAGGGTTGTCTCTAGCGCAGTGCTTTGCAGTATAACTCACAGAGCAAACATTATGTTAATAAGGAAAGCAATAGATGCACAGGCTAAGATTTTATCTGTGAGACATATTCAATGAAATAAACTAAAGGATGTCTTCTAAGGAATCAGTTACAAAATAAATTTTCAGACTACTGGCAATTTGGTTTTCGGGACTTCAGTTAAGCCTGAGGAATTTGATCATCTGAGACTTTAGCCATGTGCAACACTGCTCCTTGGCATATAGGACAATTCGTCAATGGGAAGATTGATCATTTGGGAGTTTGCCCACCTGCAAGTCTGCTTCCAGGGGACATAAGTCATTTGGAGAAACTGCTTACCTAGGAGATTGGTTACCAGTCCAAATAATGTTTTGCAGTCTCAAACTCCAATGTACTAATTGTTCTGTACATCTTCCACAGATATCATTGTCATGGTTATCATCATGTGCTACAAGAACATATTAAGACTAACTGTTGTGGAGGAAATCATTGTGACTTAATGATGAAACAAACTACTTACAACATTTTTCTCTAACATATGACACAAGTTCACATGGCTGCAAAACAAAAATGGAGAATTCAAGTTCTAGTCACTGATGTTAAATTCTATGTTGATATGAAATCTCCATATACACAGATATAACTTACTTTCATAGGTAGGATCCCTGGTGGCCCTTTGAAACCCTGAAATGACAAAGCAAATGGAAAAATCCTCAGCAGTTTTGCGGATTGCGATTTCACATCGAGTCATAGAGATGTACAGCACGGAAACAGATCCTTGGGTCCAACTTGTCCATGACAACCAGATATCCCGACCCAATCTAGTCCCACCTGCCAGCACCTGGCCAATATCCCTCCAAACTCTTCCTATTCCTATACCCATCCAGATGCCTTTGCAATGTTGCAATCATATTAGCCTCCACTACTTCCTCTGGCAGCTCATTCCATACACATACCACTCTCTGCGTGAACATGTTGCCCCTTAGGTCTCTTTTATAACTTTCCCCTCTCACCTTAAACCTATGCCCTCTAGTTCTGGACTCTCCCACACCAGGGAAAAGACTTTGTCTATTAATCCTATCCATGTCCCTCATGATTCTATACACCTCTGTAAGGTCACCCCTCAGCCTCCAACACTCCAGGGAAAACAGCCCGAGCCTGTTCAACCTCTCCCTATAGCTCAAATCCTCCAAACCTGGCAACATCCTTGTAAACCTTTTCTGAACCCTTTCAAGTTTCACAACATCATTCAATAGGAAGGAGACCAGAATCTTGTCCCATTTGCCAGCATTTGGCCCATATCCCTCTAAACCTTGCCTATTCATATACCCATCCAGATGCCTTTAAATGCTATAATTGGACCAACTTCACCACTTCCTCTGGCAGCTCATTCCATACACAATCAACGTTGACAGTTGCGATTGAAGAATGCTCCAAATTGGGAGACTTCATTGAAAGCAAGCTTTGAGGTTGAGAGTTAGGGTGAGCTAATCATACAGTCATTGTTTCATCTAGGAGAAAGTGAGGACTGCAGATGCTGGAGATCTGAGCTGGAAAATGTGTTGCTGGAAAAGTGCAGCAGGTCAGGCAGCATCCAAGGAACAGTAGAATCAATGTCGATTCTCCTGCTCCTTGGATGCTGCCTGACCTGCTGTGCTTTTCCAGCAACACATTTTTCAGTTGTTGTTTCATTCACAACTCACACAGCACAAGGTTGATCCTCTATACACTGAATACAGTGGCCTGGAATTTAGTAAAGTTGGGATGAGTCAGGAGTCCTTTAAGAATGGCAGGCAGAAGCTTCACCTGAAGCACCATCTCAGTTTTAAAACTGTCATCCTTCCTTTTATATCCGTCTGAGATCTTGCTCCACTCTCTCTCTGGAATTTCACCCTACAACCTTCTGAGCTACTTTCGCTAAGTTCAGATTAGATTAGATTCCCCACAGTGTGGAAACAAGCCCTTCGGCCCAACCAGTTCCACACCTACCCTCCGAAGAGTAACCTACCCAGACCCATTTCCCCTCTGACAAATGCACCTAACACTATGGGCAATTTAGCATGGACAATTCACCAGATCTGCACATCTTTGTGACTGTAGGAGGAAACCGGAGCACCAGGAGGAAACCCACGCAGGCACCGGGAGAATGTGCAGACTCCACACAGACAGTCGCCCGAACCTGGGACCCTGGTGCTGTGAGGCAACAGTGCTAACCACTGAGCCACCATGCCGCCCCAGTGCTTTAGCTAAGATCTTCGAGTAAAAAATGAGGTCTGCAGATGCTGGAGATCACAGCTGCAAATGTGTTGCTGGTCAAAGCACAGCAGGCCAGGCAGCATCTCAGGAATAGATCCTCCACCTTTGGTAGCCGTGCCTTCAGTTATACATGGCCTAAGCTCCAGAATTCCTTCTTCACTGAAGATATTCTTTATAGCCTACCTCTTTAGCCAAGTTTATCATTATCTGATCAAAAATCTCCTTATGCGCTTATTGTAATATATATATAGTACTGTACCAGTGAAGCACCTTGCGATGTGTTGTTACATTAAAAGCATACAAAAATATAAGTTGTTGCTCATGTTGAAATGCATATTCCCCCTCATCAGGGCTTAAGCATTATTTCAAGCTTGGAGTAAGTTTCAAATCACACCACTGCTCATGAAATGATCAGACAGACCCCAGCAAAATAAATCTGGCTGCTAACAATTGGCAAGGTTGGCCTCAAGAAAAACTGGTGCTGTCGGCATTATGTTAACTCTCTCACACTCTCTCTCTCTCAACGTATAAACGTTGCTGCTGCCAGTTCACTGTGTGAAGATTTCTCAGATGTTATTTTATCAAGATAATCTCTCATAAACTCATTCAGTAAGATTTCCACATAGCTAAATTTCTACGAATTCAAATGAGTGAAGATGTTTAAGAAAGGATTTTATAGACGATTGCCCTATTACCACAGTAGTGCAACAAAAATAAATCCTCTTTGTCCTCTGTTATTAATTTGATGACTCTATTCATTAGCTGACAGAATATTTTCTCTGTGGCTAATTGTGGCAGTTATGACAAGCCTGTTATCCAGCATTTCAATATCACTAAAGTCGCATTCAGCTTGTTATGCTCTGTAACCCTACAATGAAATTCTTCAAGGTCATTTATTCTATCAAGTAAACATGAGTGGTGATGAATCATCCAAACTTTAATCTTGCCATAGTCAAGTTGAGGGTTTTCCTTTTCAGAATAAAATTCTCATTTGTTACTCCCATGATATTTCACTCTCAGTCAGATATTGCGTACGTTGTGTTAGAGGTCTCTGTTTGACTAAGATTTTTAAAAGATATGAAATCAAGGCAGACAAAGTGAACTAAGATACAATTCAGCTGTGACCTGATGGAACAGCGGAATAAGTTCAAGGAAGTCTCCAATGTCCCTACGTGGTTAAAATTTATTATTCTGCAGAATCATTCCACACCCCTATGTCATTTCTGTTGTAACACGTACAGATTTCACTAATATTGCTCTTCTCTTTATCGATGAGCTTCAAATATTTCTTGGTAGGGTAAGCTTTGCGCGATGAGCAAAGGAGTATAGTACTGAAATAAAGGACTGCAATCCCAGGGCCTGAGAACCTGAGGTAGACAGCACAGCAGTCAGACCTCCTGTGGTTGAAGAACACTAACATTTGCGTTTGATGTTTTTGAGAGAAAGGCCAGAGGGAGGTTGCCTGATCGTGGAGGCTGGATCAGTGGTGCTGGAAGAGCACAGCAGTTCAGCCAGCATCCAACGAGCAGCGAAATCGACATTTCGGGCAAAAGCCCTTCATCAGGAATAAAGCTGCTCGTTGGATGCTGCCTGAACTGCTGTGCTCTTCCAGCACCACTGATCCAGAATCTGGTTTCCAGCATCTGCAGTCATTGTTTTTACCTGATTGTGGAGGCTTCTCAGTCAGGTAGCTTGATCCAAAGTCACTTAACTTAGGAATCACCAAATCCTCAACTGACCAGTGAAGCTGCTGGGTATCCCAATGTCCTGAAAACCTAGTCAGCAGCAGCTAACATTAGAAAACGTCATGATTGTAAGTCTCACAGTGTCATTATTATACTTACAGAGACAACCATCAAGCTGCAGTTAAAACCAGACCTAGTGCATCAGAAACAAGTTTAGTTCAGGATAATTACTCTTCATACTTTCAAGTCACCACCATCCCAAATCCATGTTTACTTCAGGTTAAAAGTTCAGCAGTATGTTAAAAAAAATCAATCACTGGAGATAATCCAGAACCACGTTCATTAGGCACCTTACCCTTACTCCTGGAAATCCTCCTTCTCCTGGGTTTCCTCGATCACCAGAAAGGCCAGAGTCGCCCTCAAACAGAAAAGATTAAGCAACAGTCATTTGAAACACTGAAGACATCTCATTTTCTTGAAACATTTAGTGGATGTAATGGCTAATGCAAGCTGGGATATTCCAAATTCATATATTAATGAGAGACCTTTCATTATAGTTCAGCTAAATTTGCCCAACTTTAGGATCTGGAATGGATTTGTTCACGATCTTTGTGAGGTTTGGAGTATATTGTGATGTTCAGCAGCGTCACCTTTTAAAGCTTGTCCTTTAGGATCATGGTCTTAAATGTGCGAAATCCAGGAGAAAAATGGCTCAGATCCACCAGAGGGCAATGGCAATTTTTTTTTAATACCTTCACAGAATGTCGATGCTGCTAATCCTTTTTTGGCTTTGAGATGGTGGTGGTGAATGTTTCCCTTGACCATTGCACTTAATGTGGTATAGTTATCCCCACAGTGATTTTAGGGAGGACATTCTATGATATTGATCTTGCAATGAAGAAGCAAGTTTAGTTGAAATAAAAAACAACTTAAAAATATTTCCAAATTAGTATGATTTGTGGTTCAGAGAGGAACTTGCAGGTGATAATGCTCTTATATGCTTCTAAGTGGCAGAAAGTTGGGTTTGGAAAGTGCTATCAAAGGTGAGCAAAGCTTTTTTGAATTTCAGTAATACACCTTGGAGATGATCCACACTGATAGCACTGTTCAGCAGTGACTGAGGAACTGAACATTCAAGATGTATTGTAACACGTCCAAAGAAGTTGATTAATAAAAAGGACAAACTGCAATAAAATGGGGATGTTTTGCAGTTACGCACATGAAACTGGGTTGTAAAATCTGGACTGTTGTTTTGTTGTGCTGTATTTATGTTCTTGGCCATAACTAGGTAAGTCACTCTCCTTTGTAACTGACAATATATTAATCTGCTAAGGGAAAGCTGTATCATTTTAGAAGTGCTGCAATTGAGCACTTGGGGCTTACAATCAGCATGGACAGAGTCAAAATGTGTGGCGCTGGGAAAGCACAGTAGGTGAGGCAGCATCCAAGGAGCAGGAGAGTCAAAGTTTCAAGCATAAGCCTGATGAAGGGCTTATGCCTAAAGCATTGACTCTCCTACTTGTCACATGCTGCCTGACCTGCTGTGCGTTTCCAGCACCACACCTTTCAACTCTGATCTCCAGCATCTGCAGTCCTCACTTTCTCTCAATCAGCGTGAACAGACATATTCTGCCAGAATTACCTTTTGGAGCAGGGAAGGATCTGGTTATGACTGACATAGACATCAACAGTTCAGAAGTAAGCTTATATTTCCAGGAAGTACGATCAGCAGAGCCCCAATTCAGCACATAAACTTCAGGCATTTAATACAAAGTGGCCAACAAGGAACAAGTTTCTCAATTGTTTGATGAGTTTTACAGCATTTCCTAGACACTACTGTGAATGATAACTAGTTCATTATTATGGGATTCTTGCATTAAAATTGCAACTTCTATCTTTAAACTTTCAACTAGGAGGAAAACCAAATAACATCACATAAAAGTGATACAATTTCATTGATACCTATGGATGGCTCTCACTCTTGTTGTTTGATGATAACCTGTTATACAACTCTCAACACTATTGTAGTCAGTTCTGCTATAACGTGCATTTCTTCAATGCAAATTGACTTTAACACGATTGAAGAATTTAGACTGTTATTTATAGAATGCGAAATTTCCTTACCTGTATTGGCTATAACGCGACTCAGTTCACTTGGATTTAAATGGTGCTGCTATTACGTGATTCTCCTATAACCCAAGATCACACAGGAACGGAACTGTCATGTTATATCAGAACAGGCTACACTTGGAATTGCTACTCAGGTCAACTCTGCTAGAGCTAGAGCTAATCAGCATGGCACTGAGTTACCCCAACTGTCATCAATTGAAATCAAATTAACCAAACAAAAATAGATAAGTTAAAAACTCTATAAATAAAAGCGAAGAATCTGATCACCTTGAATCAAAACCCCAAATAAGCCGCACTAACAGGGAGGCTGCCAGAACTTGCTGCTATTTTTAGATAAAAGTGATGGCAACTCTGGCTTCCATAAATGCTCTTTAAAATAGAAATCTGGATGTTGTTGTCAATGAGAATGAAATCTCCGCAGAAAATCACTGCCAAAGCAAGAGCCTAACTGAGTATTATTACACCACACATAAGAACTAAGAGCAGGAATTCCAGCCCCTCAAGCCTGCTAGGCCATTCAATATGATTATGACTGATCTCACCTCAGCCTCATTTCCCCTGCCCACTCTCCATAACCCTTCAACCCAATACTAGCTAAAGGTCTATCTGTTGATCTCCACCTTATATGCATTCAGTGGCATTCACTGCATTCTGGGGTAGTGAATTTCACAGATTCATGGCCCCCTTCAGAGTGATGATTCCTCCTCATCATGCTCTTAAATCTGCTGAACCATAGCCTAAACCAATGACCTCTCATTCTAGATGGGCCCACAAGGGGAACATTCACTCCATGTCTGCTTTGTCAATCCTCTTTCACCTGTCATACACCTCAATTAGATATCTTCTCAAACTTCTAAACTCGAGCAAGTACAGGCCTAAACTGATCAAACTCTCCTCATAAAACAATTGTTTAATCTCTGGGATTAATCTAGTAACTTTCTCTAACTGTCTCCAATGCAATTACATCCCCCCTCAATTAAGAGGGGCCAAATCTGTAGGAAGTACTCCAAACGCAGTCTCACCAATGCTTTGCGTAGTTGCAACAACACTTCCCTAATTTTACACTCGATTCCTTTGGCAATAAAGGCTGAAATTCTATTTGCCCTCTTTATTACCTGCTATACCTGTATGCTAGCCGTTTGCAGTTCATGCACGTGGAGGACCAATGAAAATCTTCAGTCTTGTTCAATGAGGAATAACGGAGGTGTGTAAAGCAAACTAAGTCATATTCACTTATTAACTAGATTCCTGTATCTGAAAAATTAACTATAAAAATGTGGAGTCTTATTCCAACAGGAGAAAATTAATTATCCAGATCTTTCTCCACAAAATTGGCCATTAAGCATTTGTGCTCTTATATACAAGTTTCTCCCTTAATCCTGTGTGTGTACCCCAAACCCAATTGATTTTCTCTGCAATTATTTAAATGTATTTTATATTTCCTATCTTTGACTTTCTTCCTTGGTGATTTATAAGAATTCGACAATATGATTGGTAAATCCTGCTACTTGCCTTGTACACACATTCTATGGGTCCCCTATAGAGGACACCACATTCAAAATAACACTGAAAAAGAAGAACTCTGTGCTCTCCAGCCTATTAAAACCCAATAGGCAGTTTACTCAACCTGAGCTGTGAGCAATATGCTTCCACTGCTAGCTCTAAAATCTGAGCCAATGGTGTCAACAATGCACTGTAGTCTCATATTTCACAATACGCCACAAAATGCAACTCCTTTTGAAATTCGGGGTTTCCCGTAAACTTCAGTACTTGTAAATTTTGTCAAAGAGAAGGGAATTTCTACGATCTTTCATTTGCCAGAAGAGCTAGATTACCTTATTAAATCATGAATGGATGATCCACAGGTTCAAAATATTTAATGAACTCAATAAATATCATACCCTGCGTCCTCTTATTCCTTTGGGTCCTTTTCTGCCCTCGATTCCAGAAGGACCATCTACTCCCTAAAATTTCAGAACACAACGTACACAATAACTGTTAATGTCTTTTAATTGAAAAACAATCGCCGAAATGTGGACATATTTTTACAAATGTAGCCAATACCTGCTGACCAGGATAACCAGGGGGTCCCTGTATTCCCTTGAATCATAACAAGAGAGAAGAAATTAGACATCTTTGTTGCAGACATTGGCATTGTAATCATCACAGCTTAGCTCCTGCTTAAATTTGAAGTGTTTTCTTCAAAAAGGAAGCCATTTATCTGGCACCTATAATGATGTTACAAGGTACTTCACGAAATTTGCCTCTGAATAATGAGGAGGTAGGAGGTCAGATAGTCAAAACCTTGATCAAAAGGTCCTAAAGATATGGGCAGACATGTGCCTAAGTTTCTGGTTACAATCTCTGGATAGGGAGCATCAAAAGCAAAAATAAACTCCCCACTTACTGTGAGAGTAATAGAATAGTGAAAGCATGCAATTGTTGAATTTTGCTCATCACCTTTTGTCCTTTTGATCCAGGCCTTCCAGTGCTGTCATACCCATCCAAACCCTGTGTGACATCAAACAGAATTCACGTCCTTCAACATCTTTAAATTTCTCAGTGCCTCGAGCGATTAATTAATAAATTTATTTGCGCAACATTTTGGTGGTGCACATTACCAAGAATCCATAACTTGTGGAATTAGCTCATCATGTACAGAAAGCAACAAAACACCTCAATCTTCATTTTCTGAGTGATACTCGAAAGCATGGATGGAAAGTCAAGACCACTGTAATTGATGGCATTGAGCTCTTTTCAGATTCCCCTTCCAGGCTCAAGTCAAGTATGATCCTAACACTGAATGCATAATCTTCATGATTGTACCACGTCTATTACGCACAGACATACATACATATAAACACTAGCTAACAAGTAACTTGTCTTCCTAACTATTCTAGGTCTCTGTCTTTTCTGCTTCTTGAAGTGAGATTGCTAATCCATCTGAAGTATTTTAAAAAGATGTGAAAATTCACTGGGGATAATTTTGGTTGTGTGCTGTAATATGGAGAGCAGCAGAGAGGATTGGGTTAGGAGGCATGAAGGCTACTAAAATGGTATGGAAAGGAGTCAGTTTACATGCCAGGCACATTCCTGGGCCATTCTATTTTGCCAGTTCCCCGAGTAAGCTGGTGGGCCATTGTAGGAGCCCAGAGGAGTCAGGCAGGTGGCTACTTCTACTCTTCTCCACCAACATTTTACAAACAGTAAGGGCATGTGACAACACCACCTGGTAAATTCTGGGACCTTCCCATGCTTCAGTAAATAGGTGGAGTCCTTTTTTCTCGAATCCCTACAGTGTGGAAACAGGCCCTTTGGCCCAACAAGTTCACACAGACCCTCTGAAGAGTAACCCACCCAGACACATTCCCCTCGCTACTTTCCTATATTTACCCCTGACTAATGTATCTAACCTACACATCCCTGAACACTATGGGCAATTTAGCATGGCCAATTCACCTAACCTGCACATCTTTGGACTGTGGGAGGAAACTGGAGCACCCAGAGGAAACCCACCCAGACACGGGGAGAATGTGCAAACTCCACGCAGACAGGTACCTAAGGTTGGAATCGAACCCAGGTTCCTGGCACTGTGTATTTTAAAAAGATTCATAACTTGAAAGAGGAGTCCATTTTCAAAAGGAGTTCCTGCTTATTAATGTGTAAGTGACAACACTACATTTTTTAGTCAGCTTCAATCAGCTGCACCACAGTAACTCAGACAGCAATATGCAAACCATCCATAATCCACAACTGACTTAACAACGTCCCAGAATCATTCCAGGCACTGAGCTAACAGCACAATAGAAATAGATCAATCATTTCCCTTGCCAATTTCCTGGCAGTTATCGAAGCCTTCTAGTGCCTCAAATGCATGTAAATATAGTCTTGAATATGTAAGATATGACTTTGGTTTGTTTGGATAGAGTCAAACTCCAATTTTTGTTTCCTTGATATGGTACTGTAGAAAACCGAATATATACACACACATACACAAAGATGTTTTTTATGAATAATGCATATTTATGAAATAAAAAAGAATTCCATGCAGTCCAAGAATTGAAGTAACACATCATAGAATCACTGAATCCCTATATGTGTACAACAGCCACTTGGTCCATCAAGTCTGCACTGATCCCACTTTGACCCATTCATTTAACCATAGCTAAATCACCTAACTTGCACAACCCTGGACTAAGGGGGAATTTTTAGCATGGGGCCAGTCCACCTAATCTGCACATTTTTCTACTGAGAGAGCAAACTAGAGCATCAGAGGTAACCCACGTAAACATGGGGAGATTGTGCAAACTCATCTTGATCTATATATCATTCTGACCTTTTGCCCCATGTTCAATCAGCTTTCTCTTTGTAGAGCACTATGTTATCAAAGTCTGAACCTCAGTTAACACAAACCTATTGTTGACAAGAAACTGTACCAACCTGTGGTCCACGAGGTCCAACTGTTCCAGATTCTCCTTTCTCACCCATATCTCCAGTTACACCCTTCAGACAATTTCAAAGTGGCAATAAATGGCAAGTAAGAACAATTGTCAACATGATTTTTACTTGCTAATATTGTTTAGCACTATTGATGCAATAAATAATTCAGATCCACAAACATTGCTAGATTAACTAAAGTTCCTTTAACAATTATAGAAAGACTGCCATTTGTGCGTGACAATTTTCACGACCTCAATATATCCAAAAGCCCTTTGCAATTAATGAAGTATTTTCGAAGTGTAGTCACTGTTGTAACGTCATAAACATTCCAATCAAGTTTTGCACAGCAGTTCCTCACAATTAGCCATGTGATAATCGATGAGATGAATTATTTTAGTGGCATTGATTGAGGAATAAATATTGTCCAGGACACCTTTAACTGAATGAGCAGGTATGGCCCTGGTTTAATGTCTTATCCTGAAATCAGCACTGTGACACTGTCCTGAGAATTGCATTGAAATGGCAGCCTAGATGACATGCTCAAATCACAACAATTAAATAAACAAAATGGAGTGAACTATTTTTGAGAAAAAAGAAAATAAGGAAGTTTGGTACAATTGGTGGAGACATGTAAGCAATAATTGAGATGTTTTGCCGGCACGTCCACCAACAAATGTGGTGGGTTGAATAAACTTACAGCTTCACCAGAAACTATGCAAAGCACTTGCTTTCACATAGCATATCATAAAATCTACTCAAAGTGCTTCACAATAATTCAACGATGTAGCAATTTGTAATTATGTGCCACGTTTGTCAATCTTGGTTTCTCTTCAAATAGTCTCATTAAGCAGACAGCCTCAGTTTCACTCCTGACTCTGATGTACTTAGGTCCTGAGGTGGGTCTTGAATCTGCAATCTGACTCAGGAGAAAATGACAATGACTGAGTCAAACAGGCCAGAGAAAATCTATTATTTGTTTATAATATAATGATATCAGCAACAGGAGGGAATCTGTCAAAAACTTCTAGAACTTTGATCTGAGCTAAAAATTAAATATTACATTGTGAACATAAATAGTACCCTGAAAATTAAAATCAATGTGCCCAAGAAAATATGTGACAGCTTTAAGTACGTCATGTACACACACACTCAAGAATCCAAGATTCTACTTACGTCAGTATGTTAAAGCTTGAAAAGTGAAAACTTCCAGCTTGAACATGTTTATGATAAAATTAGCTGGACGTTCAAGGACGCAAGCAACTCAATTAGCATTATATTAAATCATAAACACACACAGATTCCATATTTAGTTTATCGGTTCACAAACCTTACCATGCTCTTAGCACCCCCTGTGACTACCAGCAGTATTGCAACTGTTCTATCCATTTGCCTGCAGCAACCAAAGGCAGTGCCTGTGCAGCAAACTGGTTCCATTCAGAATGTAGGCTCAGTAGTTGTACACAAGTCTGAATGCAAGACCAGACTGTGTAAAACAGTTGTTTGTCAAGTACAGGAAATTTTTTATACATCATGTCTTTAGAATTGCACCCCTGTATGGGATCACGTTCGTAAATACAAGCATTCATAACTCGGAAGTTCACAAATTGGAGACCCTCTGTACTTTGTAAATACAAAAAGCAATTCCAGTAAAACTCATAAAAGGGATTGTTACTTCAGATTTGGTTAAGTGACCTACATCAGAAGGTGAGTTTTGATTCAGGGGAAATTGTTCCTTCTGAGTTTTTCAGTTGACCTGTTTAGAAGCTCCATTTTACTAAGTATCAATTAACAGCTAAGAGATTGTTCCACATACCCTTCGCCCTTGGAGCCCTTGGCTGCCTTTGGCACCCCTGAAGCCAAGCAATCCGGGTGTACCCTGAAACACAAGGAAATAACGCTAAAAATAAATCAACTGTTGGTCAACCAGGCATCAACAATTAGAATTTATATAAAACCTTTCATTTGGCAAAACACCCCAAAGTGCTTCACAGGAACATAATCAAATTGAAATGTGAGACTGAATCACAAAGACATATTGGGACAATTTACTAAAATAATTGGTTAAAGGGTTGGATTTAAAGGAGTATCTTAAAGGATTAAACAGAGAGAGATCTAGGGACAGAATTCCAGTGCCTTAGGCCTTAGCAGCTTAAGAACTTGAACAAATGGTTAAATAATTAAGCTCAGCACTGAAAGAGTAAGGAGATGTATCTTGGAGGTCAAGAGATTACGGTAATAGGGAAGGGGAAGAACATGGAGGAATTTGAAAAGAAGGATGAGCATTTTAAAATGGTAGCTTTGCCAGTGTAGCTCAGTGAGTGATGGGTGAGCTGGACTCAGTGCCAGTTAGCACAGGGGTGGCAGAGTTTTCTACGATGTGAAGTGTTCAGAGAAGGTTAAAATTGAGACACTGTCCAGGAATAAGATGGAATCAGCAAGTTTAAAAATGACAAAAGAATCAGTGAGGGTTTCAGTAGATTCAATCAAACCATAAGATACAGGAGTGGAAGCAAGGCCATTTGGCCCATCGAGTCCACTCCACCATCATGGCTGATGAGTATTTCAATTCCACTTACCTGCACTCTTCCTGTAGCCCTTAATTCTTTGTGAGATCAAGAATTTATCAATCCACTGTGCTCCGTGGCAATGAATTCCACAGGCCCACCACTCTCTGGCTGAACAAATGTCTCTTCATTTCCATTCTAAATTGGCACCCTCTAATTTTAAGGCTGTGCCCATGGGTCCTTGTCTCCCTGCCTAAGGAAACAACAGATGAGCTGCAGCAGGGTCAAACTCCGAGTTGTTAAGGTGCTGAAGAGAGGCCATCATAATGATGATGGTTTGTCTATGGGATCACAAAGTCACCTTGACGGCAAATGTAACACAAGCTTACGAACATTCTAGGTTCATCTCATACACTTGCCACGTTGAGGGATGAAGTCAGTAGGCTTGGATTGAAGATTGCGCCTGGAAACAAATGGCTCCAGTCTGCCCAATTTTCACAGTGATTTTCTGCTCATCCAGAGTTAGATGTCATATGAGCAGTCTAATAACATGGCAATAATGGAGGAGTGAGATGGTTTTGTGGTGTAGCTGAGTGCCTTCAGCATACAGGTGCAAACTGATGCCACATTTTCAGTTGATGGCATCGAATCAACCTTTAGATGAGAAAGAAGAGGGCACCAATGGGAGATATTTGAGGCACTCCAGAGGTAATGGCACAAGAATACGAAAAGCTGTTGCAGGTGATTCTCTTACAAAGAATGGAACAAAGTAAGGGAAGTTCTTCCCACCACGCCAATAAAGATGTAGCATTAGAAATGGTCAATTTTGTCAAAGATAAATGAAGAAGGGTATGGTGGGATAGCAAAGACTGTCATTTGTGCCTTTAGTAATGACCAATTTCCATACTGTGCAAGGGCTAGACACTACTCTGCAAATATTCCATTATTTGGGCCATTTGCATTTGACAGAAACAGCAGCATACATTTTTAATAACAGGCCTGTCAATTAAATAATTATTTTTTTGCCTGGGGCCTCAGTAGTATTGAAGGGAACTGAGAGGAGAGTAGTGTAGTTCGGGAGACCTGTTGTCATTTTCCCCCACTACTGGCTGCAGAGTAAAAATTTAGAAGTTACAGATTGAGGCAGATTGAGTGCAATCTTGAACAAAGTGCAGGAGGTCAGATGAGTGAGGGTTATCTTAATTTCTTTGTTATTTAATTGTTTTTACATTTCACATTCAACTGAGATCTGCTACTTAACTTCTAAATTTTATCCAGGCTTAAGCAAAGGAATGTAACTCTTCACCGAAGATCAGTTCAGTTAGTTATAAAGTCATAGAGATGTACAGCACGGAAACAGACCCTTTGGTCTATCACATCCATGCAGACCAGATATCCTAAATTAATCTATTTGCCATTCTATCCCTCTAAACCCTTGCTATTCATATACCTGTCCGAACGCCTTTTAAATATTGAAATTGTGCTAGCCTCCACTACTTTCTCTGGCAGCTCATTCCATACACGCACCACCCTCAGTGTGAAAACGTTACCCCTTAGGTCCCTTTTAAAGCTTTGCCCTGGTACACTAAACCTATGTCTCCAGTTGTGGACTCCCCACCCCAGGGAAAAGACCATATTAATTAAAGAAATTAACTTAAACCTTTTCTTTTTGTACTTGGGGTTGAGCTAAGTTGAGTATATGAATACAGAGCCCTCAGTGACCTTAGCACTGAGTGTGACTTTAAACACTGTTCTGAGGTTTGGGTAAAGATTTAGAGGAAGGAAATGCTTTGTTTTTTACTAGTTAATTTCCTCTGTAAGAATTGCCTTTTGCCCTACTACAAGGGAAAAATCAACCTCACAAGAGTTTATAACCAAACTCTGATCCTAAAAGTTTACATTGTACGGGAAAGGTGGCAAGGTTAATTGGAATAAAAATAGAATGGTTGATTATAAAAAATTAAGGATGCCAAGACAGGTGATATATCACGGCTGCAGCATGTTGGAGCCCATTTGCCTGTATGATCCAGACCTGCAGTTAAGTGGTTCAAAAAGTTCAACTCAGAGCTATTGAGTTGAAGGACAAGCTGCAGATCATCAACACAAGCAATACATCAGAGTGAGGGTTATCTAGCTATTTGGTACCAGGAGGTAGTCACACTCCTTAGGTTAGATTTGGAGATGCTGGTGTTGGACTGGGTTGTACAAAGTTAAAAATCACACAACACCAGGTTATAGTCCAACAGGTTTAATTGGAAGCACTAGCTCCACTTGATGAAGGAGTGGCGCTCCGAAAGCTAGTGCTTCCAATTAATCTTTAGGATAGGATCTTCTGTGCAGGTACTGAGGGATTGTGTCTGCAGCTAAAGGAAACCAGAAGGCAGGAGTACAGCTGTCTCAGCCTTTGTAACTGCTCAATAGGTTTAAGGTTCTTTCAACTTGTTGGGAGGAGAATGTGGGCTGTGGGCTGGAATGGTTAACTGACTGTGGCACCACAACACAGAAAGCCACACAGGTTGGCGGTGGGAAGATCGAAAAGGAACATCATTGACTGGAGGATAATACAGTGTTGACACCATACTCTGCAGCAAAGAGCTGAGACTGTATTGTCGCTGCCAGGGTTCATGACACCTGCTTAGGGCTGGACAGCAACTAATAACCGAAGGGTGAGCATCCAATTGTTATGGTCCATCGAGGTGCCAATGACAAAGCAAGAACTTCTGCGACAGCAAGAATCAAGAAGCAAAACTCTGAAGTGATGATCTCTGGCTTATTACCTGAGCCACGTGCAAATTGGCATTAGGCAAATAGGATCAGAAATAAATGCATGTCTGGGAGGGTAGAAGTGTGTTCCACATCATAAGGTGCTGGTACTAGGACCAGGGAAAGTGGAGATTGTACCATTGCAATGTCCTACACTTGAACCATGCTGGGACCAGTATTCTAACAAGCCGCATGAGCAAAATAAAAAGGGTTTAAGTTAAACAGCCAGGAGATGAGGAATCATAATTTTGAAAGATGTGCTAAATCAAAGAAACTCCTGTCCCAGCTGGATTCTTGGAGATCTTGACATGGTAGATACAGGGAGGTTGTTGCCCCTGGTGACAGAGTCTAGGACAAGAAACCATACACTTGGTGTAAAGGGTCACCCAGTTAGAACAGATATGAGGATGAATTTCTTCCATTGCAGATTAATGAATCTGTAGAACTCTTTACCACAAAGGGCTGTAAAGGTTGGATCATTGTATATATATTCAAGGTTAAGATAAAACAAATTTTGAGTTAGTACGGGAACCAAGAGTAATGGGAAAAGGCAAGAAAGAAGAGTTGAAGATTATAAGATTAGCCTCATGGAATGGCAGAGCAGACTCGATGGGCCAAACAGCCTAGTTCAGCTTGTACGTCGCAGTCTTGTGATCTTAACAGCACATTGTAATGACAACCAGACAGCAGGCCATACTAGACTGGCAGAATGCGACAAATTGGAGAAAAATAGAGATAATATTTCAGATCTGGTATGGCTTTTCTTCAGAATTAGCTGACTAGTGAAGAGATAGTGACTAGTTCAGAAGAAGAGTCATACTGCACTCGAAATGTTAACTCTATTTCTCTCTCTTCTCTGCAGATGCTGTCAGAAATGCTGAATTTCTCCAGCATGCTCTACTGTTCCAGCTTCCCAGCATCCACAGCATATCGCTTTTATTCAGGTGAGATAGTTGATGTGTTGGGGTCTTAATTTTTCAAGTTTTACCTGATTCAGAGAAGGTTCCATCAATTACAAAGAAGTAAATGGAACATTTTATTAAGAGAAGGGACACAGAAAACAGAATTCTTCAGTTTAAATACCTTAACATCTATTATCAGGAAAATATTAGATGTCTTAATTAAAGAAGCTACAGCATTTGGAAATGGCATTTAGAAAAACTCAAAAGTAATCAGACATATCCAAATTGTTTTCGTCAATGGTAAATAATGTTTGACTAATTTATTGAAGCTCTTGGAAGAAGTAACAAGTGCTATGGATAAAGGGGCACTGTGCAATTAACAGACTAAGATTTCCAGAAGACATTTAATAAGGGGTCACATCAAAGAGTTATTATGGAAAATAAAATCTTATGGTATTGGTAGCAACATTTTACTAGAGTAGGAGGGGGAGTTAAAGTGTTCAGCCACAGGGCAGTAGGGTTGGTTGGTGCAGGAGTCCCAAATATGTTCTCTGAAAAGATCTGAAATGTTTATCGGGGTGGGGAGGGAAATATATCCCTATGGGTGGGGTCTGCTTGTAGGTGGTGGAAGTGGTGGAGGATGATGCAATGTATATTGAGGTTGGTGGGGCGGAAGGTGACGACCGTTGGGTTCCATCCTTGTTGCATTGTTGCATTGAGGCAGGTGTGATTCTAGGGGGGAGGTACAGGAAGTGGAGGAGATGCGCTGGAGGGCATCATCAACCACATGGGATGGGAAAATGTGGTCTTTGAAGGCGGCCATCTGGCATGTGCTATGGTAGAACTGATCATCTTCGAACAGATGCAATGAGGCAGAGGAATTGGGAATAAGGGATGGCATGTTTACAGGGGCAAGGCGGGAGGAGGTGTCGTCCAGGTAGCTGAGGGAGTCAGTGGGTTTGTAGTAGATATCCGTGGTCAGTCAGCCACTGGAGATGGAGATGGAGAGGTCCAGGAAAGGGAAGGAGGTGTCCAAGATGGTCCAGGTGAATTTGACTTTGGGATGAATGGTGCTAGTGAAGTTGATGAATTCTTCAACCTCCTCGCGGGAGCATGAGGTGGCGCGGATACAGCCATCGATTTAGCAGAGGAAAAGGTGGGGAATGGTACTGGTGTAGCACCTGGAGGAGGAATATCTCATCTTCCGCTTTGAGACCCTGCAACCACATGGGTTAATGTGGATATCACCAGTTTCCCCATTTCCCCTTGCCCCACCTTATCCCAGACCCAACCTTCCAACTCAGCACTGCCGTCTTGATCATCCTTCCCATCCATCTACTCCAACCTCCTCTCCAATCTATCAATCATCTTCTCCTCTACCTTCATCTACCTATCGCATTCTCAGCTACCTTGTCCCCAGCCCCACCCCCCTCCCATTTATCTCTCAGCCCCCCTGACCCACAAGCCTCATTCCTGATGAAGGGCTTTTGCCTGAAACGTTGATTCTCCTGCTCCTCGGATGCTGCCAGACCTGCTGTGCTTTTCCAACACCATAATCTTGACTCTGATCTCCAGTCCTCACTTTCTCCTAGTAGGCATAAATGGCTATTTTGTTTTCTGATTGGCATGATGTAACATGTGGTGTGCCATAGGGATCAGTCCCCTGTCCTTGAGTTTTTAACAATATCTACAAATTACTTTGATAAAGGGACCAAAGATAGTATGGATAGATAATTTAATGATGACACCAAGATAGCTAAGACAGCAAAACTGTAAAGAAGTTACAAAAGACATACAGTTGGATTAAACGAATAGGCAAACATTTAGCAAATGTAGTATAATGTGGGGAAATGCGTAGTTGTCCACTTTGGACAATCATCCATTTTTAGGTGAGGTTGCACAAACTAAGTTTGTGTCCACTGGAGATTACAGCAATAAGAGTAGATGCATTGATCTGCAACATGCTGAGGAGTTTTGACAGCTCGATGTAGAAAGGAGATTTCCTCATGTGGGAAATCTAGACCTAGAGAAAACTGCTCAAAAATATGGAGTTGCCCATTTAAGACAAAGATGAGGATGCCATTTTTTACAAAGAGTGGTGAGAGCATTTGGAAGACTTCAACAAAAGATGATGGAAGCAGAATGTTTGAATATTGTTAAGGCAGAAGTAGACAGATTCTTGTTTAGCAAGGGGGTGAAAGGCAGTTTGGGATATCTCGTCATCAGATCAGCTTTAAGCCTGGTGAATGACAGAGCAAGCTCAAGTGGCCTACTCCTGCTCCTAATTCACAAGTTCATGTGTCAGTACGTTCATAAAAGTCATAAATATTAACATTATCATGATAGAATATATCTGTTGTTAACAAGTGCTTCTGGCAGATCCTTTCAGTGAGGGTCTGCCAACAGCTACTATTTCAAGGAATCTTTGTCCAAAACCAATAAAACACTGCCTTCTGGGACAATATTACTTCAGATGTCAAGTTAGAGTCAACATGGCATTGTCATTTTAAAATGACAAAGAGCATCTGTTCTTTCAGATTCTTTTTCTTTCTTTCCATAATTCTCCACATCCGTCCAAAAAAGAAATTACTGACACTTAAATACTTTGACCAATAACTTCACCAGTTATCTGAAAAGGAAGTAGGTGTTAACAACAGAATGGCTGTAAATAAATTTCAATCAAAGATTTACTGCTGATGAAAAGAACATTTTTGTTCTCACACTTGGGAATCTCGGGCTTGGCAGGAAAGGATCAGACAACTGTCTCACACTATGCCAGATTTTATTCTTGGATGAAGTCAGTAGAAGTCTGAAATAAACACAGAAAATGCAGGAGAAACTCAGGAGTTCTAGCAGCATCTGTGGAGAGAGAAACAGAGTTAACATTTCATACCCAGTATGCCTCTTCATTGCTGATTGACTGTTATCCACCCCTTATTTACTGCATCCATTGCTCTCGATGTAGTCTTCTCTACATCAGGAAACCAAGTGCCAAGGTTCAGGGAACGCACCAAAAAACCCCACTGCCCTGTGGCCGACCCACTTCAACTTCCCCTCACACTCCCCCAAGTACATGCAAATCCTGGCACTCTTCCACCATCAAATCAAAGCCACCTGCCAAGTGGAGGGAGAACGCCTCATCTTCCACCTCAAGACCCTTCAACTACACAGCATCAACATTGACTTCACCAGTTTCCAAATCTCCCCTCCCCCTACCTCATCCCAGATCCAATCTTTCAACTCAGCACCGCTCTCTTGACCTGACCTGTCTAACTTCTTTCTCACCTATCTGCTCCACCCTCCCCACTGACCCATCACAATCACTTCCCACCTGCATCTACTTACCTCCTTCCGACCTACCTTCACCCCAGCCCCACCCCAACCCCTCTATTTATTTCTTAGCCCCCTTCCCCCTCCACATTCTTGATGAAGGGCTTATGTCCGAAATGTCGACTCTCCTGCTCCTCAGATGCTGCCTGACTGTGCTTTTCCAGCACCACACTTTTCGGCTCTTAAATACTTTGATAATGAATGTCACCAGTGATTTCCAAATAAAACAGTTCTTCTGAATGAGCTGTAAATAAATGCCTTTTCAATAAGTATCATTCTTCTTTCAGTTCTGACAAATCTTACCAGACTCAAATTTTTTCTCTCCACAGACCTGCTGAGTTTGTCCAGAATTCTGTGTTTGTTTGAAACTGGAATCAGGTCAGATGCAAAAATGTCACAATTACAGCTGCCTTTCCAGCCAAAGATGTGACAACTTTTCACTTTCATTGCCTCAACTTATATTAGTGAGCTACTTGCTGGATAACACTCTTGTTGATTAGGAGGTTGTGGGTTCAAGCCCCAATCCAGAAACTAAAGCATGAATGTCTAGGCTGACAATACAAACAGGACAGAGGGCCGTTGCTCATGTTGACGGTGCTCCATCTGTCCTCTCTGAAACAGTGTATTTGGCCATTTATCTCCGTACCTCTGCGACATCTGTACTTCACTTGTCATGTTTTGTGATGTGTAATACAGTAAAAGGTGCTCTAAAGTCTAAGTCCTTTACTTTCTCAGTAAGAAATAATCATTTAATCCATCGTACCCAGGTCAGTCACTACGATATATCAAAGTAACCTCACTCTCAAACATGTAATCTCAAGGAGGGTAAAAAGACCTCAACATAATCAAGGATAGGTTAATAAATTGTTGCCCAACTCTTGACAGCAACTAAGCCTCATTAACCCACTAAACCTACAATTCCTAGCTCTCAGGAAATTTGCTTTCTTTGACTTGAAATGCCTTGGGAATCAGTCCTGAAATTTTGAGAAATACAACGTTGAATCTAAAGCCACTAGACAGTGCAATCATATGTTGACACATTTAAAACTCTTACTAACCGGAATCCCTGGTAATCCTTGCTCTCCTTTTACTCCTTTCAATCCAACAGTTCCTGCAGATCCCTGGAAAATTATTAAAGGTGCTTAGTATATGAAGAAAACCAGTCAAAATCTAACCTATAGGTTATGACTCAGGTGGGGAAATGTTAGATTTCTCACATTGTTGGAAAACATCATACAACGTTAAATGAGACACCACTTCTCAGTCTCCTGACTTATCCTGTATCAATATTGTCCATTAATCAATAAAAATAAATACAGTGCCTACCTGTAAACCAAAAATAAAAATAACTGACTGAGAATTCACTAACATCAATATCAGCACTAACAAATGAGTTAATAAATGGAAACTATATTTAAACATTTTCACTACTAGTTTGGCTACTCCATTTTGTGATTATGAATGTTTCCAAGATTTGAGTCAGGAACAATTGCTCTGACATTGAAGTATTGCAAACTAAATGGTATAATTATAAACAGAGTTACTGCTGGAACAGAGATAAATCTTTTGAAGGAAACAGAACAAGTTCTAAAAGCTGTTTTAAAAACAAGCATATGGAATCATCAACTTTCTAAATCGAGACATGGGGAAGATCTATGGGCTCTGCCAAGGTCGAGAACAAAGAGAGGGTTCAAATATAGTCACACCAGCCAATGTACCAACCAATGTGCCAGTTTCCTGACCCCATTCTCAGTGTGAGTCCTTTTGATCGAGGGAGGTTCAGGATTCACAGGGCTGCCAATGTCAATTCTAAAACCTTTGTTAAAAAGGTGAGGAATGAAAGCTGAGGAGGAGCATCTGGTTGGTCCAAAGTTTTCCAACACAGTGGCACACGCCCAGCAACAGATCTCTTTTCCGACTGGGTGCAGCTCCAACCAAAGGCTGCCTTTACAAGAATTCCCCTGTGCACTTCCCCATGTAATGATGCTCCCCCCAACCCCCAATGCTGTTTTGTCCACCCCCAAGATTACAGATTTGAGGTAACTGGCAAAAGAATTAGAAGGGCAATTCAAACAGTAGAAATTGTAATGATCTGAAATGCATTGTGTAAAAGGGCAGCACAGTGGCTCAGTGGTTACCATTGTTGCCAGGGACCCGGCTTCCATTCCAGCCTCGGGTGACTTTAAAAACTCCACAGACATTCTCCCCATATCCAAGTGGTTTTCCTCTGGGTGCTCTGGTTTCCTCCCACAGTCCAAACGTGTGTAGTTTGGGTGGATTGGTCTTGCTAAGTTGCCCACAGTGTCCAGGGATGTGTAGATTAAGTGAATTAGCCATGGGAAATGCAGAGTTAGAGAGATAGGGCCGGGGGGAGGTGGATAGAGGTAGAGGTGGGTGGGTCTGGATGGGATGCTCTGTGGTGGGTCAGAGTGGACTCAATGACTGAATGGCGTGCTTCCACACTTTATGGATTTCATGATTGATTGATTCCACCAAGGCTGTTTGATAGTAGTTGTCATATTCAGGTGAAAAATACAGAGCTGTGAGGATTTTGTTTTTACAAAAATCTTGCGATCTTCGCTTGTGCAATTTTAATTAACAGCCAGATGGTGCTGTGTCTTTTGTGAAAACATAGGCAAATGTGAGTACTGCAGATTAGAGTCAAGAGTGTGGTGCTGGAAAAACACAGCAGGTCAGGCAGCATCGGAGGAGTGGGAAAATGGACATTTCGGGCAAAATCCCTTCATCAGTTCTTCTTGATGAAGGGCTTTTGCCCAAAATGTGGATTCCCCTGCTCCTCGGATGCTGCCTGATCTGCTGTGCTTTTCCAGCACCACACTCTCGACTCTTGTGAAAATATCCTGATTATCCTTTTAATTAAAGCAGTGAGAAAGAAAATGGAGAGGGAAATCAGATTGCAGGAAAAAAGCATGCCTCAACTCTTAATGTGAAACAATCTGACTATAATCCAAAGTCAACACCTTACTTCACCTGTGCTTTACTTCAGTTTGTTATTATATTAAAATTTTTCACTTGAATCAGGGACCAAATTACATTTTCATCACCTCAAATTTGATAACCAGGGAAACAAATAATATTCTTAAGCATCATAAATTGGAATTTCTGTAGTCAGGCCACTTCTGGACTCTATCCCACACTTAACCAATAGGAGTAAATGAAGAAACATGCTGACAAACAAAACAAAATACGATCCAACTTTAGAGGAACAGTTCAAGTCAGAATCACATCAATCTTAACTGATATAAAAGCCTCAGAGATTGAGACTTGCAAATTAGCTATTCAGTTCATACAAATCTAACCAAACAGCATTTCTAGAAGATACATTAGAAAATGCAAATATACCTGTTGGCCATGGAGTCCAGAGGGCCCAATGGATCCTGGGTAACCAGAAGGTCCCCTGACACCCTGTAGAAGGAAATTTAAATATTAATGAGGGGATTAAAAACTGTTTTCAATGAGATTCAAAGCCAGTGGAGAAGCTCAGATACGCTTCTTGGGAACTGCATTTATTGATATGGACTCAAATCGTATCAGCAAGAATTACCAGAGGATGGACTCTCATGGCCTTCTAGCTTGGAAGTTAGTGCCATACTCTGCTTCCTTGAGGAAGGGTCATAACCAAAACGTTGACTTCTCCTGCTCCTGATGTCACGTGGCTTGCTGTGTTCTTCCAGCCTCCTACCTGTCTAATTTGGATTCTAGCATCTGCAGATTTGTTTTGTCCATGTACTGTACAGATGGGTGGCCAGAAGTGCAATTTACATGCGCTTCTCTCAATTTTAGTTCTTAACATGCCAGTAAGAGCAATAATTGGTGATAACTTGATTCTACCACATTATACTTAACAGATTAATACTTACTTCCTCAAGCAAAATTTATCAAAGTTTCAGGTTAATATTGACCAGCTCAAAATTGACCTCTATCATTAAATCTTCATCGTCTCCTGAATAGCAGATATTCTCAGAGTAATAGCAGATATTCTCAGGGACGGCATGGTGGCTCAATGGTTAGCACTGCTGCCTTACAGTGCCAGGGTTCAATTCCCACCTCAGGCAACTGTCTGTGTGGTGTTTGCACATTCTCCCCCTGTCTGCGTGGGTTTCCTCCCACGGTCCAAAGATGTGCAGGTCAGGTGAATTGGTCTTGCTAAATTGCTCATAGACTTAGGTGCATTGGGAGGATCGGTGTGGATTCGTTGGGCCAAAAAGCCTGTTTCCACACTGCAGAGAATCTAATCTAATATTTTGCAATTCATTTCTTCAAATACTGATTCAATGCTGCAATATTTTGGTGAGGTAGTGGGGAAAGGGTTAAGTTTTATTAATCTGCCTCATGAAAAACTGATGCAACAAGATCAGCTGCTTGTTTTTCAGCTTGAAGATCTTACTTTCGTTTCAATACAGGTGTAAAATCAGGCAGCCACACTACTAAATTGTGGGCGGCATGGTGGCACAGTGGTTAGCACTGCTGCCTCACAGCACCTGAGACCCGGGTTCAATTCCCGCCTCAGGCGACTGACTGTGTGGAGTTTGCACGTTCTCCCCGTGTCTGCGTGGGTTTCCTCCGGGTGCTCCGGTTTCCTCCCACAGTCCAAAGATGTGCGGGTCAGGTGAATTGGCCATGCTAAGTTGCCCGTAGTGTTAGGTAAGGGGTAAATGTAGGGGTATGGGTGGGTTTCGCTTCGGCGGGTCGGTGTGGACTTGTTGGGCCGAAGGGCCTGTTTCCACACTGTAAATCTAATCTAATCTAAATCTAGATGGTCACGTTAAAACAACGATAGTTTTCAATGTGACAATCTTTCACCTACTTTTGACTTCAGTGGGGATAAAGACTTTGATTGATCTGAGTGCTTTCCTGATGCATCCACAGCACAATCTGTAATCTTATACTGGTTCCAGTTTTTGTGGACCAGGATGTGTTAAACTGCACAATGGTAATGTATGTTTTAGGCATGAGACAAAAAAGTTCTGTATTGAAGTAAATGTTTTAATGATAATCAGTTTATTTTAGTTTACTCATGGAATGTAGTTATATGGGTATCACTGGCTTGGCCAACACTTATTGCCCACCCTTAGTTGCCCTGGAGAAAGTGAACTGTCCTCGAGCCACTGCAGGCTAAGAGCAGAAATATGTGGTTATAAAAGATCCTGTCCACTTATTCAAAGAATGGGAGTGTTCTCCCTATTAGCCTGGCCATTATTTATTCCTCAAACAACAACTAAAACAGATGACCTGTTCATTATCTAATTCCTGTGGAACATTTCCAAGTCCAAATTGACTGGCCCATGTTCTGCCTTTTAACAGTGACTACACATCAAGAGTCACTCATTGACTGCATTGTACTGTGGATAAACTGGCGTCATCACAGACACTGTATATATACAAATTCTTTCTATTTCTTTTTACAGGTAAAGTAACAATGTCTTTAGTAGTCATCCGGAGTCAGGGTACATCTGGGTAAAGCACATTCTCACCAAGATTAGGGCACAGAAAAGCTGGAAATCATCTTCTAATCTAATCGAATTCTAATCCAATCAATACCCAACATCTCTCACCATATTATCTCCAATTATTAGGGCACTCCAGAAAGCCTGATTAAATGGGTTCCTTTTTAAAGATAAGTTCACTTCCTCTGGGAGAAAGGCATCTACAAAGGAATGGAATCTCTTTAAATTAATCGTGTTGTGGCCATTTGAGGGGAATGGAGAAAGGCAGCCAATTCATTTCTCCTAATTTGGGAGCACAGCAATTTGGCGAATCCCATCCCGAATCATACAAAATTGGTGTCTGGTTGCAGCACCCTGCATAGTGATTGCGGAGTGAACTTTGATGTCATGTTGTTCAGCTGTAGTGGATGACTCTAACCCGTTGCAAATATTCAAACTAAAATTACATGCTGCTCCCAATTCTCTTTCGATATGCCCATAACTAGAAAGTCTTCTCTCCTGGAATTTAGCCTATGTTGAAAATTCCAACCCCACCAATCACCAGGTCCCTGTGCTCTGCTCAGCTTGCTGAGCCGAGCGGAGCGAGGATGGCCCTGAAACTTTCAGCAGAGGCCTCGGCATCCTGAAAACTAGGAAAGAGCATGTAATTGTAATGCAGGTTTCATATAAAAGAATATATTGTCAGAGGGAGAGGGAGAGAGGAAAAGAGAAAGAGGGAGAGGTAGGTGGGGGAAAGGAGAGTGGGAGAGAGGGAGAGAGAGCAAGAGAGAGTGAGAGTGTAAGAGAGAGGAAGGGGAGTGGGGGAGAAGAGAAGGAGAGAAAGTGAGGGTGGGTGATGATGTGATGTTGATCAGGAAATGTTGTCATGGTATTAGCAACAGCTGTCCATCATCTTGAATCCAAACAAGCTGTCAGGTAACAAATCTTGTTATTTATCTTATTAAATGTTATTAAACTCAAGGAAGCTATCAACTCACCGTTTTACCCACAAGTCCTCTCCGGCCAGGTCGCCCCTTGAACAAAGCAAAAACCAATTTGTTTTTAGCTAGCTGACAACTTCTAATGGATTGAAATATAATCACATAATGAAAATGGCTAAAGGATGGAAGTGTTCCAATATATTGCAGTTTATCTAAAATCAAAAACATAATCAATACTCACAACTAATCCAAATTGAAAACTATCATAACTTTTCTCTGAAATTTCCATTGTTATTACCATTAAATTTCATCAGAGCCAATTTTGTTTGAAAGCCAGTAAAGACCAGGTTACAAATAATGAAGAGCATTAACTTCCAAACCACAGTGCCACGGAGCGTCTTAATTATCTGTTTCATTGCATCTCAACGAATTTGTGTTCAAAACTGGCAATACAATACTTCAATAAGCACCAGCCTCCATGCACAGTACTCAATGTTTTGAATGAAGGCTAACATATCACCAGGGAATACAGTTCATTGATAGACTGAGTGCTGAATGATATTTATTTTTGGCTAAGTCTGAATTGTATTGTGTTTTAATGGAGGGATTCCTGCCCATAGGATCTAGTGGGTTTCTTTTTATTCCGTAAACGATTTTGCCCATTAGCTATCTAACTTTCCCGCATAGTATTCCTCACATCCAATTCCCGCCCTATCTTTCCAAAAGCCATCCTCAGAACAACTTGTCACTTTGGATATACCAAAATTCACGTGTCACCTTTAAAAGGCCATTGGGCACCCAAACAAGTACAGGCCAAAACTGCCCTCCATGGCTCCCAACATTTATCATGGACATGACAGACAGGGGGATATTGGTAAACTATTTTATGGGCAGGAAGCTAGAGGTTCTGCTGGACAGCATGATGGAGAGGCAGGTCTTCCACTTCCCTTAGGATGAGCTGTAGAGGCCATGATACAAAACCATGCCAGCTGGATCGGAGGTTAACACACAGATCAGTGCAGGAAATAAGCTTGGGGGCGGGGTTACGTATGGTGGCGAACACCTCGGACACCCGGACCAACCAACCCAATCACCCCGTGGCTCAACACTTTAACTTTCCCTCCCACTCCACCGAGGACATGCAGGTCCTTGGACTCCTCCACCGGCAGAACATAACAACACGACGGCTGGAGGAGGAGCGCCTCATCTTCCGCCTGGGAACCCTCCAACCACAAGGGATGAACTCAGATTTCTCCAGTTTCCTCATTTCCCCTCCCCCCACCTTGTCTCAGTCAGTTCCCTCGAACTCAGCACCGCCCTCCTAACCTGCAATCTTCTTCCTGACCTCTCCGCCCCCACCCCACTCCGGCCTATCACCCTCACTTTGACCTCCTTCCACCTATCACATCTCCATCACCCCTCTCCCAAGTCCCTCCTCCCTACCTTTTATCTTAGCCTGCTTGGTACACTCTCCTCATTCCTGATGAAGGGCTTATGCCCGAAACGTCGAATTTCCTATTCCTTGGATGTTGCCTAACCTGCTGTGCTTTAACCAGCAACACATTTTCAACTGTGATCTCCAGCATCTGCAGACCTCATTTTTTACCCATCTGGTGAAATGCCCAGCATGGCAGGAAGGTCAATGACCTTCTACACTATGCCAGCTTACGTGCCATAACCTTCTCTCCGATACCTCCCACTCTCACCAAAGCTAATGCTCTCCTGCTCTCATTAATGCCTGCAATGTCTTCCCTCATTCATTGTCACCACTAATGCTGCATGCTGTCTGCACTACTCCCTCATTCACTCAGAACACCTCCCCATCTGCCCCAAAAACAACAGCCATGTCACTTTCATCTCCCTGAATACCTATGCTTCTCTTATTCCAGGAGGAAAGCAACTCCCAAAAAAGGCATAAAGAATCAAGACTGTTGGGGGCCATACAACATTCAACTGTCCACCCCTTATGTGAAGAGTACTCTGATTCTGACCACTCCAAGTGGCTAACTGATCATTTCCAAGCCCTTAATGATACCCAAGGTTGCCCTTGGCTCAATGAGTGAAAGTTGTCCTCTAGACTTGACTGAAACCTGGTGACAAGTTCCCTTCCTTTATGTGAGCACTAAATGGCAAATGTAAAGATGTAGGTAATATGGACCTGAAGTAGCAATGCCAAAATTCAACAAGAGAATGCAAGGATGAGTGAATGCTGTGAGAACAAACAAAGAACCTGGAGATGCAGCCAGTCCATCAAATTTGTCCATGTCTCTGAGTAGACAATATCTTTGCTGCAGCATTACAATCATTGGACAAGCCATTGTACCCTGAGGTGCAGCATTGCAATGTAGAGTGTCCAGTATGTGGCCAGAAAAATGTCAAGAGACTGACATATGTTGCATATCAATGTAGATGTGGCGTGCATCTGACCAGTGCCCATGTTGTGTGCTCTGAAATTTCTTGCCTGGTAACCAACATGAAGATCTTTTGGAGGAAGCAGCAAGCTGAATTCACTAGGGGCATGCTCTGTTTTCCATGCCAAGTTTACTCGTTATCAAAAATAGCATTTCAACTCCAGTGACCCTTCTTCAAAGCTGTTCTCTGATTAACCGTTAACTCTGATTTCTCTGCATAGATGATTGCAGAGCACTGAATTTTTCAAGCAATTTCTGTTTTTGTTTCAGGTTCTCAGCAACCTCAGTTTTTTCGGTTTTTCTTGTTGTCGAGTTTGTTTGGTGAGTTTGGTAAATTGGAATGCTGGATATTAAGATAGTGAAGTGATTCCACCAATAGGGTGTTTAACAAAATTTAATCGTCATTCACTGACAACTCACTGCTCCCTTGTGAGGATCTCACTATCCCACTTGTAAAAAGCATGGAGCGAGTTGCTCCCAATGTCAAGATGGGCCTTGCTGGATTTCTCATCCAATTTTGCCCTAAATCTTGCTTTAACCCACATCACTTAGGCCCTTATAAGCTTAGATTTGGTGCAGGTTGGTAGCATTTCACTGGCAACACTGCCCTGACTAGTCTGCAGGGAACTATCGGAAGGCAGAGCAGCGCAGAGTGAGTATTAAACTCACCTGAGGTGGAATTGAACCCAGGTCTCTGGCGCTGTGAGGCAGCAGTGCTATCCACTGTACTACCGTGCCACCAACTTAGGGAGTGAGTATAAAACTCACTGAGCTCGAAAGTGAGTATAAAACTCACTGAGCTCGAAAGTGAGTATAAAACTCACTGAGCTCGAAAGTGAGTATAAAACTCACTGAGCTCGGGGAGCGTGGCCTAGTCTGTGGGGAATGGTTGGAAGGCGGACCAGCAGCAGCAACAAGGAGTGAGTACAGAATAACCTCGATTATCTCAATGAGACAGACGGGGAATCTTTCGTTCAGATAAGGGATAACATTTTCACGGCACCTTGAGATCTTGTTCGGATAATCCAAAATTCAGATAATTCATGTTTCAATAACTGAGGTTGTTCTTTATAAAGCTCACTGAGTGCGACCTAGTCTGCTGGGAGAGGCCAGAGGGAGGAACAGTAGCAGCAGCAGCAGCACGGAGTGAATATAAAACCCACTGAGCTCAGGAGTGAGTATAAAACTCACTGAGCTCGGAAAGCGTGGCCTAGTCTGCTGGGAGCAATCGGAGGGACAAACAGTAACAGCAGTAACACAGAGTGAGCATAAAACACATTCTCACTGTTAATGACACTGGACTGACATCACATGAATGCAGTGACGTGATTGGCTGGTAGGAAATCTGCAGTAAGGTTGAAAAAGAGCATAGAAAAGAAGTATAAGAAATTAATTAACTCATAAATTTATACAAGTTAATAAAGTAACCAATTGAGTAGAAATGGCTGGGCAGGTGATGTGCTGGAGCTGTATGAAGTAGGAGCTGGCTGATCCCATTGTGAACGGCAGTGACCACATCTGCAGCAAGTGTTAGTTGCTGGAAGAACTCTGGCTCAAAACTGATGAGCTGGAATCTGAGCTTCAAACACTGAAGCACATCCAGGAAGGGGAGAGTTACCTGGCATTTTGTTTCAGGAAGCAGTCACGCCTGATAGATTAAGTAATTCAAATTCAGTCAGTGATCAGGGACCACAGGGTGTGATTGCAGGTGAGGCAGGTAGGGGGATCCTGAGTTCAGGAATGGAGAAGCCTCAGCTCTTGACCTTGTACAACAGGTATGAGGTACTTGCTTGCTATGTGAATGAGGGACAGGGCTGTGAGGAGGATGTGGCAGCTGACCACAGCACCATGGTGCAGGAGGCCACTCAAGAGGTGAGAGCAAAAAAAACAAGTGGTAGTTATAGGGGATTGTATAATTAGGGGCATAGATCATATCCTTTGCAAGCCGGATCGGGAGTCCTGCATTGTGTGTTGCCTGCCCAGTGCCAGGTTGCAGGACATCTCTGGAAAGGATATTGGAGCGGGAGGGGGAGGTTCCAGTTGTTGTGGTCCAGGTTTGGACAAACAGCATAGGCAAGGCTAGGAAGGAGGACCCATTTGGGGATTATCAAGCATTAGGAACGAAATTAAGGAACAGGTCCTCAAGGGTTATAATCTCTGGATAAGAAAATTAGGGAAGTAAGCATATGGCTAAGGGAGTGGTGTGAGAAACAGGGGTTCAATTTCATGGGGCATTGGCATCAGTTTTGAAACAGGAGGGATCTGTACCAAAGGGACAGAACCGTTCTGGAACCAGTGATCTAGCGAATAGGATAAAAACAGTGGTGATTAGGAGTGTGTGTGTGTGTGTGTGTGTGTGTGTGTGTGTGTGTGTGTGTGTGTGTGTGTGTGTGTGTGTGGCTGAGGTGAAGGGAAGGGAAAACAACAGGAAGTATGATGGTAAATAGAAAGGTTAGCATGTCTGCAGGAGAGTTTAACTACAAGACAGACTACGAAAGAAGTAAAAAGGAAGAAAAACTCAGGAGATATTATTACAGATGTTGGAAATCATGAGGTTATGAAAACTAGCATAAAGGCGCTTTAGCTGAGTGCTCCTAACATTCGTAATGAGGTTGATGAGTTAACTGCACAAATCATTGCAAATGATTATGATTTAGTAACCATTACAGGGACATGGTTACAGGGTGGTCACGACTGGGAGTTAAATACCCAGGGGTATCAGACAATCCAGAAGGACAGACAGGAAGGAAAGGGAAGTGGTATAGCTCTGACATTCAAGGACAACATTGGGGCAGTGCTGAGAGATGATATAGGTTCTATAGAGAATAAGGTTGAATCCATTTGGGTGGAAATTAGAAATTCTAAGAAGAAAAAGACACTGATAGGTGCAGTCTATAGGCCACCAAATAATAACACTATACACTGGGGAGGGCAACAAGCAAAGAAATAACTAATGCCAGTAAAAATGGTACGGCAATTATCGTGGGGGATTTTAATCTACATGTAGATTGGTCGAACCAGCTCAGTCAACGTAGCCTTGAGGAGGAATTCATTGAGTGTATCCGTGATAGTTTTCTTGAACAGTATGTAATGGAACTGACAAGGGAGCAAGCTATCCTGGATCTGGTCCTGCGTAATGAGACAGGAATAGTTAATGACATAGTTAGGGATCCTCTTGGAAGGAGTGATCACAGTATGATTGAATTTAGAATACAGCTGGATAGTGTGAAGGTAAAATCCAATACCAGGGCCCTGTGCTTAAACATGGGGGACTACAATAGGATGAGGTAGGAGCTGGCTAAAGTAGACTAGCAACAAAGACTTTATGATGGGACATTTGAGCAGTGGAGGACTTTCAAAGTAATTTTTTTAAAGTGCTCAGCAAAAGTATAATTCAGTGAAAATGAAGGACTTTAAGAAAAGGGGTAATCTGCCATGGGTGTCTAAGGAAATAAATATAAATTGAAAAAGAAGGCATAGATCAGCAAAAAACTAGAAAATTGGGAAAGATTTAAAGGTCAACAGAAAACCACAAAAAGAGCTATAAAGAAAAGTAAGATAGAACATGAGAAAAAACAGAACACAAAGACAGATAGCAAAAGTTTGTTTAAATATATTTAAAAAGTGGCTAAACATTGGTCCTTTAGAGGATGAAGTGGCACATTTAGTCATGGGATATGATGAAATGGTCGAGGCATCGAATAGGTATTTTGTGTAAGTCTTCACAGTGGAGGACACCAATAACATGCCAGTAATTGACAAAAATGAAAGTAGGTGAGGACTTGGGAACCATCATTAACATAGAAGAGGTCGTGTTGGGCAAGCTAATGGAGCTAAGGACCAACAAGTCTCCTGGCCCTGTTGGAATGCATCCCAGGGTACTAAAAGAGATGGCAGGAGAAATAGTGAGTACATTTGTGATAACTTTCCAAAGTTCGCTAGACTCTAGATTAGTTCTAGCAGATTGGAAAACAGCAAATGTGACACCACTGTTTAAAAAGGGAGGTAGACAAATGATGGGGAATTATAGACCGGTGCTTAACTTCTGTTGTGGAGAATATGCTTGAGTCTATTATCAAGGAAGAAATAACAAAGCATCTAGATAGAATTTGACCCTTTGGGCAGATTCGGGTATGGGTTCATGAAGGGCAGGTCATGCTTAACTAATCTTTTGGAATTCTATGAAGACATTATGAGCACAGTGGATAACTGGGATCTAGTAGATGTAGTATACCGAGATTTCCAAAAGGCCTTTGACAAGAGGCTGCTGCATAAGATAAAGATGCATGGCGTTAGGGGTAGAATATTAGTCTGGACAGAGGATTGGTTGACTAACAGGTAACAAAGAATGGGGCTGAACGAGTGCCATTCTGGCTGGCAATCAATAACTACTGGTATGCCTCAGGGATCAGTATTGGGACCACAGTTATTCACAATTTACCTAGGAGTGGGGGACCATGTGTAGTGTGTCAAAATTTGCAGAGATGAGTGGCAGAGCAAAGTGTACGGAGGACCGTGAAAGCTTGCAGAGGAACATAGATACTGTAAGTGAATGGGCAAAGGTCTGGCAGATGGAATACAATGTTAATAAATGTGAAGTCATCAATTTTGGTAGGAGTAACAGTAAAATGGACAATTACTTGAATGGTAAAAAGTTGCAGCATGCTGCTATGCAGACGGACCTGGGTGTCCTTGTGTATGAATCATAAAAGGTTGGTCTGCAGGTACAACAGGTAATTAGGAAGGCAAATAGAATTTTGTCCTTTGTTGCTAAAGGGATTGAGTTTCAAAGCAGGAAGATTATGTTGCAGCTGTATAGGGTGCTGGTAAGGCCACACCTGGAGTACTGTGTGCAGTTTCGGTCTCCTTACTTGAGAAAGGATGTACTGGCACTGGACGGGGTGCAGAGGATGTTCACTAGACTTATTCCAGAGTTGAGGGGGTTTGCTTATGAGGACAGACTGGGTACACTGGGATTATATTCATTGGAATTTAGAAGAATGAGTGGGGATCTTATAGAAATTATGATGGGAACAGATAAGATACACATGGAGAGGATGTTTCCACTGGTAGCTAAAAAGAGGTCCCAGCATCAAAATTAGGAGGGGGGAGGGGCTAGATTTAGGACTGAATTGAGAAGGGACTTCTTCACCCAGAGGGTTGTGAATCTATGGAATTCCCTGTCCAGAGAAGTAGTTGATGCTCCTTCGCTAAATTGTTTTAAAGCAAGAATCGATTTTTTTTTAACAATAAAGGATTTAAGGTTTATGGTGGGAGAGCAGATAAGTGGAGCTGAGTCCATGAAAAGATCAGCCATGATCTCATTGAATGGTGGAGCAGGTTCAAAAAGCCAGATGGCCTACTCCTGCTCCTTGTTCTTATGTGACATCACTACTCATGTCGTTCCTGTGGGAAAATGGGCCAAAGAAATCTGCAGTTGCATTTGAGGTCAATTAAGGCTGCTGTTTTGCTGGAAGTTTTCCAGCTCAATAATATTAAACAGTCCGTCTCCAGCTATCCGAGGTCACAGGCATTTAAACGAATTCTGTCACTGAATTGATTTATGAATTTCTGACAGAATTCATGGATTGGACTCAACATAAACAAAACTATCAAAGAAGCAGGAGAAATAATGCGCCCAGTATCTAATTTAAAACAAAATCAGCATTTGCATGACAATGTGAACACAAATATAAACACGAATTAGTGATAAAGAAAATAAAGGATTGGTGTCTACTCGGTGTAGCTGTTTGAATACATGAGCTATTCTTACATTATTTCCTTTACTACCACGGAAGCCTAGTGTGCCACTTCTTCCACGTTCGCCCTGTAGATTAAAAAAAACTGTCAATGTTATTCCAGTTTTTGTTTTCGCTTTTGCAGCCGCAGCCATTCCCACATATGGAATAGGATAAATGAGAGAGAAAGAGAGCTCATAATTACTGATGTGATTTCAAAAGGGATCAAAGCTTTCCAACTTTCCTTGGTTGATGCAGTGCTTGACTTTATTTACCTTATTTTTTTCATTATTTTCTCTTCCTGAACTAACAGCTGTTGAGGACACTACAGCCTCTCTCCAGCTCGGAAAGCTTAACAAACAAATTGGTTGAGGCACATATTACAGCTTTCAACCTCTGGTCTAACTTTTAGACAAGACTTGAGGATCTATTTAGCTCCATTGGCTCATGGTGAGCTTGTGCATCAAGTTAACATCGAAAGCGGCACAGTGGCTCAGTAGTTAGCACTGCTGCCTCAGGGTCCCAGGTTCGATTCCAGCCTCAGGTGACTGTCTGTGTGGAGTTTGCATATTCTCCCCGTGTCTGTATGGGTTTCCTCCCACAATCCAAAGATGTGCAGGTTAGGTAAATTGGCCATGCTAAATTGCCCATTAGGTGTTAGGTGCATTAGTCAGAGGAAAATGGGTCTGGGTGGGTTACTCTTCAGAGGGTCAGTGTGGACTTGGGCCGAAGGACCTGTTTCCACACTGTAGGGAATCTAATCTTAAAAAAAACAGAGTATAATTCCCATTCAGGCTGAGGTAGTGTCAGAGATAGTCTCAACTCTCAGTAGCAAAAGATCATGGCATTTTGCCAAGGTCTGATAAATAAAAGCTAAAAATGTGGCTGGAGAACTGAAGAGAATGACAAGACTTTATTATACAAGATTTAGGAATGATTGAACTGAGATACTTAAGGTAATTCAAGAATTAAATAGGGAACAACCTATATAGGTTAGGGGCAGAAGCATGCTATTTGTTCCCTCATGCCAGTTCCACATATAACAACAACATGGCTGATCTGATTATTCCACATCCCCTCTGACCCCAATAACATTTCACCCCAAAAAGAAATTGCTGGAGAAACTCAGCAGGACTGGCAACATTTGTGGAGAGGGGAAACAGAGTTAACATTTCATAGAGTCATACAGCATGGAAACAGACTATTCAGTCCAACTAGTCCAGTGAAGCATGTCATAACTAAACTAGTCCAATCTGCCTGTGCCTGATCCATATCCCTCTAAACCTTCTCCAATCCGGAAGGTTGAAAGTCTCGTCAGCTTTGTTAAGAATTCCAGTGCCGTTATCTAAGAAATCAGATTTCTCCGTGGAGTGATGCACAATGACAGACTGGATTTTGTTTTCAGGTTGGACTTTACTGAAGGAGATTTTGGAGAACTGGCTCATTTCCATTTGACTTGGAGGGGATGGAGTGGTCACTAAGGATTGTGGATTTAAGAACTTTACTGGGGAACCTTTTCCCATGTAAGATTACTGCATGGACTAGTAATTTTTGTTGTTATAATAATTGCATGTTGTGTATCAATAGCTTGCTTAGGTACTGGCAGTAAGATTCTTATGAAAGCTGGTAGACCCATCTAGGTAGTTATCATGGAATGATAAAAGGGAGGAATGTAGTATTAAAAGATTAAATATCTTTTAATATCTCTCTGGACATTGATGTAATATTAAAGAGTTAAACTGCACTGAGTGAACATTTTGAAAGTGGGTGGGGACAACATTCATGCAAAAATATGAACCACCCACCATCATTTACTACTACTCCCCTACTATTATCAATGTAAACCATCATTCAATCTCTTCCATTCAGAAATGCTTTCTATCCATCCCCCGAAGCTAGCACATATCAAACCTGCATTGTCTTGGGGAATCACTGAGTCAGGAAATCATTTGCATAATGATTCCCCAGGATTAGGGTATTAGCATTTGCATTATAATTTTTATCAGCAAAACAGTGGCTCAGTGGTTAGCACTGAGGGACCCGGGTTCGATTCCAGCCTTGGGCGACCGGCTGTGAAAGCTGGTTTGTATATTTTTCCCATGTCTGCTTGGGTTTCTTCCGGGTGCTCCAGTTTCCTCCCACAATCTAAAGATGTGCAGGTTAGGTGAATTGGCCATGCTAAATTGACCATAGTGTTCAGAGATGTGTAGGTTAGGGGCATTAGTCAAATGCAAGTGTCTGGGAGGGTACTCTTCAGAGGGTCGGTGTGGATTTGTTGGAACTGAACAACCTGTTTCCACGCTGTGGGAATTCTATTCTAATCATGTACTTCTTCAAATGTCTTTACCATACCTGCATCCAGCACATTCTCTAGCAATTCATTCGACACATGAACTACTCTGTGTGAAAAAAGGTTGCCCTTTTTCCTCTCACCATCAAAGTATGCCCCCTAGTTTTAAACACCCCTACCCTTGGGGAAAAAAAAGCCTTTGCTATTCACCTTATCTATGCCTCTCATGATTTCATAAACCTCTATAAGGTGACCCCTCAACTTCCTCAGGAAAACAGCTCTATCTGCTTTCTATAAAGGCCGTTCCCTCCGCGACTACCTCGTCAGGTCTATGCCCCCCTCGAACCCACCCTCCCCTCAGGCACCTTCCTCTGCCCCACAGGAATTGCAAAACCTGTACCGACACCTCCCCCCTCACCTTCATCCAAGGCCCCAAAGGAGCCTTACACATCTATCAAAGTTTCACCTGCACTTCCACATGTCATTGACTATATGCGTTGCTCCCAATGCAGTCTCCTCTACATTGAGGGGACAAGATGCCTACTCGCAGAGCACTTCAGAGAACATCTCCAGGACATCAACACCAACCAGTCCCACTGCCCCTTGGCTGAACACTTCAACTCCCCCTCCCACTTTGCCAAGGACATGCAGATCCTTGGCGTCCTCCATCACCACTCCCTTACCATCCGACATCTAGAGGAAGGATGCCTCATCTTCCCCCAGGGAATCTTCCATCCCCATGGCATCAATGTGGATTTCACCAGTTTCCTCATTTCCCTTCTCTCCACCTTATCCCAGTTTAAACCTTCCAGCTCAACACCATCCTCATGATCTGTCCTACTTGTCCATCTTCCTTCCCACCTATCCACTCCACCCTCCCCTCCAACCTATCACCTTTACCCCCACTTTCATCCACCTATTGCACTCTCAGCTGCCTTCCCCTGGCCCCGCCCCCTCCCATTTAGCTCTCCACCCCTGAGGCTCCCAGCCTCATTCCTGATGAAGGGCCTTTGCCCGAAACATCGATTTTCCAAGGGGTCCTTGGATGCTGTCTGACTTGCTGTGCTTTTCCAGCACCACACTCTCGACTCTAATCTCCAGCATCTGCAGTCCTCACTTGCGCCTGGAAAACAGCACCACTCTATCTTTATATCTGAAACTCAAGTTGGAAAGGGTTCAGAAAAGATTGGCCAGGATATTGCCAGGAATGAAGGAAACACAGCAGTAAAGTGTGCACAGAGATCTCCCACCAATAGTAATGAGGTAATGACTCGAAAAACTTCGTGACATTGAGAGAGCAGTTAGCCTAAGTTCCTACCCTATTCTCCAAAATACCACCAATAGATCTTCAGGCCAAGGCAGATGAAAAGCTTTGGTTTAACAATTCACATTGAAGACAGCACATGCTTTAAATAAGCTAAAAAGGGGTGAGCATACTAAAAATATAAGAATTTATTGCACAGGCAGTGTAGTTTACGCAGCAGGGAAGCAGCTTACCGGTACACCTGGATCTCCTCTTTGACCTGGATATCCTCTGACATAATTATCTCGACCAGGGGTACCCTGAAATAAAAAGCAGGTACCAAAATACAAAATTTTAAATGGAGTTTGGCGCTCAATTTTCAATTTTTCAACTGTCAGCAGAAAATGCGCTTTAAACCAACCTTTAAAAGAAACCAGCATTCCAACATAATTACTACCAATGATGGCAATAAGAAAGTACTTAAGAACCCATTTTAACTCCCTCCATCTGGTATGGCAATAATAAGCAAAACAAACGGTCATCAGTCATTTTCAGCCAAGTTTACAAATTGAACTTCCATCCTGAGCTGGACCCTAAGAGTATCTATGTTATTTAGGCAGCTCCTTGCAAAATGCAAATTGATTTCCTGATAAGACCTTGAGTGTAGGCTCCATAAGATCATTAGGCATAGGAGCAGAAATTTGGCCATTTAGCCCATTGAGTCAGTTCTGCCATTCAATTGTGGCGGATAGGTTTCTCAATCCCATTCTCCAGCTTTCTCCCTGTAACTCTTGCTCCCCTTGTAAATCAAGAACCTATCTATCTCCATCTTAAATACACTCAATGACCTGGCCTCCACAGCCTTTGATGAATTCCATAGATTCACCATTCTCTGACTGAAGAAGTTTTTCCATATCTCCATTCTCAAGGGTCTTCTTTTTATGTAAGGCTACTCCTAGTCTCTCCTGACAATGAAAACATCTTTCCAACATCTACCCTCTTCAGCTCATTCAGTATCCTGTAAGTTTCAATTAGATTCCCCCCGCCCATCTTTCTAAGCTCCGTCAAGTATAGACGCAAACGTTCCTCATATGTTAAGCTTTTCATTCCTGAGATCATTCTTGTGAACCTACTCGACCAGTCCAGGGCCAGTACATCCTTCCTGAGGTTTGGGGCCTGAAATTACTCCCAATACTCTAAATGTGATCTGTCCAGAGCTTCATAAAGCCTCAGAAGTACATCCCAGTGTTTATATTCTTGTCCTCTTGAAATAAATACCAATATTGTATTTGCCTTCCTAACTACCGACCTAACCTGCAAGTTTACCTTAAGAGAATCCTGGTCTAGAACTCTACAGTCCCATTTGCACTTCAGATTTCTGAATTTACTCCCCATTTGGAAAATAGTCCATGACTCTATTCTTCCTACCAAAGTGCATGACCTCACATTCCCACATTGTACTCCATCTGCCATTTCTTTGCTTACTCTCTTAACCTGTCTAAATCTTCCTGCAGCATCCCCTGCCTCCTCAATAAAACCTGCCGCTCTGCCTATCTTTGTATCATCTGCAACTTAGCCAGAATGCCCTCAATTCCTTCATCTAGATCATTAACGTATAAAGTGAAAAGTTGTGGTCCCAACACTGACCATTGTAGAATATCCAATTGTATTGTATGTCAGTGAATAGCCTTGTCAGAGCTGCTTAAAGGAGCTGCTTGAACCCTCTCAGAAGTAAAACACCCTCATACTCCTACTAGTTACTCTGGACTGCTATCAACCTCCATGGAGCCTTGCCTACCTACCTCACTACCTCGGAGATTGCCTTGCCGCCCTCTCCTCTCCCAGGCTCTGACTGTAAACAAATTCAGCACAAATGCAGCATATTCTCTCCTTCCCAGTCCACCCCAGCATCCGCTGCACTATAGCGCCTCTTTGGTTCCAGAACATTCTATTGGTGAGAAGAGGAAAGCAACAGACAACCTTTTCTCCACACACTCCACATTTGTATTTAGTGGAGACCCCAATCAACCCCTGCCCAGCAGTACAGCAGGGCTCTGGTTTATTTTTATTGGATGAGACGAGTTGTCTTGTGGCACACTGTACATGCATATCAAATGACCCCACCTTTTGCTGTGTCATGTGATTGGTTTATTATGATTGACTTGGCTATTTTGATCATCAGCAGGTCAGATGGTATCTTTGGAAAGATGCGAGTCAAGGTTTTGCATTTAGAGCCATTCTTGGGAACTGGGAGACTTAATACAGGAGCAGCATCAGAGGAGCAGGACAGTCCACATTTCGGGTGGTCCCACCAGACCATCGACTCTCCTGCTCCTCTGATGCTGCTTGACCTGTGTTTTTTCCAGCTCTACATGTTATCGACCAGAACTTTCCAGCATCTGCAGTCCTCACTATCTCCTTTATATAACAGCAGCATGTTCAGACTACTGGATGCCAGTTAGGCAAAACAATTCACTTAAAAGAGGTTATGGCTCCGACATGTAACCATTAGGTTTGAGCTCACTAAGAGGAAAGAAGCCAAAGTTATTTGCATATAGAAATATTATTGCGCAAATAAAATTGAGCATCATGTACACACCTCAATTCAAAATTCAGCATAGAGGATATGTGTAAATACCGAGTGCTGAACAGAATATGCATTTAAAATGATGCATTGCCAAGCTTCTGCAAATAAAACAACTATGCAATTAGTTTGAAACTAATTTGAAAGATGACGTATTATAAAATGACATTTTTCCACTTACAGGGTCACCTGGTATTCCAACATCTCCACGCTCACCTCTGTATCCGGTTGGGCCTTTAATTCCCTGAAAAAAAGTTAATATGACAGTTCAAAGTGAGATATTCATTAAAAACTGTGTTGTTTCAAGTTGCATCCAATAAGTCAGTGCTATTTATAAAGTGCCAAATGCTTTGACATAACAAATAAAGTACATTTATAAGTGACTGGATTCTAATGTCTGAATGGATCTTGGAATGTGTTCTTTTTGTCTTCATTACCAGGGTTAGCGCTCAAAGGAATTTTACTGCTGGTTGCAAGAGAAACAAAATTTTGAACCAGTGGGTGAAATAACTCCACAGAAGCTGGTATCCCATCACCAAGTCACCCTTTATTTACACATGGAAAGTCCTTGATAGTGGTCCAGCTCCCTCAAAGCCACCTCAGAATGTCAAAATATCTGACTCTCCTCTTTTGATCTGTCAGCCAGGGCTCCCTTATTAGACAAAATTAATATTATTCTATAAGGTCCGCCTGGCTGACCTTGTTACTATGATTGCCTTGGGTAAAGTTGATCAGGCTGTAGTAAAAATATATGGGATCACTGGCCTCAAGAAAAACATAGACTAAAATGTCAGGAAAGAACTGCCTGAAATTCTATAGTAATGTTTAAATGGAAACAGGGTGATACTCAACAAAGAAAAGGAATTTCTAAGCTATGGGGAAAGAATGAGGGACACAATCTAATGGATAGCTGGTTCGAAGAGTTGACACAATGAATGAGAGCTCACATGTGACAATAAATTTTTCTCTTTTGTGATATATGGTGATATGAGTCAATGGCTCTGGTGAGAACCTTTCAGATCATCATTTCTGTGTTGTGGCAGGTACGCATCAAACCAATTGTATAAATTTGTTTTTTGCCAGACTTTCCAATTTCAAGTGGTTATTAACATGCATCTGTAATGTTGTGGTCATCTTAGCTTTAACAGGCATTCATTGTTATACATTCAGTTTGCAAAATTCAAATTAATTTTCAAATTATCATAAATGGGGGAATAGAGAACTTGAAAATCATTAAGGTTTTGAATAATTTGTTAATGATGAAATAATATTTAAAATTAAACAGACATAATTGTCAAGTATATACAATGCACATATTTCAATAAATGCTTAAATAAAAAAAGTCTGTCTTTACAGTATTTCCATTATCCCCTTTTGGCCCAGCAACTCCATGGATTCCAGACTCCCCCTGTGAGAAGACAATATTCAGGATTAATTTGTCAAATAATATATACATATGAGCAAAAGACAGAAAAATCACAAAGTAAAAACAGGAGAAAATGACTTGGTTTTACATAGAATGTTTCACAACCTCAGAACCACCCAAGGTTTTTTACAATCAATATATTATGTTTTAAGTAATATAACAAATGTGACAGCCAAATTTCAAGACCCAACAAATAATTTTTTAATGGAATTTGTTGAGGGATAAATATCCATTTGGAAGCATTTCCTTACCCTTCAAAATAGTAACACGTGATCTTTTACATTCACTATTACCAATATTATTTGAGAGAGTCCAATGTATTATATCACATCTAACATGCAGCACTGCTGTACCTCAATGGGGATATTAATCTAGATTACATGTTTGCATGTGACTTGCACTCAACTTTCTGATTCTGAGACGACAGTCCTATTCACTGAGTCAAAGTTGACAGATTATACCCTTAAACAGGAATAAATGGATGCCGTCACTAAATATGTGCGAGGTAGAATTGACTGGAAATGTCCATGAGTTTATTTTTATTCATTCAGGGGATGTGAGCGCCTCTGGCTGGGCTAGCATTCATTACTCACCTCGAGAGTGGCATGGTGGCTCAGTGGTTGGTACTCCTGCCTCACAGCACCATGGAACCAGGTTCAATCCAACCTTGGGTGACTGTCTGTGTGAAGTTTGCACATTCTCCCAGTTTCTGCGTGGGTTTCCTCCCACAGTCCAAAGATGTGCAGGTCAGGTGAATTGGACATGCTCAATTGCCCATAGTGTTAGGTGCATTAGTCAGAGGGAAATTAGTCTGGGTGGGTTACTCATTGAGTCATAGAGATGTACAGCATGGAAACAAGCCCTTCAGTCCAACCTGTCCATGCTGACCAGATATCCCAAACCACCTGCCAGTACCCGGCCCATGTCCCTCCGTCCCTTCCTATTCATATACCTATGCAAATAGCTTTGAAATGTTGCAATTGTTCCAGCCACCACCACTTCCTCTGGCAGCTCATTCCATACACGTACCACACTCTGCATGAAAAGGTTGCCCCTTAGGTCTCTTTTATATCTTTCCCCTCTCACCCTAAACCTATGCCCTCTAGTTCTGGACTCCTCCACTCCAGAGAAAATAATTTATCTATGTATCCTATCGATGCCCCTCAAAATTTTGTAAACCTAGTTAAGGTCACCCCTCAGCCTCCGATGCTCCAGGGAAAAAAAGCCTCAGACTGTTCAGCCTCTCCCTATAGCTCAAATCCTGCAATATTCCAACAGTGGCCTAACCAATGTCCTGTACAGCTGCAATACGACCTCCCAACTCCTGTACTCAACACTCTGACCAATAAAGGAAAGCATACCAAACACCTTCTTCACTATCCTATCTACCTGTGACTCCACTTTCAAGGAGCTATGAACCTGCACTCCAAGGTCTCTTTGTTCAGCAACGCTCCCAAGGAGCTTACCATTAATTGTATAAGTTCTACTAAGATTTGCTTTCCCAAAATGCAGCACCTCGCATTTATCTGAATTAAACTCCACCTGCCACTTCTCAGCCCATTGGCCTATCTGGTACAGATCCTGTTGTAATCTGAGGTAACCTTCTTCGCTGTCCACTGCACCTCCAATTTTGGTGTCATCTGCAAACTTATTAACTGTACCTCTTATGCTCGCATCCAAATCATTTATGTAAATGACAAAAAGTAGAGGACCCAGCACTGATCCTTGTGGCACTCCACTGGTCACAGGCCTCCAGTCTGAAAAACAACCCTCCACCACCACCCTCTGTCTTCTACCTTTGAGCCAGTTCTGTATCCAAATGGCTAGTTCTCCCTGTACTCCGTGAAATCTAACCTTGCTAATCAGTCTCCCATGGGGAACCTTGTCGAACGCCTTACAGAAGTGCATATAGATCATATCTACCACTCTGCCCTCATCAATCCTCTTTATTACTTTTTCAAAAACCTCAATCAAGTTTGTGAGACATGATTTCCCACACACAAAGCCATGTTGACTATCCCTAATAAGTTCTTGCCTTTCCAAATACATGTAAATCCTGTCCCTCAGGATTCCCTCCAACAACTTGCCCACCATGGAGGTCAGGGTCACTGGTCTATAGCTCCCTGGCTTGTCTGTACCACCCTTCGTAAATAGTGGCACTACGCTGGCCAACCTCCAGTCTTCCGGCACCTCACCTGTGACTATCAATGATACAAATATCTCAGCAAGAGGCCCAGCAATCACTTCTCTAGTTTTCCAGAGAGTTCAAGGGTACACTTGATCAGACCCTGGGGATTTATCCACCTTTATGCATTTCAAGATGTCCAGTACTTCCTCCTCTGTAATATGGACATTTTGCAAGGTATCACCATCTATTTCCCTACAGTTTATATCTTCCATATACTTTTCCACAGTAAACTCTGATGCAAAATACTCGTTTAGTATCTCCCCCATTTTCTGCGGCACCACACAAAGGCCGTCTTGTTGATCTTTGAGGTGCCCTATTCTCTCCCTAGTTACCCTTTTGCCCTTAATGTATTTGTAAAAACACTTTGTATTCTCCTTAATTCTATTTACCAAAGCTACTTCATGTCCCCTTTTTGCCCTCCTGATTTCCCTCTTAAGTATACTCCTACTTTCTTTATACTCTAAGGATTCACTCAATCTAGCCTGTCTATACCTTACATATGCTTCCTTCTTTTTTCTTAACCAAAGCCTCAATTTCTTTAGTCATCCAGCATTCCTTATACCTACCGGCCTTTCCTTTCACCCTCACAGGAATATACTTTTTCTGGATTCTTGTTATCTCATTTCTGAAGGGTTCCCATTTTCCAGCCATCCCTTTACCTGCGAACATCTGCCCCTAATCAGTTTTTGAAAGTTCTTGCCTAATACCATCAAAATTGGCCTTTCTCCAATTTAAGACTTCAACTTGTAGATCTGGTCTATCCTTTTCCATCACTATTTTAAATCTAACAGAATTATGGTCGCTGGCCCCAAAGTGCTCCCCAACTGACACCTCAGTCACCTGCCCTGCCTTATTTCCTAAGAAGTAGGTCAAGTTTTGCACCTTCTCTTGTAGGTACATCCACATACTGAATCAGAAAGTTTTCTTGTACACACTTAAGAAATTCCTCTCCACCTAAACCCTTAACACTTATGGCAGTCCCAGTCTGTGTTTGGAAAGTTAAAATCTCCTACCATAACCACCCTATTATTCTTACAGACAGCTGAGATCTCCTTACAGGTTTGTTTCTCAATTTCCCTCTTACTATTAGGGGGTCTATAGTACAATTCCAATTAGGTAATCATCCCTTTCTTATTTCTCAGTTCCATGCAAATAACTTCCCTGGATGTATATCCGGGAATATCCTCCCTCAGCACAGCTGTAATGCTATCCCATATCAAAAATGTCACTCCCCCTCCTCTCTTGCCTCCCTTTCTATCCTTCCTATAGCATTTGTATCCTGGAACATTAAGCTGCCAGTCCTGCCCATCCCTGAGCCATGTTTCTGTAATTGCTATAATATCCCAGTCCCATGTTCCTAACCATGCCCTGTGTTCATCTGCCTTCCCTGTTAGGCCCCTTGCGTTGAAATAAATGCAGTTTAATTGATTAGTCCTATCTTGTCCCTGCCTGCCCTGATTGTTTGACTCACTTCTGTTCCCAACTGTACTAGTCTCAGATTGATCCCTTTCCTCACTATTTCCCTGGGTCCCACACCCCCACATTACTAGTTTAAATCCTCCTGAGCAGCTCTAGCAAATCTCCCTGCCAGTATATTAGTCCCCTTCCAGTTTAGGTGCTATCCGTCCTTCTTGTACAGGTCACTTCTACCCCAAAAGAGATTCCAATGATCCAAAAATGTGAATCCTTCTCCTATACACCAGCTCCTCAGCCATGCATTCATCTGCTCTATCCTCCTATTCCTGCCCTCATTACCTTGTAGCACCAGGAGTAATCCAGATATTACTATTCTCAAGGACCTCCTGTTTAAATTCCTGCCTAACTCTCTGTAATGTCCCTTCAGAATCTCAACCTTTTCCCTTCCTATGTCATTGGTTCCAATGTGGACCATGACCCTCTCCCCCTTGAAAACATTCTGCACCCTCTCTGAGACATCCTTGATCCTGGCACCAGGGAAGCAACACACCATTCTGATTTTTTGCTGCTGGCCACAGAAACGTCTGTCTGTAGCCAGGACTAGAGAATCGCCTAACACAATTGATCTCTTGTAACCCGACATACCCCTCATTGCATTAGAGCCAGTCTCAATACCAGAAAGTCAGCTCCATTGTTGCAGGTCTGGACTGACAAGTAGGTCACAACTGGTAAGAAGGGCAGGTTTCCTTCCCTAAGGAACATTCATGAATCAGATGGGTTTTTTTAGAGATATTTTCTGGTAATTCATGGTCAATACTCCAGAGCTTACAAGTGAACTGAAATTTCATCAACTGCTAGTGTAGGATTAATAGCCATGTTCTTCATTAGGTTCGGTCTCAGCTTTATTGGTGCAGTGACATTAAAACCACATCACCAATTCCCCCACTGCACCTCAGGCTATGGAAAAACCAGCTACAGATACTCCTCTCATTGGCTCTCCATCTGGAGAGACCATAAGACGACATTACATTAGGACAATACTGTACTTGCACTTGATGCTTTTCTGTGAGAGCATGGCCTTGCAATGCCCAATTTCAAGGCTTCATCTTGAAGCAGTCATTTGAGTGATGAGTTGTTGGATGACTGTGCCTTGGCACATTCAACAGGGATTGAGTGCAGAACACTGACAAAGAGATAAATCTCAACTAGTCTTCCACTTCTGACTGATGCAGGTGAAAATAGTAGCAAATGTGAGCTTCAAGTATGTTCAATTGCTAATTGGACCTTTTTTCTGGCATCCTAACAATCTTTCCAGTTCCTAGAAAATGGTCTAAATATACAATATAAATATACTGATAATTTGCATCTTAGCTTTGGACTTCTGGTGAAATACTACTGATAAACACCTGCTGTCTATAACTTACAATCTATCTAACCCAGACATGATGAATTGTCAGGAGCAGTCTCCCACACTGAGTTTGAATACTAGGGTACCTGCTCTCCATTTGTCCCAGGTGCACCATTCTCAGCTGCTTCACCCTGCCAAGGAAACATTAATCCATCAGTGAACCAGACAAAGAACAAAACAAAAATTAATACAACTGTAGCAAAATAAAGTATGTTTTGCAATTAAATATTCATCAAACCTGAAAATATATTTACCTTCTCTCCTCGATAGCCTCTTTCTCCCTGAATGACAAAATTTGCCAGTTAACAATAAAAGTATAAATCATCAAAAATAAATCATCCACAATTGACGTTTGCTCAATAAACACAAACCATGAAGCCCCTGCTGCCTTGACATCCTTCAATTCCTCGAGGTCCTGTAATGCCTGGAGGACCCCTATCACCCTAAGAAAGACCAAACAATAAATTAATGATTAAGTAAAAGGGCCTCTAGCATGATATCAGCATCAAAGTGCTCCCAGATACACCCAGGATTCAACAGCACACCGTGTTTGAAAGTAACAATCCCCATGCGTTGAATCAGGCAGCAAAATACTGTCAGAGATTATAAAGGTTTTATTGTAAATCTAAAGCTTAGAACAAACACATTCTGGACTCTCCTCCTGTCCAGAAACTAACTCCCCACTCGCATAAAATATGTTCTTTTTATTTTTGACTACATCACCGGCCAATCACCCACGCTACTGGTTAAACAATTAACAGTTAACTTGCACTGTTCAACAGTGACAGTACAGCAACAACAAAAAGGAAGTATAGGGCAAGGAGAAGGGAATTACATTAAATTGGAATTGGAAGGGAAATAATGTACTCCAATCCCACATTGCCCACCTGTGCAAAGTCTTTTTTATCTTTTTTTATCCTTTCTCTTAAATTTTATTTTCTTAGAGGTGCGACCCCTTCATTTTAAAGTGACCCCTCATTCTAGATATTTTTACTTAGTATGTGTTATAATACATTTCTGGAGCAGGTAGGACTTGAGCCTGTGCCTTCTGACTTAGAGGTAGTGTAGAGAACGTAGCTCTTTTTTTGTTCTTCTCTGTTCAAAGATGCTATTACACACCCGCTGAGCAGGAGGGACTCAAACCCCAGCAGCTCCTGGCAAAATCCAATGAACATCTCCTGCTTTCAACCAACTATTGAAATGTTAGGTATGAGCCTTCGATGGGCCTTTCTTACTCTGACATATCATGAATTTACCTCTGCCTTTTTCATTTGACCTCCCTTGAAGAAGGCAACACTCAAAGAAAAGTCTGAAACCAATGAAATTATTAGAATATTTATAATCTCATTCCCTTTTCTGTAACCTGAGTGGAAACTTGAATCAGATCTCATGGCAACTGGACAGATCATTTTCAACTTCACCTTTTCACGATCATCTGGATGCCACAACAGATAAAAATACTGCCAAAGGTAAGTAGCAAAGTTCCTGGGAACCACAGCAGCAATATAAGGCCTTCAGCCTGTTAAGCCATCATGTCACTCCAATTCAATCATGGCACATCTTAACTCCTCTCCTGTCTTGGTTCTGTGATCCTTCATGTCCTTATCTCACAAGAATCTAGTGATCTTCATTTTGAAAACATTGATTGAACTAGCCTTCATACCTTTTGAAGGGAGAGACATTCAGATTTCTACTGGTCTTTCTGTGAAGAACTGCTTCCTAATAATATCCTGAAATTCTGAGGTTTACTCCTTTTAGATTTATGTCTGGTTTATCCAGACAGCCACCACCAGAAGAAATAGCATTTTCAATCCTCTAATCATCTGAAAACATCCCTCTGAGCTTTTATAATTAAGAATCTAAAAAAACTAACCTCTACTGCTCCAGTGTCAGGATATTTTCTTCCCCAGCAACCCCACCAATCCCATCATAACAGCTTAAATTAAGTGAATCAGTCCTGATGCCAAGGGGGGTGGGGGGCATTGGGAAAACCATTGTCAATTTAATTCAGGATAAGAAGTGCCTGACACAGGATACACACTCTTCGGCAATGGGATCTGTACATGTGCATTATGAATAGAAGTAGGTTGTTCAGCTTCTCAAGCCTGCTCCACCAGTCAATAAGATTATGGCTGACTTGTTTGCATTTTGAATTCCACATTCCCATTTCCACCTCTCCATCGCCCTGATAATCTTCGATTCCTTTACCTAATGAGAATCTACTTATCTCTACTATAAAGATAATTTATAACCCTGACTCTCCACTCTCAGACATAGAAAGTTCCAAAGTTATAAAACAATCAGAGAAAAATAATTCCCTTCATCTCTTTCCAAAAGAAGAGCAATCCCTCTGGACTCATCTCTACATCTTCCTCATCAACACTGTTCAGGAGTGAACCAAATCATTCCTTGCTCTTCTAAACTACACTAAAACAAGCCCAGTCTGTCCAACTTTTCCTCTTAAGGCACTCCACTCATTCCAGGGATCAATCAAGTAAGCCTCTTCTGAATCACCTCCAAAACAGTTGCATCCTTCAATAAATAAGGACAGGCAAAACACCACGCAGGATTTAAAATGCCCTGGATAACAGACACACAACATCCTGACTTTTAACTTTAATTCCTCTCCTAATAATGGATAGCATTCCATTAGCTTTCTTGATTACTTGCTGTGCTGCATACTAATATTTTGTGACTTAAACACTAAATCCCTCTCTACCTCAGAATTCTGCAATCATTCTCCGTTTAGTAATTCTCTGCTTTTCATATTCTTCCTGCCAAAATGAGCAATTTCTCATTTTCCCATTTTAGGGGGGTGGCATGGTGGCTCAGTGGTTAGAACTGCTGACTCACAGCGCCAGGGACCCAGTTTAATTCCAATCTCGGGCGACTGTCTGATGGGATTGTTTCTTTCTTCCAGTGTCTGCATGGGTTTCCTTCGGGTGCTCCGCCTTCCTCCCACAGTCCAAAGATGCGCAGGTTAGTTGAAATGCCGATGCTAAATTGCCCATAGTGTTCAAGGATGTGTAGGTTAGGTGCATAGTCAGGGGAAATGTAGGGGAATGGGTCTGGATGGGAAACTCTGAGGGTCGGTATGGACTTGGTGGGCCAAATGGCCTGTTTTCACACTGCAAGGATTCTATGAGACTCAATCTGTCAGATTTCTGTGCACTCTGTCAACCTAAATCAGTCTGAATCCCCCGTTCATAACATTCTTGCTGCTTATTTTTGTGTCATTTGCATAATTAGCCAAAATGCCAATCAATCCCCTCATCCAAGACATTGATATAAATTTTAAAAATTCTAACCCCAGCACAGAATCCTGCAAGACACTACTCTTCACAACTTGCTAATGAGTAAAAGACTAGCCAATCCATCTTCTAACCATTCTAGTATGTGACCCCATTACCATATGCTGTTATTTTCTGCAGTAACCTTTTATATGATACTTTATTGAAATGCCTTCAGGAAATCAAATTTCAGTACATCAACAGGCTCCTCCTTATTCTTCAAGCACCTCCAATAAATTGGTTAAATATGATTTCCCTTTTACAAAGCCATATTGACTCTTCCTGATTATCTTGAGTTTTTCTATGTGCCTAACAATAACCTCCTTAATGATCAAGTTGAACACTCTATAACAGATGTCAAGTTAACTGGCCTATACATTCATGTTTTCTGACTCCCTCCCATTTTGAAGAGAACAGTTATATTTAGTTATTTCCAGTCTGATGGAGCCTTTCCAGAGTGCTTGAATATTAGCAACACCACATCTATGACCTATTTAGCAGCCTCATTTAAGTCCCAATGATGAAGTTCTTCTGGATCTGAAGATTTGTCAGTCAGCATCTTATTCATTTGCTTGTGACCATTGTCTTGGTGACTCTAACTGCAATGAGTCACTTTCTCCCTTTGAACTCCTGATTTAAAGCTAATACTGAGATTTTTTCTTTCTAACCATTATAGTTGAAATAACGCCACAGAGGCTGGTATGCTGCCAGCAAGTCATCCTTTATTTACAGTCACACAGTCAATGGACTCTGACCAGCTCGCTTACAGCCTGTCCCTAGAATGAGGAAAATCCCTCTGACTCCTGTTTGTACCAGATTAACAACTCCCAATCAGGGAACTCATACTCAATGAGATCCATGTGGCCAAACCCATTCCAATCACACAATAACATTGACAGAAGTAAAATATTTGTTCAGTTCGTCTATTTCCTTATTGTCTACTGTTAACAGTCCATTCTCATTCTCTAGAGAGTCATCATTTACTTTATTTACTCTTCTTTTTAGATACCTGTAGAAATTCATCCTGTTTATTTTACATTGCTAGCTAGCCTCCTGACATATTCTTTGTTTTTACTCTTGATTAGTCATTCTCTGTTGTTCTTTATAATCAGACCAACCATCAGTCCTAACGTTCCATTTTATGCAATTATCCGCCAATCACGTTAATCATTCAGCAATTTAAAGACTGTTATCCCTGAGCTCATTGTGTTAGTATTGGCTAAGGGGTTTAATGGGACTCAAGTAGGCCTCCTGTGGCTCCTGAAGGCTGTCCAGCAAAATGTGTCAGGCGTCCTCATAAGGTGGTTCCCTTATTGAAGGTACCTAGTCCTTGATTGAGAACCCAGTATCACGAAGAGTGAGGGGCAACTGAAAGTCATGCTCTTGCCATTGCAAATTCCCCTCTTCCTATTCATCACTGACCCTCTCCCATGTCCTCTCCTCATCCTGCTCCTTTGTCCAGAGATCCAGCATTAATCCTCAGGGCATTGCTGGCAGCAGCCACTGCTCCCAGTGACATTCCAGAAATGGAGAGTTTCTAATTGCTGACTGGCTGGCAGCCTTTGGGGGCAGTTTTTGCATCCTACAGCACCTGTAACAGGATGGGGTTTCCCAAGGTTAGCCAGTTAGATGCTTGAGTACACTTAAATTTGGGCCTCCTGCGCAGAAGACCTAAGTAGCTCCCAGTAATTCTTCAGCCGATGAAGTGACCCACATCACTGGAAATAAATTCCATCCATTCCAGTGTGGAAAGAGGCTGTTTCCCACACCCCCACCCTAACCCTACAATTACCATGGCTCATTTAAACATCCCTGGACACTAAGGGTCAGCTTAGCATGATGAATCCACCTAACCGGCATATCTTTGAACTGTGGGTGGAAACCAGAAAACTCAGCAGAAACCCAGGCAGACATGGAAAGAACATGCAAATTCCACACAGATACCCGAGGCTCGATTCGAGCTGGGACTCTGGCACTATGAAGCAGCAGTGTTAACCACTGAGCCACTGTGCTGCCCTATATCTCTTCTCCAAAGTGTCTCTTTTCTGTATGAGGTTTGGCAATCTGTACCAAATTGTAAGCCATCTCAACTCTTTTAAGGATGGTCTGATTGATGCAATTTCTGACACCATGCACTCATTTTATCCAATTGCAAAGTTTTGTTGACTCAATCAAAAATAATCCCTTTTTCTTTAAAAATGCCCAGAGTTCTTTCTCATTTCCATGCAAAACCTCATTCATCTCAACAAACATTTTCAGCTTGTCTACTTACCATACCTCCATCTTCACCTGCATAACCCAATGTTCCTGGTGGTCCTAGGATGCCCTGCAATAATATCAGTCACATAAATCGTAACCCAACAGGCATAGATTCAGAGAAGATCATTTCACTTCTAGGTGTTTTAATCTATTTCAATAGGTGTTTGAACTCATTAGTATGATCAAAAACCCATGCGCCAGGAAGGATTCAAGTTCAATTCTTGGTTTTGAAAGCACTCGGTCTTTGTTATCTGCTAGTTTGCTACTCATTGTCATGAGATTAGGATAAATTCAAAGTGGAGACTGGGGCCAATGTCTCATCAGATCTGCCTTAGTAAATATCGCAAGGCCCTTCACAGTACACAAGAGTTGTATCTGTGCCCTTATCCTTCATAGATAACAGGGACTCTGTTTTTAACTGAGTTCCTGCCAAGCTGAAAGACAGGACCATGCAATTGCCCTCAAAATCCTCTGTTCACAAAGCAAAGAAGAAAATATGATGTCTTCTCCATGTTTCAGTCCAGCAAAATATTCCATTTGACAAATTGCCTCAGACACGTTGGAGTCAAGAGTGTGGTGCTGGAAAAGCACAGCAGGTCAGGCAGAATCTGCAGAGCAGGAGAATTGGGCATAAGCTATTCATCAGACACTTTGGAGCCACCTTTCTGCTCCCCAAGCAGCCAATGCAATTTTACCAGGAGTGTGGTGGACCGATCAGAAAGTTGATAAGAATGCAGAGTTAGTGGATCCTCTGCTGCTGGTTGTTACTATGATAACAATATTGAGATAGATGCTTTTGTTGCTCTGGTATCAGTGGATGCCTTTGCCAATAGTAAGGTGTTTACTTATTTTTATCCCATATTACAATCAGAGGCCAGTACATAAAACAAAACAAGGTGTAAACATCCCTTTAGTGTAGCCCCACCTCGGTGCCATGGCCTGAAGTGTATACATTGGCCCCTCCTCCACATACTGGGGAAAAATCAGCTCATTCACAAAGGGGAACAATAAGTCCTTCAAAAACTGTCAATTATACATTGACTAAAAATGGACAGTTGACAAGAATTTCTTCATTCTTCATAGCCCATCAATAGCTGATATGTTGGTGTTCCATCAGTAACATTCAGATGATCAAACTGATCACCAATACTTTGACCAAGCTGGAAGGTTTAAGAGCAGACACTCCTGTTGATTGCTTCTAAGTCAGGATAAGAAGATGGGTTGGTTTACAGCCTTCACTGTCTAGGTTTGCCAGTGGAGGAGATTTTGTGAATGGGGCCCTGATGCCTAGATTTTGAGCCTTTAAGGAAAAGGCAGGAAAATAATTGGAGACAGGTTTTCCTAACTTTCTAATTTATCTCCCACCAATGCTCTCTCCTGCTCTGCCCTGAATACCTTGATGATCCTATGCTAATGTAAAGTTCCATGGATATCAGGTATCTTCTGACTCTCACCAATGAGAGTATAGACAGTGGGAGCTGAGGTACCATTTCACCACATGGAGTCTGACAGCCATTCTCAATCATGATTTTATTCATTTTCCATAAATAGGTGGCTCTCAGCCTTGGTTTCTATATAGCATCAGAAATCCTCTTCTTTCACAATTCATGGTTGTGTAATTAATTGAAATTAATTATTAGAGCTTGGTTGAGGTCAGCAAAATTAACACAGACCTAACACAAGCATAGATAGAAAACACACTGTGTCACAGTGGTAAACTCACTGAGCCACTCGATTGATGAGAAATGTTTTCTAATTTTATTATGCAGTGCTAATAGAGACTTTGTCCCCAACATCAGCATTGCTAGGCACCCACTGAAGAGTCCTCTTAGCAGCTCCGTCAAAATTAATGGGTCAAGAGGCAGTTCCCTTCATTTATCCAGCAATGCTCTCCCCCTGCACAATTCCTTTATAAGAACTGTAAACTATGGAACAAGCTGTAAGATCCACAAGGGGGTAATAATTTCATCTGCCAGTATCACAACTCACCTCTTCCATCAAGTGCCCCCACCGCCCAATCCCCTCTTTAGTATCCCCAAGAAAGTGGGAAATCCAAAATGGTGGATGGAAAAAAATCATAGCTGTAAGAGATGCTCCCTTTTTGAGATTTTTTTCAGCTGGAGCTGATGGCAACATTTGGAATACTGCATTTAATTCTGGTCTCCTTCCTAAAGGAAGGATGCTGTGAAACTTGAACGGGTGCAGAAAAGATTTACAAGGATGTTGCCAGGGTTTAAGGGTTTGAGCTACAAGGAGAGGCTGAAAAGGCTGGGGCTGTTCTCCCTTAAGTGTCAGAGGCTAAGAGGTGACCTTATAGAGGTTTATAAATTATGAGGGGAATGAATAGGGTGAACAGAGAAGTTTTTTTTCCAAGGGTAAGGGGAGTGCAAAACTAGAAGGCCTAGGTTTAAGGTGAGATGGAAAAGATTTAGAAGTAGCATCTTTTTCAGGCAGAGGCTGGTGCATGTATGGAATGACCTGCCAAAGGAAGTGGTGGAGACTGGTACAATAACAAAATTTACAAGACATCTGGATGGATATATGAATAGGAAGGGTTTAGAGGGAGATAGACCAAATGCTGGCAAATGAGACTAGATTCTTTTTGGATATCTGGTTAGCATGAACGAGTTGGACTGAAGGGTGTGTTTCTGTGCTGTACAACTCTAAAGAATTATCAGTCCAATTTGCAAGAGAGCCAGCATAGTTTTCTTGAATTTAACACTAAAGATCTGGTGCACCCCACCATTCAGCAGTCTGGTCTTGTTCATCAATCATCTACTCAGTGATTGGAAGACTAAGGAGAGAAGGAAAAGAAAGAAATTGTGTGCTTGTCTCTGGTTGCCTCCATGCCAATAAATCTTGGTTGGATTAATTTGATGTTAGTCATTACAAGACAAGCTGCAAACTCCCTTGTAAACTAAAAGTTGGAACACCAAGGTACATGTTATTTATATAGTCTCTCTCCCATATTCCCAGCAAAATTACAACAGAATTCCATTGGAACATTTGCCTCACAATTATAAAGAGATCTTCAGAGCCCAGCAGAGACCATTACAACATTCCCATCAACATTAAAGCTCATTAAATTGGTTTAGTGTTTTTTAAATGACAAATGGAAATTCTTAAAAATTGACATTGTATAAAAACACTGCAGAGACTTTTATTTCCTCATTGTTGCTGAAAATATTAAAATCATTTAAACATACGTTTAACATGGTTTGTACTGCCAAATTAAATCTTCTTTTTGAATTTTTTCTTGGGTTGAGGCCTATATTTATTTTTTAATCTCAAGTTACCCTTAATGTAACTAAGTGAATTGATAGGCCACTTCAAACAGCATCTACAAATTAATCACATTTGAAGAGGGGTTCTGCTGGACTTGAAACATTAACTCTGTTTTTCTCTCTCTACATAATTTCTATCAGGCCTGCTCAGTTTCTCCAGCACTCCCTGTTTTTATTTTAGATCTCGAGCATTTGCTGTACTTTGTTTTGCTATGCAATCAGAGTCATCTATTGGCCAGACCTCTTACAAGCCATAAACCACAGTAACAAAATAGGCCATTCAGCCCATTGAGTCTGCCGCAACATGCATGTTTGCTTCCCAATAGGACATTCATAAACCAGCTGGTTTCTGGAAAACTTTAACAACTTTGTGGTCATTGTCCTTGATGTATATATTTATTTTAAGCTGTGTTTATCTGGTGGGATTTGAATGGTATTTTCTGAGTACTAATAACCGTAACTGTACCTGAATTATTTTAACAAATCTCAATCCTAACAGTAACAGTCATATTTTGTCTTACTTTAACTCCTTGCTCTCCTTGTTGTCCATGTTTACCCGGTTGTCCTAAACACTTGCAAATTATATCACAGCATTCTCTTTCTGCAATTGTGTCCTGGAACAACATACAATTTTGAAAATATTTAACCAGGTTTAGCAACATTTTTTATGATTGACATATTATCCTGTCTTATTTTTGCATCCGTATAGGGTGAGGAACAATTAGCTTCATATAGCACCGCAATGAAGGAGTTTTATGGAACTGTCACATGCTCCCTTCAAAGTAAATATCAAATATTGTGTCTAGTTCTAACCTCCAAGACAGCAGGGAAGATCTTAATCAAAGTATCTAATTTCATGTTATTTTAGGATTGGAGATTGAAACTATACATGTAAACTAAGAGAAATATCTGGTTTGAGTGACTGATAAATAAACCAAAAGTCTTTGCAATTCAAAGTATAGCCAACATTTAACTAATACAGTTGAGACTTGGACATGAGAAAGCAAGAAACAATGGGTGGCCATTTTCAGAGTTTCTTGTTGGAGATGAGATGTCTACAATTGATTTCATAATAGGTTTAGATTATTTATATGGTTTCCCAGAACAAAGGGTGAATTTGAGGACAGAAGACAATTGGGGAATCTCAATCTGAGGCATCCCAATTTGTGCCATATAGCTGTGGGAATAGAATCCCTGTCCCTGACTTCCTCCCTCAATACTGATGCTGCCAAGGATGCAGCCCTGGTGCTAGACCTTACCTGTCCCAGGCAAACTTGAGAACAGGTTGGTGGCAGGCAGTTGGGCAGTGAGAACGCCATCCAGAGATTTCTCTTGAGCCCAAAAACACCAAATGAGGAACAAAAAAATTCTGTTCATGATGTTTTAGACAATATAAGCGATAACTATTAACTTCAGTATTTTTGAAGAGCTAGGTCTCCAAATGTAAGCTCTTGGCTGTCTTAACATACTATGAGCAATCGCATATTGAACTAATTATGCATTTGGCTGCACAGTTACTGACTATACTTTTGTCAGCTAATTCACTTCTCATCATTCAAAGTCTAATTGAGATCAGTTTAGAAAACAACAAATGACTAAATCAATGGATTGTTTTTGGAAATTAGTTTTTTCCTAAAACTTGTTCCTGATGTTAGGTTTTCTTTTAAAGTCACTTACAATCTCAGTGCGCAATGCATCCCCAATATCACGCATTCCAATGGCCAGTCGGCGTTTGTAGCCAAATCCTCTGCCAAACTCCAGTTCATGAAGCTCATCAACGTCGACAGTGTTTTCCATTGCAACTGTGATTAGGGCATTGACACCTGGTTGGAAAATTAAACATTGATTGCCCACTGTTAAAATCTGTCAGCATTGATCAGGTTATTAATCAGCGTGGTCCCAGTGTGGAATGACTCATTCATCTGCATTTTGGGTTCTAGCAATTGACAGGCATGCGAGATGAACTAAACATTCTGCCCTTTCATAATTTTTCTGCAACAAAAATGTATGTATTGGTAATTGCAGAACTCATTGCAATGATGTTCTGTTTTTTATATGCACTTCCTACAAAATTGCATTGGCAGATTGATTTATTGGGTTTCACATATCCTTCAATTCACATATTCTCTTGACAAATCTCTCCTCTGTTCTTTATTCCTAGTTATGATATGGGCAACATTTTGGATGAGCTCCACCACTCTCTTCTCTTGCCTTCTCGCCACAGAGGTATACACCGTTTCAATATGGAAAGGTTTAGTTTCTTGCCCAGCTTAAAAGTCCTGTTCTATTTGGCTTGGCAGTGGAAAACAGCATGAATTTGTTCTTTCCCATTTGTAACTAATTTAAAAAAAGTTCTCCATATCCTTCAGAATGTGACAAAACCAAAGGATCTATCAACACAAACATTCCAATCTTTCAAAATCTCAACCATTTTGCTGTCATTAAAAGCATGGCATTGTATAAGACAGAAATGGAAGAAATAGAATGTTTGAGTATCCAACAAATTGTCTGTTAAAATCTTGTCACGATGACGGAAATGGGCACAAATGTTTCTCATAACTTTGTTTTGATTTCAACAATGGAATCTCTTTGTTCTAAATGTCCCATAATGTTATGAAAATTGAAGGAGGATATCTATCATCATACCTAAGACAGAAATTAACATCTGTCCCAGATGTACTTGCCAAAACCCAATAGAAAATGTAATCCCTGAATGTTTTTTGATTAAATGTTATTGTTCAGTGCCAACATTCAATATAATCAGTATTCCCCACTGTTTTCAAAACATGCTCACAGATAACCCCCAGTTAGTTACCATTAAGCCGGAGTCTGTTTGATGCTTCCTTGAGTCTATTCATGCTATCCGCTATTCCGTTCGTAAACATCACTATCATCTAAAGAGACAGAGAGTTGTAAAAAAAAGTTAGAAACGGCAGATTGGAACATTCTGTAGTTTTGACTGAAGACAGTCTGTAATAACTGAGTACTTTGTCGGGTTTCATGAAGCATTAGCAATAGCGGACAAAGTAAAGCAGTCTTACAGAACAAATAAGGTATATTGCCACAAAGAATAGGAAGGCCAATTATGTTTTGGATTAGTCCAGATACTAGATGCAGATAATAATGTAACGTAAGGATTAAAGACAAGCAGAAGGAAGTTAAATGCACCATTATCATATTTGGTTAATACAGCACAAGTCAAAATTAGAACAGAAATAATGAAGGAATGAATCTCATGATTGCCCAAAGTACCGTTAATAGGCGTTTTGTGTGTAAGTTCAGCTAAAAGGCAGAGTACTAAACGTAATGAAAATAATGGAAGTTAATGATCAATCTAAATGAATTATACTCGTCATAAGAAGTTTAATGCCTATGATGAATGTGTTTACCATTGAGCAGGATTAGATATCATTTACGCTCCAACAATATGTCAAGGAGATTGGTTAAAATTTTACAAATACAGGGAATGCGGGAGAAACTCAGCAAGGTTAAAGAATGGTCAGGTTTTCTTCCTCGATGTTTGGGAATGACAGCACATCCATGTCACTATGGAAATTAATGTAACTTAGCTGCAATTTATCTCACCATGATCGGCATTTCAGTTGGATAGAATATTATTGTATCCCTTTAGCAACCCCTGATATTTCTCATCAGACTAGTATTGATTATGGTGATATTATATGATAAGTAATATCAGAATGAAATAAAATCCTAAAGTTGCTCACTGTCCATTAATGATTACAACTCTTATTAAAAATTCAAGTGTAGTTGTTGTGGAGCGTACAAGGTGAACATCGGTTGAAAATAAAATTAAAGGATAATGCAACATCCTGTCAGTTTTCCAGTGACACATGACTTTAATGAATTGTCAAGGACCTAAAGGTGGATGGAACAAATATAGAAACATCCAGAAGTTATAAATTCTACATGTTATAGACTCGACAACCAGATTTAATCTTTCTATGGTAATGCACCACAAGGATATAAGGGTTGCTGTAGATCAGCACTTCCCAAAACTTGGACTGTAATCATCATTGGGGTTGCAGAAGCAGTGAATGGGATCACAAACTCCATCACCATCAGCCAACGGGTATTTGCACTGGCCCTGCTACTTTCTCGATCTCCTTCCAAGTTTGCCTGTTGAAGGGGCAGCATTCGGAAAGTTTGTGATTACAAATAAACCTAAGGGACTATAGCCTTGTGTTGTGTAACTTTTGACCTTGTCCACCCTCTTCCAACACTGGCACCTCCACATCATCCTCACAAGTTGGAGCAGAGGGGAGCATTGCACCTGGTGAATGAATGGGGAGGTTCCACAGAGATTGCACAGGCCCCAAAGTCTTAATGAAAAGCTGCTTATCTCACTTTTGCAAATTGACAACTGCAAGGCATCTACCGGGTACGGGCCCAGGTTAACAGCCACCATCTTTATGCTTCAGGACACATGTATGGATGCTATCATTAAACAGGACAATGTACAGCAGGACAAATGCACGACCATCATCTTTATAGGAATTAATGTTCAGCAGGGATCAGCACACAGCATGAGAGTGGCTGAAGAGTCTTCAGCCATCAAAAAACATGGAGAATCTAGCTGAAATCTAGGTATTTGAACTAATTTCAATTTTACAATGGATATCTGGGATCACATTAATTTTCAAACGTTACACTGGGAAATGATTTGGAAGCTTCCAAAAGGACAAAATAGTGGAGAAATGGATAGGAACTGTGCAAAACAAAGAACACCAGAATAGCACATCTGCAAAAGTGGTCAGACGTTTTGCTACTATCCCATATCTGCTTACTTTCACTAAAAACAGATAACCTCACATAGAAAGGAATTTTACCTTCACATTTTTGCCCGACTCCTGCTCAAATTTGCTTGCAAACGACAGCAAATAATCAGCAGTCAAACTGATCTGGTCCATCGCTGACAGCAGAAATGATCTTGCCTTTCCCAAGACATCTAAATTATAGCTTTCGAAATTGGAGTCAAAGCGTGTCCTTCCAACTCTGTCAGTGATGTGAAATCCCGCCCTGACATTGAGACTGTAACCTGCTATGCAGCTGATGTTCTGTAAGTCCGTCATTCGTTGGATTAGGCTGTCCAGGTACTGCATCTGCAGGTTCAGCTGGCTGCGGGCTGTATTTGAGAAGCGTGCTTGACTAGGGAGGTCAACTCCCACAGCAACATCAATGGTACATCCTGAAAAAAAGAAGTAGCTTGTCTAATTAGGGCAGTGAAATTGGTAGCTCTAACGCCATCGTTGTTTCTACTTTGACAATAATAACAAGTGAGTCATACAGTGTAAGAATGCTGTATGACCAGATGATGCACAATGATCCTTTGCATCACAACTATAGGCAAGCAGTGGAATTATCCTCCCCAGATCCAACATCTGCACTTTGGTGGGATACAAAGCTGAAATGTCACAATGTTGTCCCATTTCCTATACCCCGGACAATCCCTATGTTAAAATATCTTCACCAAAAGTGATTGCTAGGACCAGAGATGGGTTAGGAAGCCGCAACTATGATTTTCCTTTCATTCCTTCTTGGGTTAAGTCATTGCTGGCCAAACCAGTGTTTTATTTTGACTGGCCTCTATCATCTGATATGGGAGGGGTAATAAACTTTTCATTTACTATGGGATGTAGGCATTGCTGGTTAGGCCAGCATTCATTCCATATTGAGAAGGCAGTGGAAAGCAACCTTCTTGAACCGTTGCAGTTCCATGTGGTGTAGATAGAACCATAATACCATTAGGGAGGGAATTCCAGGATTTGATTGAGGTTTTTGAAGAAGTAACAAAGATGATTGTTGAGGGCAGAGCAGTAGATGTGACCTATATGGACACTAAAGGAGCAGTGAAATACTTTCAAGTCATGGATGGGAAGTGGTTTGGAAGGGAACTTGCAGTGGATGGTGTTGCCATCTGTCTGCTGCCCTTGTCCATGAGGATCTTTGATGCATTTTTGTAATGCATCTTGTAGACAGTAAATGATACAACTTAAGCAACTGTTTTGCCTCAGGACCCTGTGATCTGGGCCCTTGTGACTCCTTGTGCCCACCTCCCTCCAGTAATTTTGCGGGAAGTTTACAATTCTGATGTCGGTTTCCCTCTGCCCAGGCTCACATACAATTCCCAATGAAACAGCCAGTTCCAAGCAAACATGCTCTATACGCACTTGACTTTTAACAGGGATTGATGGAAGTGAAGGTGACATGAGTAATGTTCGGGGCTGAAGGAGAGGTGAACATTGCCAATGCCCCCACCCCTGACAATCATTGTCAGGGGTGAGGTAGGAGTGAGCAATGCCTGGCGGGGTTGGGGGGGCTGGGAGGGGAGAATGAAAGGGAGTTGTGCAATGTCAGGTCTACAGGTTAGTTAATGAGCATCAGGGGTTGATATGTGAGTGAACATTGTCAGAGAGGATGTAGATGATGTGAGAAATGTTAGGGGAGTGAGGGAGAATTGAGAATTGCCAGGGATTCTTCAGGTATGGTCTTATAACAGCACTGCACAGTTACAATGTAACTTGCCTACTTTTATATTGATGATGAGGCTGAAGGAGATTCCAGATGTAGGCAGGGCTGAAGCCATGGAGCACTCACCATGGAGCAATACCTTCATCCCACAAATGAATGAAAAATACAGAACAGTAAGTTTCCTTCCCGAATGGGCATTAATAAACCCTAAGGATGTTTACAACAATCTGACAGCTTCATTGTTACTTTTACTCGGACAATGGAAGATATAGACTGTAGGGAAATAGATGGTGACATCTTGCAAAATGTCCAGATTACAGAGGAGGAAGTACTGGATGTCTTGAAATGGTTAAAAGTGGATAAATCCCCAGGACCATTTCAGGTGTGCCCGAGAATGTATCAACGATAGTCACAGATGAGGTGCCGGAAGACTTGAGGTTGGCAAACGTGGTGCCACTATTTAAGAAGGGTGGTAAAGACAAGCCATGGAACTATAGACCGGTGCACCTGACTTCGGTGGTGGGCAAGTTGTTGGAGGGAATTCTGAGGGACAGGATGTACATGCATTTGGAAAGGCAAGGACTGATTTGGGACAGTCAACAGGGCTTTGTGCGTGGGAAATCATGTCTCACAAACTTGATTGACTTTTTGAAGAAGTAACAAAGAAGATTTTTGAAGGCAGAGCAGTAGATGTGATCTAAATGGACTTCAGTAAGGTGTTCGACAAGGTTCCCCATGGGAGACTGATTAGCAAGGTTAGATTTCATGGAATACAGGGAGAACTAGCCATTTGGATACAAAACTGGCTCAAAGGTAGAAGACAGAGGGTGGTGGTGGAGGGTTGTTTTTCAGACTGGAGGCCTGTGACCAGTGGAATGCCACAAGAATCGGTGCTGGTCCCTCTACTTTTTGTCATTTACATAAATGATTTGGATGTGAGCATAAGAGGTACAGTTAGTAAGTTTGCAGATGACACCAAAATTGGAGGTGTAGTGGATAGCGAAGAGGGTTACCTCAGATTACAACAGGATCTGTACCAGATAGGCCAATAGGCTGGGAAGTGGCAGATGGAGTTTAATTCAGATAAATGTGAGGTGCTGCATTTTGGGAAAGCAGATCTTAGCAGGACTTATACACTTAATGGTAAGGTCCTAGGGAGTGTTGCTAAACAAAGAGACTTTGGAGTGCAGGTTCATAGCTCATTGAAAGTGGAGTCACAGGTAGATAGGATAGTGAAGAAGACGTTTGGTATGCTTTCCTTTATTGGTCAGAGTATTGAGTACAGGAGTTGGGAGGACATGTTGTGGTTGTACAGGACATTGGTTAGGCCACTATTAGAATATTGCGTGCAATTCTGGTCTTCTTCCTATCGGAAAGACGTTGTGAAACTTGAAAGGGTTCAGAAAGATTTACAAGGATGTTGCCAGGGTTTGAGGATCTGAGCTACAGGGAGAGGCTGAACAGGCTGGGGCTGTTTGCCCTGGAGCATCAGAGGCTGAGGGGTGACCTTATAGAGATTCACACAATTATGAGGGGCATGGATAGGATAAATAGACAAAGTCTTTTCCCTGGGGTCGGGGAGTTCAAAACTAGAGGGCATAGGTTTAGGGTCAGAGGGGAAAGATATAAAAGAGACCTAACGAGCAACTTTTTCATGCAGAGGGTAGTACGTGTATGGAATGTGCTGGAAGCTGGTACAATTTCAACATTTAAGAGGCATTTGGATATGTATATGAATAGGAAGGATTTGGAGGAATATGGGCTGGGTGCTGGCAGGTGGGCCTAGAGTGGGTTGAAATATCTGGTCGGCATGGACGGGTTGGACCGAAGAGTCTGTTTCTATGCTGTACATCTCTATGACTCTAGATTGCTAATTCCCAAATGCTATGATGGTGTTCAAACTCAGGTTTCTTGCATCATCAGGTCAGTAGTATAACTATGAAACTATCATACCCAGCTAGACTGCATTTGTCATTTTTAACAAGTTTGAGAAGATTTGTAGCTCAGGTTGAGGATCTGGATGTAAGTTTGCTCGCTGTGCTAGAAGGTTTGTTTTCAGTCACATCAGTGATGATGTTACCTAATATGGTGATGAAATGTCTGAAAACGAATCTTCCATGTCATCATTAAATCACTGCATCTGGAAGCTGGATGAGATACCTTTCTTTAATCTGGTGACCAAGATAGAGGGCAGTAAAAGCAGTGGCCAACTGAAGAAGAGAGAGAAAGAATCATTCACTCACCTGGAACTGGCTGATCCTTACAAAGACTGCGGGCAATCCTTTGTTTAATCTTGCCCAAATCTCGAAAACTGTCAACAAAATAGATCTTGTCCCGTGATCCGGAGATTTGGAGAAGCTGTTTCAGATCTGCCTGCCCTACCCCTACGGACAAAATTTGAATCCCGTTGCCCCTCAGGTTATCAGCTGGGCCTATCACATTCTCTTTCGACCTCCCATCAGTGATCACGATCAGGAACTGGGGCACGTTCAAAGCTTTCCGACTACCTGCCTCTCTCGTGAACAGCCTGGTCGCTTGCATCAGCGCTGATCCAATTTGAGTGCCTTGATTCAATTGAACCATTTTTTCAATCTCAGTCATCAACATCTTTCTGTCTGGGAAATCCTTCAGGTCAAATTCTTTTTGAAACGATGTACTGAATTGAGCCAGACCAAACTGGCACATACAGGGGACAATACTGAAAAAGCTAACCATGTTTTTCATGAAAGATTTAATGTAGCTGAAATCTTCAGCAATTATGCTCTCAGATCCATCGACTAGAAAGACAATGTCTGCTCGTTGAAGATCACAGACTATCAAAAGAAAAAAGTATCCAATTAAAGATTTGCACAAATTATCACATTTCTCTCTTCCCCTAATCTTCTCTTTTATGGAGGTGCTCATGTTCAGAGTGTGGTTCATATTTATTGTCAACTTACAATGGTATGTTGGGTAGTAATTTGCCCTGATATATAGTGTCCGCTTTTTAAATGTTTGGAAATTGTGTTCATTCTCCACCTCTTTACTTTCTGCTCTGTCTAATTGCTCCAGGGCTATTAAAACATTTGAATCAATCTATTCAGAGATGTTATGACATAGCTCTGGACCAAGTGAAATTTGAACCCAGGCTTCTGGCCTAGAGATATGGACACTACCACTGGCCTGGGTAGTAATCCAATCAGTTTCACCCCGGTCAGTTTTGCTCCAATAGCAGGTAAATGTTAATGGTAAGTAACAGTACCAGAACTTTTAATGTGGGTAGACAAAGCCCAAATCCACTCCAACTGAAATGAGAATTGAACTTTTTTTCTTTTAGCAGCAGTCAGATCCATACCAGCTATTCAGCCCCATTACCCTCTCAATTTTAAGCCTGACCTTCCACTCAAAGGCATTCTGTAACAAGACCTCCATATCACACTGTAACAGGGTGCAAATTGCTGCTGGAATTAGCCTTCTTAATAAGGTTCAGAACCACTTGGCCACAACAGACAACAACATGCGATAAGTGTAGACAATGTGAGAAGTGCTATTTGTGTCCCTTGATCCAACCATTCTCCATTCCAAATGTGCAAGGAATAAAGTGATCAGTCATCCATTGGTAGCATCATAGTGTTATAGAGTTATAGAGTCATGCAGCATGAAAACAGACCCTTCTTTCCAATTAGTCTATGGTGAACATGTTCCCAAATTGCATTTGGCCCATATCCCTCCAAAACATTCCTATTCATGTACTTATCCAAATGTCTTTTAAACGTTGTAATGGTATCTGCAACAATCACTTCCTCTGGAAGTTCATTTCACACATGAACCACGCCCTGTATAAAAATGTTGCCCCTCATGGCCTTTTTAAAGCTTTCCCCTCTCACCTTAAAAATATGCCCCCTTGTTTTGAACTCACCCACCCTAAGGAAAAGACCCTTGCAATGCACCTTATCTCTGCTTGTCATAATTTTAAGGTTCCCCCTCGATCTCCTATGCTCTGCTGAAAAAAAGACTCAGCCTTTACAGACTATATTTATAATTCAAATCTTACATTCCCAGCAACAATCTGGTAAATCTTTTCTGAATACTCGCCAATTTAACAATATCCTTCCTATAACAGGGTGACCAGACTGGACACAGTACTCCATAGAAAGTGTTACCCCTACCTGCCCTGATCAGACATCCAAATATTAAGCAGAAAATATATTATAGTGAACCACACACTGGAACCTTAGCCATGATTTCCTGTGGTGGGTATACATGACACTCCAAGTGATTACAGCCAGGGCCCCAAGATTAAACCTGGCATGTTCTTGGATATTCCAAGTAGTGTATTCTTCAATCATTAAGGAAGCTTTCATGCAGCTTGAAATTGTATTCTACATTTTTTCTATGCTGGAATTTTCAACCTAAGTCTGTTCTGCTTAGAAACAGTCAAAGTTTAGTCTTGTGAATTGAGGTCATTGTTTCTCAACACATTTGGTACATTCTATGTAATACAGGAGACAGGTGCCTGGGGTCTACATTGTACCTATAGTGCCCTGTACGCCACCTTGTGGAATAAAAATGCCAAAGGGAGCCTTGGCACATGTACAAAGCTCTTTAGCCATCACCCCCAAGAGATCTTCTTTAAATTAGCCACACCCCTCCCCACCAAAGTGTAATGTCTGTTTTTGATGGATATTTTTAGAGAGGTTGATTCAGAGTAAAGGCAAATTCCTGTCTCCTATGCTTGTTGCTGAACTGACAGCTTTAGTCTCTCACACCTGCCTTATGTTTGTTGGAAGGTGGTCTGCCCTATTTTAAACTGCATTGCTGACTGGATAGTAAAAAGCCTTCATGAGCCAAAATAGAGTGAGGTTACCTAACCCATACTCCCATTCTCAACTGATATGGAAAAGCACTATCAGACTTTTAACTCACATTTCTGCCCTGAACTCATCACTAGATTACAAATGTTCCTTTACCTGGATTTGTGTTTGTACAAACCAGCTGTGAGAAATCCCTCACTATGTTTTTCAAGGCGTCAAAGTCTTGAACATAAAGGTAGTTTTCCCTCGAGCCTCCGATGGCCTCGAGCTCTCTTTCATTGGCTCCTGCTACCCCCACAGCAAGGACAGTCACTCCATCCTCTCTGATGTCCTCCGCTGCCCCTGGTACCTCTGATGAATCCGCGGCTTCTTCATCAGTAATCACGACGACAAACTGCGAAACCCCAACCGTCTGCCGACTTCCTTTCTCGAGGGCTAAAAGTTCTTTGGCCTGTTGAAGAGCACGCGCAGTGAAGCTGGGTCCTTCTTTCATTTGCATTCGATTAATCGCCTGGCGGACCTCGTTTTTGCTCCCGAACTGGCTGAGCCGGAATTGAACGTCAGGGTCGTTATTGTAGAGTATGGCGCCAAACTGAACCTTGCTGGGGGACACATCTGAACTATTCACCAATGTCATCATGAATCTTTTCATCGTCTCAAAATCGTATGGCTGTATGTCGCCTGATCCATCGACCACAAAAAGAATATCTGCTGCTTCAGTTCTCAAGCAGACTAAGGGGGGATAAAGAACAGCAGGAGAATTATTGTTCAATCTTTACATGATTCGGAATACTCACATCCTACTGCTGAAACTAATCATTTTACAGCACTGACAGTTTAGCATCTGATTGCCTGAGAAAAGTCCACTTAAAACAATGTTATTTGCCAAAACAGCTTGTACCCCTTGGTGGATACTTATGGAAAAGACTAGTGTAACTCTTTCTTCTTGGTCTATGGGCATTTAGTATCTGACATGTCAACAATACAGAAATTCTAAGTGTAAGAGTTTCCAAACCCACCCTCAGCCGTGTGCTTTCCATGGATTTGTTGGTGACAGACAGAAGATCCAGTCCAAATAAAACTCTAAGGAATTTACAGATCCTGCCCTTTGTTCCGGACCTTTCCAAACAAGGAGGAAGTGGGGTGGTATCAGCAAGCCTTAGGAAATTTGACCTCAAAGACTTCAGTAAAGAGCCTGTTGAATATTAGTTACTGATGAAGAGTTACATCTTAAGGTTAATTTCTTGTTCTCCAATTCTCCAGTAATTATCCCACTGTGCTTACCTTCAGGCTGGCTGCAGATCTCCCAGAGGACCTGTTTTTCTGGAGTATCCAGCAGATCAAAGTTTTCCACATAGTGAACTTTATCCCAAGCTCCTCCAATTTCCAGAAGCTGCGTGCTGTTAGCATTGAATATGCCCACAGCAAACACGGTGACACCTTTATTCCTTATGGCTTTGGCAGGTTGAAGGACCTCATCCTGAGCCTCTCCATCAGTTATCACTATGAGGTACTGAGGAACATCAGGGCGACCTCCTTTAGCTTCATCAAAATAGTCCACTGCAAATCTCAGTGCATCACCTGTGAGAGTGCCCCCTCCCAGCTGCTGCATGTCATTAATCGCTGCAAGTAGATCAGCTTTCACTGAATGTACACTAAGTTCAAACTCTAGCTTGGGACTGGAGGCAAACTGTATCAGACCTATATGCACATTGTCTGCTTCAGTAAAGGTCTTGTTCACAATGGCATTCATAAATGTCTTCATTTTCCTGAAATCCTCAGGGTATATGCTTCCTGATCCATCAATTACGAAGATGATGTCAGCTATGTCCAGCTTCCTGCAGGCTGAGAGAAAGAAGACACATAATTTTGCCAGTTGTGCTTTTGAATATAAAAGTTCAAACTAGGTTTTTAAAAAAAAGCCCCTCTTTTCCTGCATTCCAGCTAACACTCTACATTGTAAGCAACATATGAATTGACAGAAAAACAGAAAGTGCTGGAGAAACTCAGCAGGTCTGGCAGCATCTGCAGAGAGAAAGCAGGATTAACATTTTGAGCCTATTGACCCTTCTTCAGGAATATGGACCCAGAAAGATCAAGGTTTATATAGTTTCCCTTCTACCACCCTCATATTTTCATTCTACAATAATAATGGAATTGTTGACAAATGCAACCAATATTGATCAAAACCCTGACATTAAATGAGGCAACTGGCAATAGTGGAAGCTTTGGAAATCATAGGTCCAAAGTTATCTTTTCCTCCCAAGCACTTTCCGCATGTCATGTTTCAAAATACTTATATACTGGAAAATATAATTTAAGAAATGTATTTGATGTATACCTTGTTCTGTGATATACCTCTGGTACAATGTGAGTAAGTCACAAAGTAGCATAAATCCTAGCCCATGATTTTGCATCTTTTAAAGTTTACAGACAAAAATTCCTGAGTTTAAATTGTGCAGTGTACACTGTCACATTGTACCACTAGTCCCTCGGGGAAGCACATCCATCTCACAGCTGGCAACAGACTGAGTCGGATAAACCGTACACTTTCAACTCATTTCCTGAAAAGACTTTGAAACAAAAATAAATATTAACCAAGCCAAGCCTCTCCTTCCATTGAGATTAGCGGGAAATAAAATTCAGGAGGTAAAGCATTTTTACATTAATATTATTGTTGTTTTTCTTTTATTAACACCTAAGCAAGAGAATGTAACAAAAAAATCCGGCAATTAATGCAATTAATGACAATATTGATCAAATTGTGTGGAGGATGAGATGTTTCATTTTGCCACATGACAAGATCCAATGTAAAGTCTTCGGTACCCAAATAAACAGTTCTTCATTACTGCCTAATTAGACACCTGAAGAGCGAGAAATTGCTCCCATTTATTACACTTGGCTAAAAGGGGAACATTATAGTACTTTTTCTTCAGTATTTATGAACGAGAGGGACCGTATCGTTGAAGAGGAGAGTGTGAAACGGACTGGTAAGCTAGAAGAGATACTTGTTAGGAAGGAAGATGTGTTGGACATTTTGAACAACTTGAGGATAGACAAGTCCCCCGGGCCTGACGGGATATATCCTAGGATTATGTGGGAAGCAAGAGAGGAAATTGCAGTACCGTTGGCAATGATCTTTTCGTCTTCACTGTCAACGGGGGTGGTACCAGGGGACTGGAGAGTAGCGAATGTTGTGCCCCTGTTCAAAAAAGGGAATAAGGATAACCCCGGGAATTACAGGCCAGTTAGTCTTACTTCTGTGGTAGGCAAAGTAATGGAAAGGGTACTGAGGGATAGGATTTATGAGTATCTGGAAAGACACTGCTTGATTAGGGACAGCCAGCACGGATTTGTGAAGGGTAGGTCTTGCCTTACAAGTCTTATTGAATTCTTTGAGGAGGTGACCAAGCATGTGGATGAGGGTAGAGCAGTGGATGTAGTGTACATGGATTTTAGTAAGGCATTTGATAAGGCTCCCCATGGTAGGCTTATGCGGAAAGTCAGGAAGCATGGGATAGAGGGAAACTTGGCCAATTGGATTGAAAACTGGCTAACCGGTCGAAGTCAGAGAGTGGTGGTAGATGGTAAATATTCAGCCTGGAGCCCAGTTACAAGTGGAGTTCCGCAGGGATCAGTTCTGCGTCCTCTGCTGTTTGTAATTTTTATTAATGACTTGGATGAGGGAGTCGAAGGGTGGGTCAGTAAATTTGCAGATGATACAAAGATTGGTGGAGTTGTGGACAGTGAGGAGGGCTGTTGTCGGCTGCAGAGGGACTTAGATATGATGCAGAGCTGGGCTGAGGAGTGGCAGATGGAGTTCAACCCTGCCAAGTGTGAGGTTGTCCATTTTGGAAGAACAAATAAGAATGCGGAATACAGGGTTAACGGTAGGGTCTCAGTCAGGTGGAGGAACAGAGGGATCTTGGGGTCTATGTACATAGATCTTTGAAAGTTGCCACTCAGGTGGATAGAGCTTGTAAGAAGGCCTATGGTGTATTAGCGTTCATTAGCAGAGGGTTTGAATTCAAGAGTCGTGAAGTGATGTTGCAGCTGTACAGGACTTTGGTTAGGCCACATTTGGAGTACTGTGTGCAGTTCTGGTCGCCTCACTTTAGGAAAGATGTGGAAGCTTTGGAAAGGGTGCAGAGAAGATTTACCAGTATGTTGTCTGGAATGGAGAATAGGTCGTACGAGGACAGGTTGAGAGTTCTCGGCCTTTTCTCGTTGGAACGGCGAAGGATGAGGGGTGACTTGATAGAGGTTTATAAGATGATCAGAGGAATAGATAGAGTAGACAGTCAGAAACTTTTTCCCCGGGTACAACAGAGTATTACAAGGGGACATAAATTTAAGGTGAAGAGTGGAAGGTATAGGGGAGATGTCAGGGGTGGGTTCTTTACCCAGAGAGTGGTGGGGGCATGGAATGCGCTGCCCGTGGCAGTGGTAGAGTCAGAATCATTGACGACCTTTAAGCGGCAATTGGATAGGTACATGGAAGGGTGCTTAATGTAGGATAGATGTTCGGCACAACATTGTGGGCCGAAGGGCCTGTTCTGTACTGTATTGTTCTATGTTCTATGTTCTATGTTCTACATAGACACCAAGGGACAAATGGAGGGGCTTCCAGTCAATTGTTAAGCAGTTCTGAAATCCAAAGCTTACCTCCTTCAGAACAGAGGTCCCATAAAATGTTATTCTTCACATCTTTCAAAGCATCAAAGTTGGTGACATAAAAAATTCTTCCTTTGATTCCTCCAATTTGCAGAAGTTCAGATTCATCTGCATTTCCCACTCCTATTGCATAAATATCTACTCCCTGTCTCCTCAGCTCTGCAGCAGGGCTTCTCACAGGATCATCTGATTGTCCACTTGTGATAATGATCAGGATATGTCGCACCCTCTCTCTACGACTTCTCACGGCATCACTGAAGAGATTCTTCATGTAGGTTAATGCCTGGCCAGTTGCCGTGCTTCCTCCCATTTGAAAGATTTGCTTAATTGCTCTTTCCAAATCTGATTGGCGGGTGTACTGAGTGATACCGAATTCAATTCGTGGACTATCTGCATACTGGACAACTCCCACACGAACCTTGTCTGCACCGATGCTGAATACATTCACTACATCTACCAGGAACCTTTTCATATCCATGAGTTTCTCAGGGAATATACTGTCAGATCCATCAACTAGGAAAAAGATATCAGCTTCTTCTGTTTCGGCACAGCCTGAGAAGAGAAAAGGGCATTGCTTCAGTTACGGGAATAAACAACAAGGTGATTTGACACTAAGGAGTGAAATTGATTCCTGCCTGCAGCACAAACTGGGCCCAAAGCAAAACAGGACAAGCTGAAAATATTGACAAGACATTTTATTTCAAACCAAGTAAAAGCAACAGCAAGACGAGGAAATGAGCTTCCAAACAGAGCCTTGAACTATTATTCTGCCATTCAGTGAAAAGAAAACCATTTACAGTGAAAAATCAGCTTCTGATTCACTATAAGCCCACTTTGCACCTCTAGTACACAGTAATATACTTGCATCATGTTTTTTTTTGCACTTTGTGTGGATCTACTAAACAGTCCAAATTAATGCATTTTTCTATAGTCTGCCAAAGTCTGAGAAAGGACATATTTTAATCTAACTTAAAATGCCAGTGAGGAAACTATCGAGGTTAGGTGCAATGCTGGTTTTAAACCTTGCCCGATTTGATTCTTCAATGAAGTCAAGTTAAAGGGTGAAAAATTGGTGTTTTACCAAAGCCTGTGGTTTTCCAACCCACTGGATTAAGTTAAAACAAAACTTTGCAATTAGATTTTCCAGGGGATGGTTCCTTACTTTGATGGGGCGGGTCAGCAGCGAAGATCAAGCAGATGCTCAGTGATAAACATTTTGTATGTGATAGAATTACAGACCATGATGGAGGATGCACTTTATATCCTCAAGAACTGTGGGCTGATTATTCCTACCAATGGTGCTGGGAACAGACGTAACAATTGGATTTCTGAAGATAAAACAAAACAAGACTTTCTCTATGGTTAGTTCTCTCACTACCTGTCACAGGCCTTGTCTTCATGACTCATCCAGCACCTTGGTATTAGTGTTAAAGTGTCATTCCTTGTGGCCAGCACTGAAGTCTCTAACCCAGAATGCATGCAGTGTTCGTGCTATCTATAGTGGTGTTCAAAGTGGAGCAGTGCTCCTCTATCAGTTCGGGGGTTGTAATTAGCAGGAGGTTTTCTTGATTATGTTTCTCCTGATTCTGTAAGACATTATAAGGTCTGGAGTCAATGTCGAAGACTCCCAGGCAACTCTAATTCTATACCAGCCTGTCATCACATCTATGTTGGGACTGTCCTGCTGATGAAACTGGACATAACAAAGACAGTAGTCGACGACCCAGAACTTTAACTGATAGTTATGATCCTGAGTATATCAGGTTGTGACTTGACTTGCTTGTGTCTCCCAATTTGCACATAAGTCCTCACATGTTAGAGAGGAGAACTAAGCAGCGTTGACTGCGCTGAGTAGGTCTTTGCCATGTTTGACACCTCAGTCAATGTTATTTGATTTTTCTTCTGGTTGTATTCTTACTAAACCCTTAGGGGGCTGTTTATACAACTGAGTGATATCTAGGATATTGCAAAGGGCAGTTCCAAGTCAATCATGTTGCACTGGGTCTGAAGACCAAACTTGGTTAGGACAACAGATTTTCTTCCATAAATAACATCTTTACAACAATCCAACATTTTCAAGACCTATTGCTGCTAATTTGGTGATATAATCACTATGCAGCAACATCCACAAACTACATTATTGAACTACATTCCACAATCCCTTTCCTACACCCCCCTTCTTGTGCATGTATAGATCCAATGGCAACACATCATCACTGTTATCATTGGTGATGTACTGTTAAACAAATCCTCTGCACCCTTCTACCATGAGCTTTCCAGATTGGAAGTTTCCCAGGTTGAGAAAAAAGCTGTGTCTATAACAAAGTTCTCCGCCAAACAATTACTGGAAGAACTGACATGACATCTGCAATAACTGAGCTTTTATTCAGGCTGGGCAATGACAAGTTTAAATACTCCAACTGCCTTTCACATTGTTGGTCAGTTTCCCAAGCTGTGCGGAAAGCATGCTCCCTAAATTTGGAGCCAAGCTAATAAGGTTTGATCAAGATCTCATTAACACTTCCTGAGGAGATCAATCATAATTGTAACTATTCACACAGCCACAGAGATTAAGGTCTGATTGTTCATCTACAGGAGTTTGGAAAATTCCAGCTTTCCAGAACCACCTGGGAGGAATTACCCACAAAGACCAGATTGCCATTGTTCAGGGCTGGGTCGGGGCTATGTGGAACCAGCTGATGTGGGACAAATGTAGGTTTTGGGAGATGCCAAGGAGGCCATTTTAAAACCCTTCTAGATACTGTGGGACTTTGTCCCAGTTGTAATGAAAAAGGCATAACCCTCGAGCCCTCACTTCTCACACTCCTTCACCTCGCATACACTGTCAATGTACCATCCATGCCATCTCATGCCACTATACCAATTCTCCCACACATCATATCCCCTGATAATCCATACAAGGCTGTGCCACTCCATCCACCCCTATCACAATTCCTATGCCAGCCTATGCCTCTTCATATCCCCTCATGGCAAATTATGTCTTTTTTGCCAACCCCATGCCTCTCCACTGACTTCCCATTATCTGTGTGCTAAACAAGAGCATTTCTGTACCTGTTGACCAACTGAACTAATGAACCCTAAAGGATTCATAATAAAAACTCTTCAAAAAATTATTCATTCATAACCCGCCTTTTACTACAGAGCAATGAAAGTGGTGATCATCAAGATGTAGTCAAGTACCAATCGAGGAAACTGTAAACACTTGAAACCTCATAATCTTGTAAAAAACATTGTTTAATTGGCAGCAGAGATTAGAGGGTAAGAGCTGTGAAACAACCAAGGCTCTTTCCAGGGCTCAGCTATTTCAACAGGCTAATGGATCTCTGGACACTCAGTCAAATCTCATAATGTGTATGAAAAGCTTGTTGCAATGTTTATAAAGTTTATATGCAGTCAAGACTAATTTATCTGAGGTATTTAAGGGTAAAGATCAAAGTCCAATAATTAGGGAGCACTGGAAATCAGAGATCTGAAGCAATATTGGCAAGTTTTGTTGAAGTCTGACAGAAATAGTAGAACAAAAGGACAAAAATGGGCCACTAAACAATTCAATAGCAACATTGGGCAATCGCTCATCCAGGATGGAAACATTATTCAGTGTATCAACCAGCTGCAGAAAAGCCTAATGGAAATGAATGAACATATAAAAACAAGGAATTAGGAATTATACCCATAATTTTAAGGGGGCATTTAACTTATTTCTCCAAACCTTGTTTGAGCCTTTCTATTTGGACAGACTGGACTGCAGTTTGTTCGATGATCTCATTACAAATCTTCTTCTGAAGCACCTCTTCAATGGTTGACAGCTGCGTGAAGTCCTGGACCATAGAAACGTAAGTCTTTGAAGGATGTGACGCAATTTTCTTCAGCTCGCTCTCAGTGGCATTTTGGATTCCTAAGGCATACACAGTAATGCCCAAACGGCGCAGAGTAGCTGCATTGTCCTTGACCGTATCCTGGGATTCTCCACTGGTGATGACTATCAGGATCTGAGGAATTCCTTTCCGAGCACGACTGCCTGCCTGCTCCGCGAAGTAATTCTTCCGCACAAAATCAATAGCGATGCCCGTGTTCCTGCCGCCTCCGCTGTAGCGTATCGATTTGATGTGGTCCAGGATGTCAGATTTTCTGCGGTACATTTTGAGATTGAAATCTTCCGATGCAATGGTGCTGTACTGAGCTAAACCAATGTGGACACTTTCAGCCTCCACTTCCAGCGCATTGATCATGTTGTGCAGGAAAACGCGAAGCAATTGGAAGTTTACAGCCCCGATGCTGTCCGATTGATCGACCAAGAAAACAATATCTGCAACTGTAGCAGACTGACACACTGTGAGAAACAAAAGACACATCAAAACTCATTAATGCACTGACACAGTTTGTTGCAAATTTTAGCCTGACTAAATTTAGAACAAATGTATTAATAGTGAAGCTTTCAGCTATTGCTGAATGTTGGCATACTCACCTCTGAACCAGTAAGTTGGTGGGATCTAAGCCTAACTTCAGAAACATAAGTAAATATTCTAGCTTGACACAACCAGTGCAGCATTAAAGGCATGTTCTTCTGTAAGAGCTATTGAAATACAATAAGGTGTGAAACCAAACCCTCATCTGCCTTTGAAATTGCTGGAAAGAGGTACCACAATACAATTCACAGAACTGTGGTGGAGGTCTCTCTAATGCCCTTGTCAATTGTCATGCCTTATACAATAATATCAATAAAACTGACTATCTGGTCATTGTCCCATTGATATTTGCTGGCAATTTACTGTGCATCTGCTGTTTGCTATTTGTCCTATTTTACAGAATCACAGAAGTGTTATGGTGCAGAAAGGTGCATTCATTCCATTGTGCTTGCACTGGCTCAGTAAATGAGCATCATTACCCTGTTTAAATTTCCTATCTATTCCCAAATACTCTTGCACATTATTTTGATCCAAATAATCATCCCATGCCTTCTTGAATGCTTCAATTTAACCTGTCTCCATCACTTCCCAGGCAGTCATTCCATACCCTAACTACTCACTGAGTGATAAAGGTTTTCCTCACTTCACCCTTGCTTCTCTGCAGATCACTTTAAATCTATGCCTTCTTGTTCTTTTTCCTTTTACAAGTGGGAAGTTTCTCCCTATGGGTCTGGGTGGATTGCTCTTCGGAGGGTCGGTGTGGACTTGTTGGGCCGAAGGGCCTGTTTCCACACTGTAAGTAAACTAATCTAATCTATCCAGTCCAGTCATGAACAGTTTCTCCCTATCCACTCCATCCAGTCCACTCATGATATCCACATGCCTTAAATTCCTTATCCACAGGGCCATTCTTTTAAACCTCTTCTGCACTCTCTCCAATGTGTTTGCATCCTTCTTATAACGTGGCACTTTAGAACTGTACACAGTATTCCAGCTGCAGTCTGACAAGTGCCTTATGCAGGTTCAACATCACCTCCTTCTTCAAGCAACTGAAAAATTCAGCAAATGTCTCATTTGCTGCACAAGGCTTTGTGGCATCCTGAAGTTGTGAATGATGTTCCATCACCCAGTTCTTAGTTTCTTCCAAACAAGATTACTCTGGGGATTAAAAGCATCAGAAGGAGGCATATGAATGAAATGTTTTTTCTCCAAAATTCGGGTTTCCAGAGTGCAAAGTAAAACACTCAGAGGATGCTTTACCATTAACTGTACCATTCTCCTTCAACAGCACATAACACCTTGCTTTGAACTTTTACAATCTGTGGATTTACATTTCCTTTTCTTCAAAGAAATACGATTACAGCAAAACTTGAGTACTATTGGATGCAATATGGAGCATTAAGGTCAATTCAAGAATCTAAGCACACTAACTCGGGCAATTCTTAAGCAAATCATTGAAGCAAAGTAATTTAAAAGGCAGTGGAGTTTATTGTGCTCATTATATCTGTATTGGTCTTTTATGGATCCTAAACCATCATCACTGCCCTGCTTACTCTCTTTCAAATATATTTGCTATTTTCCCTAAAGTACTCACTATGCTTGTATTCTTGCAACTCTGCATAAAGAAATTTCTCCCAACATTTATCCTCACACACTTTCTGAAATTTGTATTTGTTAAATTCATTACAGAGACAGTAGTCTTTCCCTATTCACTCCATTCAAATCCTTCATTTCCACTTTGCCATATATCCCTTTTTCTTCCAAATCTACTCTCTTCTGCTGCTAAGATCCCCTATATCTAACATTGGATGCACTTAAGCCCTGTTTGCAATCTGCTTATATAAACCAATAATGTTCTCTGTGGTTTTCTTAACGAGCTCTGTATCTTTTTATCAAATTTGGTTTTCAAATCCATCAACTTCTCTTGAAATCAACAGTACACTTTGCCACTGCATTATGATGAAAAACCCTGCATCTGTGTCTGATCTGCTGCTGTTTATATGTATAAGTAACTTTGATCAGTTGACCATCCTGTTCTGAAGAGACAATTGGATCAGGGCCCCTTCAGAGATGTGGAGAATACTTTAAATCTGACAGGTGCAAATCTGCAAATACAAATTCATCCCATAGACTTACATGTGTATATGCATGCATTTGCAGATGCATGTGAATTTACATTTGCAGATTTGTATTTGCAGATACATTATATTTTGTCAGCAGCCAGTCCATGTGACATTTTATAAATTCCTATTTGGGAAATAGAACCAGTCTAACTCAAGGTTGGAATATAGATAGACTCTAACCTCTAATGCACTGTTTGATCTGAGATGTCAGTTTTTTTTGTAAAACCTTAAGTTTTCTAGGAATGTGACTTGAAAGAAGTCTGGGATTTACATAGTAATGAATCAAAACTTGCAACTCCATTCTAAGTGACAAAAGACTTAACAGCAATCTAGGTTTGTTCAATACATCGCATCAGTTGTCTGATACTTTGATCTTTTACTATAAATTCTGTGTCATGTGATCCTGTCCCACAACCTACCTGAAGCTCTGAAAGCTTGTACATCCAAATAAACCTGTAGAACTATAACTTGGCATTGTGTGATTTTTAAAATGATTTCTTCACAGTGTTCCTCTTTGTTAAACTGCTAATCACTCATTTACTGAAACAGGAAGAAGACAGTTTTCCACAACTGTTTATTTGCTTAGTCGTTCATTACATATAGTTCATAGTTCAATATAAATACTAGTCAGCTCTATCTCTTTCCTAACAAACTCTCCTTACTCAGGAAGAGTCACCCTTCAAAGAGAAATCCTATGATCATTCACTGCTCTCTATGACCTCTTGAGTATATCCTTAAAGGAACAACTTTTTTCCAACAATGTCTACATTAGGTGCTGTGGGTAGTTTAATTATGCGAAAGGTATACAAGTTGCTATCATTGCTACTCTCAACATTCCAACCTCTGTACCCTTCCTCTTCCCATAGTTCCCTTTGCTAAAGTGAAAGGTGTCAGAAAATGGTCAGCAGTGTTTGCCTGCTCAGTGGAAAGAAAGATCAGACATGCTGAATAACACTTAGCTGATGTAAACCCACTTAATCTCTTTAAAATGTACCCAAAATATGGTCCCCTGCTGAAATATATTCTTTCCCAATATAATGGTAAAGTTTGGTTTTAAAAATCGATCTTCTACTTTCCCTAAGGGCTTCGGAGCTGGAGCCCAAATTAAAAATACACAAGTTGGGCTCTTGTCAGTTCACTTAGATGCAGCAGCACAGCATTGTAATCTGTCTCATTCCATCACCCAAACATAGAGGAATCCTGACCTTCTGAACAGAATAAAAAGTGAGAAGATATAGAAACAACAAGCATCAATTGCCTTTTTCTGTTTCCATGATGTGGAGGTGCTGGTGTTGGACTGAAGTAGACACGGACACAGGTCACAGGTTACAGTCCAACAGTTTCATTTGAAATCACAAGCTTTCGTTCAAGCTATGAAGGAGTAGCACTCAGAAAGCCTGTGATTTCAAATAAACCTGCTGGACTGACTGTAACCTGGTGTCATGTGAACTCTGAAGTTTTTCTATAAACTATACCTGGAATTAAATAAGTGCATCAGGAAGCTGGGCACGATCTGAATTTTTTTCTTCAAGAGCACAATCGACACTTAGATGTCACAGGATTCCATTTTACATACATTATCCCAAACTGGCAGGCACTCTAGTCACCCAACTCATGCTCCTACCTAACTAGGATGAGTAAGGGGGGTGTCAAGTGGCTAGTGACCCAGCTCCAATTACAAGTTGCTGCCTCACTGTTTTCAGCAAACAAGGCCAAGATAGCTCTTGAAAGTCAGTCTGATTTAGAAAGATCTTTGGTTTTGGGACAATGAAAGATACAGTACAGTGCAGGATCAAAAGTGGGTGAAAGGCAAAGGAATCAAACATTACCTGGTGGTCTTCTCGTTTCTCTGTATCGAAACTCTCTTCGTACTAACTGTCTGATTGCATTGGATATTTTATCAGATGACTGAATCACTGCATCCAAAGCACTAATCTGGAAAACAAATGGAAAATTAGGCTGAAAAGCCACACGCTGGAGATCGATCAAGACAGACCGTCTGACACCAACGGAGATAACTTTCACGCCTTCCTTCTTTAAGGCTCTGGCAGGTACAGTAATGTCATCCTGTGAAGAGGCTGAAGTAATCATGATCACTATCTGAGGAACGCCTTCCCCTTTCCGACTTCCAGCAGACTCTCTGAAAAACGTCCTGCGCAGGAAGTCAATGGCACGACCCATCGCTAACCCTGGTCCTCCCTGAAATGCAAAGCTGCGGTCACTCCTGATGTAATTTGCCACTTGAATCTTTGTTATGTAGGTATTCAATAAGAACTCAGTTCTTGCATTATTGTCATACTGGGCAAGACCAATTCGGTACTTATCTGCCCCAACATCAAGCTGAGTAACAATTCTGAAGATAAAGCTTCTGATCTGCTGAAATCCTGCAGCTCCCATGTTCTGAGAACCATCGACTAGAAAAACGATGTCAGCATAATTCACTGCAAAGGCTGCAAAGCAGAAGATAAAATGCTGAGTTAGTAAAAACAAAATGAATGGACCATAACCTTTTCAATATCTACTTTGATGAAGAGAATGCACGCGGGACAAATGGGACTTGATTTAAGACAAGAGAATTCCATAGAGGTAGACCACAGGCAGTAATAGACATTAGATAGTGGTGGCTAACGGATGGTGGGGGTGAATGGCTGGTGGAGATTAATAGGGCAGAGGTGAAGAAATGATAGGAAGGTAGAGAGAGATAGAGAGCAGAGCTGAAGGTGAGGCAGCGTTCTCCAATTATAGGGAATATACTTGAGAATTTTGTTCAGGATAGATTCAGTGTTGGTGGTAAATCTGAGCTCCCAGAGAGTGATCCATCAGGTTACAAGCGAACTTTGGGGAAAAGCTGGAGGATGTCAGAGAGAAACAAAATTTTAGAGATGGGACAGGATGGTCTTCTGTTGGTAACTTTGATGGCAGAAAGGTTCGGGGAGCAGGTGAAAGAAAGATCTGAGACAGGCAAGTCAGCAGTGCCTAGAGGATCTGGTGAGATGAACATGCCAAGACAAGCTGTCAGAGACACAGCTCGATTCGGCAGAGCTTAATGGGGAGTAATTTTAGTTTCAGCTATCTCTCATCTCTAGATTGATGTGAATGGTCTGAAAATAGACTTGAGCTGAAAAATGTGTTGCTGGAAAAGCGCAGCAGGTCAGGCAGCATCAAAGGAGCAGGAGAATCGACATCTCGGGCATAAGCCCTTCATCAGGAATGAGCTGAAGAATGAGCCTATTCCTGAAGAAGGGCTTATGCCCGAAACATCAATTCTCCTGCTCCTTGGATGCTGCCTGACTTGCTGCGCTTTTCCAGCAACACATTTTTCAGCTCTGATCTCTAGCATTGGCAGTCCTCACTTTCTCCTCCTTGAAAATAGACTTGAAGCAAGGTTGGACTGCACAGCTACCTGGAATGCACACCTTGTGACAGCTGGAGAGTTGGGGTCACTTCATGTGACCAAGACGACTACACGTGAGGGAAGTGCTTCCAGTTGCAAAAACTGGAGCTTGGGTTTTGGACCTTGAGAGGGAACTGGAATCATTGTGTTTCCATCTTCAAAATGGAGAACTCTTGTAGGTAGCATTCTTAGCAGAGTGTCATGCTGCAGACAGGCTAGCAAGGAGGGAATGGGAATGGAATTGGAAACTAATAAGAGTGATGGCTCTTCAGAGGGATGTAGAGAAAGCCAAACTTATGGCACCATAAGTGGTTTAACTGTACAGACAAAAGCAGTGTACAGGAGTAGTAGAATTATCAAATCCCTACAGTGTGGAAGCAGGCCATTCGGTCCATTGATTCCTCACGAATCTGCAAAGAACATCCTACCAAGACCCAACCCTCTACCCTGTAACCCAGCATTTCCAATGGCTAATACCCCCAACCTGCACATCTTTGGACTATGGGAAGAAATCTACATAGACACAGGGAGAACATGCAAACTCCACACAGACAGTCACCTGAGAGTGGAATCGAACCCAGGGCCCTGGCACTATGAGGCAGCAGTGTTAACCACTGAACCACTGTGCCAGCCATGGTTTAGTGATTTGATAGTTAAGACAGGTAGGCATTTCTGTTGCCCTAAACATGATTCTAAGCTGGAAAACTCACAGACCTTCTGCAAGATGTTCTTTTGAGGGAGGGTTAAGATCCAGAGGTTATGGTACACTGACATAGATAGAGGTCCTGAAAGTAGAATTTAGGGAGCTAGGAAAGAAATTGAAAAGCAGACCTCTAAGGCAATAATCAGAGAATTGTTCTCAGCACCAGGTACTAGAGAGTATAGAGATAAGAAGGTTAAATTAGTGAATGAACACATGACTGGAAAAACAGTGCATGTGGGAGGGAGGGCTTTAGTTTTCATGGGGATGGGAAAGGGGGACCTGTACAAGGAGGACAGGTTCCATCTTAATGGATCCGGGACTAATATCTACACAGAGAGGTTTGTGGGTTTTAGGGCTGGGAGTGGGTTTAAATTGGTTTGTCTGAGGCACGGGAACCGAAGAGATTTGAGATGGAATAAACGACAAAGTTAATTATGGGAAGTAGTAAAGCTGTAAATGAAAGAAGAAGTTAGCAGAAACAAAAGCCTAGAACCAACCCAGGTCAAATTACACAACAGCGTTAAAAAGGCAGAATCAAAATCTATCTGAATACACACAGCATTCACAACAAGATAGGTGAACTGTTGATGCTTGTGGAAGAGAAGGGGTGTGATTCAATTGCCATTATGGAGGCATAGCTGCAGAGTGACCAAAACTGGGAACTGAATATTAAAGCACTAAACAAATTAATAAATAAGAACTGTGCTATACATAAACTGAGTAAATCTAATGAGCATCAATGCTGCAGAGAATTGCTGGAATCTGTTGAAGAAAGTATTCTGCAGAAATATTTTGAGAATGCAATAGATTATTTAAAATATTCCACTACACAATGAGAAAAGGCTAATTAATAATTTTGATGGAAAAGAAACTTTCGGGAATAATGACGATAGTGTGATAGAATTTTTTGTTAGGTTCAAAAGCTGCAGTTCATCCAGAAACTGAGATCTTCAATCTTAATAAGCATAATTATGAAGGTATGGGGAGGGAGTTGGCTCTGGCTGATTGGGAGAATATGTTAAAAGTTTGGCCTTAGATGGGTAATGTCAAGTAGTTAAATAATTAGTGCTTGGCAAAAATATAAAGCATGACAAGTGAGGGTTTCATGTTTAAGGGTAAATTATAGGTCATCTCAGGTAAAAGGAGGAGATTTATAAAATTTCCAAAAAAATTGTACGGTGGAAGATTAGAGAATTTTAGAATTCAGCAAAGCAGAAGCAAGAAATTGACAAAGAATTAGAGAATAGAATATAAATGTAAAATAGCAAGAAATTTAAAAGGTTTCAATAGATGTAAAAAAAGAAAAATATTAATAGACAAATGACGGCTGGTCACTGTCCGACACAGGCAAATTTATAGTAGGAATAGAACAGTGGCAGAGAGGTTAAGTACTGTGTCTGTCTTTATAGAAGAAGGTATGAGGTTTCCCTGGTTAACTAAGGGAAATATTTCTTAATTAAGTATCTAATCAGGTTGTGGAACTAAAGAAATTATTGTAAGTAAAATCTTATTGGAGAAATTAATGGACTAAAGTTTTCAAATCCTCGGGACCCAGTGACCTTCATCTGAGAGTGCTGAAAGAGATGATTACAGAAATTGGTGATCATCTTTCAGAATTCCAGTGCAGTGGTGCCTGCTGATTGGAAGATTGCAGGTGTAGCCCCATCAGTTAAGAAAGGAGGGAAAGAGAAAACAGGGAACAACAGACCTGTTAGCCTAATGTAAGTAGTAGGGAAAATAATCTTGAATGTAATTACTGGGTATTTAGAAACTAACTGTCGGATAGGACTGACTCCAAATGGATTTCTGAAGGGAAATTACATTTGACAAAACTGTTGAATTATTTTTGAGGATGTTACTAACAGAGTCAATGGGGTAGAACCAATGGATGTAATGTACTTTAGACTTTCTGAAGGCTTTTGATAAAATTCCACACGGTTAGTTTGTAAACAAAATTAATGCTCATGCGATTCATGGTAATATGCGAGCACAGTCTGAAGATTGGTTGACAGGCAGAAAACAGAGAATGGGAATACATTTGTCATTCTGAGCTTGGCAGGTTTGAACATCAAGGATCAGTGCTTGGATCTCAGCTGGACATATTCCACATTAATGGTTTGGATATAGGGGCTAATTATAATATTTCCAGGTTTACAGATGATAGAATATTGTTGGCAAATGAGCTGTAAGGAAGATACAATGGGGATTCCAGGGGTTTAAACAGGTTGAGTGAGTGGACGAGAAGAGATGGAATATAATGTGATAAATATGTCTTGAAAGATTAATCAATAAGTAACTTCAAGACAGAGATTAATGAATTACCAATGACATCGAGGGAGATGGGAATGTTCTTTTCGGGAAATGATCATTATGATCTAGAAATGTAGCGTACGCCTAAGGGGTTGATTGGCCCCTACTTTCCTAAGCCTTCAACGGTGTCGGTAAGCACTGGACTAAGAAAAGGAAGTTCTATGGATAGGAAATGGGTTGAGAAGGAGTCAAGGGTGAAGGTCATAGAAGGATGAACTTGTTGAAATCAGGGAGATATGGTGATATACATAGTGGGAAGTAAGGGGAAAGCTAGAAAAGTTGGAGACAAAGAAGGAGCCAATCTAGCAGATAACTTTGACAATGAAAAGGTCTCTTCAACATTGCAGTTGGAGGGGAGGGTGAAATGTGGTGGAGGAATGGAGAGGCAGCAGGTTATGTCAATATATGATGTCTGGCAATAGCTCTATCTTTCAAGACCACTAGACCTTTGAAATGGAGATACAGCCATATTTGAAATGGCTCATTGGGATGTAGCAATGGTCAAGCTCATCAGTCAAATAAACAGCACTATCAAATAATCAGCATTGTCAAATAATTATCACTATCAAATAATCAACACTATCAAATAATCAGCATTGTCAAATAATCAGCACTGTCAAATCATCATCACTATCAAATAATCAGCACTGTCAAATAATCATCACTATTATCACTATCAAATAATCATCACTATCAAATAATCATCACTATCAAATAATCAGCACTATCAAGTTTGCGACCATCAAATTTTAATCACGTGAAGGGGCAACATCAACTGTGGGTTGGCAGTGGTGATGGAGGGAAGGGTGAAGGTGGTCAAGCACCTTGTGGTCAGGGTGAGAAAGCATGACAATTAATATGCATAAGGGTGATTAAGATTGAAAAAAGCTGAAATGGAGCAGTAGGATTATAGAGGCTTGGGGCTATAAGAATCATAATAATAACAAAAATGATTAAGAAATGGGATCTTCATATTAATTGGAGAACTTGTTGCTCAGTGGAGAAAGAAATAGCTTATGGTTTGGTGTTGCCTCATTAGCTATAGTGGAAAGCTGTTGATTCCACACTGAGATCCCCAGACCAATTGTCCACACACATCATGCTGGCTGGAACTATTGTATCTTCGGATGATCACTGAAGTTTGGAGTTACTGTTAAAGGTTGCTTTTTTGTTATATCAATCTAATTATTGCATATTACATCGTGTGAGCTGAATGTAAACATTTTCCCATTAAAACATCCTATGTTCATATTTATAATGGCCACCAATGGAGGTGCAAGTGTGCCATCAGTGTTAGGATGTTGTCAATACAATTTGGCCAGTATCCACAGGTAGCTTCCATTATACAGGGAGTTCCCAATTTACGAATGTCTGACTAATGAATGTTCATACTTACGAATGCAACCCCATACAGGGGCGTTATTTTAAAGACCTGGCATACAAACATTTCCTGTACTTAAGAACAATTACTTTACATTGTTTTGCATTGTGTTCCAACTTGCATACAAATCGACTTGCAAACAGAATCAAGAATGGAATCTGTCTGCAACCCGGGGACTGCCTGTAATTGTTGATGGAAGAAATTATAGCACAAACCTCACACTCAGGCCAGAAGGCATTACGGTAAAAAGAGAAACAAATCCACATGCAAGTTCTCTATTCTATCATTGTTACTGATCCCTCTAACTTTGGTGGATTCCTGAATTTCTTGTAGCTATTCCTGCCTCATTGCCACTGTTTTGCTGGTGGAAATCCACAGAAAAGTCACAGTTGAAGAACAGGAATGGCTGTGTGGAGGTTTGCAGGCAGTGTATTTAACTTTTCATGTGCAATGGCACAAGAGGGATATGTTTGCTTTCAAAATACCCTTCTTTCATCCAACGGTAATTGCTGATCTTGTATGGCTTATTGTAAAGATTTCCTTCCAAATTAATGTTCTAAAGATGTAAGGAACATTAATGAATATTACTTACAGCAAATGTAATAAATTGGAAAAAAATTCATATTTATAGCACCTTTCATGACTTCACAATGTCGTTGTTTTACAATCAATTAAATATTTTTGAATTCATTATTGCTCCAATGTAGAAAACGCAGCAATTAATTTGTGTAGAACAGGATAGTACAAGCAGCAATAAGATTGGATTCCCTACTAAAGAAAACAGGCCCTTCAGCCCAACAAGTCCACACCAACCTTCTGAGGAGTAACCCATCCAGACCCATTCCCCAACCCTATATTTACCCCTGACTAACACAATAGGCAATTTAGCATGGCCAATTCACCTGACCTGTACATCTTTGGATTGTGGGAGGAAACCCACATAGGGAGAACATGCAAACTCCACACAAACAGGTGCCCAAGGTAAGACTTGATCCTGGGTCCCTGGTACTGTGAGGCAGCAGTGCTAACCACTGAGCCACCATGCCAAGGCAATGAGCAAATAATCTTCTCCTACATTGTGCTACAGGATGTTTTTTTTTATTCCTGTTAAAGCCACAGGGGCATCAGTTTAAAGTTTCAACACAAAAGGCAGACTGTACAGGACTCCCTCAGGTGAGACGGTAACTAGGCCAAGATCAGCAATTATCATAAACATTAAAATTTGAGTCATGAACATAGCTAATTGCACCAACCTTGGATGTGGGCTTCAACTGTCTTGCACACAGACTCTAAGATTTTATTTGAAATTTCTTTCATTCCAAGAAAGTTTGCAACATGATAAGCATATCTCCGAACTGGTCTGCTGGAAATATCTTGAAATTCCTTCTTTCCTTGGATATTAATTCCGATGACATAAATCGTGACTCCGCTATTTCTCAGTCTGTTGGCAGCATCGTCCACCTCAGTGATGGAGTCACCGTCGGTGATCAGGATGACAATCTGCTGCACATTTTCTGCTGCCCTGCTCCCTGCTGCAGGAACAAAGTGTTGGTTCTGCAGGAACTCCAGAGTCCTTCTAGTATCAGTCCGGCCTCTCTTCTGTTGCAACCTCTGTAGGTAGTTCAGAACGTCACTCTTGGATGGATATTGATTCAGCAGGAATTCTGTCTTTGGATCGTCACTGTACTGAACCAGTCCAATCCTTACTTTGTTTTCTGCAATATCTAGGCCATTAACGAAGGTGCTCAGAAACTCCCTCACTTCTTCGAAATTCTCATCACTTACACTGGTTGAACCATCCACCACAAGAACGATATCAGCAAGTGTGGCTTTTCTACAAGCTGAAAACACAAAAAGTCACAATTTCTCATAAAACGCTTTTAGGTAACTCTAGTGGTCAGCAGTGTTCACAATGTACCTTTATGCAATCACTACCAATCCCAGCCCCATCCTCAACTTGAGGGTTTAGAATAAAAAGTAACACTTGCTGAATACTTCATTCTTTGAACAAGAAAATTCTAACTATTTACACTTTATCTCTCTCTCTCTCCATCAATCATAACAAAGGAATCATTATGTAAGGCAGTAACATATCAATCCTGCTGACTAGTTGAGGCAATTCATTCAGTCCTCATCCTATACTTACAGAGTCATAGAGATGTACAGCATGGAAACAGACCCTTTGGTCCAACCCGTCCATGCCAACCAGGTATCCAAACCCATTCTAGTCCCACCTGCCAGCACCCAGCCCATATCCCTCCAAACCCTTCCTATTCATATACCCATCCAAACTCCTTTTAAATGTTGCAATTGCACCAGCCTCCATCACTTCCTCTGGCAGCTCATTCCATACACATACCACCCTCTGCATGAAACAGTTACCCCTTAGGTCTCTTATATCTTTCCTTCTCACCCTAAACCTATGCTCTCTAGTTCTGGACTCCCCGACCCCAAGGAAAAGACTTTGTCTGTTTATCCTATCCATGCCGCTCACGATTTTATAAACTTCTATAAGGTCACCCCTCAACCTCCGACGCTCCAGGGAAAACAGCCCCAGCCTGTTCAGCCTCTACCTGTAGTTCAAAGCCTCCAACCCCGGCAACATCCTTGTAAATTTTTTCTGAACCCTTTCAAGTTTCACAACATCTTTCCGATAGGAAGGAGACCAGAATTACATGCAATATCCCAACAGCAGCCTAACCAATGTTCTGTACAGCTGCAACATGACCTCCCGACTCCTGTACTCATACTCTGACCAATAAAGGAAAGCATACCAAATGCCTTTTTCATTATCCTATCTACCAGTGACTCTACTTTAAAGGACTTATGAACCTGCACTCCAAGGTCTCTTTGTTCAGCACAATTGTTTGAAACTTTTGCTGATTTCGGCGAAATTGGGCCATCTGTAAAGATGGTGGCTGTGTGGTTATCTTACTCGTAGTTCTGTCGTTCAATGATGGTGAACAAGTGATTCACATGGTAATGGTCAGACATACATCAAATACCCATGGGAGTAGGCAGCACTGCAGGCCATTAGGATATCAATATCTGGTCAACCAATTGACCGTAAGCTTCTTTATAATCCAATGAAACTGCACGGAAGGAAGTATGATAGGTCTATAACAAGTCACTAACCATTACCATTATACCTACTTTGAGATGGCCACAATGAAGTACTGTAAAAGAATTCAGTAAAGGAATCACTGCAGACCTATGCCACCTGCTGGATAGACTGGTGTGACTACCCTGAAGCACAAAGCTTGCACATGCAGGGTGACTAGTGTTAAACTATGGTCTGTACATTCTTCACATGACTGATAGTTGTAGTGAGAATCATTTTAGGTAAAATTCCTTCTCACAACTATTTAATGTCTTGACTTCAGCATCAGCCAAAGAAGACACCAATTGCTGAACTCCAGCCTTCCTGGCCTGCAGACTCATTACTACATGTGAGGATCCATTTCTCTTCACACTGACCACGCTTATATTTGTGCACCCAAAGAGTTAATGATTCACTTTGAAAGTTCACCAGAAGATATGACCCTCTCCTCATGCTGTTTTTTTTTCATTTGCCCTCAATTCTCATTATGCTTGCATGCATGCAATTTTCGTCTTTATTGGTCTTGCCTTCCCTCGGCCCATCCGTTATCAGCCCCAGCCTGGGTTGTAACTGGAAAGCGTGACTAAGCTTTGACTGGAGAATTAAGTGCCTTTAACACTTGGGATTCAGTTAAAAAGAGAACCGGCCAAACTAAAAACTGACTAGATTTGAAGGTGAAAACTGAATACTAAGTGATTTCGTTGATAACATTACAAGAGTCCTGGACAATGAATGAAAATAAGATAGAATTCTGACTCCAGTCAATTTGCAATTGGAGTTATGTTCGTGTGCAATGTGTCTAGTGGATGCTGTGACACCTCTGTTTTTACCAACAAACACAGGAAGGTGGAAACTATGAAAGATCAGTAAGATTTAAAGATCCATTTACAAAAATCTTTAAAATCCAATGGACAACACTTAGAATAATTAAACCAACTTTGTAATGTTAACCCTTATGTCAAAGGGGCTGGCAAACAAAGGGGAGACAAATATTCTATTGTGATGTAAAGCTCTGGTTAGACCAGATCTGAAGGACTGCAGTCAGTTTTAAGCACTTCTGTCAGAAAACATACTTTGGATAGATATAGCACAGAATAAATTAGCAACTTTAGTTTTATTATGCGGGGCTGGTTGTAAAAACTTGCCTTTCCTTAAGAATGCGTTTGGGATGATTAAGATGAATTAAGGATCTAATAAGTAAATAGACGAAAAAAAAATAATCTGCTGGAAGACTCCAAAACAATAGAAATAATCTAAGTTTAGTTATGACATCAGGACAAATACCTTCATGAATAACATTTTGGAAATCGAGAACCTCTCCTGCAAAAAGCTGCTATGACCACTTCAATTGAAAACATTGAAACTCAGTTAACAGCAGTAAAGTAGTAAATGGTGGGCAAATGAAGTTAGTTAGTACGCACATCAGCCACGAACTAATTGAATAGGCAATTTGAGTGACTGAATGGTCTTCCTATTTTCCATCATGCTGAAAGGTAAATAAGTCTTGACATTTTCCACAGTCCACTACTTTCAAGATTACATCTTGTGTCTGTTGTTGGGATCCAGCAAGAAAGGGAAATGGGATGAGACACAAAGAGAAAGGTAGAAAATCTGTCTAGAAAAGGGGTTAAATATAACTAGACACTGCATGAATATCAAATTTAAAGAATAATAAAAGATAAACATTTCAGGCGCAATATGTAAAATTGACGAACTGGATGGCTTCTGAGATACAATACCTGGGGAAACTTGTGAGACCTGAGATAAATTACGAGTCACCTCTTCCACCCTGGTACAAACGAATTGGATGACAGCCTGTGAAATTCCCCTTAGGGCTGCAAAGTCTGCCACGTTGTACACGTAGTTGCTAGCTGGCTTACTGGCGATTTCCTCCAGCTCTTTCTCCACAGCATCTTTGATGCCAATGGCATAGACGGTGACCCCTCGGTCCCGCAGCGCTTTTGCTGGTGGTCCAACACTATCCTGGGATTGCCCATCAGTGATTACAATGGCCACTTGCGGTACTCCCATCGATGCCCTGCTGCCCGCTGACTCCACAAAGTGTTTGTTCAGCATGAACTTCAGGCCCAGCCCAGTTCTTGTTCCTCCTCCTTTGTATGGCAGCTGCTGTAGATACTGCAGAATCTCATTCTTATCACTATAGGAATTCAAGAAAAACTCAGTGCGAGGAGTTCCACTGTACTGGATGAGGCCTATCCGAACTTTGTCCAGCCCAACATCAAATCCATTCACAAGGGTGTAGAGAAACTCTTGAATCGTTTTGAAGTTCTGGATCCCGATACTCCATGATCCATCCACCAGGAATACGAGATCCGCAATAGAGGACTCACTGCAGGCTTCAAAAGCAGAAGAAGCTACAGTTATTGTTACAATCAATACAGGTTAATATTCATTAGGCTTATTGTAATTCATTATGAAACTGAGGCCCACATCAATAATCTGTTTCTACACCCATGCTTTGTTAATAGTGAGCATGCAAAGTATAAATTAGGAATGTCTTTATAGACTCCAGTTCTGGGAGAAAGTGAGGTCTGCAGATGCTGGAGATCAGAGCTGAAAATGTGTTGCTGGAAAAGCGCAGCAGGTCAGGCAGCATCCAAGGAACAGGAGATTCGACGTTTTGGGCATAAGTCCTTCTTCCTGATGCTGCCTGACCTGCTGCGCTTTTCCAGAAACTCATTTTCAGACTCCAGTTCTAACCCAGTAAATCACCTGGATTTGTATGAAAACCTGACAAAGTTACAGTGGGAGCTGATGCAAGGAAATTCCGAGTGTCAATTAGTTCTAATATTGGAAAATCTCAGAGTGACAAGTGTCTTCCAATAACCTTGCACTTCTATGTTCTATATTTGTTGTCATACTTCATTCTCATTGCAGTGAAAAGTATTTCCAACACAAAGGATAAAGTGCTTAAGTTACAGAACAGCTCCTTGATGAGGATGGGTGCCAGTACAAGTTTCAAAATTGAAGTAAATCTGATTGCAGTTAGTTGACAGAGAATTGAGATTTCTCCAGTTCTGATTTGGAGATGCTGGTGTTGAACTGGGGTGTACAAAATTAAAAATTACACAACACCAGCTTATAGTCCAACAGGTTTACTTGGAAGCACTAACTTTTGGAGTGCTGCTCCTTCATCAGGTGGTTGTGGAGTATAAGATCGTAAGACACAGAATTTACAGCAAAAGTTTACAAAGTGATGTAACTGAAATTATATATTGAAAAAGACCAGGATTGTTTGTTAAGTCGCTCATCTTTTAGAGTGAGCATGTTGGTTTCAGCTTACCTCAGTTCAGATCTCTCAAATCTGATTATCCTTCACAATTGAATAAAGTAATAGTATCTACGTGAAATGAGGAGTGCATATAGAGGGAAAGGATAGGGATAAAATGTCCCTACTGACAGCCACATTGCTCTTATGTCCATTTCCTACAACCATTCCTTACAAATTCCTGCATCAGCCTCAAGGTGACTCAAGATTGTTGTGAATTAATGGTTACTTACTGCTGCCTTCAGCACTATTTCACTATTTCATGGGTCAGAAAAAAAAGCAAACATCGCTGGAAAAGCTCAGCAAGTCTGGCAGAATCTGAAAAAAGAATCGGAGTAAACATTTTAGGTCTGGTGATCCTTCTTCAGAACTGATGAGGCTCAACTTAACAGCGATCTAGGTTTGTTCAATACATCGCATCACTTTGATCTTTTACTATAAATTCTGTGTCCCATGATCCTGCCCCATTAGCTACCTGACAAAGGAGCAGCGCTCCAAAAGCTAGTGCTTCCAAATAACCCTGTACCACTATAACCATGAGTTGTGTGATTTTTAATCCCATTACTCAAATCCTTGAAGGGTCACGATGGATTTTACATCTCGCCTCACACTTTGCTATCTCCAACCTTATATTCAGCATTTCAGAATTATGATATAATATTTTGGCCTGGAGCATCGACACATTGCATTGAATTTTTCAATGCAATTTCTTTGCTTTCAGCCCAAAAGATTGCAGGATTTTAAGCACAAAATTCCTTCAATGAAAATCAAGTTTCTGCACATCATCCTGGGATCCAGCCCACAAAACCTGCCATGTTTGCAGGGTGAATTAATCACTAAAGGGCATTTCCATTATTTACAAATTTTCAAGGAGGCTCCAAATATTAAAACTGTATGTTTTATTGTGCTCTGAGGAAGGGTCACTGGACTCAAAATGCTAATTCTGATTTCTCTGTACAGATGCTGCCAGACCAGCTGCATTTTTCCAGTTATTTTTGTTTTTGTTTTGATTAAACTGAAAACTTTTGGATATAAAGACCTTCTGTAAAGGTCTTTTCTTTTTTCTTTTTTTTTAATTTGCTCAGGAACTGATCAAAATAACCTATTTTCAGGTATTGTAGTAAGAATCTTCGACTCTTCATCCTTAACAGAGAGAGATAGTGCTGAAGTCTAAGATAACCTTTTTAAGATCACTGTTGATAAGATTATTGTCTATACAACATTCTGTAAACTACTTACGCTCTTACTCATGAACAGTGCCTTCTGGGAGACCATTAGATTGAGGATAGTGAGCAGAGCACCTTCTCTGCTCAACACCCCACATCCTGCACATAGAGTCATAGAGATGGACAGCATGGAAACAGACCCTTCGGTCCAACTCATCCATGCTGATTAGATATCCTAAATTGATGTAGTCTCATTTGCCAACATTGGCCCACATCCTTCTAAACCATTCCTATTCATCTTTCCATCCAGATGCTTTTCAAATGTTGTAATTGTACCAGCCTCCACCACTTCCTCTGGCAGTTTCTGCCCTCTGCATGAAAAGAGTTGCCCTTTTGGTCCCTTTTACATCTTTCCTCCAACCTTAAACCTGTACCCTCTTGTTTTGGATATCTCATCAGTCTCTCCATCATGTGATCTCTTACATCACAATTGATGTACATTACTTTTACATATTTGAGGATTAACCCTTTAACCCTTTACAAAAAGCTGATAGCAATCCTCTCAGGTTGCTCTCTTTATATGGTCCCTGATCTGTCTCCAAAGTCTCACAGGAATAAACATTGTAGCAAGTTTTACCAGTCTCTCTGATCTCATTCATAGTTTGGTGGTTGAGGAACTGTTCTTCAAGTTTTCATTTGAAAATATCAGCTCTTTGTTCATATTGTCTTCCTGGCTGACTGGATAGCTGATCCATCTTAATAATGCTTTCTTTTCCCATTAAAACTAATGTTCTTCTGCTTCATCTTCTTCTTCACTTCTCTTTCTGCCAGAATGGAAGGGGTTTGTTGTGTGAGCACGTTTTCACCCCTTGGCACTTTTCTTCATTTGCCTAGTTTCCTGCATTTTTGTGACGGCTGCTGGCAAGTTCTTGGTCATCAAGGAAGTGAATGCCTTTACCTCTCCTGTGCTCTGTGTGATTTTCTATATGTTAGCCCATGTAATAAATATCACTGAGAGATGGCTTCTCATTGAGTCTTACATTTAGACGTTTATTAACCATTAACTATATATCTTAATATGTCATCTCAAATGTTTATGCACACTCTGCTTACTTAGATTACTGTATTTATATACAAAGCTGACTGCTAACTAATTGACTGACTAGCAGGACTAGCGGCAGAGCATAAGACCACTTATCCTGAGAGGTCACATGTTGTGATGCCATCAAACTTGCCTTTTTGGAATCTAAGCAATTATATAATTTCATCTTCTTTCCCTTTGAAGAATAGAAATCCATTCTGAGAAGCTTCTACAAGAATATACATCAGTAATTGTCTTTGTACATTATGACAATGCTTTGGTCATAGAGTCATATGGGTCACAGAAAAAAGGCTCTCTGGCATCAAGTCTGTGCTAGTCAAAAACTAGGACCTCGTTATTCTAATCCTTATCTATCATTTGGCCCATAGTATGCCGTGGTATTACAAGTGCATATCTAAATACTTCTTAAATGCCATGAGTGTTTCTGCCTTGACTACTCTTACAGGCAGTGAGTTCCAGATTCCCACTACCCTCTGGGTGAAAATAAATATTCTTCACATGCCTTCAAAATGTCTGACCCTTACCAGAAATCTATGCCCCAGTCATCAATCCCTCCACCATGGGGAAAGATTGCTTTCTGACTACCCTATCTATGCCTCTAACAGTTTTATACATCTCAGTCATGTTCCTCCTCAATCTCCTCTGCTCAAGGAAACCAGCCCCAGTCTCTCCAAACTTTTTTTATAACTGAAGCTCTGCAGGCCAGGCAATGTACTGGTAAACGTGCTCAATATGACCAGATCTAATCCTTGTATATTCACCATGACTCACCTGTGTAGCCTCATTATATGATGTGTTTCTTGATGGGTATACATCATGCATTATGGATATCTGGTTACTGTCTGACATTATGCATTCATAAGCAGAGACATTTTCTTGAATGATGGGCACTTAGTCATATACAACTCAGCTGTTTTGCTGTTGGATTCAACCATTATTTGTGAAAACATTGTATGACCTCTTCTATACTCAATGTATTGTAGTATATTTCCATGGACCTATGTGTCTGGTCAAAGATCTTGAATTCTGATGCTATGTCTCGGTCAGTATGGGCTAACAGTCTGCTCTTGTGATATACCTTTGTACCATTTCCATTCTCCTATTCAACAATGTGTCATATACATGTGGTTGGGTGGTAAAAGTAGGTGATACAAGGGCTAGGTAGATCTGTCATCCAAACATGAGAACTGCTGGTGGGGGCAAACCCTTTCCTTGTGGAGTAGAACAAAGATTTCATATAGTTATCCAAATATTTGCTTTGTATTTAATGATCATAGGCTTCACTGTATGAACAATGCCTCCTGGGAGACCATTAGATTGAGGATAGTGAGCAGAGCACCTTCTCTGTTAATCACCCCACTTCCTGCACATAGAGTCATAGAGATGTACAGCCCTTCGGTCCAACTCATCCAGATGAAGGGCTTTTGCCTGAAACGTTGATTTCGCTGCTCCTTGGATGCTGCCTGAACTGCTGTGCTCTTCCAGCACCACTAATTCAGTATCCTAAATTAATGTAAACCCATTTGCCAACATTTGACCCACATCCCTCTAAACCATTCCTATTCATCCTTCCATTCAGAAGCCTTTCAAATGTTGTAATTGTACCAGCCTCCACCACTTCCTTTGACAGCTCCTACCCTCTGCATGAAAAGAGTTGCTCCTTAGATCCTTCTTATATCTTTCCCCTCATCTTAAACACGTGCCCTCTAGTTTTGGACTCTCCTATCCTGGGAAAATACCTTGACAATTCACCCAATCCATGCAACTTGTGGTTTTATAAACTACTGTAACGTCACCCCTCAGCTTCCAGTGTTCCAGGGAAAATAGCCCAGCCTATTCAGCCTCTCCCTATAGCTTGTAGATGTTATGCAATGCATCTTGTAGATATATGCAATGCTGCTCCTTGAATGTTGGTGGTAGAGGGAATGGATTCTTGTGGATGTGATTGGTTTAGATTACATTATCTACAGTATGGAAACAGGTCCTTTGGCCCAACAAGTCCACACCGACCCACCGAAGAGTAACCCACCCAGACCCATTCCCCTACCTATGCTTATCTCTAACTAATGCACCTAACACTTTGGGCAATTTAGCATGGCCAATTCACCTGATCTACACACCCTTGGATCGTGGGAAGAAACTGGAGTATCCAGAGGAAACCCACACCGACATGGGGAGAATGTGCAAACTTCACACAGACAGTCGCCCAAGGCTGGAATCAAACCCAGGTCCCTGGTGCTGTGAGGCAGCAGTGCTAACCACTGAGCTACCATGCTGCGCCATGTGGTGCCAGACAAGTGGGCTGCTTTGTCCTCGATGGTGTCAAGCTACTTATGTGTTGTTGGAGCTGCACCCATCCAGACAAGTGGGAAGTATTCTATCATACTTCTGATTTGTGCCGAGGAGATAACGGACAGGCTTTGGGGAGACAGGGGGTGAGTGACTTGCCATGGTATTCCTAGCCTCTGACCTGCTCTTGTAGCCACTGTGTTTATGAGGTGGACCCAGTTAAATTTTTGTCAACGGTGACCCCAAAGATGTTGATAGTGGGAGATTCAGTGATGGTAACACCATTGAACATCAAGGAGCAGTGGTTAGATTGTCTCTTATTGGTGATAGTCATTATTTAGCATTACGTGACCTATGCTGTGGACTGTTGTCAGCCACTAGACATTTGAACATAAAAAAAACAGCAGCAGGAATAGGCCATCAAGCCTGCTTTGCCATTCAATTAGATCATGGCTGATCTTTTTAGTGGACTCAGTTTCACTTCCCCATCTGCTCACCATAACCCTTAATTCCTTTACTGTTCAAGAGTCTATCTATCTTTGCCTTAAAGACATTCAATGAGGTAGCCTCAGCTGTTTCACTGGACAGTGAATCCCACAGATTCACAGCCCTTTGGGTGAAGTTCCTCTTCAGCTCAGTCCTAATTCAGCCCCACCTTATTGTGAGGCCATGCCCCCGATTGTATTTTCACCTGCCCGTGGAAACAACCTCCCAGCTTCCATCTTATCTCTTTCCTTCATAATTTTAGATGTTGCTTCTAAATTCTAATAAATATAGTCCTGGTCTACTCAATTTCTGCTCATAAGCCAACCCTCTCAAATCCGGAATTAACCTAATGAACTTCCACTGCACCCCTTCCAATGCCAGTACATCCTTTCTCAAGTAACTGGTTTGGCCTCACCAGAATCCTGTACAGCTGAAGCATAATCTCCCTGGTTTTAAACACCATCCCTTTGCAATGAAGGATTATATTCCATTTGCCTTCTTAAATACCTGCTGCAACTGCAAACCAATATTTTGTGATTCATGCACATGGACACCCAGGTCCCTCTGGATAGCAGCATGCTGCAATTTTGCACCAATTAAATAATAGTCCATTTTGTTGCTGTTTCTACCACAATGGATGACCTCACATTTATCAACATTGTACCCCATCTGCCAGATCCTTATCCACTCACTTAACCTATCCAAATCCCTCTGCAGATGTTGTGTCCTCTGCACACTTTGCTCTACCACTCATCTTAGTGGCATCTGCAAAATCACCTATATAAATTGTAAACAATTGCAGTACTAATACTGATCCCTGAGGCATACCACTGACCATGGATCTCCATCCAGAAAAAGACCCATTTTTCCCCACTTCTTGCATTCTCTTAGTTAACCAAGCCTCTATCCATGCTAATACGTTATCAGTAACATCGTGCATCTTTACCTTATGTTTTACCTAGTGTTTTGTGCAGCATCTTGTCAAATGCCTTCTGGAAATCCAAATACACATCCATTGGTTCCCCACTGTGCTCATAATGTCTTCAAAGAACTCCAGTAAATTAGCTAAACATGACTTGCCTTTCCTGAAGCCATGCTGCAAATGTCCGATGAGACAATTTCTATCCAGATGTTGTTGTTTCTTCCTTCATGATAGACTCAAGCATTTTCATCACCAAATAAACTCAATATGAACATTAATTTGTCAGAAAATATTGCAATAGTGGGACTTTTGATTTTTTTTTTCATAAAAGAGAATTTGGTGAAATAGTCAGTCATCCGGTTGTGATTGTATCCTTGGTTGTGGAAAATATTGGTCATGATTTGGAAATCTGCTAAGAGCATCAGAAACCATCATGTGTGGGCCTTATACTTTGTATCATACTTTGAAATTGTGCTCTTGGATCTTTAGAAGTCAACATTAATGCACTTATGTGAAGCTTTAAAGAGACCATTTCCAACAGTTTGTTGTCAGTATGAACAATGAAATGATTGTTGTAAGGCATTTTTGCATTCCAAAAACTAAAGTGAGAGTATCCATTTCTATATTGCCGCACTTTGTCTGCACTGACCTAAGAATGTTAGAACCAAATATAATTAGCTTGTGTCATTCTGAAATGGAGATGATTCAGATGCCTTTCTGGGATACATCTACTTCCAGTGTGCTAAACTTAATGGAGTCATAATTTTGGAGAATATATTTACTGTAAGTCGGAATATTTTTGATGGATCAAAAAATGTACTGATGATCCCCCTTGCCAAATCTTTGTGGAGATCCTTGTGAAAGCAAAGATATTTTGCTGTAATTTCCAGAACTTACAAAGTTAAGAAGTTGAAGAAACTGAAAAACCTTTGTAAGTTACCTTTGTCTTATGATATAGGCATCTTCTGTATATGTTCTCTTTTGGGAAGGCCAAATACTGTTTGATCTGGTTCACGTTGATTTGACATCTTTTGCTATTGAAAACAAAGCCTTGTTTTCTTGCTGCTTCCTTGAGCTGATCCAGGTTTGTGTCATGCTAACATTTAGTTTTCTTGTGAACTGCAATGCCATCTTTCATACTGAGACAACCTGGTAGATTTTGACCGATACAATTTGAGTGTTGTTGGAATAGATTGGCTAATGGACAATCTAAATATTAATCTGAGAGTACAGCATATAAAAAAAGTGTTCAAAATGTTGTAAGTTCCTGTGATCCTGGGGAAAGGTACATGAGCCAATATTAATTCATGGCATAAGATTTGGAAAAAGTGTTTTGTTGTTTTAAAATGAAAAGCCTTAACCGAGATAAATAGTCCTCAGTTTTGGTGGTACAATCTTTGTGCTGATGTGGCCTCTCTCTCTCCACATTGACCACACTGTCCTTTCTTCACAATTCCCTGGCTTCAGCTTTGGAATATTGCCACCTTTATCATTAAGATATGAACTGCCTCAACCTTTTTCTCTACAGAACTTCTCTATCACCTCCAATAAAAACTCTTTTGTTTCCTTGTTTTAGCATGTTTTCACCAAAGTCAAGTCTTCCCTGCACCATAAGAAATCAAATGGGGGTTCCTCCAAAATTTCAATAATTATCCAATCTCTGATTAGGTCATTTTTTTAAATGTCCTGTGTTCACAGATATCTGCTAAGTAATATAGGCCTTTAATAAATGAATTATTGCTCTTTTCAAGATTTTGTTTCCATCTCTCTCTCTTTCTATGATTATAATTTCCTGAAGACCAAAGTACATATCAACATAACCTTGTCATATTTAATCTCGTTGTTGCTAACTCTTTCTTCATTCAACCGGTCTTGCTAAATAATCCACCAGAATGTTGCCAATTATAAGGAATATAACACTGATTTGACCCTCATTTGATTTGATGGTTAACCCTGAAGTATTCCTGTATCCAATGAATAGCCAGTGCTAGTTCTGCCACTTGAGAGCTCGTTAACGGCTGTCTACATGCTCAAAAGAGTGTGGTAGTAGTTGGGCCTGTTCTGCAGCTTCTCCTCATTATAACTTGTTTCCCACGCTGCTGTGTTTTTTTCATAGTTGCTGTGCTACTGGCAGCTTCTCAACCATTGAGCTGTTTCTTTAGTTAAGCTCAGTGGTCCATCCTGTCGCTGGGCCTCTCATTCTCTGTCGTCATCTGATATTATGGTTGTAGTATTGGAAGAGCTTGCTATATATCACTTAAGAAAAGTAGGCAAAGAGTTTTAAAGATTATTTTTCATCCTGATTATTTATCGGTACTGTGATCGAGTGGTCTAAGGCTCTGGATTAAGGCAGTAATCTGTTTGGAAGAATGGGTTTGAATCCAACATTATCAAGTTACTTAGTAGATGGCCCAGTGGTTAGCACTGCTGCCTCACAGCGCCATGGAGCCGGGTTTGATTCTACCCTCAGGTGACTGTCTGTGTGGAGTTTGCACATTCTCCCAATGGAGAATGGAGGCTTGGCATGGATTCAGTGAGCTGAACTGCCTGCTTCCATACTGTAGAGATTCTATGATTCCATGATTCTATGGATGCTTTACACTCTTAAACTTAACATAAAGTTGCATCTCCATGCATCGTGTCTTCACTATATGACCTCTGACGTAGCTAACTGTTTGTACAGTTGAGTGTTAGACCTTTACAAAATAATCCACCAGAAAATAATTTGTATATTCTTTTAAAAATAGTTTTCATTCATTAAAATCAGGTTACTCCATTAAAATTGGGTTACTTACATATGATTAGTACTATGGTTTAAATGCTAATTTTTTCTTGAAATTATTTTGATCAAACTTCGCTACTGTTAAATATATCGAGAAATATTTTGAAAGCAATTTATTATTCCATATATTTTTAAATTGTGGCTCATGGCAGATTTTGCCTACAGCAATATGTAAATAATTTTCAGCAGATGTTCTGAGAAAACACTTTTTTATATATGCACTGACAATGATATAAAGCAGACTTTAGTTAAAACCATTTTGAGTCAGAATCGCTAATTTCAACCAAAGTGGGAAGTGTGCTTAATTGTCTTACAGATACTTAATCCCATAGGAGTCAGGTTTGTAGCTAGTCCTGCATAATATTTTCTGTTTGTCCCATTGTAAGAATAAAATTCTGGCACAATTTAATTAAGGTATCTTTGCAAAGAATTATTTTTGTTTGCTTGTATTAGGAGGCTTTCCTGGGTTTGTAACTAATTATGGACTAAGGAGTTACTTCCTTGAGATTCCACACTTAAAAAGAATCCGTATTTTAATTCGAAAGCACTATACCAGGCTGCTGAGCGACAGTCGAGGTCAAACTTGTGAAAAGGAGGCCAATCATTATGACTTCAAACTGAGCCATGTTGAAAGACATTCTGACGATTTCCCTACAAAAGCAAAGAAAGAAAACACAGTAGTTACATGTATTTGTTTGATGTTAGCACTGCTGCCTGTATCAAAACTGGATCTCTTGCTCTTTTAGATTAGATTAGATTACTTACAGTGTGGAAACAGGCCCTTTGGCCCAACAAGTCCACACCAATCCGCCGAAGCACAACCCACCAATACCCCTTACCTAACACTACGGGCAGTTTAGCATGGCCAATTCACCTGACCCGCACATCTTTGGACTGTGGGAGGAAACCGGAGCACCTGGAGGAAACCCACGCAGACATGGGGAGAACGTGCAAACTCCACACAGTCAGTCGCCTGAGGCGGGAATAGAACCCAGGTCCCTGGCGCTGTGACGCAGCAGTGCTAACCACTGTGCCACCGTGCTCTCTGTTGCAACTGGACTTATTGATTATCAGGAAATTCCATGTAACGATCGACACCTCAACTCTCCAGAATCTTATGGTCAATTACATAGCAAATGCAACTCCTTTCCTGGATTTGACAACACCACAGTTCTATCAATGTGATTCCAAAGAAGAATCTTTCATTTAGGATATAATGTATAATGTTTCACATTTTTCGCCCCCATAGCTCTATTCACACAATTGTATATTTCAAGTAATTTACTTGGCTATTTTCATGGGATTAACCGCAATAAATAGTATGTTCACATACTCGTTCAGCTGTTGGGTATTGTCTTAACAATATAATTAGCACCATTAACTGCCCAACAATGTAACTTCCAACACACATACAATGAGTGTGCAAAGCCCACAATAGCTTGACATTCACCATGTAAAGAGAAAGGGCTTCAGGAATATATCACGTGCATAGATAGATGTTGGTCATACTGAGATATGATTTTCCAAAAGTTCTTTTGGACAAGACTAAGATAATCTCCCAAAAATGAGCCCCAACTTCATTTGGTTATATTGTTGTATCTATTGGGGTGGCACGGTGGCACAGTGGTTAGCACTGCTGCCTCACAGCGCCAGGGACCTGGGTTCAATTCCCGCCTCAGGCGACTGACTGTGTGGAGTTTGCACGTTCTCCCCGTGTCTGCGTGGGTTTCCTCCGGGTGCTCCGGTTTCCTCCCACAGTCCAAAGATGTGCGGGTCAGGTGAATTGGCCATGCTAAATTGCCCGTAGTGTTAGGTAAGGGGTATATGTAGGGGTATGGGTGGGTTGCGCTTCGGCGGGTCGGTGTGGACTTGTTGGGCCGAAGGGCCTGTTTCCACACTGTAAGTAATCTAATCTAAATGAAGCCCTTTATGCCTAGAACATTTTTACAGTAGGTGTTCCCTGTATAACTTTAAATTGAGATCCAGAAGATTTTCCAAATGACTTACAAATTGTACTTTTTTTCTCTCATTTTACTGGAGAAAGCAACTTGATTTCATTATTTAAATTCCTTGATGACATTTCCCCATCCTAATAGTTTCTGATGTTTGTCGGATATCTTAGAGAGTTGAATATTGTAACAAGAAAAACACGAGTTTATACCATTCATAATTCCATAACATAGCAAAGTGCTTTAAAATCAGCTATGTACTCCTGAAGTGTAGTCACTTCTGAAAACACAACTAATTTGTACACAACAAGATCCCATAAAGAACAATGACCAAATAAATTTGCATATTAATGATGCTGGATGAGAATTAAAATATTTGCAAAATAGGGGATGGGTGGGAGGATTATGTACTCTTGCTAATTTAAAAAGATCTTTTACATCTATCTACAGGGGTATGCATCTCATCTGAAAGATGGCACTTCTGTGCAATTCTTCCTCAGTGCCAGACTAGAGTAGAAGCCCAATTATTTTTTGTTTTACTCAAGTTTCTGTAACTTCAATTAAAACTGAACGATTTCCAAGGCATCGACAGAACAGAACATCGTAAAAGAATGTAGCAAATGTGAAATCAGTACGCTCACCTTGCCTTCTCAAAACCAAAAGCAATTTGAATTAATATGGAACCCTGAGTGTAATTCAATGTACCAGGAATTTTTTTAGGAGCATCAATAAGCAAAATTTGACAACAAAATGCAAAAATAGGGCAGATGCCACCATGAAATTCATATAATGGATAACAGATCATAGCAGATGGCATGGTGGTTCAGTGGTTAGCACTGCTGCCTGACAGCATCAGGGACCTGGGTTTGATTCCAGCCTTGGGTGATTGTCTGGGGGCTGTTTGTCTGTGTGTGTTTCCTCCCAGAGCTTTGGTTTCTTCCCACAATGCAAAGATGTGCAGGTTAAGTAGATCAGCTGTGGGAAATGCAGGGTTACAGGGATAGGGTGGGTGTGGGTTGGGTGGTCTTTGAAGGATCAGTACAGACTTGATGGGCTGAATGGTCTGCTTCCACACTGTTAGATTCTATGATAGATTGTCTAAAGGAAAACAAAGAACTGTGATTGCTGGCAATCTGAAATTGCTGGAGAAATTCAGTAGATCTGGCAGCATCTGTGTGTCCAGTTCTGATGAAGAGTCACTGAACTCAAAACATTGACTCTGCTTTCTCCCCAGAGATGCTGCCAGACCTGCTGAGTATCTCCAGCAATTTCTGTTTTTGTAATAATTTTAGTTTGGATATTTATTTGGTGACCAGTTGGAAGGCAGATGTGTTTCTAGATCTTCGTGGGCAAATTTACATGATGTGTTCCATGGGTTTGTGATTCATGGCCTCAATGCACTTCAGTCATCCCTCAACTTACACTTACAAAGGGGGTAGCCAAGGCATTCATGCCCTGTGCAAGGACAGTTGAATTCTGTCCACTGCCTTTGGAGGAAGTTAAAGCCAGAGAACTCTATGGTTGTGTCAAAAATGAAGCATTGGTTCATGAAGCTGCATGAGTTGATGATAACTGCATAAATATTAGCTCTGTAAACAAAAAGTGCTGGCGATCACAGCGGGTCAGGCAGTGATCATGAAGAGAAAGTAAGCTAATATTTTGAGTCATCTAGACTGGAAACATTAGCTTGTTCTCTCTCTGTGGATGCTGCCTGACCCGTTGTGATCTCCAGCATATTTTGTTGTCAGTTCAGATTCCAGCATCTGCAGTAATTTGGTCCTGACTATTTTCCAGAATGGATAATCTGATGTTAAAAAGTTCTTAGGGTTTTAGGGCAAATAAGAAAAAGTTTGACCTAAGAAGTAGGTTCTAAGGAGGATCTTAAAGGAAGAAAATGAAATAGAGATCTTCATAAATTTAAAGGTCTTTAATAGGCCAACTTTCAGCCTTTCTTTTCTTGGAAAAAGGGCTTACATCTGTTTTATGTTATGTCTAAGTTCTATGATCACCCTTGTAAGTGATTACTTCTATCCAATGTTATTAAGGCATAAATGGCATAAATTATGTCAAATTGTAACTTACATGGAATATCCCTGTCTATGTTTGAGCAAATGTCTCTGATACCCCCATTACGTGAGGTAAAACATCCCAAATTTAACAGTGTTTCAAGGATTCAGCACAATAGTTCGTGAAGAAATTTCCAGATTTATTTTCGTCATTGCAGTAGAAAATCTAATCACTCCACTTGTCCAACAGGAGATTTTGATACCAAGCTAAAGGGGAACGGTGGAAACATGGCTTGTGTTAATCCCATTTATAAAGCTGATGAGTCATCAATGGGGATCCCATTCTGTCCTCTGAACTGTACAAAGTCCATGACAACTGGAACATTTTAGTTCTTGGAAGTTTAGAAAAGCAGGAAATTAACTTCTGCTGCCCTCCCTCTGCCCCCCACCCGCCCGCCTGCCAACTGCAGGCTACAAAAAATCTTGAAAGAACTCTTAGAGACCAATAAAGGAGAAGTCCAAGAATACTTCCAACTGACCACATAAAATGTAACCACAAAAATAAACTCCGGTTATTATTATTTAGAGAACATCTTGACAAGTGTATCACCCATATCCCTTCCAGATGTAAGTAAAGTTTCAAATTAGTCCTCTGCGACCTTCAAAACTTTTTGCGATACCTCTCAAATGGACCCCAACCAATGTCACAGCAAAGCTATTTCCAACCCCTAGAGAAAAACTATTCTTAAAGTTCAATATTTGCTGCAGTAAGCTCCATACAATTAATAAAGCTAACACCTTCTCTCAACAGGTTTTGGTACCTCCAGTGAATTAAACCTTTCCACAATGGATGTATGGAGCATTAGTGCATTAAAGAACTAACTATCATCTTTTCAGCAAGTATGCTCAGCACCTCAGCAGAACTAGATCAAAACAATTAGGGACATTGCATTGTGTTAACATAGAAACATAGAAAATAGGTGCAGGAGTAGGCCATTCTACCCTTTGAACCTGCATCACCATTCAATATGATCGTGGCTGATCATGTAATCTCAGTATCCCATTCCTGCCTTCTCCCATACCCCTTGATCCCTTTAGCCACAAGGGCCACATCCAGCTCTCTCTTGAATATATCTAATGAACTGGCTCCAACAACTTCCTGTGTGACTTCCATAGTTTCCATAGAATTCCATAGGATCACAAGTCTCTGAGTGAAGAAATCCTTCCTCATCCTCAATTGCTTGTCCCTTCATCCTAGACTCTGACCCCTAGTTCTGGACTTCCCCAACATCGGGAACATTCTTTCCACATCCAGCCTGTCCAGGCCCATCAGGATTTTATGTGTTTCTATGAGATCCACTCCCTCATTCTTCTAAACTCCAATGAGGACAAGCCCAGTCGATCCAGTCTTTCCTGGTATATAAGTCCTGCCATATGTTGTCCGCCCAGTTGATCTTCCCCATTCATTTATCTGTATGTCTATTTCAATGTCAATGGACAAATGAGGAATCTCCAGCCCTTTGAATATCTACTGTTCAAGTTAGCAGTGGCTCAGTCGCCCTTCCCAAAACCTGGGAAAAGTGGGTTTCCTGCCCCCACCACACTTGCCAAACCACCCAAAAAATTTCTTTAATCTTAATTAGCTGCTGAATATTATATTTAAATAGTCTAATACTGAGTGGATAATGAGTAAATCAAAGGGACCCCGCAGCTCTCAGAAAACAAAGACCCCTCCCCCACCCTCCTCTCCTCCTGCTGCAGCTGATGTAAAAACAGGCCTTATAGAGATGATTGCTAGATTGGAATCGACACTCGTCAATTTCATCACAGAATCCCGACAGAGATGGAATGCATTCGAAGAAAAGCTGCAGAAACAGAATCAAACTATTGGAGAATTACAGGGCCGAGTGGAGGGGGCGGTACTAAAGGCCACGACCTCCGAGGCTGCAGCTCAAACAGCTGCAGAACAGGTGCGAGCTCTGGAGCAGAGAGTCAGGGCCTTTGAAATCTACATCGATGATATTGACAACAGAAATCGGAGAAAGAATATTCGGTTGCTGGGCCTTCAAGAACAAGAAGGGAAAGGACAGTTAGTAGCATTTCTGGAGCGATGGCTGCCCCAGCTTTTAAACCTGGGGGCTGAAACTGACCGGGTAAGGGTGGAGTGGGCCTACCGGGTCGCAGTACGCGGATCTGGCCCAAACCAGCGCCCACGCCCGGTCCTGTTCCAGCTGCAGAGTTATAGGGAGAGGCAGATACTCCTGGATGCCTCCAGAAAGCTTGGAAAGGATCCTAAAGCTATGATTCATGAAGGATCCAAGATTATGTTATTTCAGGACTTCTCCCCGGCTTTGGCACGAAGAAGGAAGGCGTTTGATGAGGTGAAGAAATGTTTAAGGGACTTAGATATTCAATACACCTTACGCTACCCAGCGACGTTATGCTTTACCCACGAAGGATCCGAGTATAATTTTAGATCATCGGAAGAGGCCAAGAAACTTTTAGACTCGGTTAAATAAATCGTAAGAGACAATTTATGTTGGCTTGCCTCTCCCACACTCCGTGGGGAGAAATGGATACTTTATTCTACTTTACTTTTGCCTCTGGGAGCGGGGTTGTCTTCCTTGCTATGTTATTATACTTAACTGTAATCTGTTGGAGTTGTAATTTTATAGGTATGTGTGTTTGTACGTGGCATTGATGCTATTAGATATACTCAGGTATGGGTGGGGAGGGGTGGGGGTGCGGCGCTCACTGTTAACTCTAGCTCGGTATTATATCTAAATCCTATTAAGGAGCGCCCGGGTCGAGGGTGGGACACTGTTTGGGAGAGGATATGGTGGAACGTTGGAAAGGTAGTAAGGCCCCCTGAGAACAAGGGGGAAGATCTCCATTCAAACATGTTTAATTTTTTTTTTGTTCTTATTGTTTGGAAATAGCTTCCTTTTTATCATACTGTTATGAGTGTATTAGAGAACATTTTCTCTTATTTGAAGGATGTAAGCGACTCAACTATACACTCTGGATGATTGTGGATTAGTTGAATTTTGATGATTACATATTTAAGATCTATTTTTATATTAATGTTTGTGCTTGAAAATTCTGCTTATTTTTGTAAATTTGTCAAAATGTTAAATTCCCAATAAAAATATCTATATAGCAGTGGCTCAGTCGGTAGCAATCTTGCCTCTGAATTGATTGAAGACTTGAGCACAAACATCTAGCCCAAGATATCACTGTAAAATGACATTCCATGTTCCCAACACCAACAGCATAGGGTTACCCTCGCATTTACATTCCCAGCAATGGGACTTCTTCAATGGTCTGAAAATTCCACCCTGTGTGTGTAAAATCATGCAGATTGGTGTCTATGGTTATGACTCGCAATTTGAAATCATGAGTTTAAATCTTGACTGAGTAAATGGAATGAAACAAATCTTGGAATCTGCGGATTTAGCCTCAAACAAAGGCAATACTTAAAACTTCCATTGTACAATCTAAATTCAATGCTGAGCTTGGAAGTGAGCAGCACTCCTATTGAGAAGTGGGTTACCTTGACACATGCCACTATGTGGTTGTTAGCTTATTACAAATGAATGCACAAGGAGCACAGTGAATCCTGCAGTGGGTCAGGCAGGAATTGACCACTCCACCATTACCTTATAGGTTTGAAGGTACTGGCACCATATTTAAAGAGCACTGGGACAGATGTTTACTCCCTTGTGAATGTATGCAAAAGGACTTCCCAACTGTCTGCTGTCACAAGCTCAACCCAGCGTTAAAGTTCCAAGAAATTAACTACAAACTTTCTTCAAATTGTCCAGAATCTGATTTTTGGCCATCCAATAAAGCTCCTCTTGTTCCTCAGTGCATGAAATTTTCATATTTTCATAAAACCCAAATGGATCTTTAGTATAATTTAGAGGAGAGACCTACCACGCATACCCAGTCTAAGCTACACGTGACTCCACTCCAGACTGTAATTTGAGGCTGCTCAGAGGCTCTTGATGCCTCAAGCAGGTAGGATTAGGCAGGTAGGTAAATTGCTACCATTATAGCCAAACCCCAAGAAATAAAATAAAACAACTCAGATGTCCCATTTCAAAACATCCATATGGTCCATTGGCAGGAGAATTTTTTTTTATTAATGCACTGGATAAGAGCATCTCTGGCTAGGCCAGCATTTATGGCACACCCTAATTGCCCAGAGAGCAGTTAAAACTCAACCACACTGCTGTGGTTCTGGAGAGACATAGTGGCCAGACCAGGTAACAATGGCAGTTTCCTTCCCTGAAGGACATTAATGAACCAGATGGGCTTTTCCCAACAATTGACAATGGACTCATGGTCACCATTAGATTCTTAACTGCAGATTTTTATTGAATACAAGTTCCACTCTCTGCACGGCGGGATTCAAACCCAGGTCCCTGATCATTTCTCCACTACCTTAATGATTGTGTCGGTGCCGCCTCGTGCTCCCATAAAGAGGTTGAGTAGTTCATCAACTTCATGAATACTTTCCACCTGGACCTCATTCCTGATGAAGGGCTTATGCCCGAAACATTGACTCTCCTACTCCTCAGATGCTGCCTGACCTGCTGTGCTTTTCCAGTGCCACACTTTTTGTTCCTGGATCACTACTCGGCTCTCTGGATCTTATAATACCATAAGACCATCAGCTTCCTGAAGTACTCAGTGAATTCAGAGAGTTTGTCTAAAGATAATGAGCCAAACACCCTCTTTCTGGATCTTTATGAATCTATGATTCTGTGCGGTAGCAACAATTGAAAATTTTGAAGGAAAGATCTGACAAGAAACTTAAAAGTTGAATATGACAAGTTGTCATTAAAAACACTACTTTTGCCAAAAATTTAAGCTGTGACCTTTCTTTGGGGCACTGTTTTGAATGAGCTTGCTCCCACACTCTTCCCATGGACAATTTTTCAAGTTGCACACCATGGGAAAGACATGAGAGGTAATCACAAGGATCGCACAGTTTCCCCTACTGTCCCCTCAAACTACTCATGTCAAAGCATGGTGTTCAGCAACCCTGCTCCCAAAACCAACATAGACAAACCAGCCAGCAGTGAAATTTGCAGAATATCAAAATCAGCCCTGCTAACATTAACCTTGTGAATACCTTACAATCAATAAGACCAACATTTCCCCTGTTAGGAGTGTCAGTAACCTGAGGCCAAAGGTTTAAAATAATTTGTGATAGATTTGATCTGGAGATGAGAATTTTATTTAAATGATTAATTATTACAATATCGAAAATAGTGATCTGATATGACAGAACTCAATTATTGCTGGATAAAGTCACATTTTTGTTGACATTTTTCATCCTGCACTAATCAGGACAATTTGCAGGAATACTGATTAATGAGAATAAGGCAATATTTGCACTGAATGGGTGGACAGTGACGATTGGTTGGCAATTGGATTCTGATTGGTGAAGGTATTAACATGGAGAACATACCGTTAATGATTGACAGTTAACTACCTGGTTTTGTCTAAATTTTAAACCAGATATTTGTCCCTGAGCCTGTCAGCTTTTATGGGGTGGTGTCTTTCCTTGGACACTATTACTTTACATCTCTTAAATGGGAGGTGATTAGTCAAAGTGTTGCCCTGAGAAATGGAACCCCTATTTTGCTGCTTCCATTTCCAGGATCCCCTCATATGATTGTTGCCATAACTGCCTGTCTATGGAGATTATGTTCATTTGATGGCACACATCCTTTGACCAAGAACTGTCGGTCAGTGGGAAGGATAGTAACACTTCAGTCCCAGCTGTGCCATCAGAAATGGTCTGGAATGGCCATAATGGAGGACAGGGAGACAGTAGAGGCAGCGAGGTCTGCAGATGTTGGAGATCAGAGTTGGGAGTGTGTTACTGGAAAAGCACAGCAAGTCAGGCAGCATCTGAGGATCAAGAAAATCGATGTTTCAGGCTGGAACCCTTCATCAGGAATGAGGTTGGGAGCCTCAGGGATGGAGAGATAAATGGGAGGGGGGTGGGGCTGGGGAGAAGGTAGCTGAGAGTGTAATAGGTGGATGGAGGTGGGACTCATAATGGAGGACACCTTGGTCATCAGATAGGTGTGAAGTTTCAAGCAATGGGTGTTGACGGGGTTGGGGTGGCAGGCATGTGTAATTATATGCCACACTTTCCCGAATCAGGAGGGTATTTGTTCCTGAGCCTGTCAGCTTTTATGGGGTAGTGTCTTTTCTTGCACACCATTGCTCTACACCTCTTAAATGGAACGTGAATTACTAGGTGCTAAGTGGCATTCATCTTCTTAAGAAAACAGTGAGGAATATAGGTGTCACCTCACTGGAGAGTGTTTGTGCTGATGGAATCTGTTGCAGGAAACTCAGAAGGAATGCTAAATGGGTCAGCATCCAGAGGAACACTAATGGCTATATAGAGCAGTCTGTTTGATGCACTATGAATTCTGCCAGAGATCCTGCACTCAATATCAATGAGCTCAACACAAACCCGACACTGGGTTTGGCACCAGGCCTACGGGCCTAACTTTTCCATTGGAAGTGGTGATTGTTCATTCGTGCATGTGAACCAAGCAAAGCAGCAGTCACCCATCATCTTGCTTTCACAGCTGTTGGTATCAGTGTCCAAAAGGATTTATAGGTACCATAGAATCCAGCAATTTCCCAACAGAACAGCAGGATTGATGAGGCGCGCCCTCTGATGCGACTCCATGATGCATAAATCTGTTGTCCTCTCTCAGAATGGCAGCCTTCACCTTTCCAATATAATCACTTCACCGTTGCCATCAGTCAGCGAGCTCTGATGGCTACACACCAGACCCCACAGACAAGGCCATGTCATCACATGGGTTGCAGCCACAGCAAGCTAGTGTCAGCCACTTTTGATTCCCATTAGCAGGTTTTCATTCTCCCAGGCTGACCATTACCCAATTCCTTTGACTGCCCAACTATTTTTGTCTCTCTCTGGGCTCCACCTCCACCAATATGTTACTCCTTCACCTTCCCCACTTCGTCTATAGCATATATACCAACCTTTTCCTAGCTACAATCAGTGCCTTTGGAGGGGCAGCACAGTGGCTCAGTGGTTAGCACTGTCATCTCACAGCACCAGGGAGCTGAGTTCAGTTCCAGGCTTGGGTGACTGTCTGTGTGGAGTTTGTACATTCTCCCCGTTTCTGTTTGGGTTTCCTGTGGGTGCTCCTGTTTCCTCCCACAGTCCAAAGATGTGCAGGTTAGGTGGATTTACCATGCTAAGTTGCCCATAACATGCAGGCTAAGTGGATTAGCCACAGGAAATGTAGGGTTGGAGGTGGAATGCTCTTTGGGGGGGATGGTGTGAACTTGATAGGCCTAATGGCCTGTTTCCACACTGTAGGGATTCTATAATTCCATTCTGAAGAAGAGTCTCTGGATTCAAAGCATTAATTTGCTTTCTCTCCACGGATGCTGACACACCTGCTGGGCTTTTCAGGCAATTTCTGGTTTGTGAGCTCTGATTGCTACCACTCATACTGAGATGTTGCAGCCTCAGCACAACCTTCCAGACCCAATGTAAATTTGGTGTGGAGTATTTATTTTGTTCCAATTTTTATATTTGAAATTTGGCAATGTGAATGTTGCCATGAGCAGTGTCAGAGGGTAAAGGGGGACTGTGAACAAACAGATTTCACATTTCTAAAAAAGAAGCAGATCAGAATATCTAGGCTGCTTCCTCTGCTTCCTATTCCTCCTCTACTTATGCAAAGGCTCTTCACCTTCTTGCCATACAGCTGGCAGTAAGGGTTGTCCTCATGAGGGTGAGATTCCAACAGACCATCAAAGCCATTTTTGCCCACTTTGCTGAGGACTGAGAATCTCCTCCAGAGCAGCCCAGGCAGAACAAGCCTTGTTTCAGTGTGTCAGCGTTATGCTCTATAACAATTCAAGTGGCAAGCGCAGCTTTTGTTGTACGCCTACTGTTTGAGTGGGCTGTGTATCAGTCATACAGTCAGCAGAGAGCCCTCGCTAACCAATCTCCATTCTGTGCTTTGCTGAGATGGCACAAATGCAGCTGACAAAGCAAACCACTGGAAAATGAATGCATTATGTCTGCTGCCAAGCACTGAACTTCATGATACATTGCATACGGTTACGCATCAGTTGGCCAGTAAGGGAGTTGAATCCCTTTTGGTTTCAGTATGCAGCAGAGTTGACGTGTTGCAAAGAAATGTGAGCACAGTTCAAAGGCACTCTGTACCTTGGGCAAAGCTACAGTCTAATGAAGCTGTGAGCTTGCCCTGGCTGCTGGTATCTGAAAAGTGAGAATAAAATATAGTTAGCATTGTGGACTTGAAGAGAGCACTGTTGGGACCTTCCGTACACAACAGTGGTAAATGGAGTAAAAAGAGTACTATGTGGAGCATATAGTCTAGCAGACAAATGGTTCATTTCTGTGTGCTCCAATGCAGTCCATCATTAAGTTGACCTAACAATAGTCCAAAAGGATTAAGAAAATTTGAAAATTATTTTCAAAACATTTCAGCTGTGCTTCTTAAATTGTTTGGTTTACTATGATCAGACATATTTTATCCAAATTGCTGAATCATGACATGATTTGGAGGAGCCGGTGTTGGACCGGGGTGGACAAAGTTAAAAATCACACAACAACGGGTTATAGTCCAACAGGTTTATTTGGAAGCACTAGCTTTCAGAGCACTGCTCCTTCATCAGGTGGTTGTGGAGTACCTGATGAAGGCCACAGCCATCTGATGAAGGAGCAGCACTCCAAAAGCTAGTGCTTCCAAATAAACCTGTTGGACTATAACCTGGTGTTGTGTGATTTTTTTTAACTGAATCATGACAGTAACTCAATAGGGGATCATTTTCAATTTTAGATCTAAAATTTCCTGTTTGCTAAAATTTTCCTTGCACTTGAGCCAAAGAGGAAGAGGCTATTGGAATCACTCACCACCACAAAATTTGTCAGCAGGATTGTTGATCTGCTGATTGGGAGGTGACCATTTCTTTTGCTAATCAGGCAGGCAGGAGAGGCTGAGAAAGTGTCCTGTTCTATTTGGAGGTGCTTTAGGGGTCCACAGAACTGGAGGTATGTCAGTGTCTGAGTGTATGTGGAAGAGGCAGAGAGACCGTGATTGGGATTCAGTGAGCAAGGAGCGGAAAAACTAATCCATAAAACAAATACAATAAATGGATGTTGGAACTAAAATTGGTGAAGCTTTTGAATCAGGCAGCAGCGAAGCATGACAATAAAAAATCAACATGTTCAGTACAATCCTGCATATTTTGAAAGTCGTGTTATTTCACTTGTTGAGGGAAATTTTCAGTTTTGACGAGAATGTGACGTGGACAATTTCAGATAAGTTGCCAATTATATTCTTCATGCATTGACTTCAAACAATCAGGTCAACAATGGGTGTGTAATTCAGTGTTGTGCATTTTATACCACCAGTGAAAATTAAATTTGGGCCCTTGTATTTCCAGACCCTTGAATATCTTCTGAGACTGCACCAAGAAAGCAGTGCAACCTGGATGGACAAAGGTGCACAATGGGATGAGAACACTGGGCCCCTGTTCTTTTTTTGCACTAGTCATTGTCATAGAGATCTACAGCACAGGAAAAAAGGCCCTTCAGCCATCAAGTCTGCACCTGGGTGATCCAAGATGGACGATGGGAAAAAAATTTTGGCTGTCAGAGCTGCTTCTTTTTTGAGGTATTTTAGATGTTGGAGATGATTTCCTTGAATTCCAAGTGCAGCAATTACTGTTTTATATGCTGTTGCATTGCTTTGGAACTTTGGGGGACAAAAAGATCAAAACAACAGCCAATCAATCCAAAGATGTGCAGGTTAGGTGAATTGGCCAGGCTAAATTGCCTGTAATGTTCAGGGATGTGTAGGTTAGGTACTTTAGTCTGGAGTAAGTGTAGGGTAATAGGTAGGGGAATGGGTCTGGGTGGGTCACTCTTCTAGGGTCAGTGTGGAATTGTTGGGCCAAATGGCCTGTTTCCACACTGTGGGGATTCTATGAACGATGCTTTAAAAAAGAGGAAGACAGACAAAGGCAGTGACCACATGGTCAGTGAAAAAAAACCTGTACTGCTATCTGACACAGCAGTGAATCTGCACAGTTACCGCCTTTCCTGTTTGAGTTCAAGTATCTCTGGACTTCGGAGTGCATCCAGGAAAAAGTAATATACAGCGAAATTCACAGATGACCTTGGAGGAACCTGTGTAGGAGAGCTCACAACACAGGAACAGGTAAGTGCATAGTTTTCACATGTAACCTTGCTGTAAATCTACAATAGTGAGTAGAGTGGGTTCTTTCTTTCTCTTAGAGCAATAAGACAGTTCTATTTTCTGGGTCTGTAGATTGTGAAGGAGCAAAGATGGCCTTGAGTAAAGTGATGTGCTCTTCCTGTCAGATGTGGGAGTTTAGGGAAAGTTTCCATATTACTGATAATCATCTCTGCAAGAAGTATGTTTGGTTGCGAATCCTATCAGAACGCATAGGTCGGTTGGAGTGGCAGTTAGAAGCAATAAGGAATTTATAGGAGCTGGGGGTGTGATGGATGGTGGTTGTAGGAAGGGAGAAAAGCTGCAGATACAGTCTGATAGATGGGTTAGCTCCAGGAAAGGTAGGAGAGGGAGGCAGGTAGTGCAGGAGTCTCCTGGGGCTATCCCCATCTCAAGCAAGTATGCTGTTTTTGAAAATCTAGGTGGTGATGGACTCTCAAGGAAATGTAGGACTGACAGCCAAGTTACTAGTACCAAGATAGGCTCAAGTGTAATGAGGGTCATGTCAGGTTCCAAGCAGTCTATTGTCATAAGGATCTCTCTATTTATAGGCAAAGACAGGCATTTCTGCGTCCAGCAGCAAAAAATCAAAACTGTGTGTTGCCTCCCTGGTGCCAGGATCAAGAATATCTCAGAGAGGGTGCAGAATGTTTTCAAAGGGGAACAGGAACCAGCAGGAGTTCATTGGAACTAATGATATAGGAAGGGAAAAGGATGAGACTCTAAAGGGCGAATAAAAGGAGTTAGGCAGGAATTTTAAAAGGGCGTCCTCGAGGGTTGTAATATCTTGCTTATTCACGGTGCTATGAGCTAGTGAGGGTAGGAATAGGAGGATTGAGCAGATTAATGCATGTCTGAGGAGCTGATGCAGAGGACAAGGGTTCACATTTTTGGATCATTGGAATCTCTTCTGGGATAAAAGTGACCTGTACAAGAAGGATGGATTGCATCTGAATTGGAAGGGGACTAATATACCTGGCAGGGAGATTTGCCAGAGTTGCTTGGGAGGATTTAAACTAGTATGGTAGGGGGTTGGGACCCAGGGAAATAGTGAGGAAATAGTTCATGTTGCTCAGCAATACTCCCCAGGAAAATAGAGGAAAGAGATCAATCTGAGACTGGTACAGTTGGGAAAAGGGGCAAGTCAAACAGTCAGGGCAGGCAGAAACAAAGCAGAGAACAAGGTAGGACTGATAAATTAAACTGTATTTATTTCAGTGCAAGAGATCGAACAGGGAAGGCAGGTGAGCTCAGGGCATGGTTAGGAACATGGGACTATGACATCATAACAATTAAAGAGATGCAACTCAGAGATGTGCAGGACTGGAAGCTTAATGTTCCAGGATACAAATGTTATAGCAAGGATAGAAAGGGGATCAAGAGAGGAGGGGGAATAGTGTTTCTGTTAAGGGATAGCATTACAATTTACTTAGGGAGGATATTCCTGGGAATACATACAAAGAGGTTATTTGGGTGGAACTGAGAATTAAGAAAAGGATGATCACCTTACTGGGATTGTAATAGAGACCCCCACCCCCACCCCCATCAATAGTCAGCTGGAATTTGAGAAACAAATTTGTCAAGACATCTGTAAGATCGGTTATCTGTAAGAATAATACAGTGGTTATAGTAGGGGGCTTTAATTTTCCAAACGTAGACTGGGACTACCATAGTGTTAAGGGTTTAGGTGGAGAGGAAACAGTTAAGTGCATACAAGAAAATTTTCTGAGTCAGTATGTGGATATATCTACCAAAGAAGGTGTAAATCCAGGGATGTGGAAGAGAGGATTGGCAAAACAATTCTGGGCAGGAACAAAAAGAACAGGGTAGTCATTATGGGGGACTTTAACTTCCCCAATATTGACTGGAAATGCTATAACTCTAGTACGTCGGATGGATCAGCTTTTGTCCAATATGTGCAGGAGGGTTTCCTGACACAGTATGTCGAAGGGTCAACAAGAGGGGAAGCTACACTGGATCTGGTGCTTGGTAATGAACCAGGCCGGGTGTTTGATTTAGTGGTAGGTGAGCACTTTGGAGAGAGGTACTATAATTCAGTTATGTTTAGTTTAGTGATAGAAAGGGATAGGTACATGCCATAGGGCAAGAGTTTTCGATGGGGCAAGGGCAATTATAATGCGATTAGGCAAGACTTAGGATACATAGAAAGGGATAGCAAAATGTAGGGGATGGGAACAATCAAAATGTGGAGCTGGCTTAAGGAACAGTTATTGCATGTCCTTGACAGGTGTGTCCCTGTCAGGCAGGGTGGAAGTGATAAGATAGGGGAACCATGGCTTACTACAGAAATTGCATCTCTTGTTAAGCGAAAGAAGGAGGATTATGTGACGATGAGACGTGATGGTTAAGATGAGGCGATGAAGAGTTAGGATTAGGTGGAAAGGATTTAAAGACAAAATTAAGAAGAGCAAGGAGAGGACATGAGCAGTCTTTAGCAGGTAGAATAAAGGAGAACCCTAAAGCTTTCTATAGGTATGTGAGGAATAAAAGGATAACCTGGGTGGGAATAGGGCCAGTCAAAGACAGAAGTGGGAAGTTGTTTGTGGACCCTGTGGAGATTAGAGAAGTGCTAAACAAACATTTCTCATCGGTTTACACTCAAGAAAAGGAGAATACTGTAAAGGAGAAGAATGAAATACAAGATTTTATACTAGAAAGGATTGAGGTTAGTAAGGAAGCAGTGTTATCAATTCTAGAAGGAGTGAAAGTAGGATTTAATCAAGGATTCTCTGAGAAGCTAGGGAGGAAGTGTTGGAGCCTTTGGCATTGATCTTTGAGTCCTCATCGTCTACAGATTTGGTACCAGAGGACTGGAATATCGCAAATGTTGTGCTCTTGTTCAAGAAGGGAAGTAGAGATGACCCAGGTAATTATAGGCCAGTGAGTCTTACGTCTGTTGTAGGAAAAGTTTTGGAAAGGATTATAAGAAATAGTATTTATAATCATCTAGAAAGCAACAATTTGACTGGAGATAGTCAATATGGTATTGTCTAGGGCAGGTCATATCTCACAAACCTCATTGAGGTTTTTGAGAAGGTGACCAGACATGTGGATGAGGGTAGGGCAGTTGACGTGGTGTACATGGACTTCAGTAAAGTCTTTGATAACGTTCCACATGGTAGGCTGTTGGAGAAAATGCAGAGGCATGAGATTGAGAGTGATTTAGCAGTTTGGATTAGAAACTGGCTTTCTATAAGAAGGCAATGAGTTGTGGTTGATGGAAGATATTCAGCCTGGAGTCCGGTTACTAGTGGTGTGCCACAAGGATCTGTTTTGGGACTACTGCTGTTTGTAATTTTTATAAATGACTTATACGCAGATATAGGTGGATGGGATAGGAAGTTTTCAGATGACACTAAAGTTGGTGGAGTACTGGACAGTGTGGAAGAATTTTGCAGGTTGCAGGGGGTCTTGGATAAACTGCAGAATTGAGCTGAGAGGTGGCAAATGGAGTTCAATGCAGATAAATGAGAGGTGATTCACAGAATACTGGGTCAATGGAAAGATTCTTGCTAGTGTGGATGTGCAGAGGGATCTTGAAGTCCATGTACGTATGACCCTGAAAGTTGCCACCCAGGTTGATAGTGCTGCTAAGAAGGCATACAGTGTGATAGGTCTTATTGGTAGAGGGATTGAGTTCTGGAGCCATAATGACCTGCTACAACTCTACAAACCATTAGTGTGGCCACAATTGGAATATTGTGTACAGTTCTGGTCAGGTCAGGCAGCATCCAAAGAGCAGGAGAATCGACGTTTCGGGCATGAGCCCTTCTTCAGGAATGATTCCTGAAGAAGGGCTCATGCCCGAAACGTCGATTCTCCTGCTCTTTGGATGCTGCCTGACCTGCTGCGCTTTTCCAGCAACACATTTTCAGCTCTGATTTCCAGCATCTGCAGTCCACACTATTTCCCTACAGTTCTGGTCACCCCATTACAGGAAGGATGTGGAAGCATTGGAAAAGGTGCAGGGGAGATTTACCACAACATTGCCTGGTCTGTTGGGAAGCTCTTATGAGGAAAGGTTGAGAGCCTTGGGTCTGTTCTCATTAGAGAGAAGAAGGCTAAGAGGGGATTTGATAGAGACATAGAAGATGATCAGAGGATTAGATAGAGTAGACAGTGAAAGTCTTTTTCCTAGGACGATAATGTCAGCTTGCACGAGGGGGCATAGCTGCAAATTGAGGGGTGATATATTTAAGACAGACGTCAGAGGCATGTTCTTTACTCAGAGAGTGGTAAGGGTGTGGAACGCCCAACCAGCCAAGGTTGTTAACTCAGCCACATTAGGGAGATTTAAACAATCCTTGGATAAGCACATGGATGGTGATGCGTTAGTGCAAGGGGATGAGCTTAGATTAGTTCACAGGTTGGCGCAACATCAAGGCCCGAAGGGCCTGTTCTGTGCTGTATTGTTCTTTGTTCTAAACCTGGACCTACTCTTGGGAAATAAGGCAGGGCAAGTGACTGAGGTGTCAGTGGGGGAGGACTTTGGGGCCAGTCACCATAATTCTATTGTCTTAAAATAGTTATGGAAAAGGATAGACCAGATCTAAAAGTTATAAACTGAAGGAAGGCCAATATTGACAGTATTAGGCAAGAACTTTCAAAAGTTGATTGAGGGCAGATGTTTGCAAGTAAAGGGATGGCTGGAAAATGGGAAGCCTTCAGAAATGAGATAATGAGAGCCCAGAGACAGTATGTTCCTGTTAGGGTGAAAAGCAAGAGTCGTGGATGTAGGGAGTACTGGATGACTTGAGAAATTGAGGTTTTGGTTAAGAAAAAGAAGGAAGCATTTGTAAGGTATATACAGCAGAGATCGAGTGAATCCTTATAAGAGTATAAAGGCAGCAGAAGGGAACATGAGATGGCTTTGACAAATAGGGTTAAGGAGAATCCAAAGGGATTCTACAAATACATTTCAGACAAAAGGGTAACTGGGGAGAGAATAGAGCCCTTTAAAGATCAACAAGGCAGTCTATGTGTGGAACCTCAGGTGGGGGAGATACTAAACAAATATTTTGTATCAGCTTTTACTGTCGAAAAAGACATGGAAGATATAGAATATGGGGAAATAGTTGGTAAATCTTGAAAAATGTCCATATTATAGTGGAGGAGGTGTTGGATATCTTAAAACGCATAAAGGATAAGTTGCTGGGACCTGATCAGATGTACCCTTGAACTCTGTGGGAAGCTAGGACAGTGATTGTTGGGCCCTTTGCTGAGATGTTTGTATCATTGACAGTCACAGGTAAGGTGCCAGAAGACTGGAGTTTGGCTAACGTGGTGCCACTATTTAAGAAAGGCGGAAAGGAAAAACCAGGGAACTACAGACCAGTAAGCCTGGCGTCAGTGGTGGGCAAGTTGTTGGAGAGAACCTGACAGACAGGATTTACATGTATTTGGAAAGGCAAGGACTGATTAGGGATAATCAATGTGGCTTTGTGCGTGGGAAATCAGGTCTTGCAAACTTGATTGAGTTTCTTGAAGAAGTAACAAAGAGGATTGATGAGTGCATAACGACGGACGTGATCAAAATGGACTTTAGTAAGGCATTCGACAAGGGTCGTCATGGTAGACTAGTCAACAAGGTTAGATCTTATAGAATACAGGGAGAACTAGCCATTTGGATACAGAACTGGCTCAAAGGTAGAAGACAGAGGGTGGGGTGGAGGGTTTTTTTCAGACTGGAGGCCTGTGACCAGTAGTGTGTCACAAGGATTAGTGCTGGGTTCACTACTTTTCATCATTTATATAAATGATTTTGACGTGAACATTAGAAGTATAGTTCGTATCTTTGCAGATGACAGCAAAATTGGAAGTGAGTGGACAGCGAAGAAGGTGAACTCTGAGTACAATGGGATCTTGATCAGATGGGGCATTGGGCTGAGAAGTGGCAGATAGTGTTTAATTTAGATAAGTGTGAGGTGCTGCATTTTGAAAATGCAAATCAGAGCAGCATCTGTACACTTTATGGTAAGGTCCTGGGGAGTGTTGCTGAACAAAGAAACCTTGAAGTGCAGGTTCATAGTTCCTTGAAAGTGGAGCATCAGGTAAATAGGATAGTGAAGAAGGCATTTGGCATGCTTTTCTTTATTGGTTCGAGCATTGAGTGTCAGAGTTGGGAGGTCATATTGCAGCTGTACAGGACATTGGTTAGACCACTTTTGGAATATTGTGTGCAATTCTGGTCTCCCACCTATAGGAAGGATGTTGTGAAACTTGAAAGGGTTCAGGAAAGATTTACAAGGATGTTGCCAGGGTTGGAAGATTTGAGCTACAGGGAGAGGCTGAATAGGCTGAGCTGTTTTTTCTGGAGTGTCAGAGGCTGAGGGGTGACATTACAGAGGTTTATAAAGTCATGAGGATCATGGATAGGGTAAGTAGACAAGGTCATTTCTCTGGAGTGGGGGATGCCCGAACTAGAGGACATAGGTTTAGGGTGAGAGGGGAAAGATATAAAAGGGACCTAAGGGGCAACGTTTTCACGCACATGTATGGAAAGCGCTTTCAGAGGAAGTGGAGGGGGCTGGTTTGAACATTTAAATGACATCTGGATGGGTATATAATTAGGAAGGGTTTAGAGGGATATTGGCCAAGTGCTGGCAAATGGGACCAGGTTAGATTCTTGAAACATTGGCTTGTCCGCCCCCTGAAGCTGCCTGGCTTGCTGTGATGTTCCAGCCTCCTGCTTGTCTGCCTAGGATATCTGGTCAGCATGGACGAGTTGGAGCAAAGGGTCTGTTTCCATGCCGTAGATCTCTATGACTCTATGACCAGTCAAAAACAACCACCTGACTATTCTAATCCCATCTTTCAGAATTTGGCCCATAATCTCGCATGTTTTGGCATCACAAGTGTATATCTATGTGTACCTTGTCTGATCAAAGTCAAAACGTGTGGTACTGGAAAAGCACAGCAAGTCAGGCAGCATCCAAGGAGCAGGAGAATCAACATATCAGACATAAGCCCCTCCTCAGGAATGAGGGGTGAGGAAGGGGGCTGAGAGATAAATAGGAGGGGGTCGGAGGGGCTGGAGGAAAGGTAGCTGGGAAGGCAATAGGTAGATGCAGGTAGGGGTGATGGTGATAGGTTGGAGTGGAGGGTGGATCGGATAGGTGGGAAGGAAGATGGATGGGTGGGACAGTTCAAGAGAGCGGCGCCAAGCAGAAAGGTTGGATCTGGGATAAGGTGGAATTATGAGAGATGAGGAAACTGGTGAAATCGACATTGATCCATGGGGTTGGAGGATCCCAAGACGGAAGATGAGGTGTTCTTCCTCCAGGCATTGGTTGCCTAGGATTTGGTGGTGGAGGAGGCCGAGGACTTGTATGTCCTTGTGTAAAAAATGAGGTCTGCAGATGCTGGAGATCACAGCTGAAAATGTGTTGCTGGTCAAAGCACAGCAGACCAGGCAGCATCTCAGGAATAGGGAATTCGACGTTCGAGCATAAGCCCTTCATCAGGAAGGCTTGTATGTCCTTGGTGGAGTGGGAGGGGGAATTGAAGTGGTTGGCCACAGGATGGTGGAGTCGTTTGGTGCATATTTGCTCTGACATATTCCATGAGTTGGCATCCTGTCTCCCCAATGTAGAGGAGACAACATCAAGAGCAACAGACACAGTTTGGATGATGCAGGGAAATCTCTGTCGGATATGGAAGGATCCTTTGGGGCCTTTTATGGAGGTGAGAGAGGAGGTCTGGGCACAGGTTTTATATCTCTTTCTGTGGCAAGGAAAGCTGCTGGGAGTGGAGGGTGGGTTGGCTGGGAAGGTGGACCAAACAATGGAGTCACAGAGGGAATGATCTCTGCGGAATGCTGATAGAGGTGAGGAGGGAAATATATGTCTGGTGATGGGGTCTGACTGTAAGTCCTGGAAATGGCGGAATATGATGCACTGTATCCGGAGATTGGTGGGGTGGAAGGTGAGGACTGTGGGTTCTGTCTTTGTGCAGTTGGAGGGGTGGGATTCAAGGGTGGAGGCGCAGGAAGTGGAGGAGATGTGCTTGAGGGCATTGTTGACCACATGAGAGTGAAAACTGCGATCCTTGAAATAGGAGGCCATGTGTGATATTCTGGAATGGAATTGCTCATCCTGGGACCGGATACGGCAGAGGTGGAGGAATTGGGAGTAAGGGAGAGCGTTTTGATAGGGGATAGGGGGAGGGGGGAAGAGATGTAGACCAGGTAGCTTGGGAGTCGGTAGGTTTGAAGTAGATGTCCATGTTGAGTCGGTCGCTGGAAATGGAGATGAAAGGTCCAGGAAGGCGACAAGGTGTCTAAGAAGGTCCAGGTGAACTTGAGGTCAGGGTGGAAGGTGTTGGTGAAGCTGATGAAATGTTCAACCTCCTCATGGGAGCACAAAGTCACACCAATACAGTCATCAATGTAGCGGGGATTATCAAAGTCCACTCAAGTGCTTGATGACTAGGTGAACATGTTATGACCACAAACAAAAGAAATAAATACATCAAATGACACATTCCATGTATTTTTTTCCATTAGCAATGATGGATGCAACAGATGCCACACATCCAACATTGTTCAGGATGGGTGCAAGTGGAAGTCAAACTTAAATAGTTATCACCAATAATATAATTTTATGACAGTGAATTTTCACCTGCACTTTAATTTTCTATATTCATTAATTGTTAAAAATTCATTATTAAGTAATAAATTTATTTTTAATTTTCAGTATTTCACATGCAATTCATATTCTCATGGATTTTTTTTTCACTTAATTAGTGATTGCATGAACTATATCAGGAAGTCCACCAAGTAAGCTATTCCATTATTAGATTAGATTCCCTACAGTGTAGGGACAGGCCCTTCGGCCCAACCAGTCCACACCAACCCTCTGAAGAGTAACCCACCCAGATCCATCTCCCTCTGACTAATGCACTTAACACAATGGGTAATTTAACGTGGCCAATTCACCTGACCTGTACATCTTTGGATTGTGGGAGGAAATCAGAGCACCCAAAGGAAATCTACACAGACACAGGGAAAACGTGCAAGTTCCACACAAACAGTCTCCCGAGGCTGGAATTGAACTTGGGACACTGCTGCTGTGAGGCAGCAGTGCTAACCACTGAGCCACCGTGCCATCCAGCAATTTTTTGCTGGCTGTAAATTAGAGAGTGAAGTAAATCTATTCGCTTGATATTTGCACAGTGCTTGTTCGTTATGTGCTGAATGATTTTTAATTGTCTTACTTTTTTGTGAATTTACTTTACTCAATAAATTCATGGTATCTTGGCATGTGAGATTATATCTCCTTTCTTCAGCACTTCCCCTTCATCTCCTCTTTCCCTTTTGTTGGGAACTGGCTGAAAGTTGTGATCACCTTGCATTAGGAAATCTGGTGTAAACATCGGCTTAAATCGGTGACCACCTGTAACCTCACAATCGTTAGCCAGCTAAATTCTAAATGTGCACGTTAAACCGTGTTACTACTTTTTCAAGCATTTCGACCACGATATATACCTCATGCAATTCCTTGAAAATCACTTTTCTCAAACTGTTGGATTTGAATGGTTCTCTGAGGCAAACAGATGAAAGCAAAATCCAGAGAACACCGTGCTATAACACAATAGTTTCCTGAAGAATTAACAATGTAAAAAACATTGATGAAGCTACCAAATTTCAGGAACGATGACTCCGGTGAATTTGTTAAATCTAGACAGCTCAAGCAAACATCATATTGAACTGTAAAGCCTGAATACCTGGACTTAGAATTCAAAACAGAAATTACAACATAAGATAACCTTTGTCATCTTCAAACAAACTGAATTATTAACGGTATCATCTTCTCATATAAACTCAAGTTATTGTACAACTTAGTTATAAATGAGCAACTGGCAAGTTTAATGCCTGGTTTGCGCAAACATGTTTGAAGTTTAGTGTTTAGAATTCTAAAAGTTCTCCAACTGATTTTTTTAAAATCAGTTTCACTCTATAATCTACGCAACCAAAAGATGCTAGAATATTTTATAAACAGAAAAGACTCTGATCTCACCAACAGAGGATTATTTTGAGAGTTGTTTTCCCAGGTCTACATTAAGAAAGGAATATGCTTTTCTTACCTATTCGACTCTACATGGGAGCTACACTATCACCACAACCTTTGCCAATCGCACCTGCAAATGAAAACACTGTAAGTTCAAGTTGGATCGATGTTCTGTTTCCACACTATACATCTCTATGAATCTATGACTCCTATGTCCCCTCCTGTTTTTTCTAGTTCTTCAGATGGCACTCTGTACCATAAAGGAAGCACGAATGCAGATAATTATTTCACTTTGAATTGTTAACCAAACCCAGTACTATCAGTGCATCCAGAAGGTTCTAAACAAACCTATTCTCAAACTCTTCATACTGTATTAAAAATGTTCAAGTGGCTCATATATAAAATCATTAACGTAGTTAATTATGTGCCCAGATGTTCTCTGTTGTGCTGTAGCCTTTATCCAAGATGTTGAATTAAACATCTCCTTCCAAAGCTCTCCACATTACATTTCTTCATGTAAACTGCACTTTCAAGATTCATTTTACAATGGTATGAAACCAATGATTGAATATGACTCAACTCCATCACCTTCTCAATGGATTTGCCAATCCAAACCTGTTAGATAAAAAGCTTTACTTACTGCGCAATCCCTCAACCGTATCTGGGCTATGGCACCAAGCTCTGAAACTCAATTTTAAAACTGGAACAGCTGGCTTCAAACCACACCTCCTCAACAGCCCTCGACAAAGACCTTGGCAACTTATCAGAGACACTTTCCGAAACTCAATCTTTCTTTCCAGATTCTCAGGAACCATCCAGTATCTTCTCTGTTTAACATTTCACCTGAATCAGGGCTCATATTGAAAACTAGCCATAAAAGAAAATATGATCTGAATTCAAAGACGCTAATTTACACTCCTCAACCTACTAGACTGAAAGTAGATTTCACTTGCATTAAACAAGTCCTCCAGCTCTTTGTGGAACTATACATTCAAACATAATCGCAATGAAGTAATTATCACAGAGGAAAATAATCATTGAATACCTTGACTTCCTCCCTCCTATATATCTCCAGTTAGAGTCACAGAGTCATACAGCATGGAAACAGACCCTTCAGTCCAACTAGTCCATGCCGAACGTAATTCCAAACTAAACTAGTCCCATCTGCCTGCTCCTGGTCCATATCCCTCCAAACCTTTCTTATTCATGTATTTATCTAAGTGTCTTTTAAACATTGTAAATGTGCCCACAACCACTACTTCCTCAGGAAGTTCATTCCACACGCGAGCTACCTTCATGTATAAAAACATTGGCCCTTTCTTTTTTTTAAATCTCTCTCCTCTCACCTTAAAGATGTGCCCCCTAGTCTTGAAATCGCTCATCCTCGGGAAAAGACAGCTACCATTAACCCTGTCTATACTCCTCATTATTTTATAAACCTCTATCAGGTCACCTTTCAACCTCCTGCACTTCAGTGAAAAAAATCCCAGCCTATCCAACCTTTCTTGATAACTCAAAACTGCCATACCTGGCAACATCCTGGTAAACCTCTTCTGAATCCTCTCCAGCCTAATAATATCCTCCTATAACTGAGTGACCAGAATTGGACACAGTACTCCTTTCCAGCATAAATGCTATTTATAATGATACCAAGTAGGATCATGCAGAAGATTTAGTGCAAGATGTCAGTTACACAGATTTTGGTCCCACTCCAGAAACTTGAATACATAACTTAACTCATTTGTACTCCAATGCAGTAGCTAGGAGCACTGCTCTGTGAGAAATGTCTTTATTCAGATGAAACAATAAGTGCCACGAATATTTGTGCATTTTGAAAAGAAAGCCATTAAAAAGGATTCAAGATGCAGAAATGTCAAGGCCTGTCTACAGCTTTTAGAAAGGAAACAATTCAGTGGCAAGAGAAAGTTCAGTTTCCTGTAAAAGTTTGGTATTAAGCCTCAGATGGTGAAGAAATTCTTTGCATTCATTTGCATGCCATGAACACTCATTAATACCCCATCAGTGGACTTACGTTCACAGGCAACATGGGAAAATCAGTAAATACACCTCTTCACAAACTTATATATCTATGGATGGGATGTGTACCTGACTGAGTAGATGTATTCCCCAAATTTCCAGTGAGTAGAAACTTCATAACTAACTTGTCTCCTTCAAAACCAAGCCAGTTCTGTTATGCAAACGCTTACAGTGTGAACGCTGAAGACTGCCCCGGTCAGTATTCCTGCCCAAGCCAAGCAAAACAGCCATAAAGGTTGATGCCAGCAAACCTGACCAGGGCAGACAAGTGGGGGTTAATTTAAAAGTGTACCAAATTCAAAAAGGGGCTTAACTCAAAAAAAGTGCTGCACTCGAAAGTTTCAGGAAAAAGTGAGCTAGGTTGAAATGTATGGTGGGGAATAGATTTTAAAAAATTGATTGAATTGAATTAAATTGAATTGTATTTATTGTCACTTGTACTGAAACACAGCGAAAAGCTTTGTATTGCGAGCAATATAGGCAGATCACAGAGTTACGTAGCACAGGTAAGTATATAATAGGTAAGTAGCAGCAAAAACAAAAACACAGGTACAGGCGAATGTTAAGAGTTTGTGATAGTTGAGGGAACTGAAAGAATGTTAGGGAATTGAGAGAAGAAATTTGGATGCAAAGGAGAGAGTCACAGTGGCGGGACAAGATGGGAAAGGTAGGGTAGGAGCTGCATAGTTAGGGTGGTGTATACAACAGGGTGACTAGGTGTACTACAGAAGGACAAGGAGTAGGTGAATTGAAAAAGGCACAGTGTAAGAATAAGGCTGGGCGTGGGAATCTGAATGGGAGTGAGATTAGGGGAAGAGCAAGCATATCAAGGATGATGGTGAAAAGAATCTTGCCATGGGGTGATTGTAAGAGGACAGAGGCACGAAGAAAGGCTTCCATACTAATAGAGGAAAGAGTATACTGCAAAGCGGAGGTTAGAGGGTAAATACATACATGGGAAACTTCACCACTACCATCTCTCTCATTAATCATCTCACATAAGAAGACCTCACAAAGAATTTAAAGTACAGATGGGCTGCACTGTTGGGCAAAAAAGGCAGTTCCTGCACATAACAAACACCTAATTGAAAGAATTGAAACAGAAACTGAAGAATATTATTATGCTTGAGATGAATAAACTACTAACCACATCCTGTGATTCATTTAACTCTGTGAAGAAGGTCACCTAAGACTCATCAACAATAGTGATGTTGGTGGGGGGAAGGGAGGTGTTTATTCCTCATGTAACCTTACAATAGCATGCACAGGGCTATATGTTTGAAAGTTAAGAACATTTGCATGAAATGATTATGCAGGCTGTATATTCCAAGGTTGTAGGCTGCATTGCAGGGCATAACGAAAGAGCCAAGAGTCAGATTGAGCTCATTGCCACATCCATGTGGAAAACAATATAAAACTTAAGGCAAGAGTGAATATACATATGGCATAATGAAGGAAGAGGAAACACAATCATTGCTCATTAAAAATTCCCTTTACCATGTAGTGGTAGTTGTAGAGCAGGTTTTCACCCAATGCTTAATATCCTAACAAAGTCCCAAAGGGTAGCTTGATTGGGTCAAGACCTCAAATGGGTAAACAAAATCTCATTCTTGATATCTCTTCACAGGTCAGCCAGATGTTTGACCAACTTAAACCAGCAGCTGTAGTAGCATTGCTGAGCTTTAGAAGGTAGAGGAGCAGAAGAAGAAGGAATGCCCAGCACCAACAGAACCAAAGCCTTGAGAATCAGGGTGTTTGCAGCTGTGGATGAACATGTGGTGCCTGAAGAGAGGAACCAGGGTCTTCTGTGCTGCTGAGCAAACAATCAATGGAGATTATACTGAAGGCACTGCAACAACACACACACGAGTGAAATGTAATACCAGAAATATTTTGACATGACTAGGAATTCTGTCACCTACATCTGTCATGTCTTGCATGCAGCCTTGAAGGCTATGGCTGTGCTGTTGAAGATCTCAGCACGTTTTCAGAGAGCTCCAAAAAATTAGTGAAATGCTTTTTCCTTTGAGAAAAAAAAGGTTGGTTCTGCAGATTCCCTCAACTAAATTAGCTCTCAGTTGATCTAGACCTTCAATTTATTTACCCATCTTTGCTCTATAATGCTTAATAGTGTTATTCAAGAATCCCTTTTGATTTTGAAAATTTCAATTCACTTAGCTTCTGAAGAAGAGAATTCCAACATAGCTGACTGAGGTGGTTAATAAGATTATGATGAACTCCACGTCCATGTTGCTATTAAAAATGTGAAGAGAAATTATTAAATATCTTTCTATGTATCCCTACTTATTGGATGCATTGATTATAGATCATATTTACTTGGTGCACATGGTGAGAATTTGGCAGATGTATTATTAGAAATAAAGATGTAAGAGTTAGATTTGTCACTGTCGGCATGAATTTGATGTTCTTTTTCAAAAAGCAACACAGGCACAGTGTCTAAATGGCTTCCTTCAATGTTGTATGTTTCAATAATTCCACAGATATCCCCATAATTTTAAAGTGACATTTCAAAAACAGCACAAAAGCAAACAATCAATAATAAAATTTCGTAAAGCCAATGACCAGTATTCAACCAGTTGGAACCATGACTTAACAATAAAACACTTTTGTCTCAACATTCCACCACTCCAATCAAACTTAATATATTGTAGAATACTCAGAAGAGAGTTAAGTCTATTTCCCAAACTGACAAGAATGGAGAAGCACTTGGAATAAAGTATAAAAAAAGGATGTAAAAATAGTCGTTCATCCTAACATTCTAATTGTATTTTGCGTTTGGACTAATACCAATGTTATTTTATTACTTACTTCTTTTGGTTTATTATAAATGTTTAAAGCTTTTCCTTGCTTTCTGTTCTGAATTTACTTTCTATTACTTTACAGAAATGTCCTCTGGCCTTTCTCTGACTCACTTTGAAGTTTTAATCTAGCTTTGCTTTCTTTCCTTCCATCATAACTTGCACATGCTATTCCTCACACGCATACATCCTGTTTTTTTTTCCTTTGAACAAGTGGGTTTTATAGACTGCTAATGTATTTCTAGCTGCATCAATTCTTATCTTTCTCATATCCTCTTTCTTATATCATGCAACTGGTAGACACATAACAGGATTACTAATTTGACCTCTTGACTAGAAAGGTAAATCTTTCCAAACATCTTAACTTCATTTTGCACATGTCAGTGCTAAGGTCCAGGAAGAGGTCACCTTGTAGTGTAGTGCAAGTGAGACAGAACTTGGAGCAATTCCTTATACAGCAAAAAGAATAAGCTGCATTTGTGTCCAAGGTGTTAGCATAAACTGAACGATGGTGTACACATTGAGAAAGAATGCCTGGATATTATCTTTCCTGTGAACATTTTAATCAATACTAGTTTAGGAAGATAAAGTGAAGGTACAGTCTGACCACAAGCCTGATCCAAGTCTGCAAAGACGGTTACTAGTTTGCAGAGATTTTACCTATGAAGTGACATATCAGAAAGAGATGCATATTGCAGACATAATGCTGAGACATGCAATCCCTATGAAGAAAGCTGACTTGCTAATACAGATTCAACAGCAGGCAACAGATTCAACTTAATATTATGGAAGGCATCAGTCCAGCAGAGGTATTAAAGCTGAAAGAGAAGCATTTTGCTCCTATCAAAAACTCACCATGGGAACAAATTTCTCTGGAGAAGGAACATCATTGCAGGAACAAGCAAATACCAGACAAGCAGCCAACATTGCCACACAATTTAATAGCCACACAAGCTATTAAAAGACAGGAAGGATTTTGAGATTATGGGTGAAATATGTGTGCAGAGATTCATAAAAGTGGGACTATTTTTCCTTATTCATATGGAATGTGGCTAGGCAAGGACTTATTGCCCATCTCTAATTGCTCTTAAGATGCTTCTAGAAATACTGCAGTCTATGGGGGGGGTACAGGCCCATCCACAAAACTGTTAGGAAGGGGCTTTCAGAATATTAATCCCACACAGTGAAGGACCGGCAATATAATTCTATAACAGGATGCTGGGTGAGTTGGAAGAGCAGTTGCATGTTATGGTATTCTTATGCATAAGCCGCCTTTGTCCTTCTAGATTGTGGGTTTGGAAGGTACTAACTAAGGAGTAAGGGTATATTATTGTCGTGCATCTGACAAATGACACACACTGATGTCAATGGAGTTAATGTCATAGATGGTGGATGGAGTGCTAATAAAATGGATTCTTTGACCTGACTGGTATTGTGCTTCATAAGTGTTGTTGGAGCTACACTCATCCAGGCAATTAGAGAGTTTTCATTCACACTCCTGAATTATTAGCCTTTGACTTACCCTTGTAGGCAACACGTTTATATAGCTGGTCCACTCCAGTCTCTGGTCAATTGTAATCCAGAATATGGTGATAATGGGGGATTCAGTGATGGTATTGTCATTGAACATCAAAGGGAGATGGCCATTTCCTGGCATTTGCGTGCTGTGAATACTACTTGCCATTTATGAGCCCAATCCTGGATGTTGTCCAAGTCTTTATGAGTATGGATGTGGATAGCTTCAGTATCTGGGAAGTTGCAATTGGAGCTAAGCATTGTGCAAACATCAGTAAACATCACCATTTCTGACCTTATGATGGAGAGAAGGTAAGCAATGAAGCTCAATGGTTGAGCTTAGCGCACGAACCTGAAGAACTCCTGCAGTAATATACTGGGACTGAGGCAAGTGCATTCCAATGACTACAACTATTTTCCACTGAGTTAAGTATAACTCCATCAATGAAGACCTTTCCTTCTCATTCCCACTGCATCCAGTTTTACTAGAGCTCCTTGATCCTATATTTGATCAAACGCTGCCTTGATGTCAAGAACAGATACTCTCAAAATCTCCAGAATCATTTCTTTTATCCAGGTTTGGGCCAAGGTCTTAGTGAAGTCAGGAGTGGAGTGGCCCTAGCAGAACAGAAACTGAGTGCCCGTGTGCAGGATATTACTTTGTAAATTATCACTTGATAGCACTGTCAACAACCTCTTCCCGCACTTTGTTGGTAATAGACAGTAGTCTTCTGGAGTAGCAATTGCCTAAGTTCTATCATAGATCCCCACAGTGTGAAAACAAGACATTTGACTCAACAAGTCCACACTGACCCTCCAAAGAGTAACCCACCCAGATCCATTCCCCTACCCTATTACTCTACATTTACCACTGACTAATACAGCTTACCTACATATCCCTGAACACTATGGGCAATTTCAAATGGCCAATTCACCAAACCTGCACATCTTTGGACCTGCACATCATTTCAGTTTTTTGTACACTGGACAGTTTTCCACATTGACAACAAACGTTACACAATGCACAGTTTGTGTTCACATGTGATCATTTTCGTTATTAACAATTATATTGGTAATAAAAAAAAACAAAAGTGTCTGGAAACACTCAACAGTTTTAGTAGCATCTGTGGACAGTTAATGTTTTGAGCCCACAATGACTCTTCAGAGTCTCATGTTGTGTCCTGTGCTCAAGGACAATATCTAAAATCATGGTCCATTTTCAGACCTGAAGTGTTGGTACAATGTTTTTATTCATTTTCAATAATTGATTTATTCAGGGTGGGTATGAGATTGGCAGGTGTGTGATGATGAGATGAACTATCACAATGTTAAAACGTTAATTCTGAGTGAGGATTGAATGTGATGAAGCTATGGTGGATTGAGTAATGTGAGAGCTTGGTAATGTGGAAGTAAAAGCTGTGATATGCCAAGTTTTTTTATTCATTCATGGGATGATGGCGCAATCATTGCCCTTTCCTAATTGCACAGAGGGCAGTTAAGAGTCAACCACATTAGTGTGGGTCTGGAGTCACATGAAGGCCAGGTCATGTAAGTATGGCAGTTTCCTTCCCTAAAGTTAGTGAACCAGAGAGGCTGTTCCTAATGATCAACAATGGTTTCATGGTCATCTTCAGACACATAACTCCAGTTTATTTAAAGTTGAAATCAAATTTCACCTGGGTTCCTAGAACATTATCTGGGTCTTTGAATCAACTGTCCAGTGATAATCCCATTCAGCCATTGTCTCCCCATATTCACTGATGTTGACATTCTCCACAACATCACTGGACACTAGAATCCAGGAATTAACTTCCCTGGCTGCCTGCTACCATTCCCTCCTTAAAGGGCCCCTAGTCGCACATGGGACAATGGTATCCCTAGTCCCGACTACATCCATTATTAATACCTCTATTAATATCACCCTCAATCACTGCTCAAACCTTTCTCTCTCTCTCTCTCTCTCTCTCTCTTGCCCCCCACCCCGCCAACGGTTCATTTTTAAAATGTCTCAGATTCAGAGTAATCTTCTTTGGTGGAATGTCTTTTTTGGAGGCACAGCCTATCTTTAAGAAGGACAGGCTGGGGGATCCAAGATGGCGGTGACCCAGCAAGTCTGAGTCTATAATGCTCCTCCAAAGACTTGGACAAAGTGGGCCACCCGTCTCCACCACACTCACCAAATCATTTAAAATTGTTTTTAGTAAATGTAATTAGTTGCTCAGTACTGAATTTAAACAGTCTAGTCTCCTGTAAAAGTGACAAAAGGGAAGAGAGCCCACAGTTAATGGGCGGCACGGTGGCACCGTGGTTAGCACTGCTGCCTCACAGCACCAGAGACCCGGGTTCAATTCCCGACTCAGGCGACTGACTGTGTGGAGTTTGCACATTCTCCCCGTGTCTGCGTGGGTTTTCTCCGGGTGCTCCGGTTTCCTCCCACAGTCCAAAGATGTGCAGGTCAGGTGAATTGACCATGCTAAATTGCCCCTAGTGTTAGGTAAAGGGGTATGGGTGGGTTGCGGGTCGGTGTGGACTTGTTGGGCCGAAGGGCCTGTTTCCACACTGTAAGTAATCTAATATCTAATATCAGTTCTCAGCAGGCAGGAACCCCTCCCCCACCCTCCCCAGCTGCAGCTGAGGCATACTCAGCCGCCCCGGGGGACTTACCTACTGTGGCGAGCCACGTGGAAATAATTTCCAAACTTAATGCGAAGATTGGCGCCTTCATCGAAGAGTCCCGGAGCAGATGGAATTCACTCTTGGCCACACTACAAAAGCACGACCGAGACATCGAAGAAATCGAGCGCCAAGTCGAAGGGGCGGAACTAAAGGCCGCGACCTCTGTGACTACCGCAGCCGTGGATCGGGTCCGGACTCTCAAACAGCGAGGCCGGACGTTAGAGAAAAAATATTCGTTTGCTGGGTCTTCCCGAACGGGAAGAGGAAGGCCAGCTTACAGCGTTCCTCGAGCAATGGCTTCCACAGCTTTTAAATCTGGAGGCTGGATCAGGCCAGGTAAGGGTGGAATGGGCCTACCGGGTTGCAATACATGGGCCCGGCTCAAACCAGCGCCCCCGCCCGATCCTGTTCTGGCTGCAGAGCTACAAGGAGAGATAGATGCTCTTAGAAGCTTCCAGAAATCTTGGGAAAGGTCCCCAAGCCATGATTATAAAGGATCCAAGATTATGTTATTGCAGGAATTTTCCCCAGCTTTGGTCCGATAGAGGAAGGCATTTAATGAAGCAAAGAAGCGTTTAAGGGACTTAAACATTCAGCTACCCAGCAACGCTATGGTTTGGCCATGAAGGGTCTGTGTACAAATTCGGATGGCCAGAGAAGGTCAAGGAATTTTTGGACTCTCTTAGATAAATTGTAAGAGTTAATTAATGTTGTTTTGCCCTCCCCCCACCCAGGTTTACCCCCTTTTATTATCCCTTTCATTACCTTACTGTTTATATTATCTCCGGGCGGTGGGGAGAATGTTTTCATTATTTGTTCTTCACTTAGCGATATTCTCCCCCATTTTTATATATACATATAGGCCAGGGGGTCTAGTTAATGTAGGTAGGGGGAGGTGGTTACGTTATCCTATTTTATTTCTGTCTTTAGGAGTGGGGTTGTTTTTCCTTGTTATTTTGTATTACTGTAATTTTATAATTATCTATGTTCATACATGGTATTAACATTACCAAATATATCCAGGTGTTGATGTGGGTGTGTGGGTTGGGGGGGGGGAGATAGGGAACTCACTGTTAACTCTAGCTCTGTAGAATATTTGAATTTTCTTCATCCTATCGTGGGGTGCCTGGGTCAAGGGTGGGGCACTGGTTGGGAGAGGATATGATGGGTTTTTGGAAAGGAAGTGATGCCCCCTGGGAACAAGGGGGAAAATCTCCATGTAAATACGTTTTGTTTTGATTTAGAAATAGTTTTTTATTATATTGATGTGAGTGTATTAAAGAGCCTTTTTTTTATGAATTTTATACGCTCTATGCTCGGGATGTTCTGGATAGGGTTTCTTCTCCCGAGAGGTCTCAGACTTGCCCGGAAGATTATGGTTAATCAGTCAGTTAAATGGTGTACCTGGAATGTCAAGGGGAGTAATTCACCAATCAAAAGGAAGAAAATATTATCAAACCTCAAGAAAGGTTCTCCTACAGGAGACACATTTGTTGGATAAAGAACACTTGAAATTACGACAGGGTGGATTTGATCAGGCCCTCTTTTCTTCCTTCAGCTCAAAAAGTAGGGGAGTTGTTATCCTTATTTGGAAGAATCTTCCTTTCAAAATCCTAAATCAGATAAAAGACGAATCTGGACGATATATTCTGATAAAAGCTCTTATAAGTGGAGAGGAATATGGGATCTTAAATCTGTATTGTCCCCCGGCACATCCTTTTAAATTTATAACAGAAGCCTTCTCAAAATTGATGGCTCTCGGTGCTCGTCATACAGTTATAGGGGGAGATTTTAATTGTATTATGGATCCGGAAATAGATAGGATTCCCAAGCGTATTGCAGGAGTATCCCCCAGATCCAGACAATTAGATTAGACTTACAGTGTGGAAACAGGCCCTTCGGCCCAACAAGTCCACACCGACCCGCCGAAGCGCAACCCACCCATACCCCTACATTTACCCCTTACCTAACACTACGGGCAATTTAGCTTGGCCAATTCACCTGACCCGCACATCTTGCCAATGGGGGTATCTTCGATCAGCACTATTTATCATTTATTACATGATAAAGTATCGCAAGATATGGACAATCTGCTTAAAACATGGGATCAGGATTTGGGGCTGGAAGTCTCTATAGAAATAGAACATAGAGAACATAGAACATAGAACAGTACAGCACAGAACAGGCCCTTCAGCCCACGATGTTGTACCGACCACTGATCCTCATGTATGCACCCTCAAATTTCTGTGACCATCTGCATGTCCAGGAGTCTCTTAAATGTCCCCAATGACCCTACCTCCACAACTACTGCTGGCAACGCATCCCATGCTCTCACAACTCTCTGTGTAAAGAACCCCCCTCTGACATCCCCTCTATACTTTCCTCCAACCAGCTTAAAACTATGACCCCTCGTGTTGGTCATTTCTGCCCTGGGAAATAGTCTCTGGCTATCGATTCTATCTATGCCTCTCATTATCTTGTATACCTCAATTAGGTTCCCTCTCCTCCTCCTTTTCTCCAATGAGAAAAGTCCTAGCTCAGTTAACATCTCCTCATAAGATAAGCCCTCCAGTCCAGGCAGCATCCTGGTAAACCTCCTCTGAACCCTCTCCAAAGCATCCACATCTTTCTTATAATAGGGAGACCAGAACTGGACGCAGTATTCCAAGTGCAGTCTAACCAATGTTTTATAGAGCTGCAACAAGATCTCACGACTCTTAAACTCAATCTCCCTGTTAATGAAAGCCAAAACACCATATGCTTTCTTAACAACCCTGTCCACTTGGGTGGCCATTTTAAGGGATCTATGTACCTGCACCCCAAGATCTCTCTGTTCCTCCACACTGCCAAGAATCCTATCATTAATCCTGTACTCAGCTTTCAAATTCGACCTTCCAAAATGCATCACCTCGCATTTATCCAGGTTGAACTCCATCTGCCACCTCTCAGCCCATCTCTGCATCCTGTCAATGTCCCGCTGCAGCCTACAACAGCCCTCTATACTGTCAACGACACCTCCAACCTTTGTGTCATCTGAAACCTTGCCGACCCATCCTTCAATCCCCTCATCCAAGTCATTCATAAAAATTACAAACAATAGAGGCCCAAGGACAGAGTCCTGTGGAACACCACTCACCACAGATTTCCAGGCAGAATATTTTCCTTCTACTACCACTCGCTGTCTTCTGTTGGCCAGCCAATTCTGTATCCAGACAGCTATGTTCCCCTGAATTCCATTCCTCCTGACCTTCTGAATGAGGCTACCATGGGGAACCTTATCAAATGCCTTGCTGAAGTCCATATACACCACATCCACAGCTCGACCCTCATCAACTTTTCTAGTCACATCCTCAAAGAACTCGATAAGGTTTGTGAGGCATGACCTGCCCCTCACAAAGCCGTGCTGACTGCATTTAATCAAGCCATGCTCTTCCAGGTGGTCATAAATCCTATCCCTCAGAATCTTTTCTAACACCTTGCAGACAACAGACGTGAGACTTACTGGTCTGTAATTGCCAGGGATTTCCCTATTTCCTTTTTTGAAGAGAGGAATTACATTTGCCTCTCTCCTGTCCTCAGGTACAACTCCAGTGGAGAGTGAGGATGAAAAGATCTTCGCAAGTGGCGAAGCAATTACATTTCTCGTTTCCCAAAGCAGCCGAGGACAAATCTGGTCCAGGCCTGGCGACTTGTCAATCTTAATGTTTGACAAAATTTTCAGCACATCAGCTTCCTCTATCTCTATCCATTTCAGCATACACATCTTCTCTTCAAAGGTTTCATTCACTACAAAGTTCGTTTCTTTTGTAAAGGCAGAAGCAAAAAACACATTTAGGACTTCCCCTACATCCTCAGACTCCACACACAAATTCCCTATGCTATCCCTGATCGGCCCTACTCTTTCTTTGACCATTCTCTTATTCCTCACATAAGTATAAAATGCCTTTGTGTTCTCCCTAATCCGTTCTACCAAGCCTTTCTCGTGCCCCCTCCTGGCTCTCCTCAGACCATTTTTAAGCTCCTTCCTCGCCTGCCTGTAATCCTGTAGAGCTGAGCTTGACCCTAGCTTCCTCCACCTTATGTAAGCTACCTTCTTCCTTTTGACGAGAAGCTCCACCGCTCTCGTCGTCCAAGGTTCCTTTATCTTACCATTTCTTGCCTGTCTCAGAGGGACATATTTATTCATCACTTGCAACAACTGTTCCTTAAACAGTCTCCACATGTCTATAGTGCCTTTACCATGGAACAATTGCTCCCAATCCACGCTTCCTAACTCATGCCTAATCGCATCATAGTTTCCTCTTCCCCAATTAAATATCCTTCCATTTTGCCTAATCCTCTCCTTCTCCATAGCTATGTAGAATGTGAGGCAGTTGTGGTCACTATCACCAAAATGCTCTCCCACCACAAAATCTGATACCTGCCCTGGCTCGTTTCCGAGCACTAAGTCTAGAATGGCCTCTCCCCTCGTCGGCCTGTCAACGTACTGAGTTAGGAAACCCTCCTGAACACACCTTACAAATACAGCTCCGTTCAAATCTTCTGCTTGAAGGAGGTTCCAATCAATATTGGGAAAGTTAAAGTCACCCATTACAACAACCCTACTACGTCCACACTTTTCCAAAATCTGCCGACCTATGCTTTCTTCCATCTCCCTGCTGCTATTGGGGGACCTGTAGTAAACCCCTAAAGAGGTGACTGCTCCCTTGCTGTTCCTAATTTCCACCCATACTGACTCGGGAGGCAGATCTTCCTTGACAATGGAAGCGTCTGTAGCTGTGATACCCTCTCTGATTCGTAGTGCTACACCCCTTCCTCTTTTTTCCCCCCTCCCTATTCTTTTTAAATGCTCTAAACCCTGGAACATCCAGCAACCATTCCTGCCCCTGAGAAACCCATGTCTCTGTTATGGCCACAACATCATAGCACCAGGTACTGATCATGCTCTAAGTTCATCACTTTTATTCCTGATACTCCTTGCGTTAAAGCAAACACACTTTAACTGATACCTTGGTTCCTTGCCAGGAAAAGTCTTCCCACTAGCTGGTCTATTTCTTGCTATTGCCTCATTTTCATCAACTCTCACCTCCGGTATACAGCTCAGGTTCCCACCTCCCTGCCATACTAGTTTAAACCCTCTCAGGTTTAATGTGGAATGACATTTGGGAAAATGCCAGAAAAATCTCCATCTGCAACAGAACTCAGGCCATTCAGTTGAAGATACTTCATAGGGCCCATATAGCACCGGACCGATTGGCAAAATTTAAGGCAGGAGCATCTCCAATGTGTCCCAAATGTAAAATAGAGGTGGGCACTCTTGTGCATTGCTTATGGACTTGTCATAAGATCCGTAGATATTGGACTAAAGTAGCAAGTGCTCTGACAGAAATCTTAGCAACGGAAATTAGAGTGGATCTAGTATCTCTCCTTTTGGGCTTTTTGAACTTACCCTCCCTGGATATGCATGAGAAGAGATTATTTTCCATTCTCTCTTTCTGTGCAAGGAAAAATATATCTTTGTAAACTGGGTGGCTGAGGGCTCCCCTGGACTTTCAAATTGGCACAGAATAATCATGGAATTTATTCCCCTTGACTTCCTTACAAATATGGTGCACCAAAAAACTGAATTATTCCATAAAATATGGCAGCCCTTCTTGAATTACACAAATACAGATATTTCGGCCATCCTAACAAGGGCTTTTCTTTAACTGAGATGGCGAACCTGGCTGGTCCGGTGCTCCTTGGGAGAGGAATCCCGCACGAATACGGGTTTTGTTATGCTCTGATGTTAACGCATCCCAAGCATGTATTTCACTGCTCAACTTCTGTGTTATCCATCGTTTTTTTTCCTGAATAATGTAAGATATTTAATTATACACTCTGGTTAGTTGTAGGTTAGATTAGTAGTTAGTTGAGTTTTGGTTTTTTTTTCCTCGGTATCTCTTTTTTCTGTTTGATAGATTTGGGTTACTATTTATTTAAGATTTAATTGTATGTCAGTGTTTATACTTGGGGTTTTTTTGATTTGAAACTTGGAAAAACATGTTAATTTTTCAATAAAAATATCTATAAATAAAAAAGGACAGGGTGGCTGTCCCAGTTGATCTGTGAACAACGTTTTCTTAATTTGCCTTTTGAGAACAAAAGAAGCTGGAAATATTGAGTTAAGAAGCAGCACAGAATCGACATGGCCAGATACTGCAATTGTTCAAATAAGGTGAATACATCAGGTTTGCATGTTCCCACGTTAATCTCAACAGACATGGACAGAGTTGTGACTACTGTGTCCAAGAAATAGGCACACCAACTTTTAGATCAAAGAATCAAGTGTTATCCTCATACATTACTTTTTTATTGGTCAACTATTGCAATGTAACAAAATTTGGACAGATCGTATCATTAGTGAAGTTTAATGTTTAACATAATGAGCAGCATTGCAAAAATTTTCATTATGTTGAAATATGCCTCAAAATGTTTTCCAGCATCCAACTCCTCATGCCACCTGTTATAGACCAGACCAAACCTCCTCAAAATATATCAAAGATTCACCTAGGCCCTAACTTTTCTCTCATTTACAGGCAAGTGTAAGACACAGTGCTCCAGGTGCACTTCAATTGTGGTCAAACAACTAGGCTTTTAAGTAAACTCACTTTATTCTTACAATTAAGAATTATACACTTAAAATACAAACAAAGAAAGAAGAATTAGTATATTTTTACTGGAAAACTTAACAGAATAATAGATTTAACTACTAAACAGAAACCCTGTCCCAAGCTAGTAACTTCCCCCAAACATAAACACACCCTTGGCAAAGCCAAATTCAGTAAAATAGATTGTCTCATATGCAGTCTTCCTCTAGTCCAGGAGAAAAGAACACCAAGATAAAATGTGGGCAGAGAGAGCTCAAGATGTTTGCTGTAGCCAAGAGACATTTATAGCAGCTTCCACAACCAACTTCAAAACCTTAACAACTGAACACTAAATTAAAACCCTGGTTCTCTTGCAACCTGACTCCACCCATTCCTGCTGCTTCTATTGTTCTAACTTCAAGGAAAAACAGGGTGTCACAAGCTGTTTACTTTATTAGCGTCAAAGAGATAACTCAATACCTCTGGCTCAAAAACTCCCTTCAGAAAAACAAAGTCAAAATACACCTCTTCAAGCCATAATGTTATCACACACCAAGTTTGGTTACGGTCTGACAGATATTTGCTTTGCAGTTCTGCAAGGTACTGAATATTTGAATATTTAGCCTCTACTTGTGACTTGTATTACCTCTATTTTATCTCTGTTCAACGTGGGATTATTGTGGGTTTGTTTCTCTTTGTTTTGTGTCTATTAGTCCAGTTTTTTCTAACTTTGAGGGAAAACTAGATGAGTATGTGAGTAGATAGGAATATAAAGGTAAAGTGATTGATTTAGGTGAAGTAACCTGGAAAAAGCTCATGATGTCAATAAACTCTTTGTGGTAAATTACTAGTTTCTGTGTTGTTACTTCTCTAGCCCCAGTGTTAACAGGGCCACAGGGGAGGAATGGTGATGGGGATGTGGAGGGTCAGAGAGGCTGGAGATTTTGGTGTGTTCATATTGTGGGGTGAAATAGCTCAAATGATTGTAGGGGTTTAATTATGTAGAAGTTGTTGTATGAGGTAATTGTTTTATGAGCATTAATATCAGAGACTGCATTAAGTTCCATCCAATCTGATGAAATCATAAGGACTTGAGTGGGGAAAAGCAGAATATCTTAGGATCTGTAGCAAGAAGATGTATAAATTCATCTTCTCATTGACTGAATTATAATGTTTAATTTACTAATGTAACTTGTATCTCAATTCTGATCAGGCAAGAAACCATATCTTAATAAGGAAAACACCCTGTTAACGTTAAGATTTACTCGTGGTTCTCTTCCACCACTATAAATTAAGTAAATCGTTAGAGCCAGTCAAGGATATTGGATAGCGACAAACGATCTCGGCCATAAGCTGGTGGTTGTTGGTGTCACTACAAACACAATGTGGTAACAGTGAGAGGCATCGTTTCTCAATAATACATTAAAGTGTAAAATCACACAGCACCAGGTTTTGTCCAACAGGTTTATTTGGAAGTACTAGCTTTCGGATCGCTGTTCCTTCATCAGGTAGCTGTGGAGCAGGATCATAAGGCACATGATTTAAATGCAAAAGAACACATCGTCATGCATGCAACTATAATCTAGTGTTGTGTGATTTTTAACTTTGTCCACCCCAGTTCAACACCGGCACTTCCACATAACAGTAAAGTGGGAATTCTGGTGGGCTCAGTAGCAAAGAATTTCAATGGACTTAGGATCAGTACTGGACACTGGCAGCTTTAAAGACTTTGCAACTATATAAAAGGCTGTAGCTGCAGCAGCTGAATAATCAAATAAACTGCAAATAAACACATGGAAAGGTTAACAAAGGAAAAACAAAAGGCCATTTAGTGGTAAAGCTTTCACTTCAGGTTTTGTGAAAAAGTACAAAAGCAAGTCCAGGCTAGACATTAGTCAGACCTGACAGATATAGATTCCATTGGGAAGCAAAGTTAAAAATCACACAACACCAGGTTTTGTCCAACACGTTTATTTGGAAGTATTAGCTTTCGGATCACTGTTCCTTCATCAGGTAGCTGTGGAGCAGGATCATAAGACTTGCTGTGCATTTCCAGCACCACTCTAATCTTGAGTCTAATCTCTAGCATCTGCAGTCCTTCCTTTCGCCCAGGTTATAGTCCAACAGGTATATTTGGAAGCACTAGTTTTCGGAGCGCTGCTCCTTCATCAGGTGGTTGTGAAGTATGTGGTAGTTGGGAAGCAACAATCAGTACAAACAGTTCAGAGGTTCAGCTAAGAAGATAGCAAGGATCGGAACTCTAAAATAAAACACAGGTCAACAGCTTTTCATTGTGGGCCAAGGGTAAGTATTCTTAGTCCTTTAGACGGCAATCAGTGTTGGAAAGGCACTGACTGATTGGATACAGCCATTCTGGCCTGCCTTCAACTGCCTGATAGTCAGTCTGCAGAAGTTCACTCTGAATACTGCTAAATTCTGAGGTAAACAGTCCCGATAAAGATAATTAAATCTGGATGTGAAACTTGCAAGCTGTTTGCCAATCTAAATTGCCCTGCCCATCCTGGAGTGTTACAATTACCCTCAAGGATTTATGATATTTGCTGGTGTCTTAGTTCCCCTAAACTTATTGACCTTTGCTTCCGGGTTTGTTTGCTGTGCTTCTTTCATTTCTAATCTGAGTTGAGATGTAATTGTCTCCAGACATTTGAAAACATAACTGAAGATACACAACTGCACTTTCTCATTTAAGTAGACATTAGTTGCTATTAATCAAAAAAAATGTGCTTGATTAATAAACTGAAGACAAGCTGTTAGGGCAACAGCAGACAGTACATTGAGGATTGCCAAATGCACGGCACAGATTCCATTCCTTTCCAACCACAGTTTTGGGTGAAAGCACCATTACTTGATAACCCAGTGAAAGCTGTGTGGAAATGATCTAATTTGTCTGCACAATCTGTTTCCACAGAACTTTAGCACAGTGGATTGTCACAGCAGATTGCTGTGAGTGTGTATATACATGAGCTTCTTTTGGAAGTTGCATGAAACAGGAAAAACATAAATATGTTAGTTAGACTTTGGCAGATTGGAGGATTGCAAACCCATGTAGGTCTGCTTTTCTTGTATCATATAACTCAAACATGCCACAACAAATATCCTGGCAGTTTTTCTCAAAGTAAGAAACAGTTTATATTCATATTGCACCTTTTAAATTTGAGGCTGTCTGAATGTTCTCTGCAATCGACTAAATACTTTAAATATGGTCACTGTTGGAGTGGAAGGAACGGAGATCTATAATATCAAGATAGTGATTTTGATGCTGTCAGTATTTCTCTTACTGGGAGAAGACATTGTCCACCATGCAACTGCCTGCTTTTAAATCACATTGCGTCTCTGGGTATATTCTGTGGGCTAGTCAATGGATCCTCATTAGAATGACTCTGACCATCAGTCACATTGAGGAGTGAAATCCCCTTGGTTGCCACCACTCTTCAACAACATAGTGATGTTTATGTCACACTTCTCCAGCAGGGTCAGAGACTTTTCTCCAGCAGAGCAGCAGGAAGACTTGGATGTTTGACAAGAGACGACACTTCCTTGTTACTGGACAGTCAATGGCCTTTTGGAGCTCAGGTAATAAGATCTCTTCACCAAGCCCATTTATGACAGATTACAGTGTTATAGACTAGGCCAGACCACTCAAAATATTCTTAAGCAGGCAGCCCAGACCATAACTTTGCAATTTGTTTCGCTACGTCTACAGTGAAAATTACCCGGAGTAAGCTAGCAAGGTTGACTACCAGGTTTTAAAACAGATAAAACTTTATTCACAAAATTACACAATTAACCACAAAGAACAGTCTAAAGAACCCCTACAGAACTCAGTCTATCCAAACTAGACTTAATTATGTTGTTCTGAATATACACAATAGTCCCACTAAGCAAACCCCCTTAAAACACAGTTTAAAAAATGGAAAAGCTGCTTGCAGGTTGAAGTTAGAAGAGCAGATGGTGGTGATGGGGGAGACAGGAGGGCTATCGCAACCATGTTTGAAACCTTTCTGGACCCAGCGAGAGTAGATCACCGTACAGGATGGCAATATTACTGTGTTGATTGTTCTGTGTAAAAGTCACCGCCAGATACTGGCTGAATTCTACTAGGATTGTCCAAGGGTTTTCAAGATGAACATGCTAGCAAGGAGCTAATTCTGGTTGCCAGGGTTGGATGCCAACATATCTATATTGGTGGGGCAGGGCCTAGACTGCCAACAAGCACAGGAACTGACACCACATTGTGGGATCGGACGAGTAAACCCTGGACTTGACTGCATATCGACTGCTGGTCCTTTCATGGGCTCAATGTTCCTGGTCATTGTAGAAGGCCATTTGAAGTGGTTGAACATGCATAAAGTTCATTCAGCAAACTCAAAGTTGATGACTGTGAAGCTGCGAGCATCGCTCACGATACACAGACTCCCGGAAGTAGGGGTTATGAACAATGGGATGTTATTTACCAGCAGGAAATTCAAATATTTCCTCAGGTCCAATGGCATTTGGCACATTAGGATAGCTCCCATACCATCTGTTGTCTCATGGTCTAGTGGATAGAGCATTCCGAATATTGAAGGCAGGGTTAAAGAAGTAGCCTACAGCATCACCTGATACCAAACTGTCCTGGTTCCTGTTTAATTATAGCACCAACCCACACACAACAACCGGGATAGCTCCAGTGGAGTTGCTGATGGGGAAAAGACTCTGCACCAGGTTAAAACTGATGTTCCCAGGCCTGTGGGGGGAGAGGGGTTGAAATAGCAACAGGAATACCAACACTGGCCACATGCCTCCTGTAAATGAGAGAGAGAATTTAATTCAGGGGATGAAGCTTGGTGCCAGAACCATGGAAGTTGGTACAAGACGAGGTTGATGCAAGGTCAGGTCCCATGACTTGGGTAAGTGATACAGTCCTGAACAAACATGTGGATTGCCTGAAAGCCACATGGGTGATTTTCCTGGTGGTGGAACAGAAATAAATATATTTTTTAAATGAAAAAAAAAGCGATTAGAATCTCCTCAGTTCAGGGGACTGACTCCCAGCTGGCTAGCCATAGCTAGTGTACTGCGCCCAAATAAATAAAGGGTGACTTGGGGAAGGGATACTTGTCTCTGTGCAGTTATCTTGTAGGCACAGTACCTTCTGCAAAACTGCCTTGACTAACATGGAACTGTGATGTGTTTTATGGTTAAAAGACAGATTGTAAGCCAAATGAGATGCATTCAATGACAGTATCATTTCTGAAATTTGAGTCATGAACACATTTATGTGCTTGTTTCCCTTCCTTTACCAAATGCAGTTACAGCAGCTTTGTAGATGACTGCAAGAAACCTCTATACTTCATCAGCATTCCCTGATTTGACCCCACAAGGAAGGAGTGGCCTGAGATTTCCATAATTTGTCATCATCATCTGTCTATGAAAGGTTGATGCATAGAATGACATTGTAGATAAACTTGTGCATTTTCTGTGACAAACAAGTGATCATTATCACAATCTGCACTGCGATATATACAACTGTAAACAATGCTAGACAGATTACAGGTTCTGGTGATGATCCAGTCAAGTCATTGTCAGTGTTCAAAGGATGGCACTTTGTTCTCATGTCTGCACTGGAAGATGGTGCTGGTGATACAAAGTCTATGTTGTGCACAAAATTCCGGAAGCTGCTGCCCATTTTCATTCAACTTGTCAACACTATGACGATTAAGGTATGTTTGCCATTAAACACAACCCGATTCCCAACTTTTGTGCTAAAGTCCCCCAGCCCCAAGCATAGTATGTGAGCTTTGATTTGCTTGCAGACCACCTTCTCTTGCCGAACCATTGCAGACATGCAGAGCTGAGAGGGAGCATTATTGGGGAGTCTGAAATTATAGGTCATGGGAATTGCGCATCTTCAGAATTTGGTGGTCATGAGAGAATGTGACAATTAACTTGGAGCAGCATCAATAGTCCAGAGAGGTGAGATAGAGAGATTAGGGAATGAGAGCTTGGGAAAGATGAAAACTGGGAATTAGTAGATGCAGCCAGAGGTTGGAGAATTGGAGATGGAAGGTCTGGGGAGAGCATGCCACTGGGAACTCACACAACTTTATGGTTGCCTCAGGAACTCAGCTCTGAAACTTTGTTCATGCATTCCTTTGTTATTTTTGGATTCGACTATCACATTATTGTAGAGGTCATCTTCCCATTTTTCACTCTACATAAACTTGAGTACAGAGTTGGGAGTGTGTTGCTGGAAAAGCACAGCAGGTCAGGCAGCATCCAAGGAGCAGGAAAATCGACGTTTCGGGCTGGAGTCCTTTATCAGGAATGACCTAATTTTGGTCTTTAAAAGAGGAGGCCATCTGGTGTGTTCGGTGGTGGAACAGGCCCTCCTGAGAGCAGATGTGGCAGAAGTGGAGGAATTGGGAATAACATTTTTGCAGGAGGTAGGGTGGGAGGAGGTGTAATCCAGGTAGCTGTGGGAGTTAGTGGGTTTGTAGAAAATGTCAGTGTTGAGTTGGTCCTCGTGGAAGAAGATGGAGAGGTCTAGGAAGGGGAGGGAGGTATAAACTTGAGTACAGCCATACCAATTGTGCCTGTTTCCTAACTCACAGCAAATGTAGTTCAGCTATCACACTGGTGCTTGCTGACCTGATAGCTCCCAATCTGGCAGTGCCTTGATTTTCAAATTCTCATTGTTTTCAAATCACAATTTCACTCTTTCCTACATCTGTAACCTTGCCTAGCCTTCTAACCCTCCAACTCGGGCACTACTTCATTTTGGGCATTTCTGTTTTGCATCACTCAGGTCTTAAGAGACCAAGACACTGTTCTGTGGAATTCCCTCCGAAAACCTGTCTACCACGCAATCTCACACTCCTTCTTTTCATATTCCTTCTTTAAGTCACTACTTAAAACTTACCACTTTGATCAAGGCTTTTGGACATATTCCTAACATGTCTTCATATAATTCAGTGCCATGTAAGTTTAATAATACTGCTATCAAACATTTTGATTTTGTTTTACTGCATACAGCCTTTGTATAAACATATGCTGTTGTCAAGAAGGCGACTAGGGTTTTGGGCAATAGCAGCTTAAGAAAGGTGGAGGCAGGCAATAAAACTTCCTGCAAAACCATGAGCTGCAGAATCAAGTTCATGAGTGGAAGAAGTACTGAAAGAGGAGCAATCATTGAAAGGATAGGTGAAACCTGAAGACCTTACTGTTGAAGGAGGCGGGAGGGGTGTCAGTTCGCTTAGTTGGCTCAACGGCTAGTTTGCAATACTGAGTAACACCAACAGCGTGGGTTCAATTCCCACACCAGGTCAGGTTATCATGAAGGACTCACCTTCTCAACCTATCCCCTCATCTGAGGCATGGTGATCCTCATGTTAAATGCTTCTCTCCAGTGAGGGAGCAGCCCTGTGGTCCAGTAGGATTATGGTGCTTTTACCTTAACTGTTTAAAAAAAAGTAAAAAGCAATTTTCACTTTTGAAAATTATGCATTTCTTTCTGGAAATAGGGTACAGAATTCATGTATTCCCAACTGTAAAAACAAGTGGAAGACAAGAGGAAGATTCTTGAATTGTGAGTTATTAAATCACAGTATTCCTTAACCTCATGTGGCAAATGTGGTACATAAGAAACAAATGAAATAGGAGTTTACCACATGTTCCGTAAGGGTGGGGATTTCAGAGTGAATATAAGCAGCTTATACTTACAAGGAGGATATTAGTGCTTACATCTATTACAATTAGCCTATTGTCAGATTATTGTACTACTGCTGTGCATGAGAAACCTGCATTACCACTGGTTTCAGTCAATTAACAGACATTAGTGGTGGAATTAAACATCGGCACACTTCTGCTATTCCACCCTTAGTTGTTTTCATAATTTTTTGATGACTGGCATTCTGCTACTCACAGAACAAAAGCACAGCAGGGGACCCACCTGCTATAAGGTAAATACAATAACATCCGAACAAGTCAATCGTGTGACAAGATATCACAATCATGCACCACATGGTTAAAACATCATAAGACCCAGGATCCAGGAATAACTCCAGCCAGAATGCAGAACAATCGAATGGACAGGCAGTGCTTTAGTTTAAAATCTTATAGAATGGCTGGGAGGATTCTTGCGGAACGGTAGTAGTACATGTAGATGATGTGTCCCTTCCTCCACACCAGAAAGCCTGAGATCACAATCCTACCTTTGCTAGAGGTGTGTCGTGAAATATCTGGTTGGTTTAAACATATCCATACACTTGTAGTGCCTTCGACTGCAGCAATCAGAACTGCACCTGTCACTAGTATCAATCTGGATTGAAGTCATAAGAGTCATACAGATGTACAGCACAGAAACAGACCCTTTGGTCCAACTTGCCCATGACGACTGAAATCCTAAATAAATCTAGTCCCATTTCCCAGTATTTGGTCCATATCTCGCTCAACCCTTCCTATTCATGTACCCGTCCAGATGTCTTTTAAATGTTGTAATTGTACCAGCCTCCAGCACTTCCTCTGGCAGCTCATTCCCCACACACACACACACATGCTCTGCAAGAAAAAGTTACCCATTGGGTCCCTTTTAAATCTTTCCCCCACCCCACCTTTGCCCTGTAATTTTGGATTCCCCTAACCTGGGAAAAAGAACTTGTACTTTGTGGTTTATTCGATGTTTGGCTCCCACATGCCCTTTTAGTAAACAACACCATTGGATATTTTCTCATCAACCTGTCCTGCAAAGTTGCTACACACCTCTAGTGGGACTGGAACCTCCTGACCCAGGGGCTGGGACACTACCACTGCCCCCCACAGCCCTTACTGATGTGAACATGCCTAATTTCGGTTTCATTTTGTCCACTGCTCCCTCCCTCTAAAAGAGTAAATATTTTTCATTCCTAATTTGGGAACAGCCTTGCCACCCTGCACCAGCCAATGAGGAAAGAGTCTCTGCTCACCCCCTCCCCAGGGGTCAACCGGAAGTGGAAGTAGTTGCTGTGACCCCGGGAGGCGGGGAGGTGTTGGCGGAGGACGGTGTTCCTCTCTCTCTCTCACTCACCGTGGTCCCGGGATAGAGGGGCGGCACTACCACCATGGACCCGAGTGCCCTGGAGCAGGACGCCGTCAGGTTTGCCCAGGTGGCGGTGAGGAACGATCAGAGCGGCCGCTTCAAGGAGGCCGTGTTTTATTACAAGGTGAGCCCCGGGGCCGGGTCGTCAGCACCACCCCCCCCACCCCCGGGGCCAGGGTCTGTCTCTGACACCCCGTCCCCCGGGGCCAGGGTCTGTCTCTGACCCCCAACCCCCCTGGAGCCAGGGTCTGTCTCTAACATCCACACCCCAGGGGGCCAGGGTCTGTCTCTGACCCCCTCACCCCCGGGGCCAGGCTCTGTCTCTGACACCCCGTCCCCCGGGGCCAGGGTCTGTCTCTGACCCCCAACCCCCCTGGAGCCAGGGTCTGTCTCTAACATCCACACCCCAGGGGGCCAGGGTCTGTCTCTGACCCCCTCACCCCCGGGGCCAGGCTCTGTCTCTGACCCCCACCCCCCCTAGAGCCAGGGTCTGCCTCTAACATCCACCCCCCACTCCCACCCCAGGGGGCCAGGGTCTGTCTCTGACACCCCGTCCCCCGAAGCCAGGGTCTGCCTGTGACCCCCTCCACCTCACCCCTGATGGCTATGGTCTGATCTGTTACCTCCTGGGGGTTAGGGTCTCTCTGTGACTCCCCCAGTCCGGGAGCTACCGTCTGTCTGTCTCACATATCCCACTGTCAGGGTCTAGGGTTTGACTTATCACCACCCAGGGGACAGGGTCTCTCTGTGGCAGCACCCCCCGCTCCCCCCACACTCCAGGATCAGGGTCTGTCTGTCACCCCGTGGGGGGCCAGGGTCTGTCTTTGTTCCCCCCCTCCCCTCCCCAACCATGGGGGGCCATGTTCTGATCTCTTATTTGTCACCTCACAGGGGCTAGGGTCTCTATGTGACCCCCAGTCCGCAAGCTAGGGTCTGACTGTCACACACCCCACCCCCACCCCCCACCGGGGGCCAGTAGTCTGTAGGTGCCCCCTTCCCTCCTGGCACAGGGTGCCTGTCAGCCCCCCCCACCTCCCTGGGTCTAGGGTCTGTCTTTCATAGCATCCCATCCCCCAGATCTAGGATTGATCTGTCACTCCCCACCCCTGAAGAGGCGAAGGTCTGTCTATGATCCTCGGGAAGGGGAATGTCACAGCCCCCCACCACCCCCCGGCTGAGAGAGGAAGGGGGCTGCCTGTTAGTGCCCATTTGTTGCGAATTTCCTGTTTGTCAAAGGGAAAGAGCTTTCAGTGATTGATTGCTAAAATCGTTTTGCTGCCATCTCAATTAAACTACGGCAGTGGTCAGAAGATTTCTCCCCTCGAAACTGCATTTGCCTATTGCCTGCTGCTAAAAGCTAACGTAAGTGGTTACAGTTAAGTCATTGATACAGATGATGCATTGATACAGATTTAATTTCTGTTCTCACAGAAGCAACCTTTCAATCTTGACTCAGTGGTAACACTGACGTCTGAGTCTGAAATAAGAGTTGAAATTCAGTCCGAACACTTTAAACATTCAATTGGATTGTGCTAATAATCAGGGTTGTTCATCCAAAGAGAATCTCAAATCTCCAGTTTGTGAGTTGGGAAATTTAAGTCCAGTCCATTAAATCCATGCCAACACATCGCCTTGCACCATCAACATCGTATGGGTCAACATTGACCACAGATTTTGAACTAGCACTGTAGACAAGAAGAAAGGCGGCTCAGTGGTTAGCACTGCTGCCTCACAGCACCAGGGTCCCAGGTTCGATTCCAGCCTCAGGCAGACTATTTGTGTGCTCAGGCAGACTATTTGTGTGGAGTTTGCACATTCTCCCGTGTTTGCGTGAGTTTCCTCCGGGTGCTTCGGTCTCCTCCCACATGTGCAAGTCAAGTGAATTGGCCATGTTAAATTGCCCATAGTGTTAGGTGCATTAGTCAGAGGGAAATGGGTCTGAGTGGGTTACTCTTTGGAGGGTCAGTGTGGACTGGTTGGGGCGAAGGGCCTGTTTTCACTGTAGGGAATTTAATCTTTAAAAAAAAAAGGATGTTGGGATTTCTGGATCATGTGGCACACTTCTCGACTCTTGAAAACCTTTCCTGCCATCTTTTTAAGGCAGCGTTTGTTGCCTATCCCAAGGCATTTGAAATGTGTAGCTGACTTGGCCATCGCGGACGATGATTAAGAGTCAACCACATTGACCTGGGTCTAGATTTATGACACTGTTCAAGGAAAAACAGAAAAACGTGCCCAGATTTCTTGGCTGATGTTTAACGCATATCTACCTTCACCAGCACAATTCATCTGTTCATTACATCTTTCTTTTGTGGGGATAGATTTTGTAAACATTCACTGCTACATTTCCTAGAAGTCAAAACTCTTCAAGTATTTTGTTTGTGGATGGCATGTAGAAATATAGTCATTCTTTTATTTCTGTTTGGAAGTTTGCATCAAGAAAGCGCCAACTTCTGTGTCTACTAAAACTAGTATATATTTTGTAGGAAGCTGCTCAAGCGTTAATATGCGCTGGCATCGCTGGCTCAAAGTTGGATGGTATTCAGGAGAAAATAACCGAGTACATGGACCGTGTGCAGGCTCTTTATTCTGCAGGTGAGTACAACTTGCATTAAGAATATGAATAACTCATATTACATCATAGTATGGCTGACCAAAATAAGTTGGGTCGTGCACAGTGGAACTTGAAATGTGTTCTGGCATTTGGTTTTTAGCCATCGATTTTTACAATGATGTTTTGAAAATGTATGTATTCTAAAATGGGGGAAAACGTGTTCAGAGCTGTAAATTGTTCCATGTTTGCAAAGTTCAAGTACAGGCCCACAAAGGAGATCCTCTCAAATCAAAGCAGCAGATGGATCTAGAACGTGCACACTTCCTGGTCACGCAAGCATTCGATGAGGATGAGAAGGGCAATGCCGATGAAGCTGTGGAGCTCTACACTGAGGCTGTTGAATTGTGCCTGAACACTGTGAGTAAACTATAGAATCATAGATCAAATTGGAACATGAACGTCCATGTTAAGTTGTATGTATGTGACCAAATGTACTTCAAGGAACAATTGGAGTAAAGAGTTAAGCATATACACTGTATATTTCATCCTAGGCTAATGAGACCTCTGATCAAACACTGCAGGGTAAATTGAAGCAATTAGCTCGACAAGCACTTGACAGGTGAGTCATTTTTTGCTCTCTGGCAGATCTACTTGTGAACTTTTCTACATATCGAAACAGAACAATTCCCTTTCAGGCAAACCTTGCATACAAAGCCTAACAGTACTCTGAGTGGCTGCTGTACAACATTCTCTTAGATTGTAATACTGCACCTTAATCCCAAACAGTTAAAAAATATCACTATTCTGAGTGAGGTATTATCTACTGTTGAAATATAGCTCCAGTTACTGTTTTGCCAGGGATTGGTTTGGACACATTATTTCATTTGAGCCAGAACTATCCTAATAGGAATACAAGTCATATCAATACAATAGTTTGTTTTTATCTAGATGTAAACCCTGTACAATGCTCTGATCTCCTGAGTCCAAGTAGCGCCCTTCCTTATCTTGGCAAGGATCCTTGCTTGCTCTTCAGTGCATTCAGATATGACCAATTTCAGTCTGAAGTACCTCAGTTATACTTGTGTATCATACTTGGTATGAAATATTTTTTGATTACCAGAGAAGGCGAATTGAAGTCAGTTACATGCTGCTTCAACTTCTCTAAGAATAATGCATTTAGGTTAAAATAATTGAGACATAGCTTCTTGGAATGTTGTCCTGTAGAGATCATGTTTCTTTTGAAGAAACTAATCCTGTTAAGCTGTAATGTTTTATTTTGGTTTTAAGAACTTTTGTTGATTAAGTTATTTGATTACCAACTGCTTTACTGCAAATTAAATTTCTTGGTTTTCAAAATGATCCATGAATTTATGAAAGCAAGTTTGGATTAAGGATTCCTGTAGGGGCGAGCTCTAGGTGAGGCCTGTTTTCATTTTTATGAGGTGATGTTATCTCAATATTACAGTGAAAATTCTTTACTGCAATAAGAGAGTAGCACTTTTTGGCAATGCATGTCCTTATACAGGTTGGGAAAGCAATGTCATTTGGAGATGGGTACAACATTCCATTCCATCGATAAACATTTAGTAATGAAAGCCTTGCATTAACGTAGCATCTGTCTTGACCAATAGTTCAATAGTGCTTTATAGTTTTTGAAATGTAGTGACTGTCAACAACAGCAGCTCATTTTCATGCAGTAAGTTCCACGTAAATAATCTGTTTTTCTGATGTTTTTTGTTTCACCCTACTCACTTAATGCTCGCGCATCAGTACTTCCAAAACATTCACAAAAGTTAAAGATTTAATCCAGTTACTCAAAATCCCCAATTTACCTGCCTGACACACACAGATTAACAAAGTACACTGACTAAGTTTCTATGTTTAACAAGACACCACTCTTTATTACAAATAGGTCAGTTCTAACCACTAGCGAGCAAATAAGCCTAGTCAATTGAAGTCTTAACTTAACCTCTATTCCTCCTTAAACCCCAACACACATGCAGATAGACTTGGACAAACAACAAAGAAGTGGTGGGGATGGGAAAAAGATATTAGAGTCATAGAGTTGTACAACATGGAAACAGATCCTTAGGTTTGATACATCCATGCTGAGCAGTTTTCCTAAATTAATCTAGTTCCATTTGCCAACATTTGACCTATATCCCTCTATATCCTTCATATTCATATATCCATCCAGATGCCTTTTAAATGTTGTTATTGTACCAGTTTCCACTGCTTCCTCTGGCCCCTCCTTGCATATACGCACCACTCTCTGTGTGGAAAAGTTGCCTCTGAGTTCCCTTTTAAATCTTTCCCCTGTCAACTTAAATCTATGCCCTCTAGTTTTGGACTCTGCCCATCCCAAGACAATAAACTTTGTCTATTCACCTTATCTATACCCCATGTTATTTCATTGACCTGTATAAAGTCACCCCTCAGCCTCCAATGCTCCAGGGAAAATAGCCCCAGCCAATACAACCTCTCCCTATAGCACAAACCCTCCAAACCTGATAACAGCCTTGTAAATCTTTTCTGAACCCTTTCAAGTTTTACAACATCCTTCCTAAAACAGGGACACCAGAATTGCATACAGTATTGCAAATGTCCTGTACAGCCGCAACATGACTTCTCAATTCCTCTCTCAATGCACTGAACAATAAAGGCAAGCATACCAAACACTGCCTTCACTTCCCTATTTACCTGCGACTCCACTTTCAAAGAACTATGAACCTGCACTCCAAGGTCTCCTTGTTCACCAATACTCTCCAGGATCTTGAGAAATAAGGCTGGGCAGGTGACTGATGTGTCAGTGGGGGAGCCAGCGATTGTAATTCTATTAGTTTTAAAATAGTAATGGAAAAGGATAGACAGGATCCAAGTTCTCAGTTGGAGGAAGGTCAACTTTACCGGTTTAAGCAAGTAACTTCAAATGTTGAGTGCAATTGTTCACAGGTAAAGAGACGAATGAAAAGTGGAAAACCTTCAAAAATGTGATTAAGAGTCCAGAAACAGTATGTTCCTCTTTGGGTTAAAGGCAAGTCTGGTAGGTGTAAGGAATGCTGGATGACTAAAGAAATTGAGGTTTTGGCCACGGAAAAGAACGAAGCATACATATAGACAGTAGAGATTGAGTGAAACTCCACAACAGTATAAAGGCAGTAGGAGTATACCGAAGAGGGAAATCAGGATGGCAAAAAGGGGACATGAGATAGCTTTGGCAAATAGTGTTAATACATTAAAGACAAAAGGGTAACCAGAGAGAAAATAGGATCCCTCAAAGATCAGTAAGGCAGCCTATACATGGAACCACAGGAGATAGGGAAGATACTAAACAAGTATTTTGCATCAGTGTTTTCTGTGGAGAAGGGCATGGAAGATGCAGAATATAGGGGAGAAAGATGGTGACATCTTGAAAAATGCCCATATTATAGAGCAGGTGGTGCTGGATGTCTTGAAACACAGAAAGTTAGATAAATCCCAGGACCTGATGAGGTGTATCCGAGAACACTGGGAAGCTAGCAAAGTGATTGCTGGGTCCCTTGCTGTGATATTTGTGTCATCAAAGTCACAGGTGATGTGTTGGAAGACTGAAGGTTGCTAACATGGTGCTACTTTTTAAGAAAAGTGGTAAGGGAAAGCCAGGTAAGTGTAGAGCAGTGAGCCTTGGTGGGCAAGTTGTTGGAGGGAATCCTGACGGGCAGGATTTGCATCTATTTGGAAAGGCAACGACGATTTGAGATAGTCAACATGGCTTTATGTGTGGGAAATCATGTCTCAAACTTGAGTGAGTTTTTTTTTTGAAGAAGCAACAAAGAGGATTGAAGAGGGCGGAGTGCTGGACGTGATCTATATGGATTTCTTTAAGGCATTTGACAAGGTTCCTCATGGGAGACTGGTTAGCAAGGTTAGATTTCATGGAATACAGGGAGAACTAACCATTTGGATACAGAGCTGGCTCAAAGGTAGAAGACAGAGGATGATGGTGGAGGGTTGTTTTTCAGACTGGAGACCTGTGACTAGTGGAGTGCCACAAGGATCAGTGCTGGGTCCACTGCTTTTTGTCATTTATATAAATGATTTGGATGCGAGCATAAGAGGTATAGTTGGTAAGTTTGCAGGTGACACCAAAGTTGGAGGTGTAGTGGACAGCAAAGAAGGTTACCTCCAGATTACAACAGGATCTTGATCAGATGGACCAATGGACTGAGGAGTGACATGAAATTTAGTTTAGATAAATGAGAGGTGCTGCATTTTGGAAAGGCAAATCAGGGGAGGACTTATGTACTTAATGGTAAGGTCCTGGGGAGTGTTGCTGAACAAAGATCTTGAAGTGCAGGTTCATAGTTCCTTGAAAATGGAGTTTGAGGTAGACAGGATAGTGAAGACAGTATTTGGTATGCTTGCCTTTATTGGTCTGTGCATTGAGTTAAAGGAGTTGGGAGGTCATGTTGCAGCTGAACAGGACATTCGTTCAGCCACTTTTGGAATATTGTGTGCAATTCTGGTCTTCTCCTCTAGGAAGGATGTTATGAAACATGAAAGAGTTCAGAAAAGATTTACAAGGATGTTGTCAGGGTTGGAGGGTTTGAGCTATAAGGAGAGGCTGAATAGGCTGGTGCTGTTTTCCTTGGAGCGTCAGAAGCTGAGGGGTGACTTCGATAAAGTACAGATTTGAGAAGGCCCAGGAAATCCCTTGTGGACTCAGACCTGTAAGTCTCTCTTGGTTCGTCCTGGAGATTCTACTCTTTGGTGGTCTGGAATAAAAATCTCTTACAGACAGTTTAGTTTAATTTTAGTCTTCCCCTTTATTTACCAATAGCATCACTGTTACAATATAACACTGACACCTATAAGTCAGGCTAGCTAAGGTTTTAAAACTTTAGAGTAGGGTACCAACTGTTCTTTTAAGAGCCCTCACAGGCTACTCCACTCTTCTGTCACAAACAGGCTTTCTTTATACAAAAAGATTACAAAAACACTGCATGCTCTTAATTAGACAGATAACAGTGGAAAAGCAATAATTCATAAGGAAGAGAAGTTAATTGACAGGTCTGTGCACGATTAATTGATCACTCCTACAGACCCTTAGTCATCCATCAGGTGGGAAAAACAGATCCAGCTGAGACAGGCGCCTGGTGGCGAGATAAGTGTCTATCATAAAGACGTATCTTTCCAAACTAAGTGGTAGAGGTTATAAGGTAACATTGCACAGCTGGCATGTCAGAGATCATTGTTTTACAAAATGGCTTCTTAGCAAGGAGGGCAAACGTTGACCATAAAATGGCTTCCTGACAGATTGTCTCAGAATCTCTTCAATGTTAGGTTTAGAATATTTTTTAACTTAATTGCAGACTTCTGCTTTGTATCTTAAGCACAGAATCATTCTGTCGCTGAGGCTGAAATGTTACCTTAAGGTTAAGTTTTAAATGATTCATTAGTCTCAAATTAAGCATACTTTCTTTTCAAGGTTGTGATTCAAATTCAAGTAAGACATAAGATCTGACTAGTTAGAGTTGAAAGTGGGGCAGTCATGGTATGTAAGAACAGCAAGTAAGTTAAAGCTTCATTAATAGTACCTTTTACAGAGTTTGCATTTCATAATCAGCGATAGCTACTCAAAATCATCATAATGGCCCAAAATGCAATTAAATTCAAAAGTTTCAATCCTTAGCAAGTAAGTATGCATTCGAATCAGACCACTGAGTTAATTCTGTATGGCTTTGGCCATCTCAGCACTAAAATGATCTCTCTCTCGCGTCCTTTTGAACACCCAGGGCAGGGACTGTAACGTAAAAAAGTTTTTCCCTTGCAAGGGTAATAACAGATCCTATCAATAAGAATGGATTGACTGTTAATTACAAGGCTTTTAATATGCTTACACAATGATATCAACTCCAACATCAGAATCAAACGCTGTCATTAATTTTACAAGTGAACATCCGTGAATGTTATCACTCTGTCTCCTGTTTACTCAGATTCATTGATGTTAACTGCTGAAAATGTGTTGCTGGTTAAAGCACAGCAGGTTAGGCAGCATCCAAGGAACAGGGAATTTGACGTTTCGGGCCAGAGCCCTCCATCAGGAATGAGGAGAGGGTGCCAGGCAGGCTAAGATAAAAGGTAGGGAGGAGGGACTTGGGGAGGGGCGATGGAGATGTGATAGATGGAAGGAGGTCAAGGTGAGGGTGATAGGCCGGAGTGGGGTGGGGGCGGAGAGGTCAGGAAGAGGATTGTAGGTTAGGAGGGCGGTGCTGAGTTCAAGGGAATCGACTGAGACAAGGTGGGGGGGAGGGGAAATGAGGAAACTGGAGAAATCTGAGTTCATCCCTTGTGGCTGGAGGGTTCCCAGGCGGAAGATGAGGCGCTCTTCCTCCAACCGTCGTGTTGTTATGTTCTGGCGATGGAGGAGTCCAAGGACCTGCATGTCTTCGGTGGAGTGGGAGGGAGAGTTAAAGTGTTGAGCCACGGGGTGGTTGGGTTGATTGGTTCGGGCGTCCCAGAGGTGTTCCCTGAAGCGTTCTGCAAGTAGGCGGCCTGTCTCCCCAATATAGAGGAGGCCACATTGGGTGCAGCGGATGCAATAGATGATGTGTGTGGAGGTGCAGGTGAATTTGTGGTGGATATGGAAGAGGCAAATGTTCTTAGCTGTTTTAGAACATTCTGTTATCACTGGATGTGAACAGATGTTTTTATCTTCTGTACATCCTGTGTTCCACCTTTTGTGGCCAGACGCCTCCCTGCCTGGCCTGTTTATTTTCTAGTGTGCAGCAAATGTGTTCTATAATTCAGCATTATATTTAGTCTAAATGCTTAACGACAAGTTTTAAGGCTGTATATTTTCTCAACCTTTATAGAGGTTTTTTAAAATCCTGAGGGGCATCAATAGCGTAAGTAGGCACGGTCTTTTCCCTGGTGTGGGGGAGTCCAGAACAAGAGGCATAGGTTTAGGGTGAGATGGAAATGATTTAAAAAGGGACCTTGGGCAACTTTTTCACATAGAAGGTGGTGCTTGTATGGAATGAGCAGCCACGGGAAGTGCTAGAGGCTGGTACAATTACAACAGTTAAAAGGCATACTGATGGGTAGATGAATAGGAAGGATGTAGATGGATATGGGCCAAGTGCTAGCAAATGGGCCAGATTAATCAAGGATACCTGGTCGGCATGGATGAGTTGGACTGAAGGGTCTGTTTCGCTGCTGTACATCTTAAAAGTATAGAAGTTGTGCCTTGATTTTCCTTTTCAAAATGCATCACCTCACATTTATCTGATTTTTAAATTCCATCTGCCACTCCTTGGCACATCTGATCAAGATCCCGTTGTACTCTGAAGAAACCTTCGCTATCCACTGGACCTTCAATTTTAGTGTTATTTGCAAACTTACTAACTGTACCTCCTATGTTTACATCCAAATCATTTATATAAATGATAAAAGCAGTGGACCCAGCACTGATTCTTGTGGCACTCCACTGGTCACAGGCCTCCAGTCTGAAAAGTAATGCACCACCACCACCCTCAGTCTTCTACCTTTGAGTCAGTTCTCTTTCCAAATGGCTATCCAAATCCAGGAGATCTAACCTTGCTCACCTGTCTCCCATGAGGAGCTTTGTCGAATGCTCTATGAAGTCCATATAGATCACGTCCATCACTCCGCCCTCATCAATCCTCTTCGTTACTTCAAAAAACTCAATCCCTAAGTCAGTGAGACACAAGTTCTCATGCACAAAGCCATGTTGACTATCACTAATCAGTCCTTGCCTTTCCAAATACATGTAAATCCTGTCCCTCAGGATTCCTTGCAGCAATTTGCCCACCATCAATATCGGCTCACTGGTCTGTAGTTTCCTGGCTTTTCCTTACCCCTTTCTTAAAAAGTGGCAGCATGTTAGCTAACCTTCGGTCTTCCAGCCCCTCACCTGTGACTATCAGTGACACAAATATCTCAGCAAGGGGCCCAGCAGTCACTTCACTAGCTTCCCACAGAGTTCTCAGGTACACCTCATGAGGTCCCAGGGATTTATCCACCTTTATGCATTTTAAGGTCCAGCACCACCACCTGTATAATTTGGACATTTTTCAAGATGTCTCTATTTATTTCCCAATGTTCTCTATCTTCCATATTCATCTCCACATAAACACTGATGCAAGATACTCATTTAGTATCTTCCCCCATCTCCTACAGTTCCACACATAGGCTGCTTGGTTGATCTTTGAGAGACCCTATTCTCTCTCCAGTTGTCCTTTAGTCCTTCATGTATTTGTAAAAACCCTTTGGATTCTCCTTAACCCTATTTGCCAAAGCTATCTCATGTCCCCTTTTTGCTCTCCTGATTTCCCTCTTAAGTATACTACTGCCTGTATACTCTTTTTAGGATTCACTCGATCTCTGCTATCTATACTAGACATATGCTTCCTTCTTTTCCTTGACCAAAACCTCAATTTCCCTTAACATCTAGCATTCCCTACATCTGCCATGCTTGCCTTTCACCCTAACAGGCACATAGTGGACCCTCATTGTCTCATTTTTGAAGGCTTCCTATTTTTCAGCCGTCCCTTAACCTGTGTACATCTGCCCCAATCAACTTTTGAAAATTCTTTCTTTATACATCAAAATTAGCCTTCCTCCAACTTTAACTTTTAGATCCTGTCTATTCTTTTTCGTCACTGTTTCAAAACTAATTGAAGTATGGTTGCTGGCCCCTAAAGTGCTCCTCTACTGATACCTCAGTTACCTGCCCTGTCTTACTTCTGAGGAGTAGGTCAAGTTTTGCACCTTCTCTGGTAGCTACATCCACATACTGAATCAGAAAAATCTCTTATACACACTTAACTAATTCCTCTCCATCCAAACCCTTAATACTATGGCCATCCCAGTCTGTGTTTGGAAAGTTAAAATCCCCTACCATAACCACCCTATTATTTTTACAGATAACTGAGATTGCATTACAAATTTTGTTTCTCAATTTCCTGCTGACTATTGAGGGATGTATAATACAGTCGCAGTAAGGTGATCATTCCTTTCTTATTTCTCGATTCCACCCAAATACTTACCTGGATGTAATCCCAGGAATATACTGTCTAAGTACAGCTGTAATGTTAGCTCTAATCAAAAATGCCACTCCCCCTCCTCTCCTGCTCCCCTTTCTATCCTTCCTATAGCATCTATACTGTGGAACATTAAGCCTCCAGTGCTATGCATCCCTGAGCCACATCTCTCTGATTGCTATGATATCCCAGTTTCATGTTCCCAACCATACCCAGAGTTCATCTGACTTATCTGTTTGGCCTCTTTCATTGAAATAAATGCAGTTTAATTTATCAGTCCTGCCTCGTTCTCTGCTTAGTTCCTGCTTGCCCTGACTGTTTGTTTGACTTGCCCCTTTTCCCAACTATACAAGTCTTAGACTGATCTTTTTCCCCCCGTTTCCCTTCCTCTTTCCCCCCACACCACCTTTATTAGTTTAAATCTTCCTGAGCAAATCTCCCAGCCAGTACATTAACCCCCTTCCAATTCAGGTGCATTCTTTCCTTGTTGTGCAGGTCACTTTTATCCCAACAGAGATTCCATTGATCTAAAAATGTTAAATCTTGTCCCCTGCACCAGCACCTCAGACACTAATTCATCTGCTCTATCCTCCTATTCCAATCCTCAGTGTGTTGCACCAGGAGTAATTCAGATATTCCTCCTTTTTTAAATTCTTGCCTAAATTATTATATTGTCTCCTAATCCTTTTCCCTTCTTATGTCGTTAGTTCCAATGTGTACAACGACCTCCTGTTGGTCCCACTCCGTTCAAGAATATTCTACACCCTCTCCAAGATGCCCTTGATCCTAGCACCAAAGAGGCAGCACATCAGCTGTCAGCTGCAGAATCATCTGTCTGTACCCCTGACTAGACAATCCCTATTACAATTTATCACTTGAAACCTCGCAAATCCCTTAATACCTGAAGTCTGGCTGTCAGTGCTGCATTCCTCTGTGAGTCCACCATCCCCTATATTTTCCAAAACAGCATACTTATTTGAGATGGGGATAGCTACAGGAGACTCCTGCCTCCCTCTCCTACCTTCCTGGAGGTAACTCATCTACCTGACTGTATCTTCGATTTATCCTCCTTTCTGCAACTGCCAGCCATCACACCCCCTAACTCCTGTAAATTCCTGATTGCCGCTGATCCATGTGGTCCAACAGGATTTGCAGCCAAACACACTTCCTGCAGACATAATCATCAGTAATGTGGAAACTCTCCCTAATCTCCCACGTCCAACAGGAAGAGCACACCACTCCACTAAAGGCCATGTTTTTACCTTAACAATCTACAGACCCAAAAACTGCACAGCTTTACTGCTGTAAAAACATTGGCTGAGGCTAACTTAGAACCTGTGTTTTTATATTTTTTAATGTTTAATTGAGACAGGTCTCAGTAAAATCATATAATCAAAAGAGAAACCACTCTATTCACTGTTGTAGATTTACAAAAAAAAGTAAGGTTTTATTTAAAAACTAGCCACTTAGCTGCTCCCCTGCTGTGAGCTCTCCCACACAGGTTTCTCCAAGGTCAGTTGTGAATTCCGCTGACTGTTAATTTTTCTGAGATGAACTCAGATGTCCAGAGATACTTGCTGCCAAACAGCAGAGGCAGTGATTCTAGGTGAACACAGTTTGATTGCACCAGTCCATAGAATTCGATGAGGTCTCAGTTGCCGCCTCGAGTTCTTCTTTTCAAGTCCTTTAAGTTATTTACTGCAGACAGGGCACTTGATGGACTAATTGTGTGGTTTCTGTCACTGATTCGAGGCAATAATTTATTGACTAGTGAATAGTCAATAGTCAGCTGTCTTTTCAATTCTTTGGTATCTGTCTGCAAGGGGAGAGAGGTTTTTTTTAAAAGAGTTGAAGAGTTTCTGATTAGATTAGATTAGATTACTTCCAGTGTGGAAACAGGCCCTTCGGCCCAACAAGTCCACACCGACCCGCCGAAGCGCAACCCACCCATACTCCTACATATACCCCTTACCTAACACTACGGGCAATTTAGCATGGCCAATTCACCTGACCCGCACATCTTTGGACTGTGGGAGGAAACTGGAGCACCCGGAGGAAATCCACGCAGACACGGGGAGAATGTGCAAACTCCACACAGTCAGTCGCCTGAGGCAGGAATTGAACCCAGGTCCCTGGCGCTGTGAGGCAGCAGTGCTAACCACTGTGCCACCGTGCCGCCCGAACTGCTCTATTGTTCACAAACAGGCTGTCTGCCTGCCCAGGAGTGAGAAAGTTGTTGTCATGGTAATGACTCCTGACCCACTCGGTGGGCCTGATTTTTAAAAAAACAAATTGATATGTTGTATCTGGGTAAAAGCTGTTCTGAACACACACCTACACCCATAGTGCTGACTTTACTAAGGCATAATAATTTGATTGGAGTAAGAGAAATGTATGGCACAGAAAGAGGTCACTTGGCTAATTGTATCTGTGCTACGTGAATCCCACTTTGCAGTATTTGGTCCATAGCACTGTTGGTTATGGCACTTAATGTGCATATCCAGGTACCTTCTCAAATGTGTTGAGGATTTCTGCTGCGCAGATCCCTACCATCCTCTTGGTTAAAAAAAACTCCTCATCTTCCCTCCAGTTTTTCCATGAATAACTTCAAATTGATACCTCCCCTTCACCAGTTCTCACATTTCTTATCTAGCTTGGCCCCTTAAAAGCTTGTGCATTTCAGTCTCCCTTTATTCTTCTATGTACCATGGATAACAACCTCAACCGATCCAATCTTTCCTGTATTGTTTTATTTCCAGTTCTGACAAAATCCTTGTAAATCTTCTCTCTACCTTCTTTCATGCACTTACATACTTCCAGTAATAAGATGACCAGAACTGCACAATATTCAAATTATGGCCTAAAATCTAGGTAGCACTACCTCCTGGCTGTTTTATTTTATACCTCAACTATTAACAAATTCTATGTGCCGCCTTAACCACCTTTATCACTCCATCCTACTTTTAGGGATCTGTGGATATATACGCCAAAGTTCTTCATTTCCTCTACACTTCTCAATATTCTCATTTATTAGGTATTCCTTTGCCTTCTTGACCCCCTGCATCTCACCCCTCTCCTCTCCAGATTGACTTCTGTTTGCCCCATTTTTCTGGCCATCTCATCAGTGCAGACTCTTATTGCAATCTACTGGTGTCCTCTTCATTATTGGCCAAATGGCCCTTTTTTTGTGTAATCTGAAAACTTCTCATTTAAGTCCCAATCATTGATTAAAAACCTAGTTTTAAGCCCTGTGCTAACTCCCCCTGGATATATTCTTCCATTTCCATTATGTCAACAATGACCTTTTATTTCATGCCACTGAGCTTACTTTGTACCCAGGTTGTTACATTCTTCAAAGTCTTAAGGATTTTTTTTATCACTGCCGTGTCGCACCTTGTCAAAGTCCTTGTTAAAATCCATGTAGACCACTTCAAGTTCATGAACTTCTCTTAAAACTTCTATGCTGGCTATCCTTGATTAATCAGTACCTTTCTATCATGTCTTTCAAATTGATTCCAGTAATTTGCCTACTGCTGGCTTGAAGTGGTTTGGTCTATCTCTCATTCCCCTTTGAAACAAAGGTACATAATATTGGCCAGGGCTATGGATTTTTTTTTATATTATTGAGAGCACACTTAGGGGTCTCAGTTACAAATCTCATCTAGAAGACAGCATAGCTACCAGTTTAGCACTTCAACTCTGTACTGCTGGAGTATCAGTCTAGATCCCTGGAGTGAACCATTGAGTTCAACCAAGATTTGCTGTGCTCTGAGCCACTGCTGGCATTATTATTTATGTTTGGAATATAAACATTGCTGGCTCTTTTGTCAAGGTAATTTAGGATGGGACATAATTGTGATGAGTTGACTTACAAATAGCTGCAACCATGTGGTGAAGGTTCCCTCTCAGAGCTGCTATTGTAGGAGGTCTGGGATTTTAACCCAGTAATCCTAAACAAATATCAATATATTTCTAAATTAGGTTATTTGAGAGTTAAAGGGAAAAGGTTAAAGGTGATGTTCCCATTAACCAGTGCCCTTATGCTAAAAGGTGGACAACATAAGTTTGGGAATTGCAAAAGCTTTTTTTTGTTTGTAATTTTGTCTTTTTTTTAATCTTATTTCCCATCTAGAGCTGAAGCGTTAAAAGACTCTGCACCCAAAGTTCCTGTAGAAAAGAAGCATGGTGTGGGTAAACCAAGTCAGCCAGTTCGATCCTTCCAGCCACTGGGATCGGATTTTACACTGAATGATAAACCACTCATATCTAGAGTTCAGGGTGTTGAACAGTCATCCCATGGCCAATTTTACTCACCAGAAGAAATCGAGGTGCTACGGTGAGAACACCTTAAAATCATCTCTGTACAGTATTGACTTCAGGCATAACTTAATGATTAGAATAAAAGAGCTTTCATTTATATAGCACTCTTTATGGTTTTGGGCTGTGCACCTCTATGACTCTACAACATCTCAAAACATTTGAAGAGCCAGGGAAGAGCCTTTAAAGATTAGCCACTGTTGTAACATCTGAATCATACCAATTAATTTGTGCATAATACAGCCCCACGTAATTGGTCTTATTTTAAAACTTCATGCCTTTAATGGTACAAGCACTCTAATTTAAACTTTTTGACTGATACTGCACTGCGTGGTTAGGCAATCAAATGGAGTAATTTTTTTTTAAAGAGTGCATCGGTCCTTTTTTTTGAAGTAAATTATTTTTCAATGTACTCGATAAGGTAGCTTTGACAGATGATAACGTTGAACCAATGTATTATTTAAATCTTTTTATTGTTTGATTTTGATGCTTACCAATTGATTTTCTTTCAGAAAAACGTCAAAGATCAATGGAATTGAATATGTGCCTTTCATGAGTGTGGATCTGAAAGAGCGATTTGCATTTCCAATGCCCTTCTCGTAAGTTTGTGTTTCTGATGTAAAACGTACTTTTGGAAATCTAAGAGCTCCTAATACATAGTTTTTCAATTTTGCAACATTCAGTACATGTAAGGGAATTTTATTTTTTCAGTCCTTGCAATGTGTTTACAAATTGGGAATTTAGGATTTACACTTGGTCCACCTAAATGCAGGACACATTCTCCTTTGTGATGCTATGAGTAAATGATTCTAGAAAGACTAATTCCATCTATTATTACAGTAAAAATCATGGGGCTCTTCAACTTTAACATGAAAATTTAATGTTGAAGTTTTGGAATCCTCTGACCTGTCTCAGAAAGATCTGGAATGCTTTGAAGATAAATTGGGAAAATAGTACATTAATTTACAAATTAATCAAGGAATTGAAATGTTTTACTGTTTTAATAAACAACTTCTTTAGGTGCTCAGTAGTTCTTCACAGAATAATAGCATCCAGCTGATGAATGCCAAAAAATTACAATACAAAAATAGTTGATACTTTTTATTCACGACTTACCTGCAACAACAGATGGGAAACCTGGGCTATTGAAAACTGTTGAGTATTTATTCTAGTTTTTAATTCCTGCTGCAGGAATATGTATTCTATCTTGGCAGAAACCATACACTATATATTACGTGGTAGAAGGAAAACAAAATTGCATTCACATAGCACCGTTGCATCCATGGGACCCGTTAAGTGTTTTTGCAATGTAGTCAACTGTTGTAAGAAACATGACACTCAGTATGAGCATAGCAAGGTCCCACAACAGCAGTGAGAATAATACACAGATAATTTGTTGATGTTGCTTAAGGGAAAAATACTCCTGTGGTTCTTCAAATAGTGCCATGAAAGCTTTTAACATCTCATATGCATTCTGTCCCCTCTGACATTTTAGCATTTCTTCAGTGCATTTTGAAATGTCAATTTTAGGGATTGTATTAAATTTCTGGAATGGGCTTGAATTTACAATGTTGACTTAGACCAGAGTGCTGCCGCTAAATCAAGATTGAATTTTATGGAACTTCTGTGTTTCAAAACAGTTTATAATCTGGCTTGCCATGAGTAATATCATGGGAGATTTATATTTATAGAAAATGAGGGAGTGTTTATTCTGTCTCCCTGCAGGTATTAAACACCAGACTTTGTTCCTGCTGCAAAACAATTTTTTTTTTAAAAAAGCGATTACTGTCAGTTAAGCGGCAGTCTGAAATTAAGATTTTCCTTCATCAAGCTCTTGAATTTATTGACCAGATGTTCTTTATATTTAACAATTATGTTGTAACCAAATGATTTGGATAAATTATGATATAAACAGGTACAGTCTCCCTCAAGTCTTGCACTCAGTTTAAGAAGTTTACATTCACCTTTGCCTATGCTCTGGTCTCTGGCTAGTGTGTATTTAACATTTTTGAAACTTTTGATTTCCTTCTGTAAATCAATCCACCATCTCTGCATCTAAGTTAGTATTGACATCAACTTTGTCTGAGTCATTATCTTAAATTCCATCCTCAACTACTATCCACAAAAATGACTACCTCATCAGCCCATTGGCTGGCTTTTCAAAGTCTTTTTTTTCTCCCCCCAGGGACAAAGCAGGCAAGCTGGTATTATCACCAAAGCAGAAAGCATTGTTTTCCCGGTGGGTGCGACCAGATGACTTCTGCAACAACCCTACAATGATTTATACTGTATCTAGTTTTAGTATAAAACAGGTCAGTATATTTAAGGTCAACTTTTCTGTTCACATTTAAACAACGTCATTGTTAGATTTCAAAAGAGTGGTGTCGCCCAATTCCATTTAGTCTGATTTCAAACCAGTGAATTCTTTCACTAAAAGGCTGGTGGAATCCATGGAAATTTACCATAGAGGGACGTGGAGTTTGTCATTGGATAGATTCAAGACCGAGAATGATAGATTCCGTGATCGTGACATTATCAAAGAATATGGGGAAAATGACATTGAAATAGAAGGTCAGCAATGATCTAGTTGAATGATAGAGCAGGCTGGAGGGGCCAGCTGGCCACCGGACTCCTATCTTTGGTGTTCCTAACTCAGCAATCCTATCAATACTGGAAATTCTCTTTTTCCCCATGAAAGCTGTGGATGCTAGGAGCCATTGTAAAGTTTTAAAACTATAAATGATCGATTGTTGGCAAATAAACACCCTTTGAGATACCAAACTGCAGCAGAGAAATTAATTTCACATCAAGATCAGGCGTGATCTAATGTAAATGGCATAGCACACGAGAATGATCCACTTAGTTTTGAATGCCCAAAACAAGTGAAAAATGTCAGTGTAGTTTTGCCTGCTTGCCTTTATGAATGATGTATTATGTATGAACAGGCTCTCCAGTTGCACTGATGTTTGTAGTTTTCGTAACAGTTCTGTAACATTAGATGCAAGAATTCAAATACTGCAGCATGTCATGACTGCCTCCTGCATGTGGTGCATTGGAAAACATAATCTGCAAGTGAGGATCCTTCTTTCTCAGTTTGGTAATGCGTTAAATGGCTGTTTATCAATTCAAAGTATTTAAATGGTCACAGAGATTAATTTCTAAAACATTCATTTTCAGACTGTGGTATCTGACTGTTCCTTTGTGGCCTCTTTAGCCATTGGGGCTGCATATGAAAGACGTTACAATAAAAAGTTGATCACAAGGTATTCAACCATCTTCTTGCATGATTATATTTTAAAGAACTGCTTTTAACAGATCGTTAGTAACTGGTCACATGTCCCATTTGGCCTTCTCCAGCTCAATGACTGTTAGCATTCCTGTTGACTACCTTCTGTGCTAATGGGCCTACATGGTTCATGTTGCTGCGACCATGTACATAGGGAGATATTTTGAATATCTTACCCACAATACAGCACCAGTCATGAATGATGGATCACAGTGGAAGATGCATTGATTTGTAGGAGATTAGTGACCTGCAATAGCCAATAGTGCCACACAGTTACAATGTAGATTTGTACCTGTTGTTCTGCATTCAGTTAGTTCCACATTTTAACATAAGGATTCAATAGAAATGTTGAGTGGAAGTTGGGTATATCCTTCAAGAAAGTGAAATTCAGCGAGTGATTCCAGACTGCTCCCAAATTCCCATTAACAGTTAGTTATAGAGTCATAGAGGTGCACAGCATGGAAATAGATCCTCCGGTCCAACTCGTCCATGCTGACTAGATATCCCAGCCTAATCTAGTCCCATTTACCAGCACTTGGCCCATATCCCTCTGAAACCTTCCTATCCCTAAACCTATGCCCTCTAGTTCTGGACTCCTCCCACCCTAGGGAAGAAACTTTATTTACTTACCCTATCCATGCCCTCATGATTTTATAAACCTCTATAAGGTTACCCCTCAGCCTTCAACGCTCCAAGGAAAATAGCCCCCCAGCCTATTCAGCCTCTCTCTATAGCTCAAACCCTCCAACCCTGGCAACATTCATTTTAAATCTTTTTTGAACCCTTTCAAGTTTCACAACATCCTTCCAACAGGAAGGAGACTAGAATTGCACACACTACTCCAAGTGGCCTAACCAATGTCCTGTACAGCTGCAAAATAACCTCCCAACTCCTATACTCAATGCTCTGACCAATAAAGAAAATCATGCCAAATGCTTTCTTCACTATCCTATTTACCTGTGACTCTACTTTCAAGGAACTATGAACCTGCATTCCAAGATCTCTTTGTTCAGCATCATTCCCTAGGACCTTACCATTAAGATTTGCTTTTCCAAAATGCAGCACCTCACAATTCTCTAAACTCCATCTGTCACTCCTCAGGCAATTGGCCCACCTAATCAAGATCCCACTGTAATCTGAGCTAACCTTCTTCGCTGTCCACTCCACCTCCAATTTTGGTGTCATCTGCAAACTTACTAACTGTACCTCCTGTGTTCACATCCAAATCATTTGTATAAATGGCAATAAATCGTGAACTCGACATTGATCCTTGTGGCACTCCACTGGTCACAGGCTTCCGGTCTGAAAAACAACTCTCCACCACCACCATCCTCTGTCTTCTACAGTTTCCACACTGTAAGTTATCTTATCTAATCTAATCTAACCTTTCCACTCAGTCTCCCATGGGGTACCTTGTCACATGTCTTACTGAGGTCTGTATAGATCACGACCTCTGCTCTGCCATCATCAATCCTCTTTGTTACTTTTACAAACAACTCAGTCAGATTCGTGAGACATGATTTTCCACACAGTAAAAACAAGGGCTGCAGATGCTGGAAACCAGATTCTAGACTAGAGTGGGCTTTTGCCCGAAACGTCGATTTTCCTGCTCCTCGGATGCTGCCTGAACTGCTGTGCTTTTATAGCATCACTCTAGTCTAGAATATGATTTTCCACACGCAAAGCCATGTTGACTATCCCTAATAAGTCCTTACCTTTCCAAATACGTTAAATCCTGTCCCTCAGGATTCCGTCCAACAACTTGTCCACCACTGACATCAGGCTCATCAGTCTATAGTTCCCTGGCTTGTCCTTCCCACCTTTCTTAAATAGTGATACCACGTTAGTCAACCTCCAGTCTTCTGGCACCTCACCTGTGACTATCGATGATACAAATATCTCAGCAAGAGGCCCAGCGCTCACTTCCCTAGCTTCCCACAGTGACCTGCTCAGGTCCTGGGGATTTATCCACCTTTTTGTGTTTCAAGACACCCAGCACTTCCTCCTCTGTAATATGGACATTTTTTTCATGATGTCACCACCTATTTCCCCGCATTCTATATCTTCCATGTCCTTCTCCACAGTAAATACTGATGCAAAATACTCATTTAGTATTTCCCCCATCTCCTGCGGCTCCACATAAAGATGCCCTGCTGGTCTTTAAGGGACCCTCTTCTCTCCCTAGTTACGTTAAGGACAAAAGGGTATTTGTAAAAACCCTTTGGATTCTCCTTAACACTATTTGCCAAAGCAATCTCATGTCCCCCCTTTTGTTTTTGTCCTCCTGATTTCCCTCTTAAGTGTACTCCTACTGCCTTAATACTCTTCTAAGCATTCACTCAATTTCTCCTGTCTATACCTGACTTTTGCTTCCTTCTTTTTCTTCACAAACCCTCAATTTCTCTGGTCATCCAGCATTCCCTACACCTACCAGCCTTTCCTTTCATCCTGACAGGAATATACAATCTCTGGACTCTCGTTATCTCATTTCTGACGGTTTCCCATTTTCCAGCCGACCCTTTACCTGCGAACAGCTGCACCCAATCAGCTTTTGAAAGTTCTTGCCTAATACTGTCAAAATTAGCCTTCCTCCAACTTAGAACTCCAGTTGTTAAATCTGGTCTATCCTTTTCCATCACTATTTTAAAATTAATAGAATTATGGTCACTGGCCCCAAAGTACTCCCCCACTGACACCTCAGTCTCCTGCCCTGCCTTATTTCCCATGATTAGGTCAAGTTTTGCACCTTCTCTAGTAGGTACATCCACATATTGACTCAGAAAATTTTCTTGTACAAGCTTAACAAATTCCTCTCCATCTAAACCTTAGCACTATATGGCAGTCCCAGTGTATGTTTGGAAAGTTACAATCCCTTACTATAACCACCCTTTATTCTTACAGATAACTGAAATCTCCTTACAAATTTGTTTCTCAATTTCCCTCTGACTATTAGGGGTCTATAATACAATCCCAATAAGGTGATCATCCCTTTCTTCTCACTTCTACCCAAATAAATTCCCTGGATGTATTTCTGGGAATATCCTCCCTCAGCACAGCTGTAATGCTATCCCTTATCAAAAACTCCACTCCCCTTCTCTCTTGCCTCCCTTTCTATCCTTCCTTTCACATTTATATCGTGGAATATTAAGCTTCCCGTCCTGTCCATCCCAGAGCCACGTTTCTGTAATTGCTATGATATCCCAGTCCTGTGTTCCTAACCATGCCCTGTATTCATCTACCTTCCCTGTTAGGCCTCTTGTATTGAAATAAATGAGTTTAATTTATTAGTTCTACCTTGTTCTCTGCTTTGTTCCTGCCTGCCCTGACTGTTTGACTTGCTTCTTTTCTCAACTGTACCAGTCTCAGATTGATCACTTTCCTCAGTATCTCCCTGGGTCCCACTTCCCCTCCTTATTGGTTTAAATCTAGTACATCTCCCTGCCAGTATATTAGTTCCCTTCCAATTCAGGTGCAATCCATCCTTCTGGGGCCACCTCTACCCCTGAAGAGATTACAATGATCCAAAAATATGAATCCTCCTTCCATACACCAAATCTTCAGCCAAGCATTCATCTACTCTATCCTCCTATTCCTACCCTCACTAGCTCGTAACGTTGGGAGTGATCCAGATATTACTATCCTTAAGGACCTTCTTTTCAAATTCCTGCCTAATTTTCTATATTCTTCCTCCAGAAACTCATCCTTTTCCCTTCCTATGTCATTGGTACCAATGTGTACAATGACCTCCTGCTGGTCCCTCTCCCTTTTGAGAACATTCTGCACCCATTCTGAGACATTCTTGATCCTGGCACCAGGGAAACAACACGCCATTCTGATATTTCACTGCTGGCCACAGAAACGTCTGTCTGTGCACCTCCCACGAAGTCCCCTAACGCAGTTGATTGCTTGGAACCCGATGTACCCTTTGTTACATTATTTGCAGAAAAGAGCAGTAGATACCTAGGAAATAGTTACTCTCATGTTGGGATTGTACCTGGTGTCAAAAGATTTTACAGATAGAAAATATAGTGGAGCTGAACATGTGCTACCTTAAAATTGTGCATTCACTATTTTTTTCTTCTTTCTTTATATTTTGATTTGCAGCATTATTTATCCTCAGAATAGGAAGGGTGAGCCAGAGTATAATCCCTGTGGGAAATACATGGTAAAACTTCACATCAATGGTGTTCCCAGAAAGGTAAATCATTCTCCGCATTCTTGACTGTTAAACCAAGTCACATAAGGAATTGTTTGTCTCTCCTTTTTCTGTTGGTTTTCTTCCCTCCCTTTTTGCCTTTGGAATGTACCAGCTCTGGATTTGCTTGCACTCGTCTGATTGTTATACAAGTATCTAATCCTCCCACCCTGTCCCATGTAAAAACGCCATCCCATATTCCCAATTCCTTCGCCTTCACCGCATCTGCTCCCAGGAGTACCAATTTCAATACCGAACCACCCAGATGGCCGCCTCCTTCAAAGACCGCAATTTCCCCTCAGACGTGGTTGACGATGCTCTCCACCGCATCTCCTCCACTTCCCGTTCCTCCGCCTTTGAACTCCGTCCCTCCAATCGTCACCAGGACAGAACCCCACTGGTCGCCACCACCTACCACCCCACCAACCTCCAGATACATTGTATCATCCGCCGTCATTTCCGCCACCTCCAAACAGACCCCATCACCAAGGATATATTTCCCTCCCCACCCCTATCAGCATTCCGGAAAGACCACTTCCTCCGCGACTCCCTCGTCAGATCCACACACCCCCACAAAGGAGTTCCAAGTTTTTGATCCAGTTTGACAAATTTAAGTATTATTTCTAGTTAATAAGAACCAATTATTCTCCTTTCTATTTTTACATTTTGGGGGCGGGGGGGTACTAATTTTGTTTTCTGTGCATCCCTGTTTTTGATGACATTTCTCTTTCTCTCGTCTTTCACATTCCATCATTCACAACCCTGTAAACTTCTGTTCCATAAAGAAAAAAACAGATGCGATATTGTGCTGCAAAGTTTCCACAGAAAAGATTTTTGATTCAGCTGGACCCATGAGCAATGCATACTTTTCCATGCTGCTGTTTAAGCTCCATATTTCTTTTAATCTAATCCTATTGGCATGCTGTTCTATTTCTCGTTTCCCTCAGTATTTGTCTCACTCTCCTTTGAATGCATTTATACTTTTTTCATTTCAGTCACACAATGGGCAATAAGAACTATCACATTCTGATACTCTGTAGTCGAAGGTTTCTCCCCTTCCTTATTGGATTTTTCGGTAATGGTCTTGTATTTCTATCACTGGCTGTGAATACATCTTACCTGTGTTTACCCTATTGAATCCTTTCATAATTTTGAACGACTGTGTTAGACCACCTTGCAATTTTTTTTTCGAAAAGAAGAAAGCTCAGCCTTTTCAGTCTTGCCCGATAGCTGCATCCTCAGTTCTAGTCTTTCTTGCAGGTGATTCCTTCTGTCCAGAGTTGGTAGGATATAAATTATGTTCATGAAACCATATGGTCAATTTCTAATGTTGCAAATTTTCAATTCCCTCACTGCCCACTGTAGAATGCTGCTATACAGTTTGCGATCTCACTACTGCATTTATGGTTGAATGAATCTCTCACATCGCCATCATCTGTGTTGGTGAATGCTTTACCTAAATGCTGGAGAACTTGTGCTATTTGAACTTGATCATATCTAAATCATTGTCTCCCTGGATCAGCCAGTATATAGATATTTAAACAAACCAGGAGTTGGTCATTGTTACCAGTTGTGACATGCAATGCTAACCAGAAACTCAGAACCAGTCTACAACGATATGATGTTGTCAATCTTATAGCGTAGTATGTCACTGTGCTACACATCTTTGCAAGTAGATTTATCAACTATATCTTGTGCATCTGGATTAAGCTTCCAATGGATCTGTTTTGCTAGTCAACTATCTTTCCCACATTTATAGCCCTGCACTACCTGGTAAATATCCGTATTTGAGATGATTTGGCCTGCCATAAATCGGTACTGAAGACCAATACTGTAGCTTCTTTTTCTGATTTTGCTTCTGAACAGGTGGTCATCGATGACTATTTACCTGTGGATTACAATGGTGAGCTGCTGTGTTCATATTCCAATAACAAAAATGAACTTTGGGTCTCTTTGATTGAAAAGGCCTACATGAAAGTTATGGGGGGATATGATTTTCCAGGCTCCAATTCTGTAAGTATTAGTATTGTGATTTACATCTGTTCTAATATAACTGGCACTGCGTGAGTCAGTGGTGTCTTTGTTACTGAGGTGATGCTGCAAAATTGTTTTATTATAGATAAACTAATGCCAAATGTCTGAAACTGCATTGAGAAAAGTACATTGTTCTATGATAACTTTCTCAGTTTGTAGCTGCTGTCAGCTCACCCCATTATTTATTTTGATCATTAAATGATGTGAAGTGCTAGTAATTTGCTTTATACAAAAGTTCATTACATAGCACCTTTTAAGACTTCAAAATGTTCACCAGTGCTTCACAACCTAAAAGGGTATTTATTTAAAGCATGGACACTGCTGTACTGTAGGAAACACAACCTCCTGCATATGGTAAAAGTTAGCTGCAATTTCCACCAAAGTTATTGAACTCGGGCTTTGAATGGCTTTAGCCTATGAATAGAGTTGAGTGTGTTTAAATGTAGTATTAATTGGTAACCTCCTTCATACTTAGGCGGTAGAGCAGGTATTTTTGTTGTTGACAGTCAGTCGAAATGGAGAGTGCAAAATATCTGCAAAGAAGGACGCAGAATCTGTGTGATGTCTGTGGAAAGAGTGTGCCAGTTTGAGAGTTGTCGGGAAAGCGTGCACAAGGAGAAGAAGAAATGATGACATCAAACTGAGAGGAAGTTAGAGAGTAATAGCAGGAAGCAAGTGTAAAAGACAGAGAAAGAGAGAAGAAATAAGATAGGGGCCCATGGTGTTAGAGGCAGGTGCTGACATAGATAGATGCCTGGCTGTCTGGCAGAAAGCAGAGAGTGGGGATGAAAGGGTCTTTCTCAGGATGGCAGCCGGGACAAGTGGTGATCTGCAAAGCTCCGTGTTGGGATCACAACTTTTCACTTCATACATTCTTCATCTAGATGAAGAGACTGACGTCTTTCTGGCTAAGTTTGCAGATGATGCAAAGATGGGTAGAGGGACAGGTACCATTGAGGAGGCGGGCAGGGTGCTGCAGAAGGAATTGAACAGGTTAGGAGAATGGGCAAGAAAATGGCAGATGGAGTACAACGTGGGAAAGGGTAAGGTCATGCACTTTGGTCAGAAGAATAGAGGCATGGACTATTTTCTAAATGGGAGGAAAATTCACAAGTCTGAAGTGCAAAGAGATTTGGGAGTTCTATCCAGAATTCTCTCAAGGAAAGCTTGCAAACTGAGTCAGGAGTTGGGAAGGCCAATGCAATGATGGCACTTACTTTGGGAGGACTTGAATATAAAAGCAAGGATGTACTTCTGAGGCTCTATAAAGCTCTGGTCACACCACATTTGGAGTATTGTGTGCAGTTTTAGGCCCCGTATCTCAGGAAGGATGTACTGGCCTTGGAGCATGGTCAGAGGAGATTCATGAGAATGGTCCCAGGAATGAAAAGCTTAACGTTGGAGGAATGTTTGGGGACTCTACATCTACACTCGATGGAGGTTAGAAGGATAAGGGGAGTCTAATTAAACTTACGGAATGGCCTGGACAGAGTGGATGTTGGGAAGATGTTTCCATTGGTAGGAGAGACCAGGACCTGTGGACACAGTCTTAGAATAAAGGAGATAAAGAGAAACCTCTTCAGCCCAGTGAAGATGATGAATTCACCATGGCAGAAAATCAGCAAATCTTAATGTAATGGCACACAAAGCTGCCACACCCCTAATAACTTTCACACTACCTCAGTTACCAAGGCAAAATTGTTGTTGGAATTCATGGCTACAAAAGGTAGTGGAGGCCAGGGTAAAGAGTGTATTTAAGACTGAGATAGGTTCTTGATTGTCAAGGGAATCGAAAATTATGGGGAGAAAGTGAGAGAATGGGGTTGAGAGACTTATCAGCCATGATTGAATGGCAGAGCAGTCTCGATGGGCTGAATGACCTAATTTCTCTCCTGTGTCTTATGGTCAAAATTAATAACAACAACAACAACAAATAATTAGACAGTGGGAATTGAACTGATACACATTAATAGAAGAGAGAGAAATAGTTTGTTTTATCCAGGACTGAGGGTATATTCTTAAATCAGTGACAGTAATAACATGACAGGAGATGAAGTAATAGTAATTTTAACTTTTCTCTGTAACCTATCTGTTAATTTTAAAAAGCTTTAACTTGTTAAATAATAATCAAATCATCTAGTCGTTATCTATTGCTATTGTTAGACCGTGACTAACCCTGCTTATTATTTTGTTTACAATTGAAGAATGACAATTTACTTTGCGCTGCCTGTTCAATCTCAATCTCAAATAACCAGCTTTCTCTAATTTGCTCAAAGAATGCTTTGAAGCGACCTTGGCTGCGCAATCCCGAATTCTTGAATCTAAAAGCAACTTGTTCCAGTGATGGCAGTTGTTTGAAGCAGAACCTCATGTTGTGTTCTAATAAGTCACACAGGGGCCTTCACTGTGTCCCATGGCTTTAGGTCAAGTACTTGAGCCTCTCTATTTTTAAATTAGTTTTGATGTTCTCAAACATTATAATATTTCATTTCATGTTTGGGAGTAATGCAGCTTAAGAGATCAGATAAAAGCATAATTGTTTATGAAATCATTTGACTTGATCGATAGCATCAGGTTTGAAATCCTTGGTGTGTTTGACTGTCTCACCTGTGGCCTTAACCTTAATCTGTAAAATTGTGCATTTTGCTCAATGCTGCAGAACATCGATCTTCATGCTTTGACTGGCTGGATACCAGAGCGAATTGCAATGCATTCAGACAATCAGAAGTTTGATTATGATGGCACTTTCAGAATGCTATATCAAAGGTAATCTAAGATCACTGTTGAAGCACCACAAAAGTTTTTGAAGAGTTTCGGTCAGCAAGTTGAGGCCTTTTTTTCTGTGTCCAAATCCAACAGATTTCATAACGGGGATGTTTTGATTACGACAGCAACTGGCATTATGAGTGAGGAAGAGGGAGAGCGATGGGGTCTGGTACCGACACACGCTTATGCTGTTCTTGATATTCGGGAGTACAAGGTAACAAAATATTTCCATGTAAGACATGGGACAGACAATTTCCAGTTATGATCAGATTGCTATTGATGGACCTGCAGCAGACCTGGTAAATGATTTAATATGTTGTCAGTGTCACTACTGAACTTAATGAAGAGTTTAAAATGAGTTGTTAATCTCGTCTAACTCGACACACATTGGGGTGGCAGGATTGAATCCATTCATGCCCTAGGAGTTTCTGTTATTTTTCACCCTTGTTGTTTTAGAGGACACTGAACATATTGCTGAATTTATATGTAAATTAGTTGTCCAAGATTAAATCTCTGTGGCAGTTTCATACTTGTGCTAACTACAGCATCAATTATTTTCATTGAAAGTCACAAATTATTTTGATGGTTTCTAGTATTGAATTACTAAGGAAACGATATGGCCGCACTTGGGTATATCCAGTCTGATAACGCGATATGTAAAATCAACAGTAAAAATTGTTTAATTCTCTTATTGGTTAATAATTGCTTCATAAGGAGATATTTTTAAATATTACACAGCATTAAAGATATTAGGTTATTAGTTTAGTGGTGAAGTAAAGCTTTGTCATTTAGTGTTCACTAGATAGGCAGAGATAGGGAAGATATGTAATATGATTGACCAAAGAAAATGTGATGTTGGGTTTTTGCTGCTTTAGTAGTCTGGTAGAAGAGATGGATGCCTTCAGGTCTTTCTCGTTCAATTGCTGTAACCGAATGCACATGTGGGTTGGCTTCAATCTTACATTGTTTTAACAATTAATGTAAAATCTGATCTTTACACTTTTATGTTTCTTCACCACTTAACATCTGGTATTTAAGAACATTTCCTCATAAATTATTTTCACTTTTAATGTCCAAGGTTGATTTTATAATGTAAACTTGCCATGTAGCATGACACTTTTTCCTTTCTCCCTCACCCCTTTAAGGATCTGCAGTACCAACACTGGCAAGTTTAGGAAGGCGTGGTGTTCCCACCTAGCTGTGCTCATAGCAATTTATAATATTTAATATTATATATATATATAAAAAATAAAAGAACAATTTGAATATATATATAGTGCCTGTTATAGGCTCAACTCATCCAACAGCACTGTACAGCCAATGAAATGCCTTGTTATAGCTGCTTCCATTATTTCGAAAATGTAGCAACCAGTTGTGCACTCTGCAAGGCTCTGGCCGGTAGCAATGTGATAATTACTAGTTTATTTTCTTTGCTGATGAAGGGGCAGTATTCACCATGAGAACTTTTACATTCACCTGAGAGAACAGAAGGGGTCATGATTTACCATCTGAAAGAAAGCAGTACCCCCTCAATGCTGCACTGGACTGTAATCCATGATTCTTATGCTCAACCTTCGAGGATTGAATTATGCCTGCATGATCTGTCAATTCTCCTCTTTCTTCTTACACTGTTTAGTCTGAAGATTATACTCAATCTTGATTCCTGTTGTGCAAAGTCATAGGGAAACCATGTGGCTATTTTCAGTAGTTTCTATTAAGTTTGCATTTCCAGAAATAAACTTTGAAAAATACTCATGGGAAGTAAGAAATATTGTAAACATTGGATGTCATACTTGATTCTCTTTTGTACTGTGAAAATGTATTATCTACAGTTCAAAAAAAAATTCTTGCTCTGATCTCAAGTTGAGATCTGTTGCCAAAGGCTAAGTTTCTGAATACTGAAAGCACTTCTCAAAAATAAACTTAAGTTTCTTCTTTGCATTGTTTCTCCTGTAGCCATTTCAAACTTTGTTATGCACGTTCATTAGGAAAGTGTAATATATTAAGTGCTGTTCAGAATTTGTGTATTGCTTAAGTGATTACATTGCTTTGCTTTATTCTAGGGTTCTAAATTTCTTCAGCTCAAAAATCCCTGGAGTCATTTACGATGGAAAGGCCGATACAGTGATAAAGATGAGAAAAACTGGACCCCAGCTCTCAAGAAGTATTTGAACTTTGATCCTAAAACAGCACAGAAATTTGACAATGGTATTTCAGTCTCTTGTGATATTGGGAATATGGCACTTTTGAATTAACAGTTTACTCTTTGTTCTAGTGCAAACACAACAGCTTGATTTATTCACTGTTTATGGAGCTCTCCTTATGTCTTAAGTAGTGCAGATTTTCTTTTGAAGCATTTGAGCATTAAGGGCTTCCTAAATGGAAGCTAAAGAGGAAAATCATGGCAGGACTGCATGTCCCTTAAGGAGCTTGTCCAGTGTTCTGCCCGTATACATCGGTGGATAGAAATCTTAAACAGATTTATCTGATTCTTCTTGCCTTCCTTTCTTTCCTTTTGAAACCCAGTACTTCAGATAATTTACCATATCTAACAATATCAAGTCCAAGGACTTCAAGCATTACAATAATGCATTCAGTTATTTTATTCAATATGTCAAATTGAAAGTGGCAGTGGCATTCTTTGTGAATTCTTAAACATTGCAGGAATTTTTTGGATCAACTGGGAGGACCTTTGCCGACATTATGATGTTATTTATCTGAGCTGGAATCCTGCGCTTTTCAAAGAGTCGACCTATATTCACAGGTTGGTCAACAAGAGTGCCATGCAAAGTTTAATGTTTTTTGTTTCTGAGGGTAGTAATCTTCTGTGCCTGAAGTTATGTATTGAGAGGGGGTGCAGTGTGAAATTAAGATTGCCATCAAAAATCTCACGCTGTGGTTTACAGCAGATCTAGGAATTCTCTCAGCTACCTGGTTAAATTTCAGGACAACTCCACCAAATCCAGTGGCAATTACTCCTCACTTACTGTTAGTGGAATGTTGCGGTATAATGCAAGGTTTTGGTTACTTTTACCCACAAAACAATTGGCTATGCCTAAAAAGTAGTTTTGAAGTGTTTTGAATCTTTCGAGATTTGATCTGAGAATCTGGGTGTCTCTGGCAAGGCCAGCAAATTTGTTCCAACATCTAATTGTGCTGAAAAAGTGGAGAGCCATCTCGAATTGTTATAGAACATGGTGGCTGTTCTGTGGAATAATTTGATTGTTTTGCTAGACTAGTTCAGGCTCTAAAGCAGTCACAATGGACTTGAAATGTTAACTTTATTTCCTTCTCCGCAGATGCTGGCTGACCTGCTGAGTTTCTCCAGCATTCTGCATTTTTATTTTCAGCTCTCCAGCGTCTGCATGTCCATTGCCTTTATCCATTGTCATGACTGCTGTATTCAAGCAATGTCATTTCCCTATAACAACCTAGAGGAGTCTCCATCTAAACGATTCATTTCCCTAGTTTTACAGTAAAGTATTTTACTGAGGTATTCTTCATGAGAATCTGGCAAATGAGTTCCTCCTAGGCATTCAGAAACACGTTTTCTAACAAAATTAGTTAATACTTGGTGATATTATATTACAGATTCATCAATCATGTTTTGTTACTAGCATGGACCAGTTAGATGTAAAGCTTTTTATTTCTACTTTTAACTTTTTATTTTTTTAAAAAATGACCATTTTTTAAAATTGTGCACCTGATACACATTACCTCTTCCTCCCAGCTGACCGGGGTCACCCCTTCACATCACTTCCCCAGATTTCTGTGGCCTTTCTAGTGTACTTCTGGCCCTCTTAGCTAACATACTGGTCCAGCTTCTTATCAACTGCTTCATTTTGCTTGCCTCATTTTTCTGTCCTCATCCAGTTGTTCCTGTGCCTTGCGTGCACCCTGCATTGCAATGAACAAAGTCACGATAAGATCAACAATTATTTATGTAATAACAACCCATGAGTAACTTCCATTTCACCATTGTCTACCATTTATCACTGGCAAGTCTGGTTTAAAATGGTTACTTTTTTTCTTTTGTTCACCTTCTATTACAACAATTTTGCCTGAGGCAGTGTGAAAGTTATTAGGGGTGTGCCACTTTTGTGTGCCATTGCATTAAGATTTGCTGATTTTCTGCCATGGTGAATTCTTATCTTCACTGGGCTAGTAATGTGAGACAGAAGTTTTTTTTATTGATTTGTGGGATATGCACATCACTGATGAAGTCAGCCCTTATTGCCCCCTCCTGACTGGCCTTGAGAAGGAATGGTGAGGCACTACCTTGATGTGCTGCAGTTAATGTGGGGAAGCTATAGGAGTTGCTGTCAAAAAAAAGCTTTGCTGTATTACTGAGTGTATCTTGTGTATGATACAAACTGCAGCTTTGCTGCGATCATAGTGTGAACGTTATAGTTCTTAAATGAAGAACGAGACTTAAATCATTAAAACTTGTGTATGATTAGGTTTGCAAACTGTTTGCAGCCCTGATTGAGAATAATCTCCAGCTAAAGAAATACATCGTAAAGAAAAGAACTGGAAGTTAAGCAAATCTACTTGACTGCATGATCTATGGAAGTTTTTGAACTCTGTTAGAATTTGTTTACATTATGAGAAAGGCTCTTTCCTTCTCCCCAGTACTTGGGATGCAAAGCAAGGGCCAGTGAAAGACGCATACAGCCTGGCAAACAACCCGCAGTACAAATTGGAGGTGCAGTGTCCACAAGGTGGTGCTGCAGTTTGGGTCCTACTGACCAGACACATTACTGATAAGGTGAGTAGATGGAAGAAGATGTTGAGGCATTTGATTAGATGGCCTAATTTAATTAAAGTTCTCTTATGTATGGCACTTTCTTAATTCAGTTGCTAATTGGAATATCTGAAAGACATTCCTGTCTAGTCTGACTGAAAGTTCTTTATACATTGTATATGTCTCTTTACTGTCACATGGATATTATTTGCAAAGTTTGATTTTAAAATCTCAGAATGGTTCAAGCATGGATAAAGGCTATTCAGCCCATCAAGTCTGTGCTGGTGAAACAATGCATTTAATGTGATGGAAAGTTCAGTGTTTTAAGCTTTTGTTCTTTCCATCGCTACATACAGCTTCTATTATTTTTCTTAGTTTTCCTGTGACTACTGAAGCATTTCAGTGCCCTTTAACATTCTCAATTGCCTTTTGTGAGCTCAGTGTAGAGGTTAGTTGTCACTTAATGGGGTTCCTGAGCTGGCAGGCTGCTTTCTTATTCATTTTAATTTACTTTGTCTTTAAACTGTTCCCTTATGGAAGTTAAATGTTTTGATTCGTTTGTGTATTAAAAGGTTACAAGAAGGCCACTGTAACTTTGGTAAGCTTTGGTAATACATGGACCGTGAGTATCACCAGCTAGTCCAGCATTTATTGTCCACTCTTAATTGCCTTGAAGGTGACAGTGGTGAGCTACCTTAGTTGACATGCTGCAGTCTACATGGTTTAGGTACTCCCACTGTGCTGTTAGGTAGGGAGTTTTCAGATTCTGACCCAGCAGTGACAAAGGAAGGATATATTTCCAAAGTGGATGGCATTACCCTTGGATAGGGACTGGTAGGTGGTGATGCTCTCATGTGCCTACTGCCATATCCTTCTGGGTAGGAAAAAATTGCACATTTGGGAAGGCGCTGTTCAAGAAACCTTGGCAAATTGCAGCACAGCTTATTAATGATGTGCACTGCATCTCATAGATGGTATACGTGCAGTTCTGGAAATGGGAATCGCTAGCAACCCCCTCCCCCAGGGGAGGCAGGGGTATAGTCATAATATCACTGGACTAATAAGCCAGAATCCCAGGTCAACGCTGTGGGAACTTGGTTTTCAAATCCCATTGTGGTGAAATTTAAATTCAATGAAGCGCAAGCCTAATTGATTGTCATAAAAACCCATCTGGTTCATTAAGTCCTTTAGGGAAGGAAATCTGTTCCCTGGTTTGGCCTACAGGCTACAGACCCACAGCAGTGTAGTTTACATTTAATTGTCCTCAATTATGGTCAATAAGTGCAGGTTCGGCCAGCAATGTACACATCCTGTGAATGGAAAAGAAAAGCTGCATGTTGATGTTGGAATATTCTGAGA